>NC_056502.1:17831131-17850940 GCF_014905685.2 Nematolebias whitei
AAGTATGGCGGTTAGCTGAGGTAGGGGTAGGTAAGCAGAAGAGTGGGGGTGGATGGGGGCGGGGGGGGGGGGGGGCGGGGGGGGGGAGGGGATAGATGTAAAACATTTCTAAGTGAATATTTCTCATCATTAAATATTTTGATCTGAAATTTAAAGAAAAAAAAATTGACCTGCTCTAACCTCATTCAATAACTCAACAAAATCAAAGACTTGGTATTAAAAATAACACTAAACACACTGACAATAATAAATTATCTGTTAAACTATCAACTTGTTTTCCCCATTTATTTATTATTTATTGTAATTGTAGCTGATGTATAAAGAAGGTGTTAAAAATACATCAGTGACCATCAAATTATTGTTTTGTTAATTCATTCAACCTTTATTTAGACAGGTTAATCCCATTGATATCACAAATGTCTTTTGCAAGTGAGGCCTGAGCCTGAAGGCAGCTAAACCTACATGTTTTTGACTGGAGGAAGACGCACACATGAGGAGAACGTGCAGTTTTCACACAGAGAGAGACGCCAGGCCCAACCCGGGGATTGAACCCAGAATCTTCTTGCTGTGAGACAATGTGCTAACCACTAAGCCATCATGCTGCCAATTAAATAATTTAAATTAGTTACTTATTATTTAAATGAATCCGATTAAATAAATAAAAAAGACTAAACTGTGAGGAAGGAGCAAAGCACTAAAACAAAGCAGGATGGAAACCATGAGAGGTGACTAGAAGGTCAAAGGTGACATTGAAGGAGCTGCGATGAGGCTGCAGATCCGTGAAACAATCTTTCACTTGATGCAGACTTGAAATTTGTCACAAATTTTCTCCTGTAACTTTCAAAACCCCACGGCAAAAACAAAATGGTTGACTTTTTCAAGATGAATGCCATCTGAAATTAATTTTTTATGTGTGTTTTATGACCTGAACTGAAATTGAGCCATTCAGTTTTCCTGATCATTTTAAATTGTAAGATTCTGGGCTCAATTACAGACTTAAAAAGTGTTATTGCTTGAATTTTTATTTTTTTTATTTTGTCTGAATTCACAAAGCCTGCCAATGAAAAAGTAAACGATGACAGAATGACTGAGCTCTGTTCATCACTGCTGCAGCCACAAGCTGGAAACACTTGAGACCAAACAGGAAACATTTGTTCCGGCCACAACATTCAGTTTTGCATGAATTGTCTGAGTTATTTAAATTTGACAAAAAAAAAAAACCTCATGCACGGAGAGAACATACAAACTCCGCCCAGAAAGGCCACCGGCCGGGATTCAATCCGGCAACCTTCTCGCTAAGAGGCGACAGCTCTTTGAACTGCGCCACCATGCTGCTTGCAACAATAAAGTGGTATTAAAAAAGCAACACTTTTAAAATGGCACATTTTTCTATGAACCCTTTGAAATACTAGACAACCCCACCATGACGCAACAAATCAGCCAGGAAGGATTTTGTGGTTACAGTTAGAGGCCTTCTTGTTGCTCGTCATGACATGCACGGAACATCCATAGCAAGGTTGAGGTGTTTTCTTATTGCTGGTTCTAGTTGGAGGGTAGTGGAGCGTGTTGGCATCATATTCATGCTGTGGGGATTGGGTAGTCAGCATGGCCACACTGACCTCACGCTGAACCACAACTCATTAAACGTTACGAAGACGTGACACCCGTGGTGGTAGAGCTGTGCTGGCATGGTAGGACCTTCAAACTACGGCTCTGGAACCACATGCGGCTCTTCAAATCCTTTAAAATTTTCACTTTGTAAATTTAATGGGAAAAAACAAACAAACACATTTTTTGATTTAATCAAAATATGACTTGTACTCAAATATGCAAGTTCTTCTTGTATTCAAAAGAAAATCAGAAGTATGAATCTGACTAATATAAATTAAGAACTTATGAGTAAAGATTAAAAAAACAAACATTTAAGCGATAAATACCCAACACCATATTGAAGGAAACCTACAAGTCTAACGCTAATTTTAAGGCCCAAGTGGATTTTGTAGTTTTAAAGTAAGAGCTGACCAAAGGGGCTCTTTCAGTCATCAGTTTCTGCAGACCCCTGCGTTTGCTGCGTCTTGCTGCAATTTAAAAAAGTCACGGCCTGGGGCTCGGGGAGATGGTTGGCGTAAATTTGGATCATCATGGGAACATCCTGCTGACGCAGAGAACATGGTGAGAGTAGCCAAGGGAAACGGTAAATAGCAGAAAAAGCTATTTGGCAAAGACAAAGAGTTTAACAGTTGTATGATTGCCTTCACGCTGAAGGAGGTTTTTTTTTTTTTCCACAATCCAGCTACGTTTACGGTGATTACGGTGACATTATTTAATGAACGCTCCTACAAGAACCCTGCAGATGTTGGATGCTGTCTATCATGGTGCACTAAGATTCATAACTGGCTGTGATTATCGTACCCACCACAGCACCCAGTATTCACTGGTTAACTGGACATCATTAACTTCATGCAGACTCTCTCACTGGCACATTTTCATCTTTAAATCACTTCTTGGTCTGCTGTCTTCATACATCTCCTCCTACATGTCTCTGCGTGAGTGCAGCTACAGCGTGCACTCTCAGGACATTATTACCTGCAGTGTTCCCTCAATGAGGACTGAACTAGACAAGAGGGTCTTCTCCTACTCTGCTCCTGTTTCCTGGAATATCTTACAAAAACAACTGAAGCTCTTGACCTTGACCTCTCTAAGTGGCTTTAAGAATCTGTTGGACTCCTGGCAGGGACCAATGCAGACATGGTCCTGTTTTTAGTTTTCTACATTCGCCTTAGAATCTAGCTGTTTTTTTGTTACCTTTTTCTTATAGCCATCCTATTTGTTAAAAAAAAACAAAAAACTGGAGTATGACTTTTTATAATTGTTTATTGTTGTCGCTGTTGTCCATTGTTGTCATCATTCTTTGTTGAAATCAGGTCTCTCTTGTGAATGAGTCCTCAAGGCTCAATGAGATTTACCTGTATAAATAAAGGTTGAATGAACGTTCAAACAAACATGTAGGTTATGGAGATGTATCAGCGTCTTCGTCCAGTGTGACAGTGACTGTCTGAGTCTAGACAATAATTTCACTGATAGTGTGGTTTGAACCATGGATGAATCTTAAAGGTTTGATGCATATCTGATGATGGGGCGGCTGTGGCTGAATGGTTAGAGCAACCATCCTCCAATCCAAGAGTTGGGGGTTCAACTCCACCAGCAGTAACATGCGTGCCCCTGGGCAAGACACTGAACCCCTCATTTCTTCTGGTGTGTGTCCCACCTATGTATTAATGTGATAAAACACTGATTAGTCTCTTTAAAATGATTTGTTCATTTAGCTTTGAAGAGATGTAGAGTGCTGTATGAATGGGTAAATGAGGACACAGATTGTGGTGTAAAGTGCTTTAAGTGTCTTGATAGGATAGAAAGGTGCTATATAAGTGCAGTCCATTTACCATCTCTGTCTAAAGCTCACCAACAAACTCTAAGAAAGGAAGGCGGTGTAAAGGTTTGACTGCAGTAGTGAGTACCTGTTCACTGTAAGGTTAGGGGATTGTAAGGTTGTAGCAGGGGAGAACATGACCAAACAGAGCGGTACAGGATGTCAAATATTTAAGGTCGACTGCACAGGAAAACACGGAGTGTGGTAAAGAGGTAAAGATGAGAGTCCTGGCTGAGTGGATGAATTACCGTAGTTTCAGGAGTGATTTGCGACCAAAGGGAGTCAGCAAAGGTCAAAGGAAAAGTTTACAAGGCAGTGGTGAGACCAGCTATGTTGTATGGTCTGTATGGTGAGACATGGCCATTAAGACAGGATGGATAAGATTAGGAATGAGATAATCTGAGGTACAGCACAGGTTGAACAACTGAGAGATAAAGTTAGAGAGGCCAGACTGAGATGGTTTGGACATGTCCAGAGGAGGGACAATGGGTATACTGGTAGAAGGATGTTAGAAATACTAAGAGGAAATATATGGATGCAGTTAGAGAGGACATGGAGGTAGTTGGAGTGAGGACAGAGGATGCAGAGGACAGAGATGGAGGAGGATGAGTTGCTGTGGCGACCCCCAGAGGGAACATCCAAAAAAAAAGAAACATTGAGTACCTTATTATATTTATGTTTTTGTCCTTTTTTATTGTTTTGTTTTTCGGTGGATTCATTCTCCTACATATATTTCTTCTCTTATCAGTAAATATTTAGACATTCAGCACGACTCGTGCTGTGCTTCACACTAATCTCATTTAATTCCAGTCTGTGGGACAACAAAACCGAGCAAACGTCAGTGGAGCTGCTCTGTTATTAACACTGGAGAAAATGTGTCATTGAAAAGCAGTTTTAACTCGACAAAACACACAGTCTACAAACAGACTAACAAAAGAGCTAAAACATAATCTTATGAAGTCGGCAAGCTCAGCTCTTACATTTCAAGCACAATAAAATATATCTGAGCCCTTTTATTGAAATAAATATTAAACAAGACCAAAGTAACACGTCTAGCTCATTGGATGGAAATTACCTGAGAAAAGAAGAATGATTCAAAACTTTTGCACGGTGCTGTGAATTAACAAAGTGATCTAGTATGTATGAATGCATCTAGTATGTAGATCTAGATGTGTATTTTTATCCCTTCATCTCAGTTTTTGTCCCTCTCTGCGTCAACATTCTGCGTTACAGATCCTGTAAGGAGACAAAACACGGAGGCCACTTGAACAAATGATTAATGCAATCTGTGTATCTGCGGCTAACGAGCCCGTTTGTGTAGCGTGCAAGTCTGTGCACAAGACTCGTTAGACAAATGTTCCTGATGCCTCATACATCACAAGTCTCAGCACTGTATCATCCCATGAGCGCGCATTCTGCAGACAATGCAGAAACAATCAAGACACACACTTAGAGCCAAGAACATCCCCTCCCCGCTCAGACACACGCTAACACGCAATAACGAACAGGTGCGTGTTGAAAAAGCCAGCTGCCAGCCGTTCTTTGAAACATCTACATTTCATCGGCAGCACATGTGACGCCGAGCCCACTGGGCCCCGGGATTAAGAGGCTGGGAGCAGGTTTAACATACACTGTCATCTCAGGTCAGATTTGCATTTTTCTTTTTATCGTTAAAGGTTAGACATTCCAGCTGATCTGAGATAAGCACCAAGAGACACCTTCCACCCTCAAGGACAGTTTATTTGAACTATTCATGGCTGCGTTGTGCGTGTTTGGTGAGTTGAAAAGACAGTGGGGACGTTTTTGACCATTTGGACCTGTGTTATCAGCACCCTCTGACACCTTTCTTCCTCCGTCGCTCCATTTCTTCCTCATTGTAGTTTCCTCTTTGTCATTCTATCTCCGTTTCCTTATTTCCGTGTCCACTGCTATCGCGGTCGCCTTACAGCTTTGGGATTCAACCTCACTTGTGCAATCTCTACTTTCCCAGGGCCCTTTTTCTTTTAACTTTTTCCCCTGGCTGGTGTGAGGAATAAGTGGTGCCAGGAGAAAACCCAGATAGATTGACCTCTGACCCTCAGCAGGAGGTGAGACAGATTGATTTGTAATTGCCTTCAGCTTCTTTTTTTTTACTACTTGGGAAATATGATGGTTATCAGCATAAGCTGCTGGCAAATGTCAACAGTGATCTGCACACAGGGCTGTGGAGGTGCATGAGTGATGTCCAGACAAAAAGTTGAAACCTCATTTATGCTGCGCTCAACAATCTGAAGCTTACCAGCATCCATATACACAAAATGTGACTGAAATGTTATCACACACAAGCACAAACACACTGAGCAGAGGTTTTATATGACCATTAATGTCTTTATAATTTATCCTAAAGTGGTCTCGATCAATAGTTCTTCAGGCTTTCTGAAGGACTCATTTTCTGTCCAGCGCTCGTAGCTGACCGTGGACAAGAAGAGGGCAAAACAAGTGCCATGTCTAAAATAAAGTGCCTGCTGCAGAGGAGTGGTTTCTTAAAGTTATGTATTTAAGAAACAATTAAAATCTCCTGCTCTGACCAAAAATAATATTGTATTTTCCGCCATAAACGTCGCTCCGCCCAAAACTCGCATCAGTCCAAATATGTCTAATAAAGTGGAAAAATCCATAAATATGTCACTTCGCCATACACGTCGCATCTATTATGCGTCACCGCAGATGCGTCATATTTGTTACGCGTCACCACTGACAACCCAGAAATGTTGGCCGGTGTTGCGCCAAAAATCAATTGGCTGCCAAATGGTGGCCGTGGGAGCGTGCACAGGAGGACTTTAACAAGAAGTTAACAAGATCAACACTTAAAAACAATTATTTGTTTGCTCGAAATTATAGTAAAGGTGTGTCTCAGTCTAACTTTTGTTTAATAAATGCACTTTGACGGTCAAATCAGCTGCATTTCAAAAGCCGATACGTGGAAGTAAGCTCGAGCACGGGACGAGTCGCTGTGCAAATTTAACAAGATAAACACCTAAAAACAAATATTATTTTTGCTCAACTTTATAGTAAAGGTGTGTCTCAATTGAACTTTTACTTAATAAAAGGACTTTAACGGTTAAATCAGCTGCATTTCAAAAGTATGCGCTGCCTCAGTGCTACGGGAGCATTCAGACAGGGAGGAAATCAGAAGGAGGAATGCTGCGCATTTCTTTGAAATTTAACAAAATAAGCACCTAAAACAACTATTTGTTTGCTCAACTTTATAGTAAAGGTGTGTTTCAGTTGAACTTTTACTTAATAAATGTACTTCAATGGTCTAATTGGCTGTATTTCACTGAGGCGGCACAGCAAATTGAAGCTGATTTAACGGTTGCTCCAAGCGAGCTGGACGAAGGTGGCAGGCTAAGGCAAGCTGATTGCATCATTAATAGCCACTTTTACCTATTAGATGACACAACGGCATGCCATACTATTCTGGTGCCATCTAGCGGCTGAAAATGGTAGTGTTCAATATTTTCGGTCAGAATTAAATGAAAACGGTCATATCTCAGCCAAAAATTGGTTTATAAATATGGTTAAAAAAATCCATAAATACATTGCTTCGACGTATAAGTGGGCATGCAAATTATGCAAAAAAACGCATCTTATAGGAAAAAAAAACAGTACCTAAAAAGATGCGTCATCCTCCCAGTTGTTTTATGTTAGACAAAATTTCAGCTACCAACTCAATGAGAATCCCCTTGTTGGTGCTAGAAAGCGTTTGTATGTGTCAAACTGTGTTACCTTTGGTATTTTTTTAAATGCATGTAAGAAAATGGGAACAAATGGTGTCTGACAGGCTGCACGTTTCAAATGTCAGTGAGTGAGATTGTGTCTTTGCTGCTGTGGCCCCAAAGCTGTAACAATCAAACATTTCCCTCGGCTGAAGCCTTTAAAACACAGTTTAAGACACATTTCATTTCTTTGGCTTCTAATTACAAATAATTGTTTTAGTTTTATGTATTTTATCTTTATTTGTCCATTTATATGTTATCTGTTCTTTTTTTGTTTTATTGATTTAATGTTTTTGACCACTGACATCTTTGTTTTATAGTTTTGTTGATTAATACTTCACTATTTTAAATTTGCTCTGTAAAGAGAGTTATACCATCAAATATAATAAAGCTATTAGATCACCAGCAAACTGGTTGGTCCACTACAAGGGTTTGCTGCTTGTGGAACTTAGTTTGTTGGGGCTCCTTGTACTGATGAAGTCCTCTGGATGAAGGACGAGACATCTCAACAAAAAAAGAAACTGTTCAGATGACCTGACTGAACATTGTTGGATTTCTACCTGGATTATTGAGCATGAACTTTGATGTTTTGAACCACTTTTGCTATGGCTGCCTCAGAGGAGTCGACAGAGGAGAAGGTGGCCCCCAGTAACCATCTTATCACCAGCAAATCAGTTGGCCCACCATGTGATTGTGCTGCTTGTGGGACTTAGTTTGTTGTGGCTCCTCGGACTGATGAAGTCCTTTGGATGAAGGATGAGACATCTCAACAAAAAAAGAAACTGTCCAGATGATCTGACTGAACTTTGTTGGATGTTTTACCTGGATTATTGAAGATGAATGCTAGTAGATTACATTTTTGCACTTTCTAATTGGTTGATTGCTAAGTTGTGTGTTATGTGTCGACACCACGCTAGTCAATCCGTTTCATTTAAGTCTTTTTGTGTCTGAATGATTCGTAGGTCAGAGTTAAGAGAAAAATAAAACTTTCTCTAAAAATGGTCAGATACTGTGGAAAAAAAAAAAGTGAAAAAAGCTGCCAAAGTTTAAAAAAGTTTGAAAGACCTTGGGAAAGGCTAACATACTATTTATTGATCAAGATCTCTGTAAACTATTACACCACCACCAAAAGTCTGGCTGCTTGGAAACAGAATAAAAATAAGTGAGAGTTGACTGAAGATATTTTCACAGTACTGCACATATTTTTAAAGAAAAGAAGACATAAATTAATATAAAATGGTATCTGTTGACTTTGAACTGTTCTTGAGTGGAACATCTGTTTGCTCTTTACTGCAGTCTGTCTGATTGACTTCCTCTGTGCATGACTACTCACGAGTGTGAAATATTTACATCTGTGTGTGCGTGTGTGTGTGTACAGCGTTTAGATTCTGTGAAGCCGAGGCTCTGACTCCCAGCAGTCCTTTGTCACACTGACTGACTGCTGAAAGGCTGAAAGCAGGAAAGCCATTTCAGACTGTGGAACTAAATGACGGCAGGTACTCACCTATCCTCCGCTCAGCACAATAACACAATTCAGACCAGTCATCGACAGCCCTGTCATCTCCATCTGTAAATGCACTTTACAAAGCCCCCTCCATCTCTCCGTCTTCCCTGACTGCCTATCAAACTTGTATGACCGTTCCCTAAACACAGCTGGTTCACGTAGACCAAATGCAGAGCCAAGTTCTGTGAAATTATGAACCTGTCAGGATAATTTTTGTTGCGTTTGTTCTGTTTGGACCTGCTGTTGTGGTTAAAATAGGGTTTGGATCTTTATATGTGGGATTTGGTTGAAAAGGTTATAAACAATAAATATCTCACCTGTTGTAGATTGCTCTTTTAATGACAGTTTGGATAAACTGAGTTTGACTCTGAGTGAATGAGACCGAAGCAGATTGCTGCTGTTTTAAATAACTCCAATCTCAAAAGTTTATTAGTTTTATATGTAAACCTCATTTTATGAGCCTGTGAGGATTCTGTTCTTTTTTGTGTTTACCCTCCAATTCCCTTTTGTTTTGCAGGCGAGGCGAACTGAGAGAATATTTTGGTATTCTTGCTGGGTGGGATTGCCCTCATGGACAGTTCCTGCTCAGCAGTTGCCTGTTAGAGCTGATTACCGTCAGGGTTTTTAAGGCGGAGCTGAACCAGTATCCTTCAGTGGTTTGTTAGTCCCACATGATCATCTTGTTTACTTCCCAGTTTTCCAGTTCCTGGGTGTCACCCTGCTGAGTCTCCAGTTCTGTGTCCATTTGATGCCACCTGTGCTCAGTCTGCCATCTGTACCTGGTACAAAGCCAAACAAGTCGGCTCTGCCTGACACGCAACTGACTGCCCACTCCACCCTCTCCATCCTTGCCTGCCATCCATGTTTACCTATTCCCAGAATCCTCCTCCTCGAAGCCTGAAAAAGAAAAAACACAGTAAGAATTACAACCATATTTGCTTCTGGCCAGTTTCACGTTGCCCCTTTTCTCATCCACAGTGATTCCAAGCCCTTTCTCCCAGTTCCAGTTAAAATAAACTTGTCTTGTTATCGGTGGTGTGACTGTTCTTGGTCAAGGTTAACCGAGCCCTGTGACTCTTTAAACAGCCAATACGACAGAACCATTACAGTGCTGTCGATTTGGCACGTTGCAGTTATTTAAATGTAATTCTGTGGTTATCAGCTGTAGCTCTTCAAGTGCAGACTGCGACACTTCCTGTAGGGATATTCATTCGTTCAACCATTATTTACTGGTATAGATGTTAGTCTCATTGAGCTACAAGGACTAATTTACAAGAGAGATCTGTTTTAAACAAAAAACATAAATGAGGTACACGCAACAACAAACATTCATATGAAAGCATATAAAATGAAAAGTATATAAAATAAGTGATATAAAACAAAATAAATAAAAAAACATGCTACATTATAAAACAGTGTAAGATACTAAAAACATGAACATGTCTGCAGTGATTTTTGCATTGAATTTAACAGTTTAAAATCCCTTAGAGAGGTCAAGGTCGAGAGCTTCAAATGTTTTTGCAAGGTGTTCCAGGAGCAGAGTAAGAGAAGGCCCTTTTGCCAAATTCGGTCTGCACTGAGGGGACGCTGCAAGTAATTATGTCTTGGGAGCGCACGCTGTGGCTGCACTGATGATGTGACTTGTAGGAGGAGATGTATGAAGGCAACAGATCAAGAAGTGATTTAAAGATGAAAATGTACCAGCGAGCGAGTCTGTGTGAAGTTAATGATGACCAGTTAGCCAGTGACTACAGGGTGCAGTGATGGGTACAGTAGTTGCAGCCAGTTATGAATCTTAGCGCACCGTGATAAACAGCATCCAACATCTGCAAGCTGCTTGCAGGAGCATTCATGTAAATAATGTCACTATAGTCAATGGAGGAAAGGAAAGTAGCAGCTACAAGGTATTTTCTAGCATTATATCATATTGTAATATATTCTGCCAGAATTGCTCTGTAATGCAGAACAGATCATGGTGTAAAGATTTATACATAGTAGTTGCATGACACACCATGACTTTTATTTTTTTTTTTAGGTTGAAGCTGTTTTAAGGTGGCAGTGAACTAATTATCTCACTGGGTTACAAGTTGGCGAGCAACAGTCATGAGGGAGTGGCTTGAAACGCCCTGTTTCCTTCTGGGAGTTGCAGAAACTGTCTTGTCACTTGAATTTTGAACACTTTCCAAACATTCGTGCAACACATTTTCTTTTCCAAATATTTGCCAAGTTTCTGCAGGTATTTTACAGCGTTCTCAATTTAGTTTGTCTAAATTCTAAAGCTGTGTTTAGACACCATCGTAAAAGATCCCCTATGACAGAAAACAGTTGAGGCCATAGCTCAAAATGTCCTGGTCTGAAAAACCACACCAGTGATAAATAACCATTGAATAACTTGTTCAAATGTGGTCTTTATTTCAAATGTGTTTCAGCAGATTATTCATAAAGGTGGTGGCAGTTACAGCAGGTGCAATGTGGGCTGAGGTGTACAATAAAATAATCTGCATGTGTATGAATGCACTTGAAAAAGCTGTGATTGTCAATAAATGACCACACAAAATGCATCCACGTGGCTCCCTGGTCACTTGGTTGCAAACATTTAGAATTGCATGAGATTGCAAATGAGACTTTGCTTTTTTTGTGTCACTACTTTGTGTCACCAACTCTTTTTAGTAGTCTCAGCCTGGTGTGAAACTGTGAGGAGCTAAGATAAAAAGACAAACTATTTATTACATATTTATATTCTGTTAGAATTAAACTCTATTTCTCTAAACTGTGGACATTCAAAGAGCTATCTGCAACAGGTAAGATGTTTACATTTTATAATTTCTCCACAGAACCCTGCATTAAAAATATTTAGGCTAACCCCTGAAAGTATATAGCTTGTCTGGAGTAGCAATGCATTTCACGTATTGTTACTTCTTGAGCCTTTTGATGAAATTAATGACCAGGATGATTAAATGCGCTGTCACAATCTGTGGCTCTGATGCAAGGGGGGTGGGGGCTTTTCAGCAACCAGTCAGCCACAGAAGAGACAAAGAGGAAGAGAAATGGAGAGTTTCTTTAGAGTCAGACAGAAAGTAAGACATCAGACAGAGGAAGGTGCACACAGGAAAAAGTAAAGGAATGGGGAGAGAAAAGGAGAAATAAAAGCGGGTGCCAGGGTGGGTGGGGGCAGGTAAAAGCAGGTCTGGTCCAGGTGGGGTTCAGACAGTCAGTGTGTTATTTTAGGAGGGCAGAGGGAGGGAGGATGAGAGAAAGGGATGGATGGAGGGAGGGGAAGATGAATGTAGTTAATTAAGATGAGCAGGCGGAGGAGACAGTGTGGAATTACACAAACACTAATTAGAGTCTTCGTTAGGGGGCACGAAACGAGAGCAGCACATCCATCATCTCAACCCCCCCTTTTTGCCTCTTCCTTTCTGTTTTCTGCTGCCTTTTGCTTTTGTAGCCACATTCCCTCCTGCAATCCTTGCCTTAACTGCCCCCCCCCCCCCACACACACACACACACTTTCCTTTTCCTCTTCACTTCTTCCTCTGTTTCACATCCCCCCTCCACTCCAACCCTATTTTCTGTCCTATCGATCCCACGTGTAGTTAACCACATAGGTGCAGTTTAACATCTGGAATCATGATTGAAGCATTCTGTGCTGCAGACTTCCTTCACTTGGATTTTTTAAAATTTTTAATCTTCCATCCATCCATCCATCCATCCATCATCTTTACCCACTTCTTCCTTTTCGGGTTGTGGGGGTCACTGGTGCCCATATCCAGCAGTCACTGTGCAAGAGGCGGGGGACACCCTGGACTGGTTTCCAGTCCATCACAGGGACACATAGTGGCAAACGAGACAAACAACCATTCACTCTCTCACTCACACCTAGAGACAATTTAGAGTTACCAATCAGTCTAACATGCATGTTTTTGGTCTGTGGGAGGAAACCGGAGTACCTGGAGAAAACACAAGCATGCACGGAGAGAACATACAAACTCCACCCAGAAAGACCCCCGGACCGGGATTTGAACTGAGGGCAACCTGCTCGCTGAGGGGCAGCAGCTCTACTGCGCCACCGTGCTGCCCAAAAATGTATTCTTTAAACACAAAATCATTTTAACTTCCTGACTTCCCCAGCAAACATTTATCCTACCATGTCAGCATTATTTTGCCTCAGAAAGTCTACGCTTCACTCCTCAAACACAACTTACACAGGAACTTACCTTTGAACTTGTTTTCTGCGTTTATTTACTCACATCTTCTTTTCTCCGACTCATTCCTCGCTCCCTGGGCCGACCGAGCAGCAGATCAGCTCCACTGTCGTCTACGTCACTCGGCCCTCGTAAGACTACAGGAGCAGACTGGAGTGTGGAAGAAGATGATGGTGACCCATGTCAGTTCTTGTTTCTGACGTTCCTCTGCGTTCGCTCTGAACCCTGCAGTGTAACACCACTTACAGTGTGTGCCATGCATTTAATTAAACAAGTCACAGTTTCAGTCATGTCAAATGGTGTCATCCTGCTGTTTAGGTGAGGATTCCAGCTCCTGGTCATCCTCTACTCGTCAATAACCATTTTCTCCACAGTCGGAAGCAGCATTGTCTTCAGTTAACCACAGCTGTGGCATCCACCTTGGTGACAGCATAAAGGATGTAGCCAAACCACTGACTGACGCTCGAGTGTTGGTTCACCCATGAAGTCAGCTTAAACTAAAACATTTATATTTAGATCAAAGTTCATGCTCAATAATCCAGGTGGAAAAATCCAACAAAGTTCAGTCAGGTCATCTGGACTGTTTCTTTTTGTTAAAACGTTCCGTCTTTAAATGACTTCATCATCTTCATCTTCATCCGAGGAGCCACAACAAGTAGCACCTCACATAGTGGGTCAACCAGTTTTAGTTGACTCATCCAACATTTCATGTTTTGAACCACTTTGGCCATGACTGCCTCAAACGATTTGGTGGGGGAGAGGGTGGACTACAAAAACCTTCTTAGCACCATCAAACTGGTTGACCCACTATGTGAAGGTGTTATTTATAAGACTGAGTTTGTTGCGGCTCCTCGGACTGATGAAGTCAAAAAACGATTCAGAGGACCTGACTTAACTTATTGGATTGATCTTTAGTCTAAATCTAATGTGAATATTCTTGTTTGTGTTTTTCCTGCCGCCCACCACGTATCCTCTTTTGCCTCTTGTGAGTTTTTGGTTCTTCCGAGTCTCAGCGTCCATCACCTGGAACCACTCAGCCTCATCATCTTGACCTGAAAGATAACTATTGACAAATTGGCTTCACCTGCTCTCTCTGGATCACACTGTTGCTCTCCGGTTAAAACACACAAGCACACGCCTTTGGAGAATTTTCTATCAACATGTTAGAATTCAATTCAATTTTTTTTTTTTTTTCAATTCAAAGTTTCTTTATATAGCACATTTAAAAACAACCACGGCTGAGCAAAGTGCTTCACAAGAATTACAACACCGTAGATAAAAAATATAATAAAAGAAATAAAATTGAATTGAATAAAAATAAAAGTATGATCAAATTTGCAGTAAAATACCAATAAAATAATAGAACTAAAAATAAACCAAGACATTATTTCATATTTGCTGCTATTTCCCCCAAAAATTTGAATCAATCAAGTACTAATTTGAGGTTGAAGGCCAGGCAGAATAGATGTGTTTTCAGTCTGGACTTAAACTGATTTAACTGAAAATAGTGTGAACCTCCACGTCTCCTCCTCCAAGCCTCAAAGGTAAACCAAAACAGCAAGCACTATCCTCAACTTTTAAATTAAGTACTTCTGACTGCAAGATACTTAACCCATCTTTCTCTCTGCAGATCCCTCCACTTTAAGCACCTAAACGTGCTTACCTTTTTACAGCTGGAGTCGGTGAATCCTTTTGGAAAACCAAACGCTGTTTAAAGAAACCTTCATATAAAAAGGACAGTTTGATTCTGTGCAAATTCAAGTCAATTTTATCAGATGTCCAAAATTTAAGTTCTGAGCCCCACTGATACGTTTGTCCAAAGAAGAAAATATAAAGTTGACACTTTGCTGTTGCCAAACTCATAATGTGCATTTAGGCAACTCTTTTGGTCTGAAATAAGTAAATAGCTAAATTTTGTTTAAAAAATAGTCTTGATTAGAGCAAAACGAATATAAAAGGCAAACCTTAGAAACTACCTTGATAAGTAACTGTGACTAAACGATTAAATAGTTCAGTAAATGAACAACTAAAATGACCTTAGAAAAGTGATAACTTGGGGAAACTGACTGATTTTTAGGACTGAATGTGAGTTTTCCAATTTGTTTTAAGAATTCAGCATCCCTCTGTGCGCTGTACCAAACCTACTGGTTTGAGGATTTCCCTCCTGCACCAAACCTACTGGTTTGAGGATTTCCCTCCTGTACCAAACCTACTGGTTTGAGGATTTCCCTCCTGCACCAAACCTACTGGTTTGAGGATTTCCCGCCTGTACCAAACCTACTGGTTTGAGGATTTCCCTCCTTCACAAACTAAAATGATCTTCCTCTGTAGGGCTGCTGGGCTCAGTCTAAAGCAGAAAATATGCAAGTGTTTGACTCTAGGCTTGTGCACATCAAAAGTCAGTGGGCTACCATTCATTCTGGTGCTTCAGATGTGAGGCACTTACAGCACTTTTTTTAAATAGTTATTAAAAGAAATGCAGATATGTGGCAGGAATAGCACACAAGAGGGAAAAGTCATGCACATGGAATAGATTTATCATACAAACTTTTAAATAAACTCTAGAAATGTATGAAATGTATGAATGATTCGGACGTTCTTGGCTCATGTTCAGCTGTGTGGATGCATGCAGGACTGAACTTGTTAGCAGATTCTGTTTACAACTTGCCACTTCCGCCATGGGTGACAAAATATAAAAATTAAAATGTGCACAACAGACCGAAACAACAAGGATAGTGCTGAGAAGCCATTTGTAAGATTGAGAACAGCGAGTTTAGAGGAAAAGTGAGGAGCACCTTCATTTTCCTCCACATCAAAAAGACTTACCGGTACTCAAGGTGGTTCAGGCTTCTGATTATCAGGACGCCTCCGTCACATCTCCCTCTTGAAGTTTTGTGGCCACATCCCACCAGAGACCCCAGGACAGACCCACAACTCTCTAGTCTTGGGATCCCCCAAGAGGAGCTAAAAAGGGTTGCTGGAGGTATGGGTTTCCGATCACAGGTAAAGGGGAAAAATGATTTTCATCTCTGTCATTCGATTTTAAGGACAGAATTTCTAAATAAACCATCTGCAGTTTAAACAGTTGGATCACTGGTGATTAGACTGTTTACCATTTTGTGCTGCAGACAGCTTGATGCACTCATTGATTTTCTCCCATTTAAGTTATGGTGTCGCTGCTTAGTCTCAAGCAGCATCTAAAACCATCAAGCCTTTAAGATTTAAAACTATCAGAGCAGTCAAGATTTTGTATGAAAACCCCATCAGATCACATCACTGTCATCTACTTTGGAAACTAAAGAGGATGGATTTCGACAGTTTTGTAATTTATCTTTGAACGTTTAAATGGACAAGCCCCCCGGGTGCTCGGTGACATTCAAGTTCTTCTTCGATCCACGGGCTCAGCATTTCATCGAGCAGTGGGAACTGGAAGGTTCCTCTCTAAAACGTCCTTGGTACAAACAGCATATTTTGTAAGAGAGATTAATATGTGGAATTTGTGCGTTGCAAAATTGGCCTACGCTATAAATGTTCTAGTGTGCAGTATTTGTTACCACTTGCCCCCTCAATAAATAAACAATAAAATGGTTCTTGTTAGATGATGTCATCTTATTGGCTTCACCAATCAGTGACCCACTGCTTGTGTGGGTTTTTACAGCCAGACGTGAGGCAGCTGTGATGGGAATTGGCACAGCAAAGTCTGATGTTTGTCAGATGGAATATGTTGGCCTGACTGCACTGGGCTGGAGACGAACTGTTGCATCACTCAGCGCAGCTAAAATATCAGATTCTTGTCTGTAAATGTAGAAAAGAGTATGTGAAAGTAAGTAAGTAAAACTTCTCAAGATAAAAAATCACATAGTACTTCGACAAACAAAAATAACAAAAGCACAAAACAAATTGAAGCAAAAGCAGATTTGAAAAGATAAAATTTTTAATTGGCCTTTAAAGGAAGACACTGAGGCCAGTGATTGGACAGTTTGACGAAGGGAGTTCCAGAGTCTTGGAGCCACAGAAGAAAAGTTTTCAGTTTTGTCTGGGGGACAATCAGCAGGTCTTGATCACAGGACCTCAAAGCCCTGATCGGGATGTAAAAGTTCTGAGATGTATATTGGTGTCTGTCCATGCAGAACTCGCCAAGTCAAAACCAAAACCTTGAAATCCACTCCATAATGAACTGGGAGCCATTGGAGTTGCTTTAGAAGTGGAGTCATATGACAAAACTTGGAAGATGCAGTCAGGAGTCTAGCAGCGGCATTCTGTACAGACTACAACTGGTCTAGGGAGGTTCTGGTTAAACAAGCGCATTACAAAAATCCAGGTGAGACGAAACAAAAACATGAATTAACTTTTCCAATTCTGGACAAGAAACGGTACGGCTAAGCTTGGCGATATTTTGCAGATGGTAGAAACGGGAACAAACCAGAGACTTTACATGATTTTCCAGAGTAAAACCTGAGTCAGCGCTTATCCCAAGGTTTCTAACCGAGGATTTAGCAAAATGACCAAGAGGCCCAAGGAGCTGCTTTATCATTGCAGTAGTTTTTTCTAGAGTAAAGATGATTAACTTCAGTTTTCTCTCTATTTAGCTGGAGAAAGCTTTCTGTCATCCAGCTCATTCAATCCAAACTGTTAAGTCCAAAAGAGTTGAGGAGGATGTTGAGAGTGAAATGATGCATCAGCTACAGCGATGTAGATATTGTTCCCACAGGAGCTATAGACGGTCACTAAAAAGATTAAAAGAGAACAATGTGGAAATTACTTCCTTTTTTTAGGGGTTCATCCTTTTGAAATTTGCATCTATATACTACCAAAATGCATAGTTTTTTCCTCAGTAAGACCATTGTTGTTTTAGCAGAGTTGGACCCAACCTCATTTAAATGATGAGATCATGAGGTGTTTGCCTGTTCAGAGGATGAAACTGAACCCCACTTGCTTCAGGTCAGTGTGTCTACAACTGAGATAAAACTGACTGAAAGACTGAAGTGGTGCATACATAAATGTGACTTTGGGTTTAAAAGCCCTTTGTGTGGTTAACAAAAGAAGTTTTATATAAATGCACAGTAATTTACATCGTGTTGGATGAAGCTGTTTGCTTCAACTCAATAAACTGCCTCCATTAGTCGCTTCAACAGCAGTAGAGCACTAACATCAACTCAGCACGGCTAAACATGAATATTTCAAAGACTTTGAACTATCTGATTTCAGGGCTTCCTGGGAGTATTTTTGTTTTCGTTTTCTCTTCTCAGCCGGTGAATCGTCCCCGAGCGTGATGCTGCAGGGTCACACATGGAGCCAGTTTTCAGAGCCAAGGACTCCCAACTGTTTGAAGCTCCAAACTCGGGTCAAAGGCTACAGAGCAGCCACAGCTGGAGCCTGCTAACAAGCTACTGTCCATGATGGGCCCATCACACCCAGCAGATCTTAGAACACCGACAGCAAAGAGATGCACCGACTGCTTTTTGTGCACAGAACGCTTGGACACATAAATAAATGTAGACAAAACAGGTGGTTTACTCTGGTCTACTACACCATGAGTTTAATTCAAGATCAAAACGAGGACTTCTAGAGCAATACTGAGATTCATGTCAATGGAAATGACTCGTTCAAGGGGAAGCATGACAAAATTATTTGAGATGTATTTTGAGTAAATACTTGAAGTCGAGGGAAAGATTCCCCCTTAACCTAAATGGTGTATTTCTATATTTCCTGGCGGAAACCCATGGATTTGGACTTAGAGGAGCTGACTGTCATCTCCACAGCTTCACACTCAGCTGCTTCAGTGCTGAAGGTCATGGTCTGAAGACACTAACACAACCACATAATCTACGAAAAGCAGAAGCCAGACGCCAAGCTGTCCTATCACTGTCCACAACCAAGACTCAGACATCAACAAATAACACTCACCACTTTGATTCTTTAATATCTTTGCTAATTGCTAGCAGTTCTGGTCCAAAATGCAATTGAAATATTAACTAGGCTATAAAGGACAATGATCTTCCATCACATAATCTTTCAGACAGATGACAATGCACATGAGGATTGCATGATTCCTGCATCGTTTCCAAACATTTTTAACCAAGTCAAAATCTTTTAATTCAGTTCAGTTTATTTATATAGCACCAAGTCACAACAGAAGTCCTCTCAGGGCACTGAACAGAAACATTCACATACACAAAAAAAGTCAATTAGTAAAGTTATCTATCTAAGGAAGCCAGCAGATTGTGTTTCCTGGCCAACAGGCCACAGTCTGTGAGAATCCACAACTTCTCCTCCACCATAGTCCTCAGCACTGGCTCCCCTCAGGGCTGTGTGTTGAGCCCACTTCTGTTCACTCACATATGACTGCTCACCTACCCATTCAGGCTGTCAAATTGTAACGTTTGCACACAATACAGTAGTGGTTGGATGCATCACAAACAGTGATGAGTCCAGCTACAGGCAGGAGGCGGAACACCATAAAATACAAATAAAACAAATATATAGTTATAATTGTGTATTAAACTCCATAAAAAACAGGTGAAAAGGGCCAAAAGACTAGAGTTGAATGCTGATCTTTAATACTGGAAATAGCTATGAATCTATTTGGGGCAACAACTTCATGCACGTGCATTAATAACTGTAAAAACAAAAAAGTCAGTTTTGATGTCCTTTTTGTGGATGTTTTTGCCACCCACTGGTGGATATTGCAGTGTTTTTGTTAGTGTATGGCTGTAGGAAAAAAATAAAAATCAAAACATAAAAAATAAATAATCCAGTCAAGAAATATCCTGAGTAGTTTAGACTAGTTTAGGCCTCACTTTTTGTTTCTTATAAAGCTGGCAGCGTTACATTAATGCTGCATACTAGCAGGTTTGATGTGTGATTTTTTTATATACAGTATATATATATATATATATATATATATATATA
>NC_056502.1:17851340-17885416 GCF_014905685.2 Nematolebias whitei
GCATTCTGTATATTCACTGGGATGGAGAAACTAATATATATATATATATATTATGAGCTCCCCTCAGGTCCTCAAGGTCAAAATATTTTGTGTTATCATCTGAGATCATAGCATCCAGTAAAACCAGCAGCTTGTGTATCGCCTGCCTCCTCTTTCTATCAGTAACCCATGTTGTGCTGGCCGAAGCTACAGCAGCATGCTAATTTACTGTGAAACCAGCGCAGTGTGTCCCATCACTGCCCCTCCTGTAATCCCTGCAGGTGAGAACGGGGGAGAGATGGATTCCTGAGTATCTGATTGAGGAGCACACAGGATGAATAATTGATACGTAGTTTCTCCATCCCAGTGAATATACAGAATGCACACACAAGCCCCAACACAAAGCTGCCTCACAGCCCGTGCAGTCGCCGGCAGTATCTCAGGCTAAACTAATCCTCCAGGAAATGTGATGCGTGATTCAATTATTTGCAGAAGCTATCCTCTGTATTCTTTGGATATGTGTGTGTGTGTGTGTGGTTTGTGCTTGTGTGTCCGTGCTCTAAACACACAGCAGAATCAAGTCAATTTGTCAAAGTAAAAGCCTTTTTGAGTCGATGTTCCGCATCCCTTCCAGACAATTTAAATAGAGAATGAAGTAAAACTTTAATTGAACGTCAGCCCAGTTACAGTACTTCCAATTTTGTTGTTACAAATAATAAAATATAACATTTAAAAAAAATGAATTTAGGATAATGAAAATTTAGCAGAAGAACGACCATGCTCCAACCACGATCGCAGGCTAATGTTTTTGCTCTGCTTCGCCATCATTTATTCATCATCTTGTTTTCATGCACTCACGGTTGCGTGCGGTGCTCAAGCGACACAATGATGTCAGTGTCTTCCAAGCCCATTTCTAAGAGGTCAGCCTCTGACCCAGAACCCAGCAGTCTCAACAAACAAAGCAAAGGCGATGATTTTAATAGCTCTGTGTCTGAAGAAGACTGCTGACTGCGGGCGAAACTAGCGTTAAGCTGCTGGCGTCTTTTGAGACTGAGTCTGGGTTCTTAAAGTAGGAGCTAAAGTGAATGCAACTCTTAGTGACACAAAAACATTATGATAGCAAAGTAGATTATTTCTAAAGACCATCTGATGGATATCAGTGCAGCTACTGCCCAAAATGCCTTCATCAGCTTGTTTTTATAAAGACTGGGACTTACTTTTGTAATTATCTTTATATTCTTCTTCTTCTTTCAGCTGCTCCCTTCATCAGGGGTCACCACAGCGAACTAAGTCGCACGAAGACTTGACAATCGTTTTTTCACCGGATGCCCTTCCTGACGCAACCACAGACCACCGAGCTACCACAGCCCTCTGTGTGGAGCAGAGAGCTGCTATATAATGTGCCCAAATGAGTAGATGGTGGAGGTTAAGGGCCTTGCTCAAGGGCCCAGAGTGATGCAAATGAAGGTGGAAACAGGTGTGGGTGCTTCACCTATCCCTCCCACATTTTGATGTTGTCGGGGCCGGGAGTTGAACCAGCGATCTTCTGATCACAGGACAACCTTCTCTAACTTTTGTAATCATCAAAATGAAAAAAAAACAAACTATGCTTTCACATAAAAACTGTTTCAGATGTGTGAAGAGAGCCAAAGTCAAGTGAGATGTTAAAGCTGAGTAGCTCATTAGGGTTTCCATGTTAACCGCACACTTGTCTCTCACTCCCTGACAGCAGTCTTTATGACCATAAATTCAAAGAAATCAATTTTAAACAGTCAACATGCAAAAACTGTTATTGTAAAGCAGATCTGATTGTCATATATGATATATATATATCATATATTATATATATATATATATATATATATATATATATATATCATATGTATGTATGTATGTATGTATGTATGACAAGAACATTTTGAGCTATTTTGAGCGACAATGAAAGTCAATGGGACTTTGCGTGGACGTATTCTGCACACCACAAATATTTGACAGAAATCTCGAAGTCCTGTAGCCGTGAGGGACAAACAGAGTAAAATATTTAAAATATCTCTTTTGATGCATAAACTCTATAAAATGTATTGATTGTATTTGCAAAATGTTTGGAAGGACTACACCGTCAGCTAAACTTTCATGTCTTCTTTAAACTTTTGGTTATCCCTCGATTACCTTAAAAGTCTCATAAAACTCAGATGTGCAAATGAGTTCAATTTACTTTGATGAGGATTATTAATATTATTAATATTGTCTGGGAGTTTCTTCCTCATGTGAGGCAGAGCAATGATTGATTCCTTTCTCCTTGCACCGGGCGTTTTAAAGACGAATGGGATGGAGGAAAGGAGCAGAGAGGAAGGAGAAAAAAGAGCCACTTAAGAGGACCCAAATCATTTAATCATTTAACCTGAAAGCCCTCTGAATGTCAAACTCCTCAAACCTCCTCCTCCGTCCTTTGTCTCCTCTGCCGTGCCCCTCGTAAACTTCCCATTCTAATTTCCTTTATTGGCACGGTCATAATAGATTATTGTCAAAGCATCATTTTCAATAAAAGTATAATCATTCAGAATGTAATAAAAAAGAAAATTAGATTTAGAAGTTATGATTCAGCTGGGCTGCAGCTAACCCAGTTCACTGTTTATTTCAGGACATTAAAAATGGAGAAGGGGAAATCCTCACATTCAGGAGCAATAAATGTGAATGTTGCTCCTGTTGTTCATATTAAACTGCAGCAGTTCAGCAGAAACAAGTGTTGCTGGACATGAGGCTTGGGATCAGTGGAAAAAGCACAAATCTGTGTATTCCTGCTGCCGGTGGTCTGAGAGCCTTCAGCACAGCTGGAAAAAAACAGCTCGATCCACGCGGGTCGGCACTGAAACCATCCGCAATCATCTCCTGAAAGGGCAGAATGTTCTGACATATGATGACAAACCATGCAAAAGTAATTCATGGGGGGGTTGGAAAAATAAACAATCATGTAAATATCCTGATGCATGCTCAATAATCCAAGTAGAAAAAAACTATAGAATCAAGTCAGGTCCTCTGGACGGGTTCAAATAATCAAAAAACTTAAACAAAAAGCAAATTATGTGAATGCTGACTCAGCAGATTCTGCATGTCTTTGCAAAAGACACGTCTTCTGTGAAACATTGAAAGCGAATCTAAAGACTTTGAGTTTTCACAAATGAAAGTTTGAAAATCTAACCTCTGGTTTTTTTATTTAGGGACTATGCAAGCTTGGAGTTTTAAAGCCGTATAGTAAAAATTAATCGGTAAATAAACCATTTAAAGTAGAACAAAGTTAAGTCAGGTCCTCTGGATGGTTTATTTTTTTGTTGAAATGTTTTGTCCGTCATCCAAAGGACTTCATCTGTTTGAGGAGACACAACAAACTCAGTCCCACAAGCAGCACGCTCCCATAATGGGTCAACCAGTTTGATGGTGATAGGATGGTTTCTGGAGTCTGCCCTCTTCCCTGCCAACTCCTCTGACACAGCCATGGCCAAAGTGGTTCAAAACATCAAAGTTCATGCTCAATAATCCAGGTAGAAAATCCATCAAAGTTAAGTCAGGTCCTCTGGACGGTTTCTTTTTTTTGTTGAAACATTTCATCCTTCATCCAAAAAGATTAAACTAATCCAGAAACCACCTTATCACCATCAAACTGGTTGGTCCACTATGTGAATGTGCTGCTTGTGGGACTGAGTTTGTTGTGGCTCCTAGGACTGATGAAGTCCTTTGGATGAAGGACGAAACATTTCAACACATAGAAAGCGTCCAGATGACCTGACTTGACGTTGTTGAATTTTTTTACCTGGATTATTGAGCATGAACTTCGACATTTAACCTAGATTTTTCTCCTGATTGGTACAAAAACCTTCACAGTTCAGCTCCACCTCGTCTGTATTTCCGATGTCAGCTTTTCTTTCTATTAAACCTCAGTGCCATTAGCAACAGTTTTATTTTCCTCTGAATGTGGAAGTGCATGCAGGGCTGTGAGGTCGTGAGAAAAGTGTGAATTGTGTCACTCAGTGAGTCCTAACAGCCCAGAGGACAGATTTTCACCACACACCTGAACAGTGCCAGAAGCTGCATTCATTTTAGGCTGTTCGATAAGGTCAAATTGAGATTTTCTGTTTTCTGGAATGCAAGATATTCAAGTTGGTAGCAGTTAAATTGGAAAGGTAGTTTGTTTGTTTGTTTGTTTGTTTGTTTGTTTGTTTGTCGATGGTGGTGCAGAGTGACAGATCCTGGAGAGTTTGAGGAAATCTCAAAACACTGGGGTGGCTGGTTTACATATACATGGTGGACGTTATCCTAGAATTTGACTTGGCAACTCCATTTCTGAGACTTTTGTTACACCTAAATGTAGCCACACACCCAAAATGGAAGTTGGTGCCGCACATATTTTTCAAGTTATGCTCACAAGACGGACGAGTCAACTATATTTCCAAATCCTCTCTTTGCTCCACAACGAGACATAAGACAAACAGCTCCCACATTGTTGGTTAACATTCATGCTTTTAGTGTCCAGCAGCAACATTAGGAACTAAACGTCACGGTTAACTTTTTCTCAACATATCAACACATTTACCATAAACTGGCATTAATATTTGTTATAACCTTTAAGAAGAAAGAAGTCGCTCAGCGTGCATCTGCTTTGCTCTGATGCTGAATTCACCCTGATTGCTGGACCTGTCTGTTCATAATCAAAGTGGACGAGGCGATGGCAACCGTCAGACCAGGCAGATAAAGCTCTCAGTATTTTCTCTCATCCCCTACATGATCTCACAGTCCCTCTTTCTCGTGGGGTCTCCTCTCGCTCCAACCTTCCTCTCCTCAACCTCACCCACGGCCCACCTTTCCTGACTTACACATTCCCAATTTTTCATTTCCATGATCTCCCTCACTCCTCTCCTTCTTCCTCGCTCCCTTGGATATTTAGTTTGATTTATTGCCTCTTGTTGGAAAGGTTGGTGTTTTAATAACTCACACCCCCCCCCCCCCCCCCAAAAAAAAAAAAAGAGAGCGAGAGAATGTGCTGGAAGAAGAACTTTGGTAAGCACAAAACAAACGTGCGGACAGACAGCGAGAGGTTTTTTTGTTTCCTCTGTACTTTCCTTTTATCTCCCTGGCACTCTCCCACTCTTTCATGTCTTCCGGTTCCTCTCGTCCTTTGCTCCGGCTGAGGATGTAAAAGCTAAACGTGTGGCTGAAATGGATGTCAATTTGAGCTCCTCTCTGATCTGCGGAGAGAAATAACACACATTCGGTACCACGCACTCACCCGACAGCTGTAATGGACTGAGGATGTGAAAACTGACAACTAGATAAAAATGGAGCATCTGGTTTGATGTAGAGGAAGTCACAGAACCATAAAAAATGTCTATACTAATGATAAAAGAAAAGCATAGGGTTGGATTAAAGGTATAAAATCAAGGACAGAGTGGCAAAGGTCCAGTGGAGAGTTGCAAACAACAAGAGACAATTTGTAGCACCAAACAGAACCTTTATTTAGATGGTAATTACTCACACTGGTCATTAGAGAACCATATCACTTTCCCTCATTTACTGAAAGACAGCGAGGGAGCGGCGGGGCGAGAACAGGAGGGCAATCATTACACCATATCACTTTCACCCTTGCTCTGATGAGGGAAAAAGCCGCTCAGCAGACAGACTGAGAATCCACATCCTTCAGCAATAAGACAATAAATAGCAATTAATAATTCAAATCACAAACCGCCAGCGGCTGTATCAGGAGCGAGAGAAACTTGTAAACAGAGCGTCTCTGTTCGAGTTCTGGTCACATCCAAACAGCGTGTTTGATGAGAAAAGAGAGTTTTTAAGAACTTTCGCGAAGGAGCGTTTTAAAATGATGACATTGAGAAACAGAGAAGTGGCAGCCTATTTCTTGTGTTGCTTTGTGCAATAGAAACCACAACAACAATGGAGTGGTTTTGATTGATTTGTCTACATCTATTTTACGTTGTCTTGACTCTGTCGTCAATTAACTTTATCACATTGCTGAAAAGATCATTGAGGGAAAGGAAATTGGAAACACTGAAAGAGAGGAAACCAATGGTGTGTTCTGAGAAACCGATTTCTGAGAGCTTATGACACAAGATGTTATGATCCACAGTGTCAAAAGCTTTAGACAGGTCTAAGAAAAGTGCAGCATAACAATCCTTAGCATCCAGTGCTACAACAACATCATTAAGAACCTTCAGTGAAGCAGCGGTTGTGCTGTGTTGTTTCCTGAAACCAGATTGATGTGGAGGTAAGGTGTTAAATGAGTCCAGGTAATTTTTGATTTGAGAGTTTATCAGTTTTTCTAGAACCTTGGCTAAAATGCAGAGTTTAGAGATTGGTCAATAGTTGTTCAGTGAGGTGGGGTCACCTCCCTTCAGCAAAGTAAGAACAAAGGCTAACCCAACGATGACTCCCCAGCTCGAGGGGTCACCTGGCTGGCATGGTGCACTCATAGTGACCGGTGGGGTGGGAGCAGCTGGTCCTGGACCAAAATATATTTTTGGAGGTCCCGTCCGGCTCTCTAAGTCACTGAACACCGAATTTGGTTGGAAGGGGGACTTTAGTCCGGTTCGAAAAATGGGTCAGTTTGATGATAAAAGACTGCAGAGAAGCCGGAGGGAGCTGCCGTCCATCAGCTTGCCAGAAGTGAAGTTTGTTTGTGAAGTCGAAGATGGTTTGGACATGTCCAGGAGGGACAGTGGGTATACTGGTAGAAGGATAGTAGAAATGCAGCTGGTAGGAAAAAGACAGAAGAGATATATGGATGCAGTTAAAGAGGACATGGAGGTAGATGGAGTGAGGACAGAGGATGCAGAGGACAGGGTGAGATGGAGGAGGATGACTCGCTGTGGCGACCCCTGAAGAGGGAAATGCCGAAAGAAGAAGAAGAAAGAAGGTTTATTTCAGAAAAAGTTAATTTCACATTTATGGGGAACTGGTTTGTTCCACTTTGGAGTAAACTGTTGGGGGAAGAATCAGTTTTGTTTTGTGTTTCCTTGACTCATGAAGCCTTCCGGACTGAAGGCGAAACGTTTCAGAGAAAAAAAGAAACTGGCCAGATGACCTGACTGAAAAATGTTGGATTGTATACCTGGATTATTGAGCATGGACTTCGTTAATTTCACATTTACTTCAGATTTTCATTTATTTATTTATATTTTATGTTGCATCTTGTGCATTTGCAATTCATCTGAAGTGTGGACATGGCAGAGTGGAAAACTCCTACTTGAAGTACAGCTGGACCATGTGGGCAGACTTGGCTGCCTTGGGACAGAGAAGGAGTCCAAAGCATCACACGCTGCTCATTAAGAAGAGTAATAAAGGTACGTGCTTTCAGTCAGAGTCTTCAAAAGTCTCCAATAACACCAGAAGAAAAAAAAAACATTGCATTTGTTGCTAGGTGCTTTTTTTGAAAGAGTCTCTAAAGAGGTATGAATAGCCACTAAAACAAAGTTGCCAGGTTGACAACACTAGTCAGGAGATGTTCTTATTCTGTTTCGATGCGCTGGTAATGTCAATCACCACATACTGGTGTGGAATAGATATTGTAGTGTTTCTGTAGCAGTTGTGGCCTTTTCCCCCCAGAACTAAAAGAAATGATACATTTGGAAAGCCTTTACTAATCTTCAGTTTCTTTGAGAAAAAAAATCCCAAGGAGCGAGAAAACACAGAGATCTAAACGTTACAACACATGAAATTGCTAAGGATAAACATTCTGATCACGGCTTAATATTCTGCCAAGACTAAATTGTTGTTTTTATTTTCCTTGACCCTGTTAATACCCTTAATATCAATAAAACTGAGGAGATGGTGAACTTTAGGAGGGCTAGGAGTCAGACCCACTCCCCCATCAACTGTATGTGAATGGAGCTATGGTGGAACGGGTATCTTCAATTCCTGGATACTCACATCTCTGAGGATTTCTCTTGGTCACTTAGCTCCTTAATTCAGGTTAAATGGTGCAATGATGTCTTTATTTCCTACGGAGCCTTAAAAAGGCTCACCTCTGCTCAAGGATATTGCTGGACTTTAATCACTGTGCTACTGAGGGCATGCTCACAAACTGCATCTCACTATATCATGATGCATGCTCAATAATTCAGGTACATAAAATTAACAAAGAAAGGGCATATCCTCTGGACGGATTCTTCTTGTTGAAACATTTCATCTTTTATCCAGAGACGTCTTTGGATAAAAGACAAAACGTTACAACAACAAGAATCCATCCAGAAGCCCTGACTTTACTTTGCTAGATGCATCTCAGTATGGTACAGCAACTGCTCTCAATCTGAACGTGAGGCATTCCAGCAGGTGGTGAAAACTGCTCAACACATCACCAGCACTCAGTTATCCACAGAGTGCATCTACCACAAATGTTGCCTGGGTAGGGCGAGGAAGGTTATCAAGGAAGTTTCTCATCATAACTATGGACTTTTCCATCTCCTACTGGTAGGTGTTACAGGAGCCTCCACTCTCGCACCAACAGACTCAGAAAGAGCTTCTTCCCTGAGGCTGTAACTTTATTGAACTCATCACAGTCACTTTAATAACACCACTTTAAATACACATGATACTTTGTTCTTAATGCTGCAATATTCATCATGTCTGTATATTTGTACAGTCTAATACTGCACTATTCATACTTGCATTGTATATTTATATTATTTGCTGCTGTCATAATACATCTGTATGTTTCACTTTCATTCACTCTGTATATACTGGGTTTATACATGCATTTATAAACATGTATATGCAAATTCTCCTCCAATATTTATGCTGTAAATAATAACTATTCTGGCCTCTGTTTTATATAATGGTCACATTGGAAGGCATTATTCTCCATACTCATTCCATGCACTTTATCTGTAAAAGATAGATAGATAGATAGATAGATAGATAGATAGATAGATAGATAGATAGATAGATAGATAGATAGATAGATAGATAGATAGATAGATAGATGGACGGACGGACGGACGGACGGACGGACGGACGGACGGACGGACGGACGGACGGACGGACGGACGGACGGACGGACGGACGGACGGACGGACGGACGGACGGACGGACGGACGGACGGACGGACAGACAGACAGATACTAAAATAAACTAGTTATACTACTATTCCTACTTTGTGGTTTTTCACTTATCGCGGGGCTTCAGGGTCCAGATCACCCGCGATAAACGAAGGACTACTGTATAGTAATATTGCAAGAGCGCGGGAAGGGTTTAAAACACCTTAAACGCTCTAAAAGAGCACAGAATGTCATGATTTCAGCTCCCTGCCTCGTCTGCTTTTTGCCACTTGAAAGTGCTCTTGGCCACGCCCACTTCTCTGCTCTGCACGAAGAACAGCTGATCAGCTGCAGCAGGAAGTTTATCCTGCAGTATGGGCTGCACAAATGTGCAGCAAGTGCTAAATAATTTTAAATAATTTATTTTAAATAAAAAGTCCATGCCATTCGTGCAGCTCATCCGTGAATGTGTCCAATCTTATTTTGAAAAAACCTGATAGAGCGAGTCTGCAATAAACAAACTGCAAATTAATGAGGGACTACTGTATTTTGCGCGTCTGGTTAGATGCTAACTGCATTTCATTAGCTCTGTACCTGTACTCTGCACAATGACAATAAAGTTGAATCTAATCTAATCTTATCTAATCTAAAATCTGTTTACAATTTCCTCTTCATCATAAAAGTCCTCAGCACTTGTTTGAAGTTTAACGGTGAGACACTGGGACAAAGTGAGCTAAATGTGGCACAAAACAATAAAAACAGCTTCATTGTTGTTGTGGTTTTCAACACAAACAACAGCATAAACTATTTGTTTGGTAAAATATCCAGAGCAATGCAGTCAAGTTCTTAGTTTCCTGTCTCCACTGGTGGTAAACTGACCTGATCAGAGAAATCCTGTACACTCAGCTTCAGCGTACTGTTTGTTTTCGTGCAGCACGTCTCCTCAAAGAGCAATTAAGTGAAAGTGTATGCAGAGTTAATTACAGCACATCAAGAGGAGCTTTTGGGAAACATGTAGATTTCCTTTGTAAAACCTGTCAAACATTTTGTCAGGTTACAAAGTAACAAACAGGCGAGGAAAATAAAACAGTTTACCATCATTCAGACACACACACACACACACACACACACACACACACACACAGTGCATCTAATTCACTGAATAAAACATTGTTAATAGGGAGAAAAGTCACTGACGTGGAATTTAAAAAAAAATCTGTGCAGTTTTTTTCCCCAGCCCCTTATTTTAAGTAGTAAAGCCCGTTTCAACGTTTCCTTAGGGAACAATTAATTTGCTTTTAGTTCCTACCACATAAGCATGTCTGCCAAATCCCCATCAGATCACTGCCCACAAAAAGCACACACTAAGGGCACAAACTGTACGACACTTGGTTTGTAGCCTTAATGAAGGGAGAGCACAGCAAACCACAGAGAAACAGGAAGAAGAAAGATGATACACAGAGGTTAAAATTAGACAGAAAGTGATTTTGTTTCTCAGTTAACTGATATTTGATGTAACTGTGCAAACTTGGCGATAAACAGTCATTGTTGCCATTTTTATTTTGCATAAAAATCAAGAAAGATTTATAAAAGTGGACAATCTCGTTTCTCGAGGTAAATTTGAACATGAGAGTCAGTGGTTTTTAAGACTGACAGAGCAGTATGTTGTGCTTCTCAAAGACTCCTCAATTATATTCAAAGATCCCATCAAGTTTTTTTTTAAAAAAGATTTCATTTGTGCCATCCTTTACCCTGCTAATAAATGTCATATATTTATGTGAAAATATATTTAAGACAATAAATCAAGTGTTTGTTTTCGAATGAAAGAGCCCAACCCTTAGATATTACCAGGGTGGGGTGAGCTGGCAGTGAATAGATCGACATAACCTTTGTTGCAGTTTTTGGCAGAACATCAAGCTGAGAACACAAACTGCTGCTGCCTTGTTCATATCAGAGTTAATTTCTCTACAGAGCGATCGCTCCGTTCATCTGGGCTGGAGATGGGTGGTGCAGGCCAGCTTGGGACAAGAAGAGACGGGGTGGGGGATGAACGAGTTGGAGGTGAACAGGCCGACAAAGGGTGACGATCAGCCGAAAACACACAGGCCAGCAGAGGGAATAATATGTCTTCTTTTTGCTTTTAATTTACCAGCCATCCACAAATGTGTAAAAAAAAAAAAAAGAGAGAAGACAGCTGAGGAAAAAAGAGGTGACAAGCAGCTCAAAGCATGAAAGAAAACAGCATAATAGACGTATTGTTTCAAAAAGTAAAAAAAAAAAAGGTCTCCTGTGACTACAGCTTTTTTACAATGTTTTTTTTTTTTGACATTTTACAGCAAAAAAAACACGAATACATTACAAAAAATGAGAAAAGAAACAAAAAAGAACAAAATGCCTTGTTGCTGCTTTACTTTTTGCATCCAGGTACTGCATGAGCTAACTCTGTGTGCAACAACGTCACAACCTACAGTAAGATAACACGCATGCTTCAGTCAAACAAGTCAAACCTTGTAAACATGTTAATAAAATGTTTGTCATTTTACATGTGATCAAACAGAACACATCTGTCTCTCTTCCAGCTGTGTGTTAGGGTGCTACCAGACACCCAGCAGCATTATCACCTAATGAATGAGGCTGCTGCACACTCAGGTTGGTTGCTCTTGATATGATGGCATGTGACACATTACCAAAGGAATTTTTCTTGCATCTTTCCTTTAACCACTCAAATGAGGAGAGTGAGTCGATTGTTCTCACCAGATGTTACAAGGTCCTCTCTCGGTCATGCAGCAGCTTTCGTACAAGGAAGTGATGCAGCTGGGCGGGAGGGATGGCCGGGATGATTGGTTAGTCAGTGCAGAAATGGCTAGAATTCATTCAGTTTTGGAAATATTTAGCTACACGTTGGCAGCACAGTGGCTCAGTTGGTAGAGCTGTTGCCTTTCAGCAAGAAAGTTGCTGGATCAAATCCCAACTGGGGGCCTTTCTGGGTGGAGTTTGCATGTTCTCTCCGTGCACGCATGGGTTTTCTCCGGGTACCCCGTTTTCCTCCTACAGACCAAAAACATGTATGTTAGGCTGATTAGTGACTCTAACTTGTCTCTAGGTGTGAACGAGAGAGAGTTTGTCTCGTTTGTCTCTATGTGTCCCTGTGATGGACTGGAGACCTGTCCAGGGTGTTCCCCACCTTTCACATAGTGATGGCTGGACCAATGACACCCACAACCCAAAAAGGAAGAAGCAGGTAAAGATAATGGATGGATGGATGGATGGATGGATGGATGGATGGATGGATGGATGGATGGATGGATGGATGGATGGATGGATGGACGGACAAGAAAGGCAGCAGGCTTTTTTTTTTCAAGGAAAAGATTGCCAATTCTCCAAGAGAGGGTCACACCAGTATTTATGGATGGAACGGGCTAAACGTGTTTCCTGATGGAGCTGGGCAGTTCTTCTACAAAGTTGGGAATATTTGTTCACTGCTAGCTGCACAGAGCTGAGCTTCTTAGAAGAGGGGCTTGAAAAAAGATGACACAGAAACAAAGAAGCAAAATGAACATCCAAAAAAACCAAAAAACAAGAGCAGACAAGAATTTCTTCCTCCAAATTGTGGAACAAGGTGCTGTGGTCAGATGAGACTAAAACTGAACTTTTAGGCAATTAAGGACAACAAACAGAAGTCTGCTGCAAACTTAGCATCTCATCATGCTGAGAACAGCATCCTATAGTGAAGCACAGTGGTGGCAGCATCAGGCTTTGGGCAAACTGGGCAGAGTTAAATGAAAAATGAATGGAGCGAATTGTAGATTCACCTTTCAGCAGGACAATGACCTTAAACATACAGCTGGACCAGCACTCTGTGGTTTATCTAAAAAAAGTTAAGTCTGGTCCTCCAGTCTTTCAAAAAACAAAACAAAGCAAAAAAAATATGTAGAAACGTTTCGTCTTTCGTCCGAAAGACTTCTTCAGTCTGAGGTGCTGTATTCATTTTCTACCTGGATTACTGAGCATACATCAGGATACTCTGTGGTTTAATTGCCCTATAATGGTCCAGGCCAAGCTCAGTTAGTCCAACTGAGACTCTCGAGTCTGATTTAAAGACTACTGCACACAGGCAGTACCTATTCAACCTCTGGAGCAGTTTGGTTATGAAGAATAGACAAAAATCCCAGTGGTTAGATTTAAGAGTTCATAAATTGTATGTGTACTTGCACAAATATGCATATTCCAACAAGTTTGGGATGACATCCCTAATTATTTATTCACAAATCTTTAACTTCATTGGTTTAAAAAGTCTTGAGGTGGGTCATCTGTCGTTAGAGGTGGATACTGTACATGTCTAACAGCTTAAGAACAAGCAAAGCAGATTCTGCAGCTTTGAAAAGGACTAAAGATAAACAGCGTGAAAAAGCGTATTGGATGGTGTATCTGTGGTGATGAGGAGACAAGAGAGCTACAATTGCTCACATCTCGGAGTGCTGTATTCTGTAGGGGCCACTTATAAAGTCAATAGTAATGGATAGCACATCCCGAATCAGTACAATACGAGACTTTACCTCTTTATCTGCTTACATGCAGTCCTGGCAGGCACAATGGTCACACTGAATATCTCTCTGGCATACACAGCTCTCATCGTTTCTTTACAAATAGCAACTATTAGTCACCAAAGAAGCTGAAGATGCTCTTCAGACAAAGAGAAAAAGAAAAAGAAATGGTCATCAATGCACAAGAGTGCAAGAAAAGAGTAAATACAGAGAAGAGCAAGTGGAGCTGAGGTAAAAACGAAAAGGAAAGTGGGGAAAAAGTGACGGGGGCCTGAGGGGAAGTAAGAAAGAGTGGTAAAAAAGCATTCAATAAACACGTCTCTATAGTAACCAAGATGTAATTTGAAAGGGAGAATGACGGAGATTGAGGGAGAGTGATGGCGAGAGGGGAATAGAAAAGCATTTACCATCACTGCTTGAGTCCAGAGCTGTAATTATGGAAGTGAGACACAGCAGCAGAGGGGGAGGAAAAGAGTGGAGGTACATGCGAGAAAAGAGCTGCACACAATGTAACATTAACAAAAGGAAAAGGTGAGAGGGGAAAAATACACACAAGCAAAGTGGCAACCCCATAAAATTGCCACTGTTGCAAATAGGTGGCGTGGGTGTGTGGCAGAGAGACAGTGGGAGGGAAAAAACGAACAAAATGGCAAAGATGAAGGAAAAAGTTGCAAAAAGCACTTCTTTTACGAGTGTGCGGGACTGAGTGCGGGTTCGTGGACAAATGTTCAAAATTATACCTTTTCCAAAAAACAAGTATAAAACTTCAATCAGTCATTAAGTGCAGAATAAAAGTCTCTGAATCGAGGACGTGCGGAGAGACAGGTGAAGACCAACATGGAAGAAAGCAGAACTTCATGGTGAGTGATGGACCAAGATGTGGATGAAACATACAGGCTGATCTAAATAGTAAGACCTAAAATAGCAGGACTATAGAGAAGATGGAGAATGGGGCCAGTTCCTCTGAGTGTGTGTTTGTAGGTGTGTGTCAGAGTAGAGTCAGGTAAATGAGAAAGAATTATGTTGATGGTGTGTGTTATATAAGAGTGTAATCTGATTACTACCCCTTTGTCGAGTTCATGTCAGCCTTTGCAACAACATCAGGATTATACTGATATTACTGTGTGAAGAAACAATGAGGGGCGAGTGAGAAGATCCAGTGTAGTCTCAAACAACATGAAACACACAAAACAATATTTAAAGAACCCTATTTATTTCATTGAAGAGTTTTCACTTGTCATCTGAGGATCTTTCTCAGTTCAGACTAATGGTCTAGTGTTTTCATTTTGAACTAAGATACCGTCCACATGGGGAGGAGGTTTGTAAATACGTACATTTTTTTTATTAGGCTTTTTTGTAAAACGCCTAAAGTCAGGACTTGGACCCCTTCTGGCTGTTTCAGTGTGAGTTCTGATTACAATGAGGTGACGGGGGGGGGGGGGGGGGGGATAAAAAAAACACTTCCTCCTCACTGTCTGGTGCAGATTGTCACTGACGAGGCTCTAAGCATGTAACTTTGTACATCTGTGAATGCCTGTTTCCGTGAACGATCTGCCCTTCTAAGTAAAGGGCCAGTTAAAAATCTTCTCGTGTCCTCAGAGTGGCTTATTTGAGTAAGTAGATAAATAATGTATTTATTTATCCAACACTTTGTTTCAAAGCAGTAACGGAGTAGAAACCATTGACTTGTGAAAAGGTATGAAGGTGCAGCAGTTCAATAATGTGATGAAGTGATGACATAAAATCTGTGCAACGGTCGCAAGATACAACGACAGTCAAAAGATTTATTACAGACAGAAGACTGATGATGACACTCAGCAATTTTGCATTTATGCTGGTGTAAGTTAATCCAGGACATCCATCCATTATCTTTACCCACTTCTTCTTTTTTGGGTCGCGGGGGTCACTGGTGTCCATGTTCAGTAGTCACTGTGTGTGTGTGGGGGGGACACCCTGGACAGGTCTCCAGTCCATCACAGGGACACATAGAGACAAATGAAACAAACAACCATTCACTCACTCACACACCTAGAGACAATTTAGAGTTACCAATCAGCCTAACATGCATGTTTTTGGTCTGTGGGAGGAAACCCATGCATGCATTTGAACCAGTTGCACCACCATGCTGCCCTCCATCCAGGACATGGTAAATAAATTAAAAATGTTTAAAAAGACCAAACAACTGGACTTCTATTCTGTGGCTGAAAACTTTTGCTTCCCACCCAGTCCCACCCAACTTTGCTGTAAAAAGCTTATATTTGTGCAGGACGTGGCCAGCTCCATCAGGGGGTTTTGAAATTTCCAGAGGCAGCGCGAAGACAGACTGGTCTGGTCTGCTGTGTCGCAGGACGATTTAGTGAAAGAGCCTGTTGTTTCATTCCTGTGTTCACAAACTGTTTAAAAATGGGTTCAATAGTAAAAGAATTGTGAAACATCACCCTTGTGTTTTTGTGTAGAAGGCCAAAATGCAACTTTTTGAAAACAATGATGTCATAGCTCCATCAGCTGCCTAACCTACAACCCAAAGATTTTCATTCAACCTTTATTTATACAGGTTAGTCTCATTGAACCACAAGGACTCATTTACAAGAGAGACCTGTTCCAGCCAGAACATACAAAGTACAGACAACAATAGTAGACAATGACAATAAACTACAGTAAAAATGCAGTTAAAATAAAAGTAGTGTTATATAACAATAAATCGGGGTAAAACAAGGTGAAATACTAAAAACAAGAACATATCTGCCTTGATTTTCTAATGACATTATCAAATGTTTAAACCCCCTTAAAGAAATTAAGGTGGACAGCTTCAATTCCTGTTGCAAGGTGTTCTAGGTTACAGGAACTGAGTAAGAAAAAGCCTTTTTTCCAAGTTCAGTCTGCTCTGAACTGCAGGTAATGATGGCCTGAGAGCGCATGTTGTAACTGCACTGATGACGTGACATGTGGGAGGAGATATAAGAAGGTAGCAGACCAAGGAGGGATTTATAGATGAAATTGAACCAGTTTGAGAGCCTGCGTGTAGATAATGACCAACTGACCAATGAGTGCAGTGATGGTACGGTAGTTACAACCAGTTATGAATCTTAGCGCACCATGGTAGACAGCATCCAACATCTGCAAGCAGCTGGCAGGGGCATTCATGTAAATAATGTCACCATAGTCAGTGGCCAGTAGGAAAGTAGCAGCTACAATGTGTTTCCTGGTACTCAGAGTTAAGCAAGATTTATTTCTCAAAAAGAAACCCAGTTTAAATTGCAGTTTCTTTATCAAGTTTTCAATATGTGGCTTAAAAGAGAGATGCGCAATGACCAAAATTCCCAAGTATTTTTTAAGAATCTACAAACTCAACAGGAGCGCCATGCATGGATGAGATAGGAGGAAGAGTTGGTGGGACTGACTTTTTGTACGAAAACAACATCCCTTTGGTTTTTATCAGCATTTAGCACCAGCTTGAGATGGAATAAGTCTGACTGAATGATGTCAACTGCAGACTGTAGAAGCTGGAAAACCCTGGCAACTGTGTTAGCTCAGCAAGAAACAACAGTGTTGTCGGCATAGAGATGCAAGAATGCGTCAGGAATGTTTTGACCTACGTTATTTATATAAATTGTAACGAGTGGGACCTAAAACTGAGCCTTGTGGTACACCATTAGAGACCGTTAGACATCAGACAACAATGCGCTACAAAATCTACTCTAGAGCAAAACCTTCTTATATTCATTCAACCTTTATTTATACAGGTTAATCCCACTGAGCCTTGGGGACTCAATGGGATTAACCTGTTAATGGGATATGATTTCAGATAGCTGATGAACAATAACATTCGTCACAGACTTGACTCACAACAAAGGGGGAAAAATATTTGGCTTTGATGTTTACAGTTTGTGCACAGCATGCAAGGTTAACTGTCATAGTCTGGTTTTTTGTTTGTTTGTTTGTTGTTATTTTGTTCATCTTTTAATTGTACTTCTCCTTGTGGTTTGTTTAAAATTGTATACCCCTTGTGTCCTGACTCAGCCTCCTGTTCTCGGTGCCAGTACTCACTCTCACCCTGTCAGCCTCTACAGGGCTTGTCATTCAGCTTCTCATGATCAATCACCCAGATGCTGTCTCTTTCCACTCACCCTCTGCTCTACTTAAATCATTTCTGATCACTACTCCCACAGCGGTTCATTGTCCGGACATGTTCAGATGTCTCAGTCCTCCTCATGCTCCCTCGTGACTCCCTGGGGTTTCCCTCCAGAGTTTGAAAGTTTTGCCGCCATGTCAGCTTTTTGTTTTGTTTGTTAAATAACTTTTTTTTTAATCATTTTCTTAAACTCCTGTAGTATGAACATATGCTGATATATTCATAAATTAAACGGATTCTTTCATTTTTCTGGACTGTATAATGACGTGCATCTGAATTTAATAAAATGTGACGTGAGACATTAATTATCTTTGACTCACCAACGACAGTGGGTCATTTATTAACAGAATCAAGTTTAACACATCACACATTTACATTAATTTTTTTTTTTTTTTTTTTCATTTAGCCTTTATTTATCCAGGTTAGTCTCATTGAGCCACGAGAACTCATTTGCAAGAGAGACCTGTTTTTTTTTTAGGGAGCACATGGTGGGGGTTAAGGGCCTTGCTCATGGGCCCAGAGTGGGGCGAATGAGGGTGGGGGCAAGTGTGGGTGTTTCACCTACCCCACCCACAATTTTGATGTTGCCGGGGCCGGGGCGTGAACCGGCGATCTTCGGATCACAAGCCCACCTCTCTAACCTCTGCGCCACCACTCCCCAAATTGGCAAGAATTGAAAATAACGACAGCTTATTAATCAGTTTTACAGGAAGTAAACAATACGGCGATTGTTTTCTAGCTAGCAGCAGTACAACAGACATTAACCACACGGCGGTGGTTGAAAAACTTTGCTTCAGACATTTCTAAAAATATCTGGATTAATTTCTACTTGATAGAAGAATTTTAAAGATGGAAAGATGAAGTTTAGAGGGAGAAAAAGATGGATGAGGGAGAATGTTTGTGTCAGCATCAGAACGGCACTCTCCGGGTTTTTCCCAGCTTCTTCCCCGGTACACTTAGGTGATAGAAATCTCTTTTACCTGGAGATGTCTCCCTTGTACGAAATTCCATTTAACGCACCCTTTCAGCGTCTCCGTAGGAACAGCTGTGAATCGTCCGAAGTAGTGACGGTACTTGTTCGACACAAATTCACCTCACGAGTGGACTTCACATGAGTGGAGTCCGTCAGAGTTCCACTCAGAGGTGGAAGATATCATAATCCCAATACTCGGAAGAGCTTTGAATCATGGCTGGACTTCTGTACTCCAACTGGACTCGACTCCAAACTCAACTCCAAACTCGACTGGGCTGAACTAGGAAGTACCAACCTTTAAAGAGCTCTATTTCCGGTTCACTTGGGAGTTTCCTGATTGGTCATTTCAACCAGACAGGGGTGTGTTTTTGTGACGTAAGAGGTCACTAGGAGTTAGAAAAACAGCAAGAATGTTATGGAACAGATTGAAAATGTTTTTCAGATAGACGAGAGGAATATTTAGACGAGTTGGCGGAAAACAGGTGCCAGCTTCTCTATTTACGTCTGAGAGGATTTAAAAACATGACAGCTCGTTCCAACAACTTGTTTGCGTTTGACTCCAACCTTGGACCAACTTACACTGCTCATTCAAAGACAGAAAATCAGAAAATGCATAATTACTCTGTAACAGACCTTAACATGAATTCTAACTTTGCATGAGGATTAAAATCATTATTACTGTTTCACAGTTAATTAAAAATGATTAGTTCACTACAACATCTAAAATGGTTTGAACTAAAACACTTTGATTATCAAACATTTGTAAAATAGTAATGATAATAGAAAAGAGAGTGTTCTTTCACTTGAATTTTCAAGAAAGAAAGTCTCAGGATGGGTCAACCTGTATTTCTGGATTCAAATCAATGAAATGACAGCTTCTGTCCCATAAAGTCCTTAAGGTCAGGATTTGACCTTCAGGCCTAGTTCACTACACTCCCATCTCTATCTGCATCTGGGTCCAAACTTACACAGGCCTTGACATTAATAGATGCATGCTGCACTCCTTGTTTCCTGTTTTTTTATATATTTTGTTTTGTGTACTTTCATGGCAGCGTTACAGTGCCACTTACATCCATAGTTACTACAGCATATTGGATCATTTTCAGTGTTTTCATGTGAATGAAGTCGTTTTGAGAAATGCTGCTGTGTTTACCTGGATAGTTTTTATGGAATTTACCAATAAAATAAGGACTTAGATTTTCATGAATTCAGCCGTTCCACTGCCTTTCATGCAAGAATTTTAGACTAAATTCATCTTTTGTTGAGAAATGACCATTGTAGCCCTTGTGGAATAAAATGTAAAGTAACATGCACAACTTATGCCATATTGTTATTTATTTGGGTGATCTGTCAGTACTTGGAGTATTTATTGTGAGAGACTGTCAGCTGCTACCACACCAAATTTTATCTCAGTATCAGTGAAATTGACTGTTTTAGTCAAATCAGTGTCTCAGGGTAGTAGCAGCATCTTAGCTGTCATGATCAGAAGCAGAAAATCAATTTGTCTCTGTATGCATCACAAGCTGCCATTTGTGATCCAAATGTATTTTGCCACTCAAAATGCAAATAAACATGTGCATCATTTCTGATTGAATGAATCCAAAATGTTGCTTTTAAACTGGCTTAAAGGAAACAGGCACTCCTTGCATTGAGTCTGTTGAAATTAAAATGATAAGGAATCAAAATATGTACATATTTGGGTTGGATTTGTTGTGATGTGTATGATCAGTTTATCTGTATTCTAAGGAACGGTGCTTCACTTACTTTACAATTTTCTTTTCTCAAGATGCACTCAACAGTTGTGTATGAGAACCCATTGTGAAAATAAGAAGCATTTGAATGCTTTATTATTTTCACATAAATATATATTTAAGTAGTGTTATATTGCCAAGAAAGTTTGCTCATCTTACCCAGGGATGGATGTCTTACTTGAAACTGACTTGCATAGTCTGCAGAAATTGAGAAGTGAAAGGGTGAATATTGTGGCTAAATGACAAATATTTACTTCTTTGTCAACTGGATCAAGTTCAGCATTGGAACGACCTCCAATTGGAGAAATAGGATTTAATTCTGATCAAACTGATAACTAGTCTGAGCAGAAGCAAGACCAAAGAGGATAGCTGTCTTTCTGAAACAGCTTCAAATTTTTTTAAAGACATTTGTGCAAATGCTGTCTCATAAACCTTTATCACTGTCAAATCCAATTTTATATGATCACTCCAGCAGAGCTCTTATGAAACACCAGTTAAAAGTGCCCCAGATTTCACCAGAAGTGATACAGCTAGCTGCTGTTGCTATTTGTGCTCACAAATACCCCCAGAGTTCTATTTAAATTCCAAGTACTGCAAAACTGACAGTGGTGTAAAGGTTTATAAAGGTCACCCTTGTGCTCTGGTGTAGACAACTAAAACAGAACTTTTTAAAAACAATGATGTCATAGACCCACCTTTAATCTTACCTACAAGCGACTTTGAGTGACTGACATAAGAACGACAGATTGCGTTTGTGCTGCAAGTGCTAGTTTCTCAACTACATCAAAACCTTCATATAATTTATTACTTTGAAGAGCAGAGAAGACTGATGAATAACATTGCCTTGAATCAAGTACAAAAACTTTATTGTTAGACCAAATAATTTGAGGCCAATAAGGCTTTTTATCACATTACTGAGCCATCAGCAGTACTAAAGCAAACACCGCAGAAAAACTGTACAATATACGTAAAGTTTACTTTTAAAATCATGATAAATGGGCATAACACTTGTGTAGAAAGAATTTATTCTGATATGCATTGAACAGGGATGATGCAGTAGTTGCCTTCCTCCTGTAGAGTTTGTGTGTTCTCCCCATTTTAACGACAAAAACATTACGTTTACTGACATCTCTAAATTGTTTAAATAGTCTCAATGAGACTAACCTGTATAAATGAAGATTGAATGAATGTCACTAGATGTGAGCTTCATGGCCATGCTCCACACCTTGTCTTCTGTTTCTTCTTTCATCCAACACAAAAAAATGTTGTTGTTTTTTTAACATCTTTTTTTTTTTTTTTGTAATTTCTAAAAATATTCTTGTACACATGGCACCGTTTCTAGAAATGTCTACAAAATAACATTGAAAAAATGATCAAAAATGTTGTCGTGTAACTATGCCAGCAACTATGTGGTGCTGTCACGTTGCAACAAAAACACCAAAAACAGGAAACAAGGCATGGAGAGTGCACATGAAGGTTTTTTCATTCAACCTTTATTTATATAGGTTAGTCCTATGATCCTCAGAGACTCATTAACAAGAGTGATGACAACAGTGGACAACAACGGCAACAACAGACAACCATAAATGAAAGCAAACAAATTGAGAAGAACAAATGAAAGGAAATGGTACTAAAAAAACAGCTAGGTTGTAAGGTGATGTAGGATACTAAAACAGGAACATGTCTGTATTGGTTTTTGCCAGGAACTTAGCAGATGTTTGAAGCCACTTAGAGAGGTCAAGGTCAAGAACTTCAGATCTTTTTTCAAGATATTCCAGGAAACAGGAGCAGAGTAGGAGAAGACCTTTTTACCTAGTTCAGTCCGCACTGAGGGGACACTGCAGGTAATAATGTCCAGTGACATGTAGGAGGAGATGTATGAAGGCAACAGACCGAGAAGTGATTTAAAGATGAAAATGTACAAGTAAGAGCGTCTGTGGGAAGTTCATGATGACCAGTTAACCAGTGAATACAGGGTGCATGGTGGGTACTGTAGTTACAGCCAGTTATGGATCTTAGTGCACCATGATAGACAGCATCCAACATCTGCAGGGTTCTTGTAGGAGCGGTCATGTAAATAATGTCACCGTAGTCAATGTAGGGAAGGAAGGTCACAGTTACAAGGTGTTTCCTAGCATTCAGAGATAAACAGGATCTATTTCTGGAGAAGAAACCCAGTTTAACTTTCAATTTCCTTACAAAGTTTTCCATGTGGAGCTTAACCTTCCTACTATGTTAGGGTCCGTAGTGACCCATTTTAAATTTTAAATCATGATACTGTCTTTTAAATATTTTTTTTTGCATCAAGGCTTTTTGACTTTGTCTGGAACCTTTATTTAAATAAATTTTTTTTTTTTTTTCACTAAATTTAATTTTTATTTTTTATAGAACAACACGCACTTGCCGCGCTGGGGTCATTTGTGACCCAGTTATGGTATAAGACTATCAACCAATAATCAGTGTCAAAACTGAAATCATAAACACACTGTGACCTCACTAACTTTGTCATACATATGTTAGGGCCTTCTGTTTTTACCTGTTTGTCTACTTCACTGACCAAAACATCCCCATTTATCCGTACTACTTTTATTGATAAGTCCCTCATACTCTGCTCCCAAAAACTGAAAAAGTTCATCCAGCTGTAGATGCAGAGACATGTTGAGGCATGCCCATGTAGAGATAAGCCTACCTGGATAGCCATGCCCATCTTGATAGGCAGACCTAGATAGACACACCCACCTGGGTGTGTCTCTACATGGGCATGTAGAGACATGTAGAAACAGACACTCCATTTTACCTAGAGCTTGGCTGCATACCAAAATGAAGAGAAGATTCACAGTACAAGAAGCTCTAGATCACATCCTTGCTGAAAATGATGCAGAGGACACACCTAGTGACACAGATGAGCCAGTTTCTGAGGAGGACGATGCTATTGAATATGAATCAGAGTACACAGACTCGTCGGATGAGGAGGGCACAGGTGCTGAAGCTGCTCCTGTAACTGAAACCTATAAATCCAAAAAGGGTAACATCACTTGGAGTGTGATTCCTCCTGTTTCACATGGCAGGGAAGCTGCTGAAAATGTTATGAAGATGACCCCTGGGATTACAAGGTTTGCTGTGACACGAGTAAGTGACATCAAGACATGCTTTGATTTGTTTATGCCATTGTCACTAAAGAAAGTCATCATTGCTATGACAAACCTCGAAGGGAAAAAAGTTCACGGTGACACTTGGAAGGACATTGATGAGGAGTGCCTGGATGCTTTTATTGGTGTTCTTCTCGCTGGCGTGTACAGATCCAGCAATGAGGCCCTTACTAGTCTCTGGGATGTGTCCACAGGCAGGAGTATTTTCCGCGCAACAATGTCACTTCAGACCTTTCAAATGATTTCAAGAGTCCTCAGATTTGACAACAGAGATACTAGAGCACGGTCTGACAAGCTTGCTCCCATCAAAGATGTCTGGGATAGATGGGTGAAGCTCCTTCCACTGATGTTCAACCCAGGACCAGAGGTGACAGTGGATGAGCGTCTTCTCCCTTTCCGTGGAAAATGCCCCTTCCGGCAATACATGCCCAGTAAGCCAGGTAAATATGGCATAAAAATCTGGGCAGCCTGTGATGGAAAACCAGCTATGCCTGGAATCTACAGATTTACACAGGCAAACTTGCAGCTGGCATCCCTGAGAAGAATCAAGGAAAACGGGTAATCCTTGATATGACTACTGGACTGCGGGGTCACAATATCACGTGTGACAATTTCTTCACCAGCTATGATCTTGGACAAGAACTTCTCAAGAGGAAACTTACCATGGTGGGCACAATAAGAAAAAACAAACCTGAGCTGCCCCTTGAAATTTTGCAGGTGAAAGACAGGGCTCCACTGTCTTCAAAATTTGCTTTTACAGAAACCATCAGTGTTGTTTCATACTGTCCCAAAAAGAACCAGAGTGTGGTACTTATGTCCACTCTTCACAAAGATGCAGCTGTGTCAACAAGAAGTGACAAAAAGCCTGAAATCATCCTGGACTACAATAAAAAACAAAGGAGGAGTGGACACCCTGGACAAGCTGACTGCCACCTACACTTGCCAGCGAATGACCAGGAGATGGCCAATGGTTGTATTTTACAACATCCTAGATGTGTCTGCATACAATGCATTTGTCTTGTGGACCCAGATTGACTTGGGGTGGAACGCCAAAAAAAAACACAAGTGGAGATTGTTCCTTCAGGAGCTAGGAAATTTGTTGATCAAGCCATACATTGAGAGAAGGGAACGGATACCCCGAGACCCAGCCACTGCGAACGTTGTCAGACAGCTCCGGAGCACCACTGCAACCACATCATCAGCTGCACAAAGTGCATCAGTGACAACACGCCCTTCAGGCAGCCGGGCTTCAACATCGACCACACCCACAACTCCACCTGCTTCAAAACGAAAGAGGTGTCAGGTGTGCCCAAGCAATAAAGACCGGAAAACAAACACATTGTGCCTTGACTGCAGAAAATACATATGCAAAGAACATACGAAAACTGCCACTTTTTGCAACACATGCATCTGAACACAACGCAAGTTCATATGCAAGTTCATACGCATGCATGAAAGACAGAAAGAAACTAGAAAGAGCATGTTTGTAACTAGAAGAGTATTTATTTCATTTTGATTTTTTATTGTCTTTCTGAATCTGTATTTTGTATTATTACTTGTTCTGCTTTTTATTTTATATTGGTATTAAAGTTCAATGTTTGAAAAGAAATGTTTCTTCCTTTTTTTGACGTAAATATACATGGGTCAAAACTTACCCTTAACACTATAAATGTTACTATGGTTCATAATATTAAAATAACAAAATAATAAGACAAATTTATTTTAGAGATGTGTTCTAATACTTCTTAAAAAAACACTGTTTTGAGGGCATTTTTTGGCTGATTTAAGACGGGTCACAACTGACCCGTTCACATCATAAGTACGTGCGGGATCTCGCCCCGCTAGGAAGGTTAAAAGAGAGATGTGAGTCAACCAAGATACCCAAGTAGGAATGTGATTGAATCTGATTTGAAGGTTACACACTGGGTGCAAGATGTAAACACAACAAAAAGAGGAGGATGGACTCAGGTCATAGATCAGGCAGGAAGTGGGCCATCATGACACCATCAGTTTTTGAAAGGCTGAGTTTTGGATGTTATATATATATATATATATATATATATATATATATATATATATATATATATATATATATATATATATATTTTTTTTTTTTTTTTTTTAAAAAGCATCTGTGGCTTTTCAAGATTTTCTATTTCTGTGTGAACGAATAAACGTTTGCGTATTCACGAAGGCCTTGTAGACTTTTGGGACTAAAACGTGAATAAAATGTGGAAAAAGTGAGTGAGCCACAGGAGAATGTTTTCTAAAATAACCTTTACCAACAGAAAGTGGTAAAAAGAAGACCGAAAAAACAAAACAAAAGCACATTTGACCTGTAATGAGAAGATCAATGAGAGAAGATGAGGAAGAATGACGGATGGAGACAGAAGGATAAATATTTCGAACTGACTGCTGATAATGATAAATGAACAGACAGGAGATGGGCCAAACATTAAAAAAGAAAGGAAAAGGTGGAAGAAGATTTGAAGGAGTAAATATAAAGATTCCAAGTCACTGTGGATGTATGCGGGCCTGTTTGGCTAAAACAGAACAGCTTTGTAACGGCTCCTAAACAGCAAATCATAACTTCAAACTTCAATTGACCGTCTCATCTCGTGAGGTAAATGAGAACACTTTTCTCCCAAATCTAATCTAATTCAGAGGGGAAATCTGGTCAGTTTATAGTCTACAGCTGCAGAATTAGCTGCAGGGCTTCTGAATACTTCAGCTGATATATTCTCGAGAAAGTCTCAAACAGAGCTGGAAAGGTTTTCAGGGCAAGACGGGGGAAATGAAATAATTTTTAGGAGATTTCTCTTCTACTTCTTTGCACTCGTACATTTGTAAGGAAGTGTCCGGTGGTACAGATCAATCACCAAGATGGAGGGAGAGACTGCGGAGGGAGATACTCGTCTATAGTCTGCTCCACGTTTGCTGAAGAAGCGCAAACTCACCTGGGACGAATTAGCCACACAGGAGCGCTAAGGCATCATGGGAAATTAATGATCAGGACCTCCAGGAAGTAAGCTAATGAGTCCTTGTGGCACACACACACACACAAACAACCGGAGCCACACACACAACACACAACAACAGACAGCTAAAAGGAGGAGGAGGTCCTGCAGAGAGGAAATAGTCAAAATGTGTTCCTGCCGCAGCTAACAACACAGAGCTGTTCAGTGGAACTTTGTCTGGACGAGTGATGAAGCTGGAGGGGCTGGTGATCTCACAGACACACCGACGTTTCAGAATGAGATAATTAGAGAGGACCACCGGTGGCTTTCGCTCATGGAGGTGTAGTGATTACTGTTGCTACACACCAGCTCCTGAGGGGGCTGACAACAACCCAAGAATTCATTCTCATCAACCTAAAATCCTCATCCTAGATGTGACTCCTGCGATCAGTCAAGGAGGTGATCTGCATTCCTGCCATGTTCTGTTCGCACCATTCTTCTATGCAGAGAGGAGAAGCTTATACAACAGGAGGAACTTTACTTGCTAAATAAGATGTGTTATTTCCTGGACGCATATAATTAACACTGAGATCAACCTCAGTCAGTTTAAGAACATATTACTGACTGGGCCTAACAAGCTCAGGTCCCTTAGAGGTTTGTTGAGGCTGTTTTTGCAGATGTTTCTCCTGCTTTGAATGTCACTAAACCATTTTGATTTGTTTATTACTGTCTGCTCCCTACTTCAGGGATCACCACAGCAAGCGATCTTGCATGAAGATCTGTTTTATGCCAGATGACCTTCCTGTTGCAACCACCAACCACCGTACTATACCACAGCCCACATATGTGGAGCAGAGGGCTGCCATCTAGAGCACCCGGTGGAGCAGTTGAAGGGGTTTAAGGTCAGTGGCAGCTCCTATGCTCATATCCTAATCATAATTAATAATCATAAAAAAGCTTTGCAGAGAGTGGTGAAGCCTGCACAGAAGTCTGTTGGAGTCAGTCTCCCCACCATCACAGACATTTACACCTCCAAATGCAGGAAGAGGACCACCTGCATCATGAAGGACCCCACTCACCCAGCGCACACACTTTTTGCCCCGCTCCCCTCAGGAAGGAGGTTAAGGAGCATTAAGTGTAGAACCACTAGACTGAGGAACAGCTTCTACCCTGAGGCTGTTAGACTCATGAATCTCTAACCAGAATAATCACTGTGAAGAATCACATCATGTTGCTGCTGATTTGTTTCATGTTGATTCAATTCAATTCAAAAATACTTTATTAATCTCAAAGGGAAATTAATTGTTGTTGTAGCTCATCATCTTGGTTTCATTAGAGTTGTTGTAGATGTGGATGGTTTTGGGCAGGAAGGATCTCTTGTAACAGTCCGTTCTACAGCAGATCCGAAGAAACTGGTTGCAGATGCCGATCCGTCCACCCAGACACTGCAGGCCTCTTGTCCTCTTGTGCAACAGGACTGCCTGAATGTCAGCAGAACTCCTCCCCGAGCGACGGCCATTTCTTGCAGCAGCATGCCGAGCCCCTCATCGATGCAGACTTAATTGCAGGTGCCAGGGGATGATCTCGGACCTCCCGCTGTTTTAAGCTGTGGTCAAGCACTCGAGCACAGCCTCCAGGTAGACGGTAATGCATCCACAGCACTTCCTTTTCAACTCATTTGGGATTTAGTACTGTAGTTGAGGTCTTATTTGGGCTTTTGAAATGTTAATCAGTAGCTCCCTGTTGTAGAAAACCACCTTGTTGTTATGGTTACGCATCATAACAAATATCCAAATGTGAAAAAGGTTTCAGTAAAAATCCTTCCAGCAGGCACAGCGTCTGATACCAGAGGAAGTAATCCTCCAAAAAAAGTGATTTACATCCATAAAAATTTGTAATTAAAGTCTTTCAAAGCAAAATCTCAGAATGAATGTAAGGGAGCTACTCCAACAGGCAGCCACTCTGAGCGGCACAATTCTGGAATTGATGTGTTCATTCATACTCATCTGCTCACACAGACTCATGTTCATGCTGCTGTTCAGCATATTGTTTTTACTGTTTTTATGCTATTGGTGCTTAGTGTATGTTTAGTTTATGATTTTCTTAGTTAGAACTTATTACTGTTTTTCTTTTACATTTTATTGTTGGATGTAACTGGGACCCTGTGAACACAATTTCGTTCCACCACATGTACCACATGTGTGGTACGAATGACAATAAAGAAACTCTGAATCTCTGAATCCAACACAAGATTAGGTCAGTGAACAAGGCCAGGCTGGTTCTGGCAGATCCTGATCACCCACTCCATGGTGAGTTCAGGGTGCTTCCATCTGGATGCAGGTATCTGCTGCGTAGATGTAGGACGAACAGATTGAAACGTCATTTATCCCTGTAGCGATCAGGTTTCTCAACGAACAGTGATGATATGGATGTTTTGTGTGACAAATTGTGTGACATTTACTGTAAAAATAAAACAGTAAATGTTGCCTTAATTTCAGGTTCAGTTTATTTGTCATATGCATAATCAACACAAGATCAACAATGCAATGAAATACTTAGGACGAGAAGAACCGTCTCAACTCGCCAAAAAATAAAAAAATAAAAATCAAGAAATACCAAAGCATGCAGCAAAAGTACTAAAACATACTAAAACTGCTACTAAAATACTAAAAACAAGGTACCACAGTTGAATTAGAAATACATCTATGGTTCGGTTAGCATCATTTATTGTTTGTGTTTTTTTGTGTACAAACTTGTTTCCTTTTGCTTCCTCCTTGAGCTTGTGTCTTGTGAACAACAGTCTAGTCTAACAAATCAAAGAAATGAGTGTCTCCTACATCCTCATCCACCCCCACCTGAAACGAGAGCATTCTTAATGTTATCTGTGTATAATAAAGCAGAGAGCTACACAGCACTCTGGATTGGATTCATAATTTGATTTGAAGTCATTTCAAATATTAATCACAGAGCAACACAATGGGAGGGAAAAAGTTACCTGAAGTACCAGTAACTAAAATATATATAAAAGTGAAAAAAATATGATAGACTATATCATCAATTCAAATAAAATGTCCAAGCAGGGATCAAACTTCAGATAAGACAACTGATTTACCCATCGACCTACCACACATACACAGAACTGGTTAAATAAGATCCTCCCATGGCAGCGAACATCTCTCCTCAGTTTGATGGTTATATGATGTAGAGGGGAATTAGAGCCATTTAGGTAAAACCTTTAAAAAAAAACTTCCTTTTTTTACTCTTGAAAAGGAGAATTATGGCAAGTTTGTCAAATTTTGAAAACATTATGGTTCATCTCACACAATATCACAAAATTTTGCACAATGAATTAGTTATGTATACTGTATGTGTTGAGAATAACTGTTAGCTGTGGCAGTCATTTTAAATTGAATTGTCTCGAAAAGTTAATCAGTTGTTGATATATGTCCAATATTTTTCCTAAGACATTCATTAAAACATGTTCATTAGTTAATGAGTTATTTTACTAACAATACAGAGTTGCTTCCAACATAGATGTCCAGTTTATGCACACATCGAGCACAGAATGTAGTGCAAGGAGTATGTAACTGCCACCGTTTTGCTTTAATAGCTTTAAAACTCACAGAATTTGTCATTTTTGTGTCTTCTATGATTAATTAATTGTGATAGTCATCACTAACTGAGCTGTTTACGAAAGTGAATCAATATTGGATGTGTGTGTTATGATTATTTTCTAAAAGTTTCAATTATAAATGTCAGTGTTTCATGAGATGTTTTTTGCTAACAGACAAACACACAGCCACAAAAACTTTATCACCCACTGCTGTAAAATGTGGACTATATGATGAGATGTATTAAAATATGAAGCAAAGCCGTTTAAAAGAAACCTTGAAGATATATAAACAAATTTAACTTAAATGATAAAAACTTATAAAGAACCTGAATAAGTCTATGGGGTCTCTTTCATTTCAGTTGTCAGTGTCTTGGGAGGGGGGCTGTAACACGCCTCAGCCCTGGCCCCTGTTTTTCTACAGTCCGTCCCTGGTCATTTCAGGCATAATGATTCCCCCCCCTCACGCCAGTCGGCGCACCTCTCCAGGATTTAACATGGCGCTCTGCGGGCTCGCGCAGAGCCACACCCGAGTCCGCTGATTGGTCAGAAGTTTCCCGGCACCGCCCTCAGATCAGCGCGTCCTTCAGCCTGTTGCTGCCAAATCCAGCTGGCAGACTCGATCCTGTAAGCGCGCAGACTGGAAACCTCCACCCCCCACACCCCCCTCTGACCTTCAAACTCAGGTGCTGTCTGCGTCAAGCCTCTCGTGCGGAATGTGGACCCGCTCTCAGGAGCCATTGCGCACTCACCCTCCGCCTCTCCGCAGATGATTAGTTCTCCTGTTTGTTTCTTCTTCTTTTTTTTTCTTTTTTTTTGCGCCACTTTTTCTTGATGACGTTCTCATCATGTCAGGCTGTTGCGACAGGTCGAGCAGAGGTGTGACTTCCCGCACGTGTTTGTGAAACTTCAGGGGGTGGGCGGGAGGACAGTGGGACGCCTACCTGTCAGATCTGCTCCACCTGAGTCCCGGCGGCAGGATGACGCGCAGCGCGCGGACACCCGGAGCGGCTGCGCTCCTCCTCCTCAACATGGTCGCAGCTGCCGCGGCCAGAAGGCACGTCGTTTACTGGAACTCCACAAACACAAGGTGAGACACCAGGAGATGGAAACGGTCTGTTTCGGTCCAGTTTCTGCGGCCTCGACCCAACTCAGCCCGTCTGAACTTGCCAAGGTGTTGCGCAACAATGAAGTCCCGCAACATTAGTCAGGCTTTGGTCTGCGCCAAGAATCTCAACTATGCGGTGGATCACGTCCTGCAGACAGGTGCTGGGTCTGCTTCATAGGAGCACACCTGAAGAGCCCACTACTGTTTTAGCTTTAATAATTAAAATTAAAACCATGCAAGTTCAAGATAACAAGTTTGGGATGCGCTGATTTTTAGTAGCAATAAGACAAAGTTATCCAAAACACAGACTTTTCCCCAATAACTGAGCCCAACAGGTGAGAGAACCCTAAAGATGCACAGATCAGTCACACTCACAGTAAACACATCATTCAAGGTTTAAACAGTTCACAGGATGTTTGATATTATTTGACTGAACGGGCATTTCAATAGCTTTTTATGGGTTTGACACAATCACACTTTAATTTTTGTGATTCTTGGAGATATTTTTTCCACAGCGTCTAACTGGTGGTGGATGTCACATCACATCTGAGCTCTTCTTTCTCCCACAACCTCTTTTTTATTATTATTTTTTATTTTTGTTACAGATACAAACTAAAGAAATTGCATTTCCTTCGAAAATGCTGTGTGAATGTTAACTGCAGAAGAACTTGCTGAAAAACAACTGAAATTAGGTTTTTAAAAAAGAGCATGCTCGCTGAAACAACAGAACAGGCTTTACATTTGCAGAGGAAAGCAGAAAGAACACAGATTTTCTGCATTAGGTTTAAATAAGCAGCACAAAACTGAAGAAGTGAGCTAAAAAACAAAACTGAAATTAGCAAAAATAAATTAGCTGAAAAGTAGTTGAAAAAACAGAAAGAAGCACAAGCTACCAGAAGGACGTGGAAAGAGCTAAAAAGAGCCCCCAAAAATGTGGAATTAGCTGAAAAAGCTAAAATTAGCATAAAAGTAGCTATATAATAGCTGAAGTAGCAGAAAAAGCTGAAACTAGCAGAAAAAAACTTAAGAGAATAACAAGTGAAATAATTTAATTAGGCTGAATAAATTAACACGGAAAAACCTGAATTTATCTTAAAACAGCTGAAATTAGCTAAAAATGCTAAAATGGTAGCTGAACATCTTAAATTAGCAGAAGTAGAGAGCATAAGTTTGCCCACTTAAGCTGAAAGAAGCAGAAATGAGCACAAAAAAGTGGAAATTATCTGAAAAAAGCTTAAATTAGCATAAAAACAAGTAGCTAAAAAGGCAGAAATATGCTACAATTACCAGAAGAAAGTGAAGAGAGCACATTTTTGTAGAATTAGGCAAAAAATGTGGAATTAGCTGTAAAAGCTAAAATTGGCATAAAAACAGCTAAATAGTAGCTGAAATTGCAGAAAAAGCTGAAACTTGCAGAAATGAGTTAAAAGAGAACAAAAATGTTTTGTTAGCAGAAATAATCTAAAAGGAGCACACACAAAAAAAGCTGAAAAAACAGCTGGAATTAGCTGAAAGTAGCTGAAAAAAGTTTAAATTTGCACAAGAAAGCTGAAAGAAGCTGAACCAGAACAAAATGTGAAAGGAGCAGTAAAAGGTTGACAGATCTAAAGATATAGCAGAAAAGGCTAAATATTTCTAAAAGCTAAAACTCCACCAATACCAAAAGTCATAGCAGGATTGTACTGAAGGAGCTGAACGTTTTGATTTATGATTTGTTGAAATAGTTTGAAAACTGAGGGACGAGAATCACACTGAAAATCATACGGAAGAAAAATTCATCAGAATAGTGTGAATGCTTCTTAAACATTCCCACTATTATACATCCAAATATAGTCCTGTTTGTCTTCTTTCCCTCAGTGTGCCTCTCACTGCTGTAGGACGTACAGTTTTCTCTCAAATCCCCTCAGAGTGCAGCGTCCACACTCAAGCTCCGACATACTTCACTTCTAGTTCAGCTCAAAATATCCTTTTCAAAACCAAAGTGGTCTTTTTTTAACTTATCTCCTCCATTCACATAAAAACAATCACCTGTTAACTTCAGACTCTTCTTTGCTCACAATTCAACAATATCCAAGACACAACGTGTAGTTTTTGCTGCGTCTTGATTATTTGAGGCTTATTTTTCAGTCTGTTTCTGCCTGACTCTTTTGAAGGTTTAACATTTATCTCTGTCTTAATTCTTTACATGTTTTATACAAGTCATCGACATGTTTGAGCCAAGTTCAGAGCAAAGTTGGATTTCTTGAACCCTTCAGACGCTCATCAGAAATGTTTTCTAGCCGTTTGTTTTTAATGCTGCTTCCAGAACGTCCGAAGTGTTCGGGTTTCTTCCTGAGTGTTTGCTGTGATTAATGCCCCTGTTAGAGTTCTCATGACACAAGCGTATATTAAGGTCTTAAGTGCTCCTGCGCATTAGTTGAGGAATGGAAAGATGCCCGTGTTTGTTAGTGGAATGGGATGATTGGGGCCATTAGAGTGAGGCTCACCTGCTCATCCAGGTGTTCCAGGCTGCCTGGGTGGGAGTTATTCAAGGTGGGAGACGTGCAGCGCCCCGAAACACACCGCCCACCCGAGTCTCCGAGCGTTCCCCACCGAGGCGGTTTTGTCAGTTTGCGTTTTATTTTACGTTTGTGAATGAACAAAACGTGGTAAAAAATATATCTGAATCGTTTCCCCCTGAGGCTCCTGCCAGGCCTGGGGGGGGGGGGGGGGGGGGGGGGGGGGGGCGGGGCTTAGGCGAGCAAACCCCAGAAATGTAATTGTGGGTCCAGCAGACATCAGGAGAGAAACTCTGCGTGGATTAGGAAGCAGAATCCCCTGGACTCCCCCCTCCCC
>NC_056502.1:17885516-17917701 GCF_014905685.2 Nematolebias whitei
TGTGATTAGTTGAGCTTCATTCATTTTCCCAAACCATATTTTCTGTTCTGCCAGGATGTCTGGAGGCCTTTAAACACAGCCTCTACAGCACAGACACAAGTGTGTGTGGGTCTGTGTGTGTGTGTGTGTGTGTGTGTGTGGGTCAGGGGGTTGTTGGTTCAATGCTGCAATGGGACACAAAGCTGCATAAGATAATCTGACCGTGTTGAGTGTACTCTTTAGTAACAGGGTATCTGTGTTTTTCTAAACCAGTAGGTGATCCCAAACCTCATTTCAAACAAATCTTATTTATTTTTATTCAACTTTGTGCTTCAGTTTCGCCCCTCCAGGAGCATTTCAGCGTCTTTTACTTCATTTTTACAACGTGAATCTTTATTGTTTGATTCTGTTTTCACTGCTGTTTTTTTAGAGTTTGAAATTTTCCAAACGATTCACTGCAAAGTCTGTGGTCAGGCTGCAGTGTCTGGAGAGAGGAGGGTTTTCATTTCCCTCCGGGGCAGACGGAGAACACAAGAACATAAGAACATAAGAACACAAGACTTGACTCACGAGAACATAAGAACACAAGACTTGACTCGAGAATGTAGTTTGGGATTTGCAGAACCAGCTTTTCCAAAAACGTGACTTGAAACTCTAATTTTATATATTCTTGGATAAAGCAGCAGCTTTTTAAATTGATATATCCATATATATTGACCAAATGTTAATTGTTTTCCTGTTTACTATAGCTGAACAGCCTCTGTAGAAGTGGCAAATACAAAAATATATATTTTTTTACTGCATGCATATAGAGTAGAAACAAGGAGTACTTGTTGCTCACATTTTTTTGCATATCAAAGTTTTAAACAAAATCTTGCTAATAATGCTAGTGCTCAGAATATCTGTCTAAAACAACTCTTAGCTATCACCCTGCCGAAATTTAGCTCAGTAGGAGTAAAATTGACTGTTATAGCTACTCTTTTGTTTTGAAAAAATTGATCTTGTCTTTCACTGCAATCTTAACAATGTTGACTCCAAGTCTTGATCAGTTGTTGCTGAATACCTAGTGATTACATCTGGAGAGTTTCATTTAAATTCAATTAGCTGTTTGTGAGATATTTTGCTAACAGACGGACAGGATTTACACCAACATTTAATGCCAAAGTTATGAGCAAAGGTTTTCAGTGACATGTTAGTACTCAGAGTATTTCTTGTGAATGACTCTCAGCTACTACCACACAAAAGTCTGGCTCAATATCTGTAAAACCGACTGAGGTAGAACTACTTTTGTGTTTGCTTGTGTCGATTAGCAGCCGCTGCCATCTTGAACCCAGTCGACTCCAAAAGATGAAGAGTTGTAAATGTACGTCCACTGATCCCTTTTTAAGAGTTTCATTAAAATCCAATTATTACTTCTTGAGATATTTTGCTAACAGACAGTTAAACACATGCAACTACACAATCACTTGCCTTTCATGGCAGTGAAATGGAAGGTGATAGCAAAAACGACTGCAGTCACAAAAGTCACACCATTCAGGTTGTATCTACTTAGATGATGGGCTCTTGCGGAGGGGGTGTCAGTGTGGATGACTGGACACAGTCTCTGGTCGCCACCTCTCCTCCACCGTCCTGATTTATGGTTTTAATGAAGCGAGGTCAGTGAAGTGGAGACTGAAGAGCCTCCTCAACAGCTGATATGCCTGAAACAGGCTCAGGGAGCACCGTTAACAGACGAATGTTCGGAAAAACGCTGCTGATGGATTGACTGCAGCGTCAGGGGTGATACTCGGGCCCCCTTTTTTTTCTGATGCCCTCAATCCCCCCCACTTCTTTTAGGATTTTTATGAACACAGTTTACGATCACTCTCAATTTTACGACCGTGTCTCCTTCAGCAGTAGTTCCTTATTAGATGAGGAGTTATGTTATACTTCCTGGAGCAGCTAAAGGTTACTAAAATTATATAACCACTGTTGTGTGTGTTTGTGTGTGTGTGGAAACAACACACCTCTGTTCTGAGCTCAGACTGTTTTATTGCTGTGTGCCACCGTGTGCACTAAAATCTGTGCAGCCGAAAACACTTTGACCAGCCTTTTCTGATGCAGCTGCGTCTGCGTTTTCTAGCTCATTTATTTATTTTATTTGTGCTACATTCATCCTGATAAATCCACTCAGGAATCTGTCAGGGAGTCTGCTCGAAGAACCCAAACTTAACGCATCGAATTACTTCAGCGAGGGCCGACTTGAGAGGAGCTTCGCTCTCCTGTATATGAGCTGCTCCTACATCTGTAATGGAAACAAATGTCACCCGAACCTGAAATGAAAGTTTCTTTGTCCTCCGACTTCTTTGTGTTCAGGGTTTTCAACCTGCGCTCTCGTCTGGCGGGGAAGGAGGCCAACTTGTTGGAGCAGGTATTCTGGATTAGTTTAAGCTGCTCAATCTGATTTCACATTGTTTTTCTTCTCTTCTCCACTTTGTTTGTTTGTTAGACTTTTGACCGGAACTAGGAAGCTGAAGCCGAAATGCGACCAGCTTCCCTGCAGACTGGTTCCAGTAACATTGTTGCCATCTCAGTAATTAAAGTAGCTATTAGCTGTCCTGAAAGTCTTTAGATGTCATCATCTCATTTGCATAATTGGGCACTAATTGTGTTTGTAATAGGAGGAATAACATTGTGGGAAAGACAAAACATAAATAAAACACGCAAAAACACCTTGAAGGTGATCTTTCTTTTTTAATGTCATATATCCAATTCCTTCTTTATTTGAGGCCAGCAAACGTGACACTGAGTTACTAAAGATTTTTCTTTTTAAAGTTCAGTTTTCTGAAGTCTGCTTTTGTTTTTAACTGTTACTCATTGTTTGATTCGTATGTCTGTAAACCAAATCTGATGAGTCAGGGTGGGGTCAGGTGTGGCTTTCTAACACGTTTTGCTTTATTTAGTTATTGCGTGCTTAACACGAAGGTCATGCGACACCACGACTGTCTGCGCGGGAGTAGGCGGGGCTTAATGTTCCGATGCTGGTTCCAGAAATGCAACATGACGGCTTCCATTTTTGAAAAGAGGTTCCATGTAAAGGTTGTGAACAACTGATATCTTACCTGTTGCATTAATCTGAACCGAGACCAAAAAGTTCAGTTGTGACCAGATTACTGAGCAAGCAAGTGGATTGCTGCCGGCAGTCCCTGGATTATCGCAAGAGTTATGTTCAAGACACCACCGTGATAGGTGAAAAACCGCAAAGCAGTAATGCTACATTTATTTTAGTATTTATACATATTTTAAGACTTTATACACCCTTCCCACACTCTTGCAATGTTCTAAACTCTTAAACCTACGTAATTTGAACAACATACAATGTACTGCACATTACTGCAAAGTTTGAGTACTCGCCAGCTCTGCAGACCAGCAGCTCGGTTCTGGTTCTGCAGACGTACCCTGCACAGACAAAGTCCACCGCCCCGTCCACGTTGATGTGCGCGTGGATAATTGAGCTTCAGGAAGCTTCAGGATTATTTACAAATGTCCTGCCAGTTCTGTGAGCTCCACAGACAGCGTAGATTTGCGTTGCAAAACTGTCCCACCATTTCGGCAGAAAGCAGTGGCCGGAAGCACTGTTGGCTTCTGGGTAGTGTAGTTCTTTTGACTTGCGTTACAGCATAGGCTTATTGAAAGAAAACTACAAAATATTGGCACCTGTCCGAAGTTTTTTTCATTAACTTTTTATCCTGCATTGTCTTTGTGTGTGTGTGTGTGGGGGGGGGGGGGGTGTTTGACAGAGGCATGACAGCCGACTTGGAACTTCCAGCCATTCCCACATGTCGTGGTGTCTCTGAGCAACATACCTGATCCCTAACTGCTCCCCGGGCGCTTACACAGCTGCCCACTGCTCCTCCTGGGTGTATCTCATCACGTGTGATGGGTTAAATGCAGAGAACTAATTTCACCATTGTATGGGAATGATGACAATCACAAACTTCCCTTCCCAATCACATGAGTAATATTAAAGTTGACAATCGTGTGTTGTGTACAATCTTGCGTTGAAGAACCACGAAAGAACGAATGCGCGAAAGTAGCGAGGGACTACAGTACTTTCATAGCAGCTCACGTGAACACCTGTTTAAATAAAGGTTGAATGAATTTGATCAACTCTCCCATCGCTGTCTGTTTTAAATGACAATGATTCTAGCAGCTACGTCAAGATGAAAAAGCACAAGGCTGCACCAGAAGTGCTATAACTGGCTGCTACTGTTGAACATGCAGACTGTTGCTGTCAGATTAAAAACTTTGCATCTTCAATGGCAAAACTTTCTGAAAAACTGAGAATTTATTTTAATTTTTTATGAATGACCTCAAATTCATACAAAACATCTCGCCACATCTTGCCTGACGGTGACAAACTGCAGAACTCCATGTAAATAACTGTTTAATGCAGCGTTGGCAGCAGTCAAAGAGTTTCTAAACTGCCGTTAGTTTGAACCACAACAAACTTTGTGGTTTCAAAGTTTGTGCTCAACAATCCAGGTAAAAAATCCAGTAAAGTTAAGTCGGGTCATCTGGACGGTTTCTTTTTTTTTGTTGAAACGTTTCGTCTTTCATCCAAAGGACTTCATCAGTCCAAGGAGCCACAATAAACTCAATCCCGTAAGTGGCTTACTCGCATAGTGGGCTAACCAGTTTTATGGTGATAAGATGGTTTCTGGTGTCCGCTTTCTCCCCCGTCGACTCCTCTGAGGCAGCCATGGCCAAAGTGGTTCAGAACATCAAAGTTCATGCTCAATAATCCAGGTAGAAAATCCAACAAAGTTAAGTCAGTCTTGTTGTGGCTCCTCGGACTGATGAAGTCCTTTGGATGAAAGACAAAACATTTCAACAAAAAACAAAAAAATGTCCGGAGGACCTAACTGAACTTTGTTGGAATCTCTGTGGTCGTTTTGAGATGGCAGCGTTTTACCACGTTCCTGGCCCTGCTCAGATTAGCTGTTAGCTCTTCAGTCAGTTCAGAATTAAACGTTTTCTGTGTGCTGAGGGTCCTTCAAGAACCATATTCAACAGGTAAGAAGTTATTTGCACATAACTTTTTTTTCTTTATCTGCTCCCTTCTTCAAGGGTCGCCACAGCAAACTAACTTGCACCAAGACTTGTTTTTACACCAGATGTCCTTCCTGATGCAACCACAGACCACAGAGCTACCACAGCCCTCTGTGTGGAGCAGAGAGCTGAAGTATGGGACACCCAGGGGAGCAGATGGTGGGGGTTAAGGGCCTTGCTCAAGGGCCCAGAGTGGGGCAAATGAGGGTGGAGGCTGGTGTTGGTCCGGGGAGTCGAACCAGCGACCTTCCGATCACAGGCCCACCTTCTCTAACCTCTGCACCACCACTCTCCCTAGACAACCCCCTCTTCAAAAGCTCTGAACGATTCATTTTAAAGCTTAGAAAAACAAACTTCTCGCCCTCTTAACTCCTTCCTTTAGCGCTCCTTCCTGAAACGACGAGGCTGAACTCCAACCAAGTGTCAAATGAAGCAAGTTGAAATGGAGCGTGAGCTCGTGACGAGTTGTCTTGTTTTTTTTTTTTGGGGGGGGGGCATCTTAAAAAAAATACAAAAAAAACCCGGCCACCCTCATAAGCCTCCTTTGTAATCTCTGCTGTGTTTACGCGTCATTTCTCCCTGTGTGCACGCTCGTGAATGATCTGCTTTAAATCCCCGAGTAAACCACCACACCTTCCTCGTGCACGCCCACACAGCCCTGAACTGTGCAGCTTTTCCACATAAAGTGAAAGCAGCACGGCGTTTGTAATCACATCCTGTGTGTGTGTGTGTGTGTGGGGGGGGGGGGGGTGATTGCACCTCAGGCCGGTTGTATTATTCTGATAATTTCTTCATCTGTGGGTCTTTCTGCAGCCGTCCCTCTCAAGTGTCTGTATGCAAATGAAGACATTTCTCAGACGGTCTGCTGTCTCCCCTCTCTGTTTCTGTCTGTGCTAATCTCCGTCTTCCTCTGGTAAATGATTAACACTGAGGACCTGGCTGAACCATAATCAACAAACCCACAGTGAGGTAATTACACTTTATTCCCTGTCCTGCTAACAGAGCCATTCCTCTCCAGCCCTCCTCCTCCTCCTCAGCTGTCATGTAGCTGCATCAGTGTCTGTCTGCCTCGTTCCATTGTCTCCGCTGTACATTCAGACACATTTGCAAACGTGTACCTTCTTTTTCCTACTCTGTCCTCGTAAACGTGTGTTTGTGGATCATCCCTGAGCTGCTTTGTCTCTGCCACAGAAACAATGTAGGGCAGTGATTTTTTTTTTTTTTTTTTTTTTTTTTTTTTTTAGCATTTTCTAAGAGTGAGAATTGATATTAGGTGCTATTGTTGTTGGCTGAAGTTGGTTCCAGTGGAACAATGGTTCTCTCTGAGGTGTGTGTGCGCGTGTGTGTGTGTGCTGGTTTGACTTAACGGGAAGTCTTTGTTTCCTTTTAAAATGGCTGGAATGTGATAAAACTCTGTGCTATGAAATGCACCAATTTAAAAACTACAGGGTATTAGTTCTTCTAAGATCTTTCACATTGTTTTTTTTATTTTTATTTTATTTTATTCTTTTTATTCTAGCGTTTAAACAGTTCCATCTGTCAGAACTTGCTGTGAAAGTGGCTTTTAACAGGAAAAATCCTCTTTTCCAGGCAGCGGTGTACGTCTGTGGGAACATTTACCGACCACTGCGCCGGCCTCTCGTCTAAATGGCTCATTGTTTTGGTTCCACTTGTTAGCTGATTTGAGGTGGGACTAAAGCGTTCAAGGAAAAAACAAATTATTCCCATTAGATGCTCCCCCCCCCCCCCATATTTTTAATGAGAGCCTAACAATCCTTAAAGGAATGCGTATCACTGTTAATGCCATAGTTTAAGATCGTCTTGAATTAATGGTGCTGTAGGTGTTTTGGACGAATCTGGACATAAACATATGAGCAAATGAGCACATTATTGTAATATCAGGTAGCACATGTGTTGGAGATAACACTCAGCTACTACCACAACAAATTGTAGCTCAATATCCGTAAAGCGTATTTCTCTTTTAGACTTTTCTTGAATCCAACACATACTCAGTTGTAGATGCACGTCCAATCATATTTTTTTGAGAGTTTTATGCAAATCCATGTAGTGGCTCGTGAGATTTTTTGCTAACAGACAAGTCCAACAGTTAAAACTAAAGTTTAAAGCAAAGATCTTGAACGTGCACTACTCTGAGTGTGTAATGTAAAAAAAAAATTTTAAAACTCAGCTAAAAAAAATTAGCTCCATCTGTAAAACTGACTTTTAGGCATTTTAGGATTTGCCAAGGTGGATTGGCTGTGGCAGCCATTTTGAATCAAGCTGATACTAAAAGCTAACGGACTGAAAAGGTAATTCAAAGGTTTATTTCTGAGAGTTCGTAGAATTGAGTTTTATGATGCATGAGATGTTTTGCTAACAGACAAATAGGGCTGACTCCAAGGTTTAAACAAAGACCTGTCATGATCATGCAGTGCTCAGAGATCTCTTTGGGGATAACTCTCAGCTACTGCCAAACCAACTCTTAGCCAAATATCTGTACATCTAGCTGAGATATACACATCTATGTGCAACAACCTGGAATCAAGAAATACAGTTAATCACTGTAGATGTACACCTAATGGTCACTTTCTGAGAGTTTCATTAATGGTGGCGTGTGATTAAAACGTTACAGCTGACTCTCCCATTCCTCCATTTGACTTGTTTAGTCATATAATATACCTTTTTAAAATGCATAATGCAAAATTGTTGCACAACAACAAAAAAAAAAACCTAATCTTTTGGAAGTGAAGCTAAAAGCAGAGATAGCACGAGTCGTCGGGCTCGGTGTGTTTAAAGCGAGGCCCGGCAGTGTGTTAAAATGGATCAGATAGTGGTCGTGGTTGCACAGCTCGGAGCCGTCGCTGCAGACATGCTGTACGAGCATGAAAGGACGGGCGCTCCTCTCCTCCTGGTCAGGATATTTAGCCGATCGATGCCAATTTAATGCCCAGATATTATCGCCGACTTCTCGTATTATCACCAGCCTGCATATGGACCCGTGGCGTTCCCAGTCCCTCCCTCCCCCGTGCCGCCGTCCCACGTCTCTGCTCGTACGTCAATATTAGGCTGCATTAAACTGTAATAAGTTGCTTTGTGTGAATGTGTGAGGGAGGTGGAACGGCTGTGAAATGAAATAAGGCTTGACTTTGGCTCAAAATGGCTGTGGTGAGGGGTGCACAATATCACGGTGGTTTATTCCAGGCTCTACAGCAAGACGCCATTGTTCCTGGTGTCGAATAAACCGTGGGTTTGTTTAACGAGCAAAATGGCAATTAAACAGGCAGCGTAGAGTGTGTGTGTGTGTGTGTGTGTGTGTGTGTGTGTGTGTGTGTGTGTGTTTGTGTGTGTGTGTGTGTGTGTGTGTGTGTGAGAAACGGTCAATCTAAGCCTGAATAAAGCTAAACAATCTGCCGTTTTGTTTAAGCCGACCCTGCGTTGTTGGGTTCTTTACATTCAGAGAAAGAGCTCTGTGCTCGTCCACTCAGCGCAGAAATCTCACCAAAAGGCATCCTGGGAATTCCCCGAGACAGAAATTGAATTGGTATTGACCGGAGCAGAGCAGGAGTCTGGATTATTGTACAAGACAAGGTCCTCTCTGCCAGAAGGACACACGGACCTGCGGAGCTGGAAGAGAACCGCTTCCAAAACAAAACCTTTCTTCCATTTCTTCTCCGATGCTGACTCAGCATTCTCACTGTTTAAAGTATCTTTTGTACATTTTATTCTTATACTTTGTTGCTTTTTTTTTTTTTTAACAGTTCCTGTTTTAAAATGTTCAGTTTGTCAGGCTTTGTGACCTTTTGGCTTTTGTAAATGTTAATACTTTTCAAAATATTTAACTTTATTTAAAAAGAAATTTCCCATAGAAATATACAGAGCTATTTTCATCACTTCAAAGCGTTCACTGAAATCTGCTTCTGCATGTCGTTCACTTTAGCTTCTTGTACTAATTTTAGTTTTTAGCTACTATGTTGCTACTTTCAGCTCTTGGCTTGCATTTTGCTAATTTTAACATCCGTTTTGCTGCATTTAGCTGCTGTTTTGCAAGTTTTAGCTTTTAGATTCCACTGTGCTACTTTTTGTTTCAGCATTTTCATTGTGATTTTTAGCTTTTAGCTATGGTTTAGCTAGTCACAGCTTTTGGTTTCCAGTCTGCTACTTTTTTTTTAATCTTTAAAACCAAATTTCATTTTGCAACCTTAAACTTTAGCACTTATTTTGCAGCATTTAGCTTTTAGGATCTGTTTTACTGCTTTTAGCTATTGTTGTGTGACTGATTTTAGCTTTTAGTTACTGTTTAGCTAGTCTCCGCTTTCCAGTCTGCTACTTTTATCTTTTAAAAAAAAAAGTTTTGTAACCTTTTAGCTCTAGCATCTGTTTTGTTGCATTTAGCTTGTGTTCAGTGTGTTTTGTTTCACAACTCAATTTTTGATTCAGATAATTTTTACAGTCATTTAGCTGTTTCTCCAGTTACTTTGCAGACAGAACATTTATGACAGATTTACTGGTGTTAATCACAGATGGATCAGAGAGCTGCTATCTAGGGTGACTGGGGGAGCAGATGGTGGGGGGAAAGGGCCTTGCTCAAGGGCCCAGAGTGGAGCAAATGGGAGTGGAGTCAGGTGTGGGTGCTTCACCTATTCCACCCATATTTTGACGTTGTCGGAGTTGAACCAGCGATCTTCCGATCACAGGCCCACCTTCTCTAACCTCTGTGCCACCACTCCCTCTCTTAATCGCTGAAGAGTGATGCATCATTTTCACATGCTCCGTGCACAGATCAGCTGTTCTTCTACTTTTTGTGTCGAACTTTTGATTTTTGTTTTGTTTGTTGTCCTGTGATGGACTGGAGGCCTGTCCAGGGTGTCCCCGCCTCACATACAGTGACCCCCCGTGACCTGAAAAGGAAGAAACAGGTAAAGATGATGGATGGATGGATGGATGGATGGATGGATGGATGGATGGATGAGTTTCTTGTCATCATAAACTTGCACATGCTGCTGCTTCATATTAAAGAAATTCCAGCTTATCAGTAGCTAAACATCTAAACATGGAGCTGAAGTTCTTACTGAAACGTGTGAAAGTGATGGAGTTGCTTTACAAACGTTTAGAACATGACTGGATGAAAGATGCACATAACCTGCTCAGCAGGCAGCATGGCTCTTCAAGTGACATTAATAACATTAGACACACTAATGGGACTGGAAAACTAAAGTAAAGACTAATATAACCAGGCTTCCTGCCATGAGAAGGCACATAAACATGAAATAAACTTTAAAATAAAAGTAAATTCCATTCCAAGCTGCTTTCCCTGAGGAAAGGGGAGAAAAATGCTTAAAGGATAAAAAAAAGTTGATAAATTTCTGCACGGAGGCAGTTTTATTTTGATCTGCCAAGCTCATCACTTTATTTATTGATTTAGATTTGACCAATTATGTCCTCTGTTGACCATGAAGCTATTTGTCTTAGTCGTGTGTGTGCGTGTGCAGCGGGTAACTTCAGAAGAACCACGTTTTATGGACCAATAATCCCTCTATAAAGCCTTGCTCCTTTAAACTCCATATCTGAACACAGTAGTAATTAAACCAAATATTTAAAGGGATGTAAAATGTGAAGTTATGATCTTTTGGGGGGGGGGGGGGGGTTATTGGAGTCTTTGGAGTTTTGCCGTCGCTGCTCCTAAACCACATTTTATCTTGTTCTTTGAGATTTTTGGAGGAGGAAGATGACAGATGTAGAAACTCTGCAGAATTGTTCCGTTTTAGAAGGAAAAGCCAACATTATTTTGGCATCGTCTCCCTGAAGTCTGCAGCAGCACAGCATCCTTTAAACACACACTTTGTCTCTTGCAAAAACGAACACGAACGTTGACTCGCTGCTGCGTACTTTTTAAAATCCCCCAGAGGAGGTAGCAAACATTAGACCTGCGGTGGAGGGAGTGAGGGATACATTCAGGAGAGGACAGTGGGGAAAGAGTCAACAAATTCCAACTCCCCAAGGGCCCCTGGGGAGGGAGGGAGGGTGTCAGCAGATATTACTATCATCATCAGGAGGAGGAGTGAGGGCCCCAACCTTTCCTCCTCCACACACACGCTGTGTGACGCTTGTGTACAGGTGTTGTACAGGAATCCGTTCACTCCACAAACAGTAGCGCTGCTCTGCAGGCTCACGTGGCTGCTCGGACTCTGGGGAGAACCTGAGGAGGAATCACGCTCATTGTGGAGCTGACGACGCTGTCTGCTCCCTGTAAAGACAGAATGAAGGAGTTTACTCTCACAGTTAACAAAGACACGAGGAGGATGAGATGGGGCTCGGTGCTTTTGTGTGCAAGGATATTTGTTTTTGCCCATGTCTGTGTTCCCTTGTACTGTTAGCAAAATATCTCACGAGCCACTGAACAGATTAAGAAACTTTCTTAGCATTTGCATCTACAACTAAGTAACTGCTGGAGTCAACCCAGTTCAAAATGGCCACCACTAGGCCTGTCACGATAAACAATAAAGCAAATAATGCATGATAAATGAAAATTATCGACCTCATTTTCATTTATCAGCTTTATCGTTTCTTCGTGTCTCTCTCTTTCTACTGAAGACACTGGATGACAAAAAGCTCAACTCCGGTGCCCTTCACTGACCCCTCCCTTTCTCTTTAAAATCCATTTTAACCGTCCAAAATCCCGTTTTTTGGATCGTTAAAAGCAGCTAAGCTGAGAAGCTAAGCTATGAGCTAAGCTAACAGGGCGACCTCAGAGGAAAACCTCTGTCTTGTCGAAGCTCCAAAATTCATAGTTGAAACATGCGCCTTCATGTAAAAAGTTGGTTTTCTTTGCAAAAAGAAGCTGAGAACTTGTTTACTGATAGTTTATTAAAAGTTTTGTGTGAAAAATGCTATGCTAAAGAGCTCAAACCCCACAGAGCATCTGCCATTTTGAGAACCGATAAAAGGAAGGAGAGACAGCCCATGTCACATCGAGGGACCTCCCTCCCTTTTTTCTTAAAGAGACATGCTGCTCGCTCCCTCACTATCCATCCTTTGGTTCAAACAGTCTTATGGTCAAAAAAGGTACTACACTCAAAACAAATAAACCAACATTTCTTCTTAAATTTGACGATAATTAATAATTATCGTCAAATTTCAAACAATATTATGGTTTATCGCAATAATTTCTGAGACAATTAATCGCCCAGCAAAATTTGTTATCGTGACAGGCCTAGCCACCACAGCAAAGGAATCTTGGTAAACACATTAATGACTATAAATAAATAAATAAATAATGAATCAGTTTAACAGATGTTGAGCTTAAAGTTTGGTATGGTAGCTGAGAGTGAGACATATTTTATACTTCAAGTGCTAAATAATTGCAGAAGATCTATGTTTAAAGCTTTCCCAATGGAGTCAACTCTGCCTGTCTGTTAGCAAAATATCATGACACACTGGATACATTTGAATGAAACTTTTCAACAACAATCACTGGAGGCACATCTAGAACTGTTTAGCTTTCGGAGACGATCCAATTTAAAATGGCTGCAACAGCTAACAAAAGTTACCCTTCATAAAAATAACTGGATTTCAGAGATTTCTACAGATATTGAATGAAATGTTTGTGTGATAGTAGCTGAGAGTCATTCACAACACACAGTATTACAGAATGATGCGAGTTATCACATTACAATTTATTTTTCTTCCAAGTTAAATCTAAACAGATATATTTTTCTTCAGCATTTTACACCAAAGAATTGTTTTTCTTTAAAGCTTTGAGAAATGCAGCATTTTCTGAACAATGTACTTTTGATACGGTTACCTTAAACATTGTACTTTTCCAATTTTTGCCGGTAAAGGTCTCATCCATTCTGCTTACTCTAAGGCACAAACCTCACAAAGGCTGATTTAAACTAGATTCTTTATATGTTACTCACAGCCCACTTTAGCAGCATCATTTCTTTAGATGAATTGTTTGCTGTCACTTTTGGAAGCTACATTTGTGCAGGTTCATCACAAACCATCAGCTGGTTGTGATTTCCAGCCCTGGCGAACTCAGAGCGGCGGGTCGTTTTGTGCTGAAGGGGAGCAGAGAAATGGCCTCGTCCCAAATCTCCATCTGTGGCCTTGCAGCAGCAGAACTCATGAATCTCATTGCTCCTCCATTCGGCTGCAAATGGACTTCCTGTATGCGGTACGCGCCGCTCGAAACACTCGACGTTTATGATTGTGGTAATAACGTGTTCTCCCAGAATGTGATGTGAAATCAACCACTTGCCACTTTTTTATAGCGGTTTCCTTGATTTGCTTACTGTATATTTTAGATATTTATTTTTAAAGAATGCTGACATAAAGCAGCTGATCAGGTCCCACATACCTGACCTTCTTACCTGCTGGGTGTTAGTCTTCTTATTTTGGGGTCACGGTGGTTCATTAGTTAAAGTGCACACCAGCCATCTTTAATCCCAAATTAATCAGTTAATCCTGTCTGCACCTCTCCTCATGACCCTCACCGCTACCTTCCTTTCTACTCCTAAATCCAGCCCCCCTCCTCCCACCCTCTTATTGTGTCTGAACCTTTCATCCGTGTTGTGGAACGTTGGCCTCGGCTGGCCTTTCCAAGAAAGTTAGCGGCTTCAAGGCAAAGCAGATGATTTAGAAACGGAATGGTAAAACAAATAAACATTTCAACTGAAAAGGATACTGGTAATTCAGCTGTTTTGATAGTTTTCAAATGGTTTGTTCTGTGGTAAAAGGTTAATAGCAATAACTATCTTACCTGTTGCAGATAGCTCTTTAAACAACCTCAGTTTGAAGAAATAGTTTAATTTTGACCTGGTTAATGAGCCATGATGCCTTAAAATTCCATCTTGATGCGAGCGCTAATTTATTTATTATGCTTGTTTAAATATCAGAACTTCTGTAGTAGTATGTCACCACCAGAACCCTGAGTTCACTTGTTTTCTGTCCTGAAGTTGAGACTAAAAAGTGAAGGTTGCTCAGCTCCGGCGCTCAAGAACACTTTGCTCAGAGGTCTCCAACCTGTGGTTCCAGGGCCTCAAGTTTGGTTCCTCTACAGTGTCCAACAAGAAAATAATAAAAATTAATATTTATACCTATAATCACAAGAGTACAGGTTTGTTTTAATAGTTCTTCTGTCCAATTTTCTTCAATATGTGGAAAATACAGAATTATACAGATCAGTTTGGGCTAATAGCTTGTTAGCATGTTTTCTACTTTATTATTGATCCAGGCTAATCTAACTTCTTTTTCTAATAAACACCTGAAAATTGAACATTTTGACATATTTGAGGCACATTGCTAAATGGGGGAAAAATAGAAAGTGCAGATTTTAACACAGTCATCAAAAGAGGAGGCTTTCTTCAAGAAGATGGTGTTTTTATAATAATACAGACGGGTCAAAGAGTAGATTTGCCTTTTGATGTGAGCTTCATCAGTTATTTTATTACAGGAGTAATAATGTAACAAACTGGACATATTTTAACATTCATTGATCTAACAGATGGGAAGCGCATGCGTTATTAGTTTAAAGTAGGATACATTTTTGTTTTGTGGCTCTGGACGAACTTTTATTTAGTAGAAAAACAAAAAAAATGACTTTCATTTGTAAATTTCTTTGCCCTTCCAACTGTGAACTCAATGATCTTATTTAAGAAAAAGCTGAAGACTTGTTTTTAGATTGGCATTTGGGTAGCATTCTGTTTGATCCGATTTGTATTTTAGCATAATTATTACTTTAATGTTTTATTTGTTGATTTATTTTATCTTTGTGTCTTTTAGCTTAATTTAAAATGAAGCGCTGTTTCTTCGAAAGAAGCTTCATGACAAAAAAGTTCTTACTTACGTTGTACGTACTTATACACTTTCACACCATGATCCATTTCACGCTAAATATTTATTAATAAAACATTTTTATTTAGGTTACTTACAAATGCAAGTAGCTGCAGCCGCAGTTAGCTGTAGCACTTCCAGTGTAGCTTTGCACACTTCTAATAGCATTTGCCTTTTCTGCGGCCGCACCTTGACTCTGGAATAAGCTCCCACTTGAGCTACGTCAGATTACTGGACTTGGCCCTTTTTAAATCGAAGCTTAAGACTTTTTTTATTCCAACCGGCGTTTAGTACTTAAATATGTGATGACATTTCTGGTTCTCTTTTTGTTATTTTGTTGTGTTTTTTCTTGCTTTTAACTTGTTGTCATTTTAGTTACTGTTTTTGTTAAGCACTTTGGTCACCATCACCGTAGTTGTGTAAAGCGCTATAGAAATGAATGAATGAATGAATTTGAACCTCAAGCTGATTGAAGATGGCGTTGATCCACTTTGGTGTTTGCTTTAGCCATCAGCTCATCAATGCAATAAGAATTTAACTCTATTTCTCTCAACCAAGGTCATTCAAAGAGCCACCTGCAGCAGGTAAGATATTAATTATTCATAATGTTTCAACAAACTCTACTTCAACTGTTCTGAACCATCACTTAAAGCTAATCTAGCTGTGCTGATTTTACTGTTCAGAGTAAAAATTTCTGCCAAACATAAATGCCCAACTCATTTCCATTATTTTATTTCTTGACTTCTTTGATCGCACTATGTGTTCATGAGTGGGGGGCTGGGGGGGGGGGCTCTGCGTGACTAGAACAGTACAAAGCTGGATGCCTCAAGGGGGACTAAAGTGGACCTTCCACAGCCACGACACGGAAGCGATATAAATCTTAACCGATGTGACGGAGAAAGATGGAGAGCCAGAGAGGAGCATGGATCGGCTGCGGGGGCGGGAGAGGGTAGGGGGCCGTTTAGGCTCCTGGGATTCCAAAGCAGTGACCGTGAAAGTGCTTAGATAAACTGAGAGAAAGACGCAAGGAGAGGAAGGGGGGCCGGCGTGGGTGAAACAGTGATGGGAGAAGCAGTGGAGGAAGGAGAGGGTTGTAAGGTGGCATACCCACTGGAAAAATAAATTTGGAGGCTCCGAAAGTTCCCAGTTTACTCCACTTCTCAACTCCTCTGCCTCTTCGACTCGTCTCCTCCCTCTCCACTCCTTCAGTTTTAAATAATTCACGCCAGTTGGATCAGAGTGGGATCCTGGACATGTTGTAACTGTGGATGTGTCTGACTCTGAAGGACGCCTTTAACCCACCAACCAGTTCGTCAGCTAAAACTACACGATCCTAACCAGGAAGCACAAGAAGGAACAGTCACCTGAAACTAAAAGAAAAACAAGAGTCAGTGTTTGGTGCTGACTTTCCCATCACAGGCAAAAAACTAACAAAAAGACAAATTTGGATTTGGTGTACTTGAACTGGAGAGAACCCACACCATCTGAAGGGTGACCTAGTTTCAAGAATGATGACTTTTCAGACCAGGTCTGATTTATCGGCCGAGTCTATTTGCGTTGCTGCTGCCCTGTTCAGTGTAGTCACCATGTTCGAGTAAATGTGCGTCTTTGTTCACCCATTAAAGGGCTTTTGTTTGCATGTCCTCCCTAACCCAGGGAGGAACCAGGTCTTTCAGGTGGGCTGAAAGACCCGGGCCATGGATATGGTTTGGAGTGGGTAAATAAGGCCTATAGTGAGTAAATGATAAGAAAATGAAGTCAGAAAGTATTTTGCTCACAGACAAACCATTAGAGCCAACATTTTAAATATAGATCTCAGTTGTTTGCATTTTGTGTTGGAGATGACTCTCAGGTATAATTACCACACAAGACTCTAGCTTAATATTTGTAAAAAACAAAAAAAAAAAGTGCGATCATGTAACAGGGCTGTTACATGATCGCCCTTCGTGGTGACAGACGGTAAACATGGGAGTTGTTTGAGTTATAGTTTTCATATTTTATTAACTGTGACTAAAAAAAAACTCAGTTCAGGGTATAAACGGTTAAAAACAGACAAGTTAGTAAATAATTTCGGTCCTGTGTTCAGTAGAGGATTAATTGTTCCTATTGTGTGATGCAACACTGTTTCTTTTTTTAATTATGCAATTATTAAATATTAACAATGAGTGAATAACTGTTTTATACACTCTACGAAATTACATTTGAATGTTTGAAATACATGATTATTTGATCCTAAAGTGAAAGCATTTCTTCTTCTTCTTCTTCTTTTTCACAATTTAAATGAGCCTTTTTTTGTATTTAATCAGAATAAGGAGATTTTAAATGCACCAAATATGTTTGTACTATTTCTTTCACCGAATAAATACTTTACTAGGATGAGTTCCTTTTTTCATGTCTGTTGGGACTTTTTTTTAAATGAAAACTTTTTACTTCTGAAATATCTTTAATCCATCATCATAAAGTACTCCTTGGTACTGAAAAAAAGATTAAGTATGCTCAATCGTACAAGTAAATAAATCGCAAAAATGTTAAATTGCATCATCTGAACAGTTTCTGTTTGGAAGACGATTTAACTTTTTTGTGATTCAAATAATAATAATAATAATTTGAAGATTATATTATTTTAATGTTTAAACAACCAAGTTTAGTGGACTTAGTTGACCTAAATCAACATTTAATTTCTTAGAGCGTAACTAAAACAAAAGTGTTGACCTGTCAGTTGGTTTTGTTTTCTGTTCTTTGGAGAATAAAAACAATTTACGGGCATTAAAGTTTTCCAGAAACCCTCAGGTTTTGATAGAATATGTTCTACAAAGCTTTTGGTCGTGAAAAGTTGTAATCCTTCTGAGTCTCATGTCGGACTACCTTTTTAAAAACTGTGCTGCGTTAACCGATCACCATCTGATATAAACTGCACGCAAACTTTGTGTCACTTGATGGCTTTTAGAAATCATCTGAACCCAGCTGTTTGTAGCCACCTACTATAATTGTCACTATGCCTCAACCCCACTACCCCATCTTGTAAGCTGGCTCACTCGGAGGCTGCGTTTGTGTGCGAGTTTTTGTATTCGAGCCTGGCACCTGCACAAATCAGCCCTGTGTTTACCCCGCAGCTGCTTTTAGACGGCTGCAACACGGAGAGCACTCATTACTCTGAGGTTTGGGCTGTCCGACAGAAGGACGCAGGCAAAAAGACGAATGGAGCAAGGAGATGGATGGGCGGGGTGTTGGCTTGCTGGCACCAATCCCAGCTCGGGATTGGTGGTTGTCCTGGTAACGGCACGTCTGACCTTATTTACCCCCTCTTCCGTGCACCCCACTTTCGCTCGTGTGCATTTCCTCATCGGCACACGCTTGCATTGTCAGTCTTCCAAACTCTTTAGCTTGTGCTCCTTCGCACTTGGTTTAAAATCGTGGCGATAAGTGACTTTTCTCTGGGCAGTGCTTCTTGTCAAACGGAGAAACAGGACTGCACTCCGGTCCATTTGCTGCGTCGTGTGGACAGTAATTTCATACCTTCAAGAAAAAGTTACTATTTTGGGATTGGACTAGACCACACAGGGCGAGTCGTCCCTATGCATGAGCGAGCTCTGCCACATGAAGGACTGATGGTTCCTGCAGACCTGCAGCCATATCAAAATGGTTCAGATGAACTGGTTTCCATACAGATCGGTCCCATAGGCCTCAATCGAGCGATTCTCCTCAGCTCTTGCTGGCCGTAACTATGCATCCTGCTGTGCTGCTGAGTTCACAGAATCACAGTAAGCGGGCCGATGTCCTAATAGGCAGAAAATAGGGTCTGTTTTTACTTTGGGCTGGGGATCCTTCAGGCCTGAAGCAGCAGGTGTGTTTGTGTAGCTGTGTTTTATCTGCCTGTGGACTGATGGAGAGTGTGGGCAGAGGCAGCCTGCTGATCCAAACAGTTTGAATAAAAGGTCGCACGAATCTCTTGCTTTTGGTCATTTTATTGAGCCTGCAGGAAAGAACAAGTCGCAAGCAGTCACTTTGTTGAGGTGGCACATATTCACGCCCACAGTGGTCAACGTTTATTGTGTGGTAGCTTTTAAGGGCAGATGCTTTTGGTTTGTTCGATGGTGCGGTAGTTTAAACATAAGAACCTTACAGATCAAAAGGAGTGTTCAGAGAAGACACTTTAGAGAAGAAGAAGAAAAAAAAAACCACCACACACAGACGGAGAAACCAAAGAGGGGGGAATGTCGCAAAGTTCACATACCATGCATTTGTGAAGGTTGAGTCGCAGAAATGAAAGCAAAATGTCTGGTCTATGGCAAAGATCCACATCCTGCTGACCTTGAAGGAAGCAAAAGACACACACACTGCTGCACACACATCCAAAACAGGAATGAGTAGATAACCACAGCAGCCCCCCCAGTCCCAGTTTCCGCTCTGTGATGAGGTGTTGATCAGGCCTTTGGCCTCAGTTTGAGTCTAAAGAGGTGAATTTTATAGGTTCTTGAGTGTGTGGGGTGGAAGGAAAAGGCTTAGAAAAAGGATTTTTTTGGAGCCAGCTGGGCAGGCAAGATGGTGGGGGGGCCACAGATGGTCATAGATGGGGGGGGAGACATCCTTGTTTATGTGCAATGAAGGGAGTATGAATTACAATAGACATAACACTGAGGTTTGAACTCAGAACACAGCTATGCGTTGTGTGGGCATGGAGGGGGGCACAGGGGTGTTTGTCCTGATTTTTGTTCTGTTTTTCATCCATGTGGAGAGGGACGGTTCCAGGCTTGTCAATTCTTAGAAGCCGCATTGAGAAAACTAAGCCTGTTTTCCTCTTCTTGGATGATTCCTCTTGTCTTTCTTCTATAACTTGTGGAGTAGGATGACGCTTAGACCTCAAGGAAACGTTGTTCTCTTTTTAGTAAACCTCTGTTCTTTCTTTCTTCTTTAGCTGTCTTTAGGCTCTTTTAGTCACAAGTTCTTTGTAATGTTTCCATCCGTTATTTCTGAAAGTAATGATGCTATTGATCAGTACGCCTGCCTGACATGACGATTCTCCTTCATCTAATCAGAATGAAGGTGTTAAGTTCCTCCTCAAATCTTTAGTCATACCCAAGTAGTGAGAATAGATTTAATGTCCAAATATCTTCATGGAAGCCTGAAAACTATATTAACATGACTGGTTCCCATTTCACCCCTTTCTCCCTAACCATTAGCCCTTCCCATTACTGTTTGCACATTCACCAGGTGGGTTGTGGGTGTCCCAATTCTTTTTAGGGGGAAGGTAAAGGGAAAAGACTTGTCTGGCCCTTGAAATGGAGATTTTTTCACATTTCCTAAGAACCCTACAAGTTAATTTTCTTCATTAAAAATGTTGTTTTATCAATCGTTTTAATTTTTAGTTTAATCTGTTTTGAGATATTGCTGAAATTAACTAAAAACTGTTTTGAATTCAACTAGTATTCAAGGGAATGGTTACAGGTAATGGCACATAGATTTTCTTAGTGGAATATTTTAACCAATACCTTTTGCAACTTCACTAGAAATTTAAATTTAGACTTCAAGAAATATTCGTATTGGTTTCAGGTGTGTAACCACTGAGGTCAGGTGATAACTGGAGGTGGTATAATTCAAAATTTACTACTCTATTTTTTTTTTTTTTTTTGTACGCCATCCCAGAGCAAAAAGTGGAATTGGATACATTGTCTGTCCATCCACACATGTTGTGAGCTGGGTAACTTGAAAAATAAGCAAGATACCAAATTCCATTTTAGTTTGTGGGTGCATCTTGGCGTTCCTTTCGAAAATTGGGTTGTCATGTGAAAATCCAAGATGACTATCACCATGTATATTAAAAGCATGAAAAAAAAACATGTGGCTGTCCTGTATAGCAGAAGCAGCAGCAAAAAAAAAGAAGTTTGCCAAAAAAATCAACCCCAGCGTCTCTTTTCTACTGTAACGTTGGGCAACATTCCATTCTCAAAGTTGCTGAAAGGTGAGCTCACTCTTAAAGGGCAAGGACGCATTGCTCCTGTCAAGTTAAGGAATGGGACAGACTTCTGAGGAGCCCTGATAGACAAGCTATGGCTTGTAGGAAGATACGTTAATATCAGCCAACTTCTACTGCCTTAAAAATGTGGCTCGCCTGCTAATTTGGTTGACAAAAGAAGAAGTCTGTTTCCACATAATAATAATAATAATAATAATGTCATCACAAAGTCAGCACTGTATGTTTCCATACAATGGCGAAATTAGTCTCTGCATTTAACCCATCCACCACCAGGTGGTGCAGTGGGCAGCTATTGAAAGCGCCCGGGGGACATTTTGGGAATTAGACGTGCTGCCCAGAGACGCCACGTGATGTGCAGTGACTGGGGATCGAACCTGGGACTCTCGGGTCCCAAGCCGGCTGCCCTGCCTCTACACCATCTCGGCCCCCACATCAGTTCACCATTATGACTGATTGCAAACTATTTGTTTAACTGGACTGTTTACCAGTGGTGGACTTAGCCATTTTGGAGCCCAAGGCAAACCTTTGTAAAGGGGCCCTCCCCCAAGTCTGTTAATGTACCAGTAGGTCCTGAGGGTGAACGATTCTGTAGGGCTGACATATTTTTCATATTCCGATGTGCACCAGACTGTTGCACAATATACATATTTTTCTTACATTATAAAATACATCTACTCATAATATTTTTGGGAAAAAAAACTTTATTTTTATAATAAAAAAAGTGTTAAAGCAAACCTTACATTAATATAAAGGGACAGGGAAGTGGACTGGATAAAGGATGATGGACAGCAAAGTGTCCATGCTGTCATAGGCCAACATTAAAAAGTTGCTTTGTCTGTAAAACTTGTCATTTGTCCCTTGTCTTTTTCTGTTTTCAATTTACAATGTTATTTACACAACCTAATCAATCTAAAGGTAGAGTGAATGAGTGTAACTGCAATCATGAAATGTTTAGACGTATAAAAATGAAAGCCATTATGATAAGAGTCATATAAAGCCATATGTGTGTGAGGGGATGGGAGGAATATGAGTATAGAGTTGAGGGAGTTGGCAGAGATTAATCATGTTGAGTAGGTTGGTATGGATAATGGTACTTACCGCTCTTCTGTGAGGTATGGATGGAGAACGCATCAGGAAAAAAACACTCAACTTTTAAAAATTGGAGGAGATGAACTGACTATCCTGTACTTTGTGGTTTTTTACAGCATTAAGTGATCATGAATTACTTTGCTTGTCCAGTAGGACTTCTATGAAAGAGGTCTTGTTTTACTGAAGAATCACATGAGAGCATAACAAGTTAACTGCAAAGTATAATGTAATTTACTGATAAAATGTACTACCTTTTACTCTCTACTTGCTCTCCTCTAGGCTCCCTATTTATATCTCCTCTTTAATAACTCTCTTTCCCAGGATTGCTGATGTATTCTTGTTTTATTTGTCCCTTTTTCATGTAACTCACATGGTCTCAGTGGCATTGACAACAAAAGATCATGGGACATGTTTCTGAAATCCTATAATGCTGACTTATTCCCATTACTTTTCTTTTTTAAGTGTTAAAATTCAACTAAATCCATCATAATATCCCCATGCCTTCTTATTGTTTTTCTTTATGATGTCCCAGAAGTGTTTCGGTGTCAGAAGACATCCTAGTTCAAGAATCTTTATTATCCCCAAGTGGAAATTTGTTTAACAGACAGTAGATACCTTGGCTATTCAACTAAATTGCTCAGTCCACAGTTATTGAATACCAACAGCTCAGGAGCTGGACATCAAACAGTTGTTGTTACAGAAATTCAGAATTTCTACCTCAGGCAAGAAAAAATATCTCTCTTCTTCTTCACAGTGTAACTCCTACCCACTTAAACTTTTTGCATCAAGTATTAAGGTTTACTTGCATCCCCTGTTCAAGTCCAATCCAGAAAAACACTCATCTCGATCTACAAACATTCACTATTCAAATCCCTCAGTGATATGGGGGACATTGGCTTACCGCTTGTTCTTTCGGAGGTGATGGCATAAAGGTGTACAACAATGGTAGGAGACAAGTAGTTGCCATCCTATGTAATACAAAAAAAATATTAAAATTTGAGGGTATCGTGTAATTTTTTTCTGCTGTGTATTATAATCGACGTATTCTGGACTAAATGATTGCATGGTGTATGGACCCAGCTTCCAATTTTCCATTTGAATCACTGCAAACTCTGTAGCCAGGAAATGATTAAAGGCAGGTTTGATTTGTTTTTCATCCTTTTGCTGAATGCAAGATAACCCTCTATTAGTTTCTAATTTGTGGTTAAGTGACAGAGGTAACGGGTCCAGGAGGGAAGCTCACACAATCCTCTCCCTAGCACCACTCTCCAGCCCCTACCTGTGGGATCCCTAGGTGTTCCCAGGGCAGAAAGGATACACAATCTTTCTAGCAAGTTCTGGGTCTGCCCTGGGGTCTTCCTCGAGTAGGACGTGCCTGGAAAACCTCCAGAGGGAAGCTCCCAGGAGATGGATATAATCAGACCACTTCAGCTGACATCTTCTAATGTGGAGGTACTGCAACTATACTCTGGGCTCCCCCAGATTATGGGAGCTCCTCACCTTACATCTAGGCCTGAACCATTTCAATCGCTTGTATCCAGTATCTCACTCTTGGACATAATAAGTAGGATTGTAGGTAAAGGTTGGAAGGAATGGATCAGTAATCCTTTTGGCTCCATTGAACAGTGACCTTACAAGGCCCTGAACCTAACACTACAAACTTTTGCAATTGAACTACGTAGCTAAACCTAGAACAAGTGATTATTTGATGTACCATAAACTGTGCTCAGTTGGTAGCCATTTTGAAAAGTTTTTTGGGGTGTGAGGGGGTTTGCACCTAAAGCAAAACTTACCTTTTGAGTTGAATTGTATTTGTTAATGCTGGTTTGTACTTGTGCTCTCAACACTAACATGGTTTTATTCACTGTCTGAGTCCTCAGTTAGGTGGTGAGCTTCACCCATTTCACACCGTGATGTGAAAATAAAACACCATTTCACAAATCACAAGATCTATCTGTATCCACACTGTTGTTCCTTAAGGATCCACCATTGTATGTGTGTTTGTGTGTGTGCAACTGCGTCACGCTGTAGTTTATCCAGCCCAAGCACTGTGACCGCAGAGTGCTGTGCCCAGTCAGCACAGCACTCCAAGTTAGCGCTCACCCTGCTGCGATTAACCACGGAAGAACTGAGGTTCAACCAAGCATTTTACCCTCCCACTATCACTGAAGGTCTTTTTAATGTGTGTGTGTGTGTGTGTGTGTGTGTGTGTATGTGGGGGGGGGGGGGGGTAGTTAGTGTACCATCACAAGCAGGAAGGTGTCTACATACTGTGCACATCCCATGCAGTCATTTGGGACACATAGATAAGTGTGTAATCATACTATTAGCATTTTCATTGTAAGATGATATTTTTATACCCAGTATTTATGTGCGTTACACGTGTCGGGTTGCCCCAGTGTATTCAGGATGCAGGGTTTGCAGCTGCTGAGTGCAAGTTAGTATCTGCTCTGTATTCCCGTGGCTGTGTTTCAAAATTGTTGCTCCTTTAATTATTCTCTTCATATTTAAGGATCAAAGGTCTGTAGCTGCTGTCAATCCCCCTGCATTTCATTAGAACTGCATATATGTGTATACACTCCTCTGTGCATGCATATCAGCATGTACACATTTGCAGGATATCAGTGATGTTGAGTTTCTGGATTTGAGAGCACTATTCTGGAAACAACTTTGGCTTTTTCAGGTTTTTGCTTTTTTTATGGACAAGCTCAGTTTATCTCTGATTCAGTTCCTCAGTTTAATTTTTCTTGTCAATAAAAAGCTTGCAGTGGCACGGTGGCTCAGTTGGTAGAGCTGTTGCCGCTCTGTGAGATGGTTGCCAGATCGAATCCCAGTCGGGACCGTTCAGGGTGGAGTTTGCATGTTCTCTCTTGCGTGGGTTTTCTCCGAGTACTCCAGTTTCCTCCCACAGACCAGAAACATGCATGTTAGACCAGTGGTGTAGTCTTCGCGATACGCGGGTATACGAACTATGCCCACTAGAAAAGCTTCAGTATACCCACTTAAAAGTGCCCAATGATACATGACATCTCATTAGGCGCATGTCATGGATATGTTAAACAGCAGTTAAATGCTTCCAAAGCAGTCTATCAGTTCTTGTTTATTACAGTCGATTATCCAGCAAATTATTGTATAATTAATACTTCTGTGCTTACTACTTAATTCTTGAACACGTTTTGCTTTGATACTGTTTTATAAATTCTATAACATGTTTTTAATACAAAGCCAACTGTCGTACAAAGTTTGTTGTTCATTTCTTCAAATATTAGCATCAGAGAAATTTGGAAATGTTCGATCTGTTTAAAAATCAAAATAAGTTGATGATTACATTGTACATTGTACTTGGGTTTTTAAGCACAGTATACAGAGCAACTGCGGTAAAGTTAGTTTTACGTTGGACATTCACGCTCCGTGGCTTCAGCGGTGTCCAGCGTCCAACGTTAAACTAACTTTACCACATTATACCCACTACAAAAATGTAGAATACACCACTGTGTTAGACTGATTGGTAACTCTAAATTGTCTCTAGGTGTGAATGAGAGAGGGAACGGTGGTTTGTCTCAGTTTATGTGTCCCTGTGATGGACTGGAGACCTGTCCAGGGTGTGCCCTGCCCCTCACACGGGGACGGCTGGATATGGCCACCAGTGACCCAAAAAGAAAAAAGCAGGTAAAGATGATGAATGGACGGATAGATGGATGGATTAAAAAACTCGCACCAATTTCTTTTAAAATTGTGTCCCTCATCACCCTCAAAGAAAAGGCACAGCTCTGTGGTATAAGTGAAACTATTTGTGTGTTGTGGGTAAGTGTGCTGTTATTCACCCTCCGCTCTAGCAAACTGGACCCAATCATTCTTCTTTGTTGCATCCAGAGGAATCTCCCGCCGATAGGCTGCTTGAGCGCTTTCTTCTCTGACATCCACAGCTTGCAAGGTTCCCATGATGCCCCTCTGCTGTCACCGCTCTCCTGGCTTGGTGTCTGGCAGGAGGGGAGGATGCTGAGTGTAATTAGGGCATACCCAAGCCTACCAGGACTGGAGAGAAGGAAGGGGAAGAAGGAAAAGGAAGAGAAAGGGAAAAGAGGGATGACAGTTTGACATTGGTACAGCGTACCAACTCTGTAATTGCTGGTGTGCATATGGTGCAGGCTCAGGGTGGAGGGAGGCTTGTGGGAGATGGAGGGGGGGTCAGGTAATATAGGCTATGCAGTCTCTGAAAGCAACAGATGGAGGATGAGTGTGTGCCATCCAAAGTGGGGAGGAGATGGAGTAGGAAAAACAGGGTGAGGAGGAATTCAGAGTGAGGTTTGTTGGAATCTTGAAGTGAGTGACATCTGTAGCAGGTAGTGCAGCTTATTGACGCAGCATGAGTCTATTGTTAAATGCACACACACATACACACACATACACACATGTGCACACACCTCAACAGGAAACCTTTTTCAGCTGTAGAGTTGTCTTTAAAAGCACCACAGGTGGTATGGAGGGGAAAAACTGCTTTGTGCTTCTATATTTGTGTCAGAGCGTGTGCTTACATGCATTAGTTTAAACTCAAACATCTTTTATAATTAGTGCTCACAGGTAATAGTCACTGGACATGGTCTGCTGCACATACAGGGACAGAGGGGATATTGATCATGCATTTGTGTCTCGGGGGACTTATCCTGATCAATGAAGTCCTGTCCTTTTTGATAGATCGTTGGTTACACAGGAAACGGCCTCGGAAAGCTTCATCACCAGAGTTTTTCTTTGTGTTTTAGTCTGTTCTGCTCCATTATTTGACTCAGGTGACCACCTACTGCACTCACGTTCAGTTTCAGAGTTGCAGTATTGGAGAATGTTCAGGTCCGTTTGAGTTCTTCTTTAGTTATGCTTCCCTTCCCTCTGCGAGTCTCTTGTCATTTCTCATCTCATTTCTCCATCCGTCTTTAATACACTCCGCAGATTTGCTGGACCATCTCAGACTCCTGCTTCCTGTCATGTCTACCCGCTTCACTTCTGTTTTCATCAGACTCTTCCTTCTACTTTCACTACTCCCCGCTCTCATTTTCTCCTGCTATTTATTCTTCTGCCCTCCTCCTTTGTCCGCCTACTTAACTTGAGTCCGAGCTGCCGCGCAACACCACCTCCACCTCTGCCCCATCCTACGCTAGCTTTCCCCTACACTGAGTCCCAGCACTCTCTTCCTCTCTTCCCTCGGTCCGTCACCCCTCTATAAAGACTCCCACTGACGGACCTGAACCCTTCTGCCCGAGCCACATTCGGCCCCTCATTCTTTCCTCTCGCTGCTCCATGAGAAGAGGAGCCCAATTAAAGTCCTTCCTTCGCTTCGGTGTTCTCCTCTCTGACTCTCTGGGGTCACTAATTAAAACACTTTACTTTCTTTTTCTTTTACTTGACTTTCTTCACCTATTTGTCTAACTTTTCTCTCGCTTTTGATGTGATTCTGCTTTTTCCAGCTGTGGCATCACGTTTTAAACATCTCTTTGTTTTTGCGTGCTGTTCATTTGTCTTTGTCATGTTTACCTCTTTTTTATTTTCCTACTCATCTATTTCTCCTATACCTTTCTACATGGGTAACCCTTTGTAGCTGACAGGAAGTCAGAGGCCTCCGTGTGAAAGGGCTTCTTCTGTTCTAAAAATGCAGTCTTGTCCAAAGTTGCTGTAGTACTAAAAGCTAGTCAGCCTTGACTGACATGGTTGAGTATGCACGTGCAAGTGCGTTTCAGTTTGCACATGCCTGTCTGTGTTGTAAAGTAGGAAGTGGAAAGCAGAGGGAGTCGAGTTTATTTTACGCTCATCTTTCTCTCCCGGTGGTGTTGATTAGCATTTTGAGAATAGTTGTTGTTCCCATTTGATGCGCATCGCTCCCTCGTCGGAATAGAATGAAGCTGTGATCTATAAAAGCCCAAAACGTTGTTGAAGTCCTGCACAAACTTTGTTCCATCATCAACAGTAATTGCGTTATTGATGACCTTTCCATCTTCTGCGCTCCTCCAGGCGCTCTTTGTGTTTAATCACCAACTCGATGTTGAATTAGTCTGTAATTGTTATGTGAAATATTAATGTCCCTGCTGTTCTTCCTTCCAGGCTAACGGCAGGAGATCTGTCCATCCAAATGAATTTCAATGATTACCTGGACATCTACTGCCCCCATTACTCCGCCATGGGGGCTCCAGTTCCGGAGCAGCCGGAGACTCTGGCCCTCTACCTGGTGGGCGAGGAGTCGTTCAAAGGCTGTGTGGAAACCAGAGGGGCCAACAAGCGGTGGGAGTGTAACACCCCCTTCGCTCCATTTGGACCCGTGCGCTTCTCGGAGAAGATCCAAAGGTTTACTCCCTTCTCCCTGGGCTTCGAGTTTCTGCCGGGGAAACATTACTACTACAGCTGTAAGTACAGGATGTTTGAAGACTCTTGTGACACAGGATCCATGAAACTGATGACTTCATACTCATTTAAAAATATGTCTTCATTTGAATGCCACTAAATTGTTTTATATAGTTAAATGTATAAAAGCTCTGGGACTTTGGTTCTGGTTGGGTTTAGGAAACATTTATAATATTACTGCCAAGAGTTTCCCAGCCTGCACAGAAAGTGTTACAGCTAGCTGATACCGCAATTTGCAGATGATAAAATTATCTAGAAATGTCAGGACATCATTTCGAGTTGTTTTTAAGATGGCAACAATCCTCTGCACTCAGACACTCAGCTCATCATTTTAATCAGAGTTAAACTCTTCAAACAAAAAGCTGTCTGCAGCAGGTTAGATATTGACTGTTCACAATCTTTTCACAAAGCCCCACATCCAAAGATCAAAACAATCTCCTTAAGATTGATTTTCTTCATTAGCATTATTCTTTGACAGCTGATCTTAATGTAGCTGACGTAAAATGTCAAACAACTAAAGGTGCGTTTCATATCATTTTAGCTCTGCTGACAAGAGCAGGGGTGTGCAACTTTTTTTTCCACCCCCAACAGGCAAAATCAAGATAATTAAAGTAATCAAAGGGCCGTGTATAGAATTTTCTTAAAGACATAATCTGAAATACTTTATTTCAAGCTTTTTCTTGAACTTTGCACAAAGTGAAATGGAAAGTGAAATCAAAGGTAAAAATCTGACTTTTGTTTCTTTCTGTTAGTACAAAATGTTTGTTTATTCATTTTTTTCTTAATAAAGAGTTTTGGGACCGGATGGATAGTGTCCGAGGGCCACGTTTGGCCCTCAGGCCATATGTTGCCCATGTCTGGTTAATATATCCGATGTACAATTATTAGAAGCAAATGTGGCTTAAAGCTTGATGTTGTTCAGGTGCAAAAAGCTTTAGCTTGTCCTTTTTTTGTGTGTTGGGTTTATTTAAGTGATACAATCAGTTTTCCTTTCAGGCTTCTTACAGTCAGATTTGTTTATTATATGATTATGTTCCGGTGTTTGCAAATTGCAGATTTTTCTATTAATACCTTTTATAACTTTATTCAAAACGGCATTAATTTGATGTTTTCATAAACCTGCCGGGTGTTTTTATTGTAATGGTTTCTCCATGATGTCCTCCTGTGCTCCTCTCCCTTTATCTATTACATTCACTGAGGGGAGTGAAGAAAGGGACACACACAAACACATACACGCACAACTGTAAAATTATTTTTTTGGCTTGATTTTTTTTTTTTTACTTTTTGTGTTAGTCCAGAAGGAGGAGTACGTGAAACAAATAGATGAGGGATGAAAGAGTTAAGTGAGTGAGGCGAAGGGATGTCGGCGTGTAAGAGGACAAAATTGGGATCAATATGGGACGATGGTCAGGGAGGTAAATGGGTAGAGAAGCGGGGATGCACGACAGAAGGATAGAACGAGCAAAAAATGGACACTGCCTGACATTATGGGAGGGGAGGGGGTGGGAGGACTCCAGGCTGGAGCAAGAAACGACAAAAGCCATGGATGAGACGAAAGGAGAGAGAGAATCTTTACATAAATTACTGTGGAGGTTTGAAGGACAATGGCGTATTGTGAGGGCATGAGAGTGAACCCCCCCAAACACATACACACATACGCACACATGCTCGTTGGGCTTTTGTGGGAAGAGCAACAATAGGTCCCTCCCGGTCAGGTCACAGCAGGCTCAGAGCGATTATGTGTGTTTTGTCCACATCAAAGATTAGTTGTAAAGTTGGTCCAAATGTCTGGCTCAGGGGTCTGAGCTCATAATGGGCCTTCAGCACTGGACACTGCATATGGGCATTAGCTGGGAGAGCTGCACAATAGTATTAGAAACACTAATGGCATTAGTTTGTTCAGTGTGCGCTGAGCTCAGCTCCTCTCCACCCTCGACCGTGACACTTTCGTGCCAGCGTTCCTCGGCCCTCGCCACACCCCGTGCTGAGAGAAGCCCACTTCATGTCGGGGTCACCAAAAACAGGAAACACCTTGAGATCCCCTGATAGTCTGCTGCCGCTTTTAGCATGGAACAATTTCATGGGGTGAAGCAAGCTCAGCATGTTGGAAGTTAAAAGCAAATGCACAGAAGTGCAAAATTAACCGATCGTCTGTCGCCACTTTGACCACATGTGCACTGATTAAAGAAATAATAAGGATACAGAAAATACATTTTGACTTTAATAAACAGCTAGCAGTAAAAAGTACAGGAAAGTCGTAGACAACCTGACAAAATCTAAAGAGGATAGTTAGTAGTGTTCATTTATTTGTCTTCATTTTAATAAAAAATAATAGCTGTAATAATATACAGCTATGTATTAGTACAGCTGTAATAATATAATAAAAACAGCAAAACCTAAATAGATGGGTTTATTTGACTTGAGTTGTAAAACCACTGGGAAAATGCCCAACAATTTTCAGTCAGGTCATCTGGGCAGTTTTTTTTTTTTTTTTTGTGCGGAAACATTTCACCTTCCATCCAGAAGGCTTCATCAGTCAAGGAAACGCACAACACAAAACTGATTCTTCCCCCAACAGCTTACTCCAAAGTGGAACAAACCAGTTATGTTGAAGCTAAGATGGTCTTTTTGGCCCGCCCCCTCCTCCGGTGCTTGTCCTCTCCCTCGTCGACAGTCATGTCAAACTGGTTCAAAACCAACAAAGTCCATGCTCAATAATCCAGGTATACAAGAATAGAAGAAGAAACTGTCCAGATGACCTGACTGAAAATTGTTGGATTGTATACCTGGATTATTGAGCATGGACTTTGTTGGCACTGGGAAAATGACTTAGAATATCCTTGAAAATCAAATACGTAAGTTGATGTGTTAAGGGATAGTTCAGACACTTAAAGTTAAGTTTTATGGAAAAGTTATGTACAATTAAAGTATTTTATGTTGTAGGCTGTTCAATAACTTCTATTTGGAGAAACCGAGTTTAACTCTGATCAAACAACGAGCTAACAGCTAGTGTCAGAGCCGACAACGAGGTTTGCTGCCATCTTAGAATGACTCCGATCTCCCAAGATTTATAACAAATTGTTGTGAACTTTACATTATAAACATTTAAACCACCTTGTGTTTTATGTTATGTGGTTATTGTGGCAATAATGTTCTCACGAATGGCCTGAAAGTGGAACTCTCTTTAAACTGGAGTTATTCGAAGGCGACATTAATCCACTTTGGTCAAGAACTTTCTGTAAATCTGAACTACTGCTTTAAGTTGATGTGAAAATGCCAAAGAAGTAACATCCCTTCAACTTGCTGATGTTAGCGAAGCAGAGGAACGCAAAGCTCAACGTCAAGATGCATTTGAGTTTTCAAAGCAATAAAGTTTATCCAACTGCTTATCACTGAGAGAATGGAAGCAAATGGTGGTTTAAACAACAAACAAAAAGGATGCAGCACATGAAGATGCACTGAATGGTCAACTGAAGAATCATAATTGAATCATGAGGTCAGCCAAGATTCACAGCTCTGTTCACAGGATTAGGAGAATCAAGAACTGGAGGCAGAGATGAGCTTTTAAAGGGTGAAAAATCCCAAAAAAAACTGTATCCTCAAGTGTTTCAAGCCTGCCTCAGATACCCCTGAAGTCTGGCCTTTTCACTAATGGTTTCAAAAACTCAAAGTTTGTTTTCTCAGTCATCCAGGTATATAACAACAAAAAAGGTTGAATCATGTCATCTGGACTTCGTTTTTTGTTAAAAAGAAACGTTTCGCCCCTGATCCAAGAGGCTTCATCAGTCTGAGGCCTAGCCATCTGGTATTACCCAGAAGCCACCCTGACTCTTG
>NC_056502.1:17918101-17942488 GCF_014905685.2 Nematolebias whitei
AAAAAACGAAGTCCAGATGACATGATTCAACCTTTTTTGTTGTTATATACCTGGATGACTGAGAAAACAAACTTTGAGTGTATCCTCAAGTGTTTCCTCGCAGTTTGTCACAATTAGATTAAAATATTCTGCTTTTTTTTTTAAAGGAATTTAAAAAGTACAGTCGAACTAATGATTTCACCACTAGAAAACACTCTGCTCCTGTTTTACTGCTTTAGTTTCATATGAAGGACTTGCTGAACAGTAGACATGCTGCCTTGCTGCATTTATTTAAAATAGATATGTTTTGAACACTCAGATGAATTAACAACTGAAGTCCTTTAAAGCTCAGTTTTAGCTCCTGGTGGCCTAATGTCTAATTACTAGTGACTTCTTGAACCACTTGAACTGAAGAAATTATGATTTATTTTTGTTCTTCAGAGAAAAAAAAAATCCATTTAAAAAAAAAATGTAATATGTAAGATGTGTTGAAGAGAAAGATGGATGTGTACATTTTAGGAGACTGCTGCATGCTTTGTGGAAATGCATAAATCACACTGTGCGGGCATTGTAAATGATGCAGAGAGATGTTTAATATTTACTACACTATATAAAAATGATTCCTAACCTACTGTCAGAAATGTCTGCGAGTTGCAGCTCTTCACTCTTAGTGATTGATGCCATCGAGACGGAGCTTTAAAGTAAATTTGAGTATCTAAGCTGCCTCTCTGAAAGGTGGCAGGTCTGGCTGTTTTGATGCTTTAGGCAGACTTTGTAGCTGATTCAAACAGTAAAACAGACAAAACTGCAGAAGAAATGGATCAGACCTGTACTTACTCCGAGGTAGAACTGTCTAAATAACTGTTAAAGAAACTTGGGACTCATCCTAAGAATTATCTCTGTGGGAGTCCAATAACTTGCCACTTTGTCTAATATAGGTTAACATTATTCTTATTAACCACCCATGAAGACAGCTATTAACTGAATTTCAGACGTTTTAATAAACGTTTTAAACCCATTGATAATCATATTTATGAATTTTAAGGCAATACAGATGTGCAAGAGTGTAGAACCTGAGCCCATATGAGAGAGTTGGTGGTGCCTTTTGGACCGTGTTGAGTTGATCAGACATGTCTTCTTCTGGAGCATCATTAGGGATTTTTAACATGAAAATTGGTAAACAAACTGTCCTAGTTAAAAGGGAGGAAAATGTTGTAGGCACTGTAATTTTCACACATCAGCTTATTTAATTTGGGATGTTTTGGTGAGTTACCGGTACATTTGTATTCAGAAGTAAGAATTTTTTAGCCTGAATTATGAAAACATTACTTGAAACATCTCTAGAAGTCAGAATTCCAGCTTCAAAAAACAGAGGTTTTCTTACCAACGCTGACTTCCAATATGGCTGCCTTGCACAGAAATCGAATCCAGTAACAGTTGCAATATTCAACAAATAGTCAGCCATTTTATTGGTTTGTATCCTAATAAATCCATCAAAGGGATGACATCTACATTGATCATGCTGCTACAGTGGTTGAATTCATAAAATACATAGAAATAAATCATCAACTTTTATTGCTGACAGTAAGCCTGGTCACTGAGCACAATAGTAGCATTTCTCACAGATTTTCTGGTGATCTGCTGGAACACGGTTAAGTTGGATGAGATTTCTCGGATCTGAGTTCTAATTTTGGGATCGATGAAATACAACTGTGCCCTTGTGGTTTTATCATACACCAAATAAACCCAAAAGTTATTTTTTCAAATGTCACTTTACAAAAAACTCAGCAATCAAGTTTTTTTGTATCCTCTTTACCAAATCAAACGAGTTTAGACTAGGGATGCACAAGACTGTATTTTTGGGCGATATGCCGATATGTTAAAACTTGTTTGGCCGATAACCGATACCGATAATATATGTTCCTTTGTCAGAGCATAGTCCTCTTATTTAGGCTTATTTGCTACAAAAATTGTGTAACAGCTGTAAGAGCTGGTGACATATATTCAGTAACAGCCATATGATATGCATAGCACTTTAACTTATATTAAATGAAAAGTGTTAAATATGATTAATAGTATTAGTCACCTGCGATGCTGTCTCACTTGTGGAGGCTTGTTCCAGGTTCCTAGCTGCAGTGTGGGATTCTCTGCACTCCTGTGCATGAAGGACAGCCTTTTTAAGTTCAAAGTTTTTGTCTATCCATTGTGCCATAAGACTAATCATGCTAACGGGGCAAACACGACGTCCAAATATCTGTGGTAAAACTCACCCAACAAGTTGTGCTATTGGCTATTAGCTTCTCAATGACGTCGGAAATGATGGCTTGTAACTCAGGTAATGTTACGTTGGAAAAATATCTCCGGCTGGAGATGATGTAGCGAGGCTCAACATAGTCCAAACATCTTCGGAATCCGACATCCTCAACGAAAAAAACTTCCACACCGCCGACATTTTGACATCGTCTTCTCCACCATGATCAGATCAGGTAGACGCGCGTGACGTCATCACGTTGTGCTGTCGCTGCAGGCATCTCTGTTACTGGACTGCCATACAAAAATAGCGTCTTTTATATCGGCGAGTTATTTTGATGGAATGGCCGATGTCCGATATTTAACTTTAACGCTAATATTGGCCGATACCGAAACCATGCCGATAATATCATTCATCCCTAGTTTAGAGCATTGGTCAAAACCAAGTCTCAATCTGCTACTTGCATTATCTATTTATTTTTATTATTTTTTTGGAGGTCTTTGCATAGATTATGCACTGGCTTTTGCTTCAAGAGGAGTCTTTGTAGTTAAATTATAATAATAAAAATCATAAATAAAACATAAACCATAGTTTGTTGCTTTAAAGTAAGGTGTACACAGTTCTAATCAATATTTAGTCTTATGCCAAGGTGGAAAATACTCTAAGTGCTATTTTCATGTTTCACCTGTTACTTAGCCTCAATATTCGGAAGTGGTGGTGCAGAGGTTAGAAAAGGTGGATGTGTGATCGGAAGATCACCGGTTCATCTCCTGATACCAACAACATCAGAGTGTGGGTAGGATAGGTGAAGCACCGGCACCTGCCTCCACTCTCACTCTCGCTCCACTCTGGGCCCTTGAGCAAGGCCCTTCACCCCCACCATCTTCTCCCCTGGACGCTCTAGATAGCAGATCTCTGCTCCACACAGAGGGCTGTGGTAGCTCGGTGGTCTGTGGTTGCGTCAGGAAGGACATCCGGCGTAAAAATAATTGCCAAGTCTTTGTGCGAGTTAGTTCACTGTGGTGACCCCTGAAGAAGGGAGAAGCCAAAAGAAGAAGAAAAATTATTTTAAAAACTGGCTTGGAAGTTATATACATAAAGTAAAAAAAAAAACTTTTTAAATCAAGGCTCGACGTGTCAGTAGCTCTACGCTGCAGAAAAGAAAATCTGTTTGTGCTGTTCCACAAGTTTTTGATAAGAAGATTCTTGTCAAAAGGGGACAATCTGCCACATGATGGCAAACGTTTACACAACTTGGGCATCTCTGTTTTGGTTGTTTAGTATTAGAAGGGTAGGACGTACTGCGGGTCCAACAGTTCCAAAATATATATTTTTTTAAATAATAACTTTTTGGTCCATTGGCTGGTTATCCAGAGCGATAAATTCACTCTCTTATTGCTGTTCCATAGAAACCTGTCTCTGCTCTTTATTTCCCTCTACAGTGTATTACTTAGTCATGCTAGCTTCAGGAGATAATTGGGTGAACTCTATACTCAGCAAAGAGTTTCAATTTTAAATGTCTAATTTACTCCTGCTGCCACAAGAAATACCCATATTTGCAACCATTGCAAGCAACTGCTGAAATGTTCTCATTTACTATTTTAAAATACGTCCATATCACAAACATGTTGACACAATACATCACAATGTCTCACAGCAGAGGTAAAACCATCGACAGTAGGCCAACAACAAAGATCTGGAGCATAGTGTGATCTTCTCCAGTACCGATTAATAAAAGAACATCATGATCCAGACCCCAACGGGACATTACTTTAAAAGCACCATTTGCAATAAATCATAGGCTTAAAAAATACTTTCAAGTAAAAACCAGGGCTCCCAGCAGTTCACAAAAACAATGTCCCATGAGTGTACCCTGAGTAAATCCTGAAATTCCAGGAGATATTTCACATGATGTGCTCAGAAGAACGTTGCATCTTAGATGGCGGGCAGAGTCGCATAGAGATGACAGTATAGGGTGCGTGCATACAGCCATCATTCCTAATAATTACATTTCCAACATCGTAAACTAGAAACCCACCATAATCAATCTGTAAGTACACTGTAGAAGCAGAACATGGACTCATTGGTACTAGAAAACTATCATTAATACATGTACACATTAAAATCTCAGAAAGATAATCCTTTAATCTGCAGATCAGTGTTCAAATTCCCAGAGTTTCCCCCTGTACGGAAAATGTGAAAGTCATTTTTTAGGTTTTGCCTGATTTCCAGAGTTGTTGGGGATGACACAATTTATTGTACACCCATAATTTAGAAAACGTTTTCTGGATCTACTTCTTTTGTGACAACTTTGTGAAACACTTTGGATGTTTCTTGTAAGTTGGATTTGACAGCTTCAGAAAGTTTTAATGAGTCCCTGAGCTCCTATTTGTGTTTAATAAGAACAGAAGTGAATGCATTTGTAAAGTTAAAGTGAACTTCACAAGACTATGTTTAGCCTCAGCTAAACTAAAGTTAAACAGGAGTAAATAAACTTTAATTTACTTTAACTTGCATTGTTTTTCCGTTCCGTGTTTCTTGTTTTATCCGTAGAAAGTATGGATGTGAACAGAAACAAACTATAGCCAGCTTGTATTTAGTCCGTGCTAAGTTATCAGCTGTTTGTGAATAATTTAAAACGTGTTATCTGCAGCTTCACTAAAAATTTGTTTAAGCAAAAACAGCATTAACGGACATGTAGTACAGCTGTTGTGGGCCTTTTTCTTTTTTCATTCTTCATTCCAAGATATCCAAGATCATAGTTGATAACGGAGCAGTTGCGTTGTCTACCTACGACTCTCCACTGAGGGTTTTCTGCTTCGTTTGTGATGACCTGGAAAGTTGTGTCACCAGAAGACCGAGTAAATCTTTAAATTGATAACGTGAGACAAAAAGAAGAAATAAACCCGCCTGTTTTTGAGCTTTTAACCGGAGAATTTCTTTGCCGCAAAACATAAATGGAGCACGATAGTTTCTCCGGTTCCTTTTTTGAATGATTTGATTCTGCATAATCTTTATTTTGCACCTCACATGTGAGCATCCCAGAGTCTGTTTGTTGGGTTTGATGAGTAAGTAGCTGATTTACATTTTATTTTTCTTGTTCTCTGCAGCTCTGCCGACAGATGAAGGCCCTCCTCTGCCATGTATGAGGTTGCGTGTCACAGTGTGCTGTGAGCCCAGTGAGTACTCTCCTCCTTTTATCTGTTCTTCCTTTCATGCTTTTCCTCTTTGTACAACCAAGAGACTCTTCTGCCTCTCACGTCTCCACTATCAAGGAGTGAGTATCAAATGATGTTCAGACAACTTATCCGCACAATAGTACTTTCTTTTTTTTTAACCAAACTATAAACTTAACTCTCTTTCCTTTGCTTTTGATCCTAATTAGATGGAAGGGGTTTTTTTTAAGCGCCACTTTGCTCTTAAGCACCTTCTCTTTTAATCCACCTCCTTGTCAGCCTCATTCTCCCACTGCCCATCTCCGTTTCTCAGCGTGAAATTCTCAGAGTTGATCTAATCCAGAGCCCGCCTGGCGTACTGTTAGTCTTCCGGTTCAGTGAGCTGCCCATTCCGGTTGGGAATATTGCTCAGCCATTGTGGGAGTCCCTGTATGGTGGTCAGTGTGTGCGCGTTCAATGTGAACCGACACTTTTTTCCTTTGTGATTGTGTATTTCTGCACTCCTGAATGAGAGTCTTTGCGTGCGATCGCTGGCAGTTGGTTGGGCGTTTATACCCTTGCATGCGTGTCCGAGACGTCTGTCCCAGTTCCCATCCCAGTGTTGTCTGCAGGGGGGCTTGTTGTGCTGTCGCAAACTGAACTAACACACTTTTTTTTCCACCCAATTCAATGTAACTAGCTGCTTGATTGTCTACAACAGGGTTATTCAACTGGTGGCCAAATCAGGCCCATGGGTGAGCTCAGTTCGGCACACCAATGGGTTCATTTTTAAATAAAACTTGATTTTAAATTGTAAAACAACTTTACTTAATGAGAACAACTGCTGGATGCCCGGCCCCTGAGCTCTTGGCTTTCAGTAACTGTGGCCCCTGAGCAATTTAGTTGAATAGCCCTCGTCTAAAACGTATAATAAAAGATTTCCGCCTTGCAGTTTTACTTAAAATTATGGTTGAGGGGATTGTTATCTGAAATCCACCCTGCTCCCCCCTCACCCAAAAAACAAGATTAATTTATCACAAATGATATCCTAAATGTCATTTCTGCTCTGGTGCAAGACTGGGGGAGTAATTTGCTGTTTTTACCAGAGTTAAAGCAGATGACTTTTTTTAATATGCTAATTATCCTGCTGTCATTAATTAGAAAAACATCAGATAGCAGTTGAGTTGGGAAATGCTAATGTATTCTTGACCTTCTGACAGTATTCCCCAATCAGTTTATCTGTGCCAAAAATTACAATAAAGAAAAAAAAACCTACTTGAAAAAGCCCATATTGTGCATGCTTGGAGCAACATTTCACTTTTAAAAACTTCAGAGGGGTAAGATTTCTACCTGTACACGCACGCATTTGCTCCTCAGCTTCTCATCCTTTCACCTAAACTAATCCCAACTAAATTTCAGAATATGTGTCTCCTTTCCCCCCCACCGCTGTTTCACGCTCTTTCTTTTTTTTTCACTTCTCTGTCATTCCTGAAGTGGCACTAATCCCCACCCTCTCTCTGTCTCTTCAACGCTCTCCTCCCCTCCTCGTTTTTTTATGATCTTTCGCTACTGGAGCAAATCTAATCTAGGCCCCATCCATTGCTAGTCTCTTACACATCCTCCTCCTCTTCGCCACCTTCCTTGTTCCACCTTCCCTTTGTTGAAGCTCGTCAGTTGTTCCCCTTTCCCCATTTCTCTGCTTCGCTCCATCTTTGTCGTGCGCGTGCTGTGCGGAGAGTTGCGTTGGGATGAGTGTAAACGAGTGGAGGGTGAATTGGATAGATGAGAGGAGATGGAGGAAGGTTGGAGGCTGTGTGGACACTCGTGGCAGTTCCCTACAGCTGCTGTCGCTCCCTGTGGTAGCGTTTCAGATCCTCGCCAGTTCCTTCCTGCTCCAGGTGCCCCTTTCATCTGCTAGCAGGGCACGCCATCCCTGCGCGCTCTGACGGCATGTGTGGCCGTCAGTGATGGCAGCTCCTGTCCTTCAGCTACGTCTCTCATCTAAACTTCAAACCGTGCACCTCCCACTCTTCTCTCCCCTAGTTTTCTTCCCCTCCTTCACAAATCAGCCTGTTTTCAGCTTCATGTGGGGATACCTTGTTCTGGGAGGTTTGAATTAATTACCAACACAACTCGTCTCGCACCGCGAGTGTGAAAGACAGAGGTGACTGTGAGTCCATAAGGTATGCTGTCATTGCTCCAAGGTCAACCCAGCACTCTGCAGTCCCTTGATCTCCTCCCTGGTGTGTGGATGTGTGTTTATTACCTTTAAAGTGATCGCTCAGATGTTCTGAAGTGGGGTTCTATGGAAAGGTTATGCACAATTTCGACCTAATCAACAACTCAAGCAGGGTCGAGAATAAAATTGATCGCTGCCATCCAGTCACACTAATTTATAGCGGTTTATGTGAATGCAATGTTATAAACCTTTAAAATGCCATCGATTTCACATCGTATGATTATTTACGTAGAATTTGTGGTTATTTGTAAGTGAAACTAGCAGCAGCAGCTAAATGTAGCCTGGCCAGAATTAAACCGTATGTCTCCAAACTGAGGTTGCTCAAGGAGTTATTAACAGATGAGGTATTAATTGTTTGTAGTCGGTTCATATAACCCCAATTCCCAAGACTGAAACAGTTCCTTTAAACAAACTGCGGTGCACAACAAACAGGGCAGGACTGAGTGAGTTGCGCACAAGGATGTTGGTTACATTCTGTACCCGTGTCAAACCAGTTTCCTATCCTTCAATTGGAATGACGAAAAGTTTTATTGTTAAGGTTTCAGTACGTGTTTGTTTAGTTTTGATCCCAATGCTGTCACGAAACACACTAGGAGGAGGGGAAAAAAAGCTTTGCTGATAGACGTTTAAGCCTGTGTTGCATCAGAATCTAGGCTCTGAGTCGGCATCAGTAGACGGCTGTGGTGAAATTTCTGGTGCCCTGCAGTCTTTATTGCATCTTCTTCAAGCTCGCTTCAACTCCATGCTTACCTTTTTTATGATGCATCTCCTCCTTAAAACTCCCGGTGTGTTTGTCTCTTTGGCTCCTGTTGACGCTCTGCCTTTCTCTCTCTCTCTATCTTTTTTATCTGTCCCACTGTGAGAAACCATTACAGACCAACTTCCATCCCTCCCTAATTGATTCCCCTTCCCTCTCTGTCTCACTTCCCTTTTTACAGTCATTGTCCTGCTGTGAGCAGTCCATTACATTTACTTCAGTTTGCAGAGCTTCACCATTTCCCTCGCTTTATATAGTTTTTTTTTTTTTTACCGCAGCTATTTTTTTTCCCTTCAATTTCTTGCATCCCTGCCCTCCTTAACCCCCCTCCGCTCTTTCCCAAATACCTTCATACTACTTGAACTTGACGCTCAAAAGGGAAAACCTCGAACAGACGTACTCGCCCCAAGATCTCCGAAGTCCAATCTGAAGATTAAATTTTTTTTAACTTGCGCCGTTTTTATCGATTTTACGGTTAAAGTTTGCTACATTTTGCTTGTTCGAAATTTTGTTGACAACAGTCTTTTTGCTAGCCGTCAGAGCTGGTTACCGTTAGCTCCGGTTTTGTGTAAAATGGCGGCACAGGAGGAGAGGTGGGATGGTGGAACCTTGCCTTCTCTGCAGCGGTGTTCTGCATACACCCACACGTGCGTGCACTATTCCACGGCTGTGCATGTGCAGCCACACACGGCACGTTTCTGACTGCACTGCGGCGAGGGCATGCTTTTTGCAGTCACACCCCCGTGGACACCATTTTGTGTGGGAGAGCTTGCCATGACCAAAATCATGATGACGGTGATGTTAACAAAAACTGAATGCACTCCATTTTCGACTTTGTTTTTTGTTTTGTTTTGGGGTTTTTTGCGAAATGATGCGAATAAAGCTAAATCAAAACACACGAGCAAACGCAAGGAATTTGATAGAAGAAAATTTTACGTTTTGGTTGGCTACGAAACAAACACGGTAATTTTTTTAACAGTACTTTAGATAAATAATAAGCTTCATGTTTGATCATGAATGAAATATTTGTAAAACAGAAATTTATCAAATTTTATATTTAGCTTAAATATCAGTGGTAAAAAGATTACTAAAGATTTTTACAAGTCCAAGAAATTAATAAAATTACCAGTGATATACCAGTATACATTTTTCACTAATCGTTCACTAATAAATAAAGTTATTAGTCTGAACTTTGTTGGATAAATTTCTGATTATTTTGACAAATTTGGGTTATTTTGGACACAAATGTTGTTTATCGTCCAGTTCTTTTATTTTATTTTTAGTTGTTTTGGCCTATATTTTTATAATCTCACTGAAAAGAAGCTTGTGTGAACCCCGTGCAAGGCCGGGGGCGGGAATCCTATTTAATGCTTCGTTAACCCTTCGATGGTCGTTAGTTGTACACAACCTGAGAGTAATTTAGTGTTGTGCTGTTCACAGGAAGATCGTCTGTTACAAATCAAATGTAGTTTTTCCGGAGGCGTTCAGGCACTTGTAGTTTTCACGGGACTGCACGCGCCGGTTTGACTTACGTTGTCAGGGTTGTGGTGTCGGAGCCCAGTTCAAGGCCATAGATTGATTTAATCACCAGTTTCAGTCTCATCCTTGTGTTCTGACTCTTTTTTGTCATTGATCACTGGAACCTAAAATATTTCTCTCTTCAGAGACACTTAAACAGAGTTTTGTCCTGCAACCTGTATTTTTTGTCCGTTTTACTCGCGTTAGTCCATTAAACAGTCTCCGCACTCTTCCTTCCAGTATTTCCTCACAGTGTCGTCCCCCCCCCCCCCCACACCTGCTGAGAAACTAACGCCCAGACACAAATGTCTACCCCCCCACTCCTGATCCCGTCTTTTTCCTTCCCTCCCTTCGCTCTGTCTGACCTTGTTTCGGTTCTTCCTTTATTTTTCTTTCATCGTACTTTCCCACTCGAGTCTCCATCGCTCCCCCTTTCGTCTTCTGTCCACTTCTTGGTTTCGCTCTGTCATTTCGAGATTCCTTGTATTTTTCCGCCTCCCTTTTCATTTCCTGTATCCCACCCCCACCCCACCCTGCCTCCTGTATAAACTCCATCATTCTTACTCATTGTAATTTGCATAACACTATATTTTCCTGTTTCTGTGCCTTCCAAGCTTTTTTTTTTTTTTATCCGACCTTTAAAAGTATTTGCATAGGGGACACATTTAGGGTTGATAATCATTTTTCATGGCGTTAGTCTTTGAGTAATGGTAAACACCGTCCCCTGGTCATTCGCCTGCTTCACACGGCAGCAGCTTTATTAAAAAAAGTTAAGCATGCAAAAATGACTAATCAGCACCTTGTCTTTGCTTCAACTTGACTAAATCTCTTCCACTTCTTGCATTTTTTTACAGCATCAGAGGGTTCACAACAAAAACAAGGTGAGCTGTGCTTTCTTGTAATAAATTTATCCCATAGGATTTGTTTTTACGTTTCTACATGCTTTTATATATCACTCTGCTTCAAATCTGCTCAAGTTTACGGTTTTGTACGTTTATTTCCAAATCTGTTGATGAGTTTGTGCTGCTTCATCAGCCTTCGCTCTTCTGGAAAAGTTGGAAATCCAATTTAGCCACAAGTTAATCCCATTAGCTATTAGTGGTGTTAGGGGGGTGGGAGGAAATGTTGGACACAAACTGCGCACGATTGTTTCATGCAGGGCTGCGGAAAAAGCAGTAAAGTTCTCCAAGCTTAGCCAAAACTTTGACTTTGCGGTATGTGAAAGACTCACTGTAGGGTCATGATTTTTGTCAATCATTGGAGCCAAGTCCAAATCTTCAAGCTGCTCCAATTGAAACAAACTGATGATATTTTTGCTTGTATTTGCATATCAGACATCCGCAATAAAATAAAAATGTTTTTCTTCTCCATTTTAGAAACGAAACGTCTAAAGAGTGGCTCCTCGCTGAGAACTGTTTCCCTTCCTCTCATCCTCTTCTTCCCCTTGCTGATCACCTGATTTATCCGTCCTCATCACCGACTTGTGGGAGCAATCACTCAGATGTTCGGAGAAACAATGCGATCTGTCCTCGGAGAACAAAACACGCCACGTTTAAGCTATTGCAAATGACAGTCACTGCCTTGTTGCTGTTGTTTACCAGTGAAACTCCAGACAGAACTGTGTTTTTGTCCAGAACTCAGGGACCGACTGAATCACGGTGATGCATAGCTCGTTTTCTGGTCCTTCCTGCTGTGCCACTTAAAAGAACAAAGCGTTGCAGGAAGTCATAAGACTTGAATCCATTTCTGATGCCATAAGAACAATTATGAGTTTCTAAATTTGTTCTGAGGTTAATTTATGTTTTTATTATTGGTTTTTTTTTCCTGTTTAGTTTTTTTTTTTTTTTTCTCTTCTTTTTTGATTTTTTTACCTGCCTCCAGTTGAAAAGTGGCCAAATAAAATGCGACTGTGAGGAGTGGCTCAGGTTGGAAGTCGATCACTTTTTTTAAATGTTGTTTATGAACACTGAATAATCTTTAACCACTCTGTTTGTGTCAGAGCAACATAAATGTCTTCTGCTTTTGTAGCTTATTACATTTGTAAAGAAAAAGAAAAAAAAGAGTCCATGGACTATTGAAGAACAAGGAGACTGGTTTGCTGCGCCCCCTGCTGGGATTAAACTGGTTGTACTGGAGTTGAACTGGTTTGGCCATAAAAGCCAGATGCCTGATCAGATTCTGGTTCTGCATGGTATTTTAAGAAGACCTGGGAGTTGGTCTTCACTGACAGGTCGACCCGTTGTTCTACCTTTGCACTCTTCCTCCTGCTTTCGAACAAATTAAATTCAAGAACAAAGGGGGTTATGGGTAAACTGAGAGCATCAGCTTTACAGTACTGCAGAGGTGATTGGCTGGTTCTGCCAACAGAGCAAATATGCACACAGGATTTTTTTTTCTTTTTACTACATTATTGGGTTAATTGTATATTTTGCAAGATTAACATGTAATACTGTATAATTTAATCCAAACACTGGCAACAATGTGTCTGTATTTCTAAATTGCAAGATTAACTCAAAGGTTTCTGGTTGTGTATAAGCAAAAAATGGCGTAATTTCAGGATATGTACATTTATATTTTTGATGTTTATTTCTAAACAACAGATTGTAAAGTTTATTGGTTTGTTAGATAAATGTATTTCCTTTCACCATCTAAAATGCTTAGATAAAAGGATCATAAATTATGCTGACATTTTTACATATTGGACTTTTTGCAGGGGTTATCCCCCTTGAAACCAAATTAATGTTCTATATTTGCATTGTTGCGTAGTCATTTTTCCACACTATTTGAACTACTTGCGCTTAGAAACTCAAAAAGTAACTATAAAGTTTCTTGCTTTAAAAACGTTGGTTAGCACTTAAATACTTATCCTTTAAATATTTGCTGCAAATCATTCCAGTCATGTTCATGTTAAATTCCAAAAAAAGGGATAAAAACCAATGTTTGAAGACTTTTTTTACTAAAGTATTTTCATTATCTACCACTTTACAGTCGTGCAAAGAGTAGGACGTTGTTTTTTTTTTTTTTAAGTTTCATATGTGTGATTCTGGTTTCACATTTTTGTGAAAATAAATATGTAGCATCTTCTGTGAAGAGCAACTGCAATCTGAGCCGTTTTCTGTGGCAGGACAATAAATAAATATGATTGCAATCAAAAGTTCAAGTCAATGATATTTAATTATTATTTTTTTTTTTTTTTTAAGAATCGATCCTTCTTATGTAACCACAAGCATGGGTGACAAGTTGCAGTCGTACACACAGTTTTATTTGTGGAGCAGACACATTGAATGTTCTACACAGATAAGGAGACTACAGGGACTTGCAATGACCTTGTGGTGTGAGGAGCCATTGTAATGCGAGTAACCTGGTGGAATATCGAGCTGGTTTTTATCTATGGCCTGATAAGACTCAAAGGACTCGTGCTTTTAACAGACTCTCAAGCATCCACCTTAAAGATGCTACCTTCTGTCAAACACGAGACTAAAGTTCAATAAAGTTCACAAAAAATGTTTATTTAACCTTTTTTAAATCCAGGCAAATCCCATTGAGATCACTGAGCTCATTTTCAAAGGACTGGGCCTGAAGGCAGTCTGAACATGCATGTTTTTGAGCTGTGGTAGAAAACCGGAGTACCCGGTAAAACACACGTAAAGGCAAGGAGAACGTGCAAACTACACACAGAAAGACCCCAGGCCCAAACCAAGGTTTGAACCCAGGTTCTTGCTGAGGTGCAGCAGTGTTAAACACCAAACTTGTTCTGCTGGGGTGTGTTTTATATGGGGTTTCTTTATGGTTTAAACATAGAAGTTGCATCAATTTATCTTGTATATACAGTTCTATTTAGATATGCAATGTAGAACGTCTTCTGAAGCCAGAGAGGCGTATTCCTGGATAATGGGACTAATGCTCCTATTTCATGCCTTATGATCTCATCTGATGACATGCTTGTCTCTGTAGATGCATGATGCTGTGAAGCTGTTTTGATTCGGACCTTCACATGGGCATTTTTTAAAGCATTATCATCTGTTGTGAAGGACGGAAGAAACATGCTGAAAGAAATGATAAAACAAAGGGGGGAAAAGTACATGGGTAGAAATTTGTGCCATCAGAAATTGCATTTTAAATGCTGTAAATTCAGTTTCAATTTAGTGAAATTCAGTTTCAAAACAGCTGTTCAAATTCACTTTCTGATGGTTCAAGTTTCAGCCCATAAAAGCACTCCCATCTTTTTTCTCCTCCTGTGTGCTAAACTTTCTGGCTGATATCTCCTGCAAAACGCAAAACAGAAGCTTTCACTGTAACATGTTTGATACAACAATTTTAGTTGTATCTTTTTTTTTTCATGGCACGTCTTCCATAGAGGAAGGAAGCTGAGTCGGGGGACTTCGGGTTGGTGGCTGAGGTCGCCGAGTTAAAAAGCTGCACAGCAGCTGGGCTCCAAGGGTGGATGAAATTTGCCCTGATTTCCTTAAGGCTCTGGAAGTCATGGGGCTGTCTTGGTTGACATGCCTTTGCATCATCGCTTGGACATCGGGGGCAGTGCCACTGGATTGGCAGACTGGAGTGGTGGTTCCCCTCTTCAAAAACTGGGACCAGAGGGGTGTGCTCCAATTGAATGATGCCCCTATATGGGGCATCACTTTCCTTAGCCTTCCTGGTAAGGTCTATTCAGGGGTACTGGAGAAGGGAGTCCGATCATTGGTCGAACCTCGGCTCCAGGAGGAACAATGTGGGTTCCATCCTGGCCATGGAACACTGGATCAGCTCTTTACCCTCACTAGAATTCTCAAGGGTTCATGGGAATTTGCCCATCCAGTCTACATGTGTTTTGTGGACTTGGAGAAGGCATTCGTCCGTGTTTCTCGGGGTACACTGTGGGGGGTGCTCCATGAGTATGATATTAAGGGCCCGTTGTTACCGGCTTTTCGACCCCTATATAAGTGGTGCAAGAGTTTGGTTCGCATTGCCCGTAGTAAATCAGACCCCTTCAGGGTGGAAGTTAGACTCCGCCAGGGCTGCCTGTTTTCACTGATTCTGTTCATAACTTTTATGGACAGAACTTCTCGGTGCAGCCTGCGGGCGGGGGGATTCCGGTTTGGTGACCTCAGGATTCCCTCTCTGTTTTGTGCAGATGATGTGGTCATGTTGAGTCATCGTACCGTGATCTTCAGTTCTCACTGGAGCTTTGCATCTGAATGTGAAGCGGCTGGGATGAGGATCAGCACCTCCACATCTGAGGCCATGGTCCTCATTAGGAAAAGGGTCTAATGATCTCTTTGGGTCAAGGGTGAGGTTCTGCCTCAATTATCTCAAGGTTTTGTTCACAAGTGAGAGAAGAATTGAGTGTGAGATTGACAGACGGATTGGTGTAGTATCTGCAGTATTGTGGACCCAGTACCAGTTCGTTGTGGTGAAGAGGGAGCTGAGCTGTAAGGCAAAGCTCTCTGTTTACCTAGTCTACATTCCTACCCTCACCTATGGTCACGAGCTCTGGGTAGTGACCGAAAGAACGAGATTGTGGATACAGGCAGTTGAAATGAGTTTCCTCTGCAGGGTAGCTGGACTCTCCCTTAGAGATAGGGTGAGAAGTTTAGTTATCTGGGAGAGACTCCAAGTAGAACCGCTGCTCCTCCACATCGAGAGGAGCCAGTTGAGGTGGTTCGGGCATCTGGTAAGGATGCGCAATGGGCGCCTCCCTAGGGAGGTGCTTCGGGCATGTCCGACTGGGGGGAGACCCCAGAGAAGATCCAGGACATGCTGGAGAGGCTACATCTCTCAGCTGGCCTGGGATTGCCTTGGAATCCTGAGCTGGAAGAGGTGGCTGTTGAGAGAGATGTCTGGGCCTCCCTGCTCAAGCTGCTGTCCCCGCAACCTGACTTCAGACCAAACGGAAGATGATGGATGTATGGATCTTCTTTCGGTCAGAAAACACTGTATAATAATAATTTTAAAAATAATTACATGTCTTGCATTTTCTGTAGCTTTCAGTTTCTGTTTTAATGCTAAATGCACCGTAACTTTAACCAAACTCAAATTCCCAACTTCATAATTATGCACACAGACGGCCATGTTAGTTAGATTTAGAAGAGCATAAGACTACTGGAGTTGTAAACCATTTATTTCCTGACAAAAGTTTTATAGTATAGTATAGCATAATAGTTTTTTTGTTTGTTTGTTTTGATTTTTACAACGCTCTGCCAAGAAAAATCTACACTGCATACCAACAATACAACTGTTTGCTGACTGCATTGTAAATACTGTTTACTTTTCCATCACTACAGATTTTGTTGTAATGAGCTATGTTTACTATATTCGTTAGACGGGGATGAATATACTTGAAGGTTCTGGGTGCTGATTCCATCTTTCAAAACATGAACGATGAATACATACAGAAGCAAAGAAAACAGAATGTTTTTGAAAATGTACTTTCACGTGCAGAGGCGGGAGTGGTGGCGCAGAGGTTAGAGAATGCAAGCCTGTGATTGGAAGGTCACCAGTTCGACCACCTGGACTGACAACATCAACATGTGAGTGGCAAAGATGAAGCACCCACACCTGCCTCCACCACCTCCACCTGTCACAAACAACAACTTTTAGTAGAATAGAGAAATAACATATAAGGTTAATATGGACTAGTTGGAGAACCGTTTAAAATGAATGGCTAGTTTTAACTAAACAAGTCACAATAAAGTCACTAAAAACAGAATACACAATTTTTGATTCAGAACATGTTTTTTTTTTTTTAAATACATTAACAGTATCCAAAATGACAGAATTCATAAAACAAAGATTTCATGAAAGTATGTGTTTGTGAAAATGGTAAGGCTATGTCATTTTAATAGTTATGACGTTACTTTTCCATATTTGTGCAGTGCTGTTTTAAAAGTTTCAACATGATGTGGTCAGAAATATTATTTAAGGGAGGAACAAGTTGGAGATTTCCACAACGCTAAAATTTATGCTCCACTGATCTTTTCAGCTCACCAGTCTGTGGAAATCTTTAGTCGTCATCTGGAGGCTTAAAACCAGAAAAACTTTCCGCACCAGGAAACTGAACTGTGTTTAAAATCTCAGCTCTGGACTTCATCCTACAGGAGTGAAGCTTTTTTTAATACAAGGAAGCAGAAACTCTGTGAAGAGGAAAGATCTTATAGTGTTGGGTGCAAGTGACTGTACGCAGCTTAGAGATTTATTGAGTCTTCACTGAAACTTCGAGAAGGGGGTCTCTGCAGACCAAAAGTGGGCGTTTCTGGCAAATAGGCGTTTATGGACGGCGAACACTGATTGGCTAACAGTATTTAATAGGCGTTTGTCGGCGGCGAACACTGATTGGCTGTGGGTAACCCTCAAAGTCACGAGGATTATTGATGAGGTAACGTTTCTTTGCGATGTTTGACAAAGAAGTATGATTTATTGTACTTATAAAGTATGTTATGTTTTCACTTATGCATTTTATTGAAGTACGTTTATTGTAGGTCACGATAGTTTCGACCGTTCTCTCGTTGTTGTCGTAACGCACTGAGGTAAAGTGAGCCTCCACTCGGCTCCAGCAGCTCTCACTGTGCACGTTTACAACAACTGGGTGTTGCTTTTCAAAATAAAAGCTGAAATAAATGTTCTTAATACTTGAAAAATAAATATTTAAAAGCTGTGTATAACTGAAAAATATGAAAAACAAATAAATAAAAGTTGTTATTAGCTGAAAAACAAACAAATAAAAGCTGTTAATTATATCTATGTCTTTCTGCCATGTCAGGAACCACTCTCACTTCAGATTGACTCTAGAAGACCCCAAGATGTTGCTCAACAATGTTGACCAACATCTGATGTTGACTTTCAAAATAAATCACCTCCAAAGTTTAACATAGTTCATAGTAATAGTCAAAAGTTGCTGACCTTGTTGCAACATGAGTTAACACGAACATGAGTGTAATTTGTCAATGATTCAATAATGAGTAATAACTTATTCAATAATAAGTCTGTAATTTGTCAATAATAGTCAATAATTCATTCAAGAATAGATTATGGGTGTTTGGTATGGCTCAGTGGCTAAAATGGGTTGGATGTTAGAGAAATTACTTAATTTTCAATTACCTGAATGCACAAATTCCTTCATTTATAGTTAAACTTTAGGAAATCAACTTTTTTTTTCTTGTGAAAAAAATATCAAAATTACCTTTTGGTATTCATTTTGAATAGATTGGGGAAGGAAAACAGCCCAGGCCGTGTAGAACTGCTATTTTGTAAAAATGTTGTGCTTGGTGATCTAATCATATTTTTATTACAATTTCAGGTGTTGTGAAGTGGAGGAAATATTCTGAAGAGTTTCAGGCTGAGCACAGAAAGCCTTATGTCATTTCTGTCTGCTTCAGCTGTGGAGAAGAATTTAAAGACTGTGCTGCAGGTTTCTGGGGCAGCGGCAAAAGAGGCGAGCTGAGGGCCTTCTACAGTGAAGCCATTCCTCCTGGGTACTGCAGCCACTTTGTGCCATGGATGCAGGTTAGTAGTCCAGCTCTTGTACTGTGATGCCCACACATTGCAATAAGTAACAACTAGCAACACCCTAACTGTGCTATGTTTTGTGTTTCCAACAGATGCTACGATGACTTCTAAAAATGGATGTCCCAATAAACAATAAAAAAAATTCAATGATGCATCAAATGTTGTCTGAGTATGTTTTAAGGTAATAACAAATGTGAAATCTGGAAAACAAAGACAATTCCTGAATCTGTCTTGTGTGCTTTGATGTGTACATAAGTTTATTGGAGGTCCTGAAACAACTTTTCTGAGAACACAAAGATTTTTATTTTACCTTTGGCCAAGATGTCAGTTTGAAATCAGGCTGCTTACTGCAAAACCAAGAGGTTTTTTTAAGACAGACAGTCTTCATTTGTATTGTTTTGTCGACTGAGCTAAATGTAATTTCTAAAATATGGATAAATCTGATCTCATCATGCAGCATGAGCAACTGGGTACAGGTGTGAGGGCCAAAAGTCTGGTTATGTACTGACTCCTAAATGTGCTGGTTTTCTACTGAAACATGGAGTAGGGTTGACCTTTAAAATGTGAGACAGCTGAGGAAGTTAACCAGTAAACAGAAATACCTGCTCCAGTTGCAGAAATCTTACAGAACCTGACAATCACTCATCTGTAGTGACTGCAGGTTGAACAAGAAAATGTGAAGTTAAAGGAAACATCCTTTGTCCCAAGGCCAGTTTAAGTATCATTAATATTTTTCTTTCTTTATGAATCGATTGTAACTTTGTTCACATTTTTCAACAACCAAAATGGAATTTGTTTTTTTAATGTTATGGCTAGGTATTAAAAAAAAACCTAACATTTAGCTCTCCCCACTACCCAGTTATGTTGCTCTTATTTTGAAATGTAACCGGAAGTTCTGTGTTAAGAGAGTCGAAAAAAGAAGTTATGGAGACGCCGAGGCAGTATACTGGAGCGATGTCGAACCGAGACGCCGCTAATGTCGAACCGGTTAACACCATAGACATAATATGCCTGTGGTTAACACAATCTGCCAATAACGCCTTGTTTTTAGACATCATGTGTCTGTGGTTACGGCATTTTATCGTTCAGCCTTTTTTTTTCTATCGTCCAATCAGATGTGGCCGTCCAGACACGCCCATTTTCCTATCGTCCAATCAGATGTGGCCGTCCAGACACGCCCATTTTTCTATCGTCCAATCAGATCCGGCTGGCCAGAAACGCCTATTTTCCTATCGTCCAATCAGATATGACCGCCCAGATACGCCCACTTTCCTATAGTCCAATCAGATATGAGCGCCCAGATACGCCTTCCGAATTTGCCTGCAGAGACCCCTTCTTGGAAACTTCAGCTGTGGGTGCTGGAATACTGTCCAGCAAAAATGGTAATACCAGGTTCACGGTTTATGTTCAAGCCCTCACAAATCATCAAGAAAAGTCTCTTGACATCTGTTGCAAGTGTTGCGTTTTCCTTTTCAATCGTTTATAATAAGATGTAGTGAATATTTGACCCTTCATGCAGTGGAGAAAAAAATCCCTAAAATACTTAATCTGTAAAGCAGAATATAACAAGCCAAACTTTGGCTTAGGTTTTTCAGAAATTTTATTCAAAGATAGACTTCATTTCACTCATTTTGCTCCCAGAGGCTTGTTTAGGAACATCTTTAACAACTCGGCTCTACAAATCATTATTTTCTTCTTAATATTTTCCTTGTTTACGGTGTTGTTTTTTCTGTTTTGTGTACGAAATCTTGACATCTTGTGACAAACATGCTTTTTACCTTCTGATACAAAGTGCTATTACATTTTTTTAAAAGACTAACAATAATCTACTGTGGCAGCCATCTTGGACTGAGGTGATGATAACCTTTTGAGACGGACACACAAAGAATACTTTCTGGGAGTTTCATTAAAATATACACTGGTTCATGAGGTATTTTGTATTAGTATTTTGGTATACTGGTAAAGGGTATTTTAGGGTAAAGGGAACTGGTGGACCGCTTTGTGGCATGGTGTGGTAACAATCATCTCATCTTGAATGTGAACAAAACAAAGGAGATGATTGTAGATTTCAGGAGAATTAGGAACAGGTCCAACCCTATTTCCATCATGGGAGAAGAAGTGGAGGTGGTGAAGTATAAATACTTTTGAGTTCACCTGGACAATAGACTGGACTGGAAATGCAACAGTGAAGCGTCTACAAGAAGGGACAGAGCAGACTGTACTTCTTGAGGAAGCTGAAGTCCTTCAACGTTTGCAGCAAGATGCTGCATATCTTCTATAAGTCTGTTGTAGAGAGCGCTATCTCTTCTGCCATCATCTGCTGGGAGAGCAGCACCAGAGCAAGTGACTTAAAAAAGATCAACAAGCTCATAAAGAAGGCTGGCTCAGTTCTGGGGACTCCTCTAGAACCTTTGGAGATGATTGTACAAAGAAAGCTTCTTCATAAAATGAAGAACATTATAGACAACCCTCAGCATCCTCTTCATCAGACTGTCATACAACAACAAAGTGTCTTCAGTCAGAGGCTTCTTCAAATCCATTGTAGGACAGACCGCTACAAGAGATCCTTCCTGCCCACAGCCATCAGCATCTAGAACAACTCATTAATGAAACCAGGATGATGAGTAACCACAACATATCATTTCCCTCTGGGATTAATAAAGTATTTTTGAATTGAATTGAATTGAATTTACAAGTTTTTTAGGGTTGGCCATACTGCTGCACGGTGGTGCCGGATTGCCCACCTTTTGGAAGTGGGGTTTAAAACATTGGTTCCCAACACTGGTCCTTGAGGAACGCCATCCTGCGTGTTTTAGTTGTTTTCCTGCTTTGACATCTGATTTGAATGAACAGATGAGTAACGAGCTTCTGCAGAATTTGAAGTAATTAAATCACTGATGGTGTGTTGGAGCAGGGAAACAACTCAAACATGCCGGTTGGTGTTCCTCAAGGACCAGGGTTGGGACCACTGAGTTAAAAGATATACCATTAGCTTTTCACACACTAGCATTGGTTCTGTGTAAGGAGAAAATGTTAAAACAAGTTAGTCGAGTAAATAAGTGTAAGAGAAAAATATTAATGTGACTCTTCTCATCTAACACTGTGTTTGTTCAAGAATACGCCAAATAAGATTCAGGAATTCAGCATTCAGGAACTTGTTTTAACTCCACTCCTGGAGTTGATGAGTAACTAACCTCTCGTAACTAACCGCTACATTCTTATTATTCTAAACATGTAGTTTCCTGCTCTGGAATTTTGAGCCTGTAAAAGCGGATAACTTCTTGTCAGAAGCAAAGTCGTTTTAAAACAATACAATCAGAGCATTGTAAACTGATGTGTTGCTCTGTGAGAAAATCCAAAGAATGCTACCTTTATTGCAGTGTCTGCAAAATTCATCCATTTATGTCAACCTAAATATTGAAATTTTAGGCAAAAACAAACTAAGAGCTGTGAATGATGCTCAAGTCTTAGATCTTAATTCTGGGAAAATGTTAAAGTGAAGTTTTTTCAGGTAGCTTGTTTATTTATTTATTAGGTTTTTAATTATGTCATAATTCAGAATTTTCAAACAAGGTTATTTGAGCAATTAATATCTTACCTGTTGTAGATATCTCTTTAGGTCTCCTAACTTTGTGCAGTCTTGCACTGGAAGTGCAATATAATGAAATTAAAAAAAACATTGATGTGAGTAAAATAATTCTGTAGTTTATCTTTTATTACTTGTTTTTGATCATTGTTTTATGACATGCTACTGACCTCTTGGCCAGGTCCAGCTTTTAAAAGAGCTATTGATCTCAATAGGTTTTTATTTAGTTAAATATATGTAAAAATGGAAGTGCTACATTGACCATTTAATGGATCCCGGTGTGCTTCCTTAAAGACAGACTTTTGCGATTTATTGTGGTCTAGATATATTCATGCCTTCTTCCAGTTATTTGACATCTAGTGTACTGTACTTTCCGCCGTACAAGTCGCACCGGTGTATAAAAGTCGCATCAGTCCAAAAATGTCTAATAAAGTGGGTGGAAAACAAGTATGACACTTCGCTGTATAAGTTGCATCTATTATGCATCACTATCATCATCATCATTAGTGGGGTAGAGGAACAACATATATAAAAGTCTAGAGGGTCCTCTAGTGGCTGCAACTGGTGATGTTTACTGGTTCATGTCTATGAATAAACATTTCAAAGTCAAAAATTGGGTTATAAATATGGGAAAAAATATGTATATTAGTCGCTTCGCTGTATAAGTCGCAGGATTTGCAAATTTATGCAACAAGATGCACCCTATACTTTGGAAAATACGATACTTCTATTTGTTGTTTCTGTACATTACTATCACTGACTGGTAAAAAACATTATTTGAAATTATTCAGAAATTTAACGTTTCATCTTTGCATTAACCTTTATTCATGGTTGGTATTCTACCAATATATTCTACCTACTGAAGTATCTATGAATGTACGCACAGGGTGCCAGAGTTTACGCATGCGTATGGGTATTCATAAAAAGATCAGAGTTGCTGTTAAAAAAAAAAAAACGCATCAAATGTATGTAAATATAATATTTAGAAAGCAGAATTTGAATGTGCAGCTATAAAATATACATTAAGATTAGAGAAACTTTGTTCAAACTCGAACTAGACGAAGCGTTTCAACATAGAAGAATCCATCCAGAAGACCTGACTTAACCTTGTTAGATTTTTCTACCTGGATTATTGACTTAACCTCGTGAGAGCATGAATCATTCCATCGGCTCAGGACTTCTTATTGCCAAACCTCTTTTATCTCTCAAACACACTTCTCCATGTTTATGTTATTTAGTGCACATGTGATCCAGCTGAGTTGAAGTGAGCATCATTTTTCTCATCCATTCTCAGCATGCTGACAGGAACTTCACAGAGCCTGGACCTTTACACTAAAACCAGTCCTCAGGATGAAAGGCACATCTGCACACATCCCTGGTTCTGTGTACTGGACTCAGAGCTGTGACAAACTATGGATTATGAAGCTGGCTTTTATTTGAGCACACCAAAACCCAAGTCAGTCACACTTCACATTCTCCTCGTTCCCCCTCCCAGTTCCTCCCTCTCTTTCTTTCTTTCTTGTTTTCTCACTTTCATCCACTTCTAATGTGCAGAACTTTGATACTGAACATCCCATTTCCCGTGTTCTGGTCGATTGGCTTTACATGCAGATGGGCTGGTAATTTGCATCAACTCAAAGGTCTCCCCTTCCCTCCTGATGCTTTCTGACAACACAGTGTCTATTCATCTTCTGTGTTAAGCATCACTCCTGGGACATCGCCTGAATTGCTGTCTCATGGTGCTTCAAGGCTCGTTTTACACCGAAGAAGCTCCTGAGAAATTGGATTAAGAACACATTCCTTGAGAGAAAAGCTTCTCAGTCAGTGGCATCAGATGGGTAGTTCGCTCAGATATCAAAGCTTTGTATTTTGGCACAAAGTCACGCCAAGTGTGATTTTAAGTCGTGCTGAGTCCATATCACAGACACCGTCAGCTCTTTGGATTCTCTTATAAGTCCGACACACCTGGAGGATATAAACGGAGCGCACAGAGAGCACAGGGGGATCAAATGGCTGCTTTTAACACGCTCCCACCAGCAAACCAAAAGTCTGTTTTTAAAAATCCGATTAGGTTTGAATATGCACTCTGGTTTCCATATTGTTCCTTTTTATCACAGATGACATGAAAGCTGCTTCATCGGACTCCTGGGGAAGTTTGATTGGGAATTTTGTGGATTGCAAAGAAACCCTGTTTTGAGAAGCTGTGAGAAAAATAAATGTAAGGATGCAAAAGTGCCATTAACGAGCGCCAAAACCAAAGTTTATAGCAGTCAGCTGAAAGAGACTATAAATAAGACTGCAAAACAGTTAAGATGTAAGTTTAGAAGGAATAAAATTAGGAAATATCTTAAACTAATGTAATATATATATATATATATATATATATATATATATATATATATA
>NC_056502.1:17942888-17967401 GCF_014905685.2 Nematolebias whitei
ATATATATATATATATATATATATATATATATATATATATATATATTGGTAAGTCAGCTTCTATGGCTGATGAAGAACATCAAAAACTGCAATCAAACTTTTATTATCAAGCTGTAAATGGTGTCTTTTTCCACTGAGTGCTAAAGGGATAGTTCAGTTCTTTTCTTTTTTTTTGTAGGTTTTTATGGAACGGTTACAGACAATCAGTATTTGACCTGTTCCAGATACAGTAGCTCTTTGAATGGCTCAGTATGAATGGTTTGTCTTAAATTAACTTTAATTTCAAATATGAACCACTATGACAGCTATGTTGCTGAATTTGTAACATTACAAAGAATTTTATATAAAATTATGTTATTTGCATGCACAAACAGCAGTCGCAGGAAGTAGTTGTAGCATGTGCACAGCAACCTGGAGCACTTTACTTTCAGGAGGAATATCGTAATATCTGCTGGAATAGCAATAGAATACAAAAATGACAAAGGTGTAAAGGTTTATAAAATGCGTTTAAAAAGGTTTATAAAGTGCAATGAGATTTGGAGTTAATAAACAATTATTGCAATGCACTTTGCCCCTGCTTGGACTAGCCGTTACTCAACCATGAGGTCAAAACAAAAACTGTACAATAAATTAATAAACCTCCGATGAAAACCTGGAATTCAAAGTTGAACCAAGACCACTGTTCCCTGATAGCTGGTTCCACCACGAGTTCTAAGTCCTGTCCCATCCATTTAAATAAGCAAGACATTGGTCAAAGATAGAATTAAAAAAATAAAAACTTTTTTTCTTTTAACTATTCTTGGTTATCTCATACTTTAAAGAAGGCTCATGTAACAGCATGATTGTGTGTGGAGGAGTAGGTGAGATTTTAAGCGCATTGTTAGTGCACAGACCCCAGTTCCAAAAATACAAAGAACATCATGGCAGCTTGCATAAATAGAACGTTGGTTACGTACTGTAACCCCAGGTTCTATGAGTATAGGTGTAGCCCTTTAAGCGTCGGGCCTCACTGGCTCCTAAATAGCTGAAGAAAAAGCTATTTGGGAGCCGATTACCCGCTCTTAACGTAATTTATACGGACCGGGTGGGGCCCACACAGCAGGTGGGCGTGGACTAAATTTTTCAGTGCAATGCTTCGCATATCGGGAAAAACCCATCAGCGACAGCCTTAAAGGGCTACGCCTATACTCATAGAATCTGGGGTTACAGTACATAACCAACGTTCCTGCTGGCTTCAGTTCCTAACAAGACAAAGCAAGACACTTGGTCCAATATGTCTGTGTGCAGCTGAATGATAACTTCAGCAGGGACAACAACACCACCACAGAGACTCTACTTCCTCAGGCAGCTGAGGCGAGCTGGTCTGGGAAGCTCAGTCCTCACCTCCTTCTACAGGTGTGCAGTGGAGAGCATCCTGTGCTCCAGCATCAACATGTGGCATGGAGGCTGCACAGCTGCAGAAAGAAAAGCTCTGCAGAGAGTGGTGAAGGCTGCACAGAAGATGTTGGAGTCAGTCTCCCCACCATCCCAAACATCTACACCTCCAGATGCAGGAAGAGAGCCACCTCGTCATGAAGGACCCACTCACCCAGCACACACACTTTTGGCCCCACTCCCCTCAGGAAGGAGGTTGAGGAGCATTAAATGTAGAACCACTAGACTGAGGAACAGCATCTACCCTGAAGCTGTTAGACTCATGAATCTCTAACCAGAATAATCATTGTGAAAAATCACATCATGTTGCTGCTGATCTGTTTCATGTTGCTGCTGATCTGTTTCATGTTGCTGTGTTCATTCATGCTCATCTGCTCACACAGACTCATGTGCGTGCTGCTGTTTGGTGTATTGTTTTTATGCTATTAATGCTTAGTGTGTGTTTATTAATGTTTTTCTTAGTTCATATCTTAGATCTTATTACTTTTTTTTTTTACATTTTAATACTTTTGTTGTATGCAACTGGGACCCTGTGTACATAGTTTCATTCCATCACATGTACCATATGTGGTGGAATAACAAATAAAGAACCTTGAATCATTGAATCCTTAATGATCAGAGTTATCCATCCATCATCCATCCATCCAGTCATCCATCCATCCATCCATTATCTTTACCCACTTCTTCTTTTTTGGGTTGCAGGGGTCACTGGTGCCATGTCCAGCTATTGCTGTGCGAGAGGCCGGGGACACCCTGGACAGGTTGCAATTCCATCACAGGGACCACATAGAGACAAACAACCATTCATTCTCTCACTCACACCTAGGGGCAATTTAGAGTTACCAATCAGCCTAACATGCATGTCTGTGGGAAGAAACCAGAGCACCCAGAGAAAACCCACATGCACAGAGAGAACATGGAAACTCCACCCTGAAAGGCCCCCAGCCGGGATTTGAACTGGCGACCTTCTCACTGAGAGGCAACAGCTCTATAACTGAGTCACCATGTCGCCGTTCAGAATTGTGTTTTTAATTAAAATATACTTCAAACAGATTCAAAGATCTATCTACAACAGGAAATATACTGACCTTTCCACAAAAGCCCATTCAAATGATCTCAATTGTGCCTTTACCTGAAGGTTTCAACTTTCTCTAAATGTTAGGGGGTTTTTTTTCTATTTTTACAGTTAAATTGTTGTATTTTTTCATAGCACAGCTAAAATTCCAAATGGTACCAACTATGCATTAATTTTGTTTATGCATCACCAGACAAAACTTCTCTTTGGAATAATTTAAAAAGCTGCCGCTCCAATATTCATGTTCATAATTACATGTTGTTTTCCTGACCCAGTGTCTCCTGCTGGCTCCCTGTTAATTATCCTTAACCATCTCCATATTAGTTTGTCACACGGTGTCATTAGATGCAAATTGGCTGAACCAGTTGTCATTATTTGTCAAGCATATTATCAGTGCATTTCAATTAGTCTTGCTTGTGTGCCACTTTGGTCGTTGGCTCTCAGGAGAATTTTGATTTTCACTGATGACTGTGTGTGTGTGAAAATAAACCAGCTATAAACAGGAAATGACCAACAGCTGAGAGGAAAAAAGAGGGCAGAGGCTGCAACCAAGAGGACAGACATGGACAATGCCAAGAACAAAGGTACACTGAAATACTTGTATTCTTTACAGTAATGGCAATTAAATTCATAATTAACAAGTTTGTTTTTAGTTGCTACTTATGACACTGTTCTTCAAACAAGCACATTTTATATGAATGGGTACACTTTTGTAAAAAGACTTGTCTAAAGCACTTTTTCCCCCATTATTTAGTCTCAACGTGACTTCCTTTGTCTGTTCTTGGATCTACATGGTCTTTGTTCTCTATATAACCTGAGTGCCACCTTGAAGAGTGTGGGATCATCATACTGCAGCCACCTGAAACTTCTGCAACTTCATTTTCTATCCATGACAAACACAACACTCACTATCCTTTGCTACGGTTTCAAAGAATGCCATGGACGAAGCCAGGCAACCTTCTCTCCACCAGTTGGAGATTGTAAATCAAGTCTAACTCCCTTTGACATCAGTTGTCAGCCAACAAACACAAAACAACTGCATTTCCTCATAGAACCACAGTGTTACTGGTAGTTTACATTTTGTCATTTGAAAAAAATGGAAATAACCAAAATGAATGCTCTGGTTGTAAAGTTTTTAAAGTGGTGGTTTAGATTCTTGTGAAGAAGACACTCTCATGACTGATGTTGCTCTCTGGCCGCAGTCTGCTGGCGTCTTCAGCTTGACTCATCTCACTTGGAAACATGACCGAGTGCATTTTAAGAAACAAACTGAAAGCAGGTGGGGTCATGCATGCAACTGACCTTTCTACAGTATTAATGTGCATGTGTAAAACAGGTGCCACATGCTCAAATAGATTCATATTTTCTCCAGTATTCAAGTTTGGTATTGGGTTCTCATGGTTTGGTCCTTTACACCTGCTTTTTGTTGATTTTATAACACTGATTCTTGAGAGATGGGACAAAACATGTCCTTTTTATAAATGCCCATTTTATATCAAAAGCTATAACATTCATTATAATCTTAATACAAAGTTACCTCTAGAGGAACAGTGTATAGCTTACCTATGTAAGTAATTTATTTTTCAAACTTATTTTACATTTTGGAGAGAATTTTGTAAATGTATGATCTGTAGTTAGGAAGTCCATGTTCAAAAACCTGGCCAGGCAAGAGGTCAAAGTATTGAGCCACTCAAAAGACTTTACAACACTTTGTGAGAGGGCAAAATAATAAAATATTTTTTTAAATAATTTAAAAGACATGAAACATTCCATAAGGTGAATTTCAAACAATAGTTTCCCTAGTAGGTAACTTGCAGGGGAATTTTTATTTTACAAATTACTGACATGGCTGATTCGCACAGGATTAACAACACAGATGTATGTTTTTAAATCACTGAACAGTTCCGCCCCATCCTATCTCACTGATCTTCTGCAGCCATATGTCCCACCGCGCTCTCTGAGGTCAGCAGACCAGATGCTTCTCTCAGTCCCAGAAACCCATCGTAAGCTCAGAGGTGACAGGCTTTCTCTGTTGCAGGTCCACGACTGTGGAATGAGTTGCCACTGAGTGTCCGGCAGGCTCCCACACTCTCAGTCTTTAAGTCTCGCTTGAAGACCCACTTCTATTCTCTTGCCTTTAACACGTTGTGATTTGTTTTGGTCTGGTCTGTTCTCTACTCTGTTGGCCATTTTGGTTGGCTTCTTCTGCTATTTGTATCTATATTTCTATTTTATGTTTTCCTGTCCGCTGTGCATGTTTGTTTTCTTTTGTACAGCACTTTGGTTGGCCTTGTTGCTGTTTTAAGTGCTCTATAAATAAATTGGTATGGTATGGTAATAACTGAAGTGGCTGCCTTGAGCTGTGGCAGCAAGGCTGTGGGTGTTTCTCATGGTTGACACCCGAGGTTAGGGAGGCTGTCAAGCTGAAGGAGGAGCCCTATTGGGCTGGTAGGACTCGGGAAGCAACTGAAGCGTACCGGAGGACCAAGCAAGCTACAGCCTTGGCTGTTGCTGAGGCAAAAGTTCGGATGTAAGAGGAGTTCGATGAAGCCCTGGATTAAGATTCCAAATCAGCTCTGATGAGATTCTAGCAATCCATTAGGTGGTCGAGGAGGGAAAAGCAGCACTTTACTAATGCTGCGTTCAGTAAAGGTGGGGCGCTGACTGCAACCAGTGATGTTGTTGGAAGGTGGAAAGAATACTTCTCGGACCTTCTCAATCCCACCGACACGTCTTCCATGAAGGAAGCTGAGTCGAGGGACTTCGGGGTTGGTCTGTCTATAACCGTGGCTGAGGTTGCCTAGGTTGTTAAAACGTTTCATGACAGCAGGGCTTCGGATGTGGACGAGATTCGCCCTGATTTCCTTAAAGGTCTGGATATTGTGGGGCAGCCTTGTTTGACACACCTTTGCAACATTGTGTGGACATCTGGGGAAGTGCCACTGGATTGGCAGACTGGGGTGGTGGTTCCTCTCTTTAAAAAGGGGGACCAGAGGGTGTGCTTAAGTTATAGGGGAATCACTCTCCCAAGCCTCCCTGGTAAGGTCTATTCAGGGCTACTGGATAAGTCAGTCTAATTAACAGGGAGCCAGCAGTCTCTTTACCCTTACTAGTGTCCTTGAGAGGTCATGGGAGTTTGCCCATCCAGTCTACATGTGTTTTGTGGACTTGGAGAAAGTGTTCAGCCGTGTTACTCGGGGTACACTGCGGGGGATGCTCCACGGGTGTGGGATTGGGGGCCTGTAGCAAGTTGTTTTGTCCCTATACAAGCGGTGCGAGAGTTTGGTTCGTATTGCTGGCAGTAAGTCAAACCCCTTCAGGGTGCAAGTTGGACACCGCCAGGGCTGGCTGTTGTCACCGATTCTGTTCATATCTTTCATGGACAGAACTTCTGTGTGCAGCCAGAGGGCGGAGGGAGTCCGGTTCAGTAGCCTTAGGTTTCCATCTCTGCTATTTGTGGATGATATGATCCCGGTTGCATCATCATGCTATGAGCATCAGCTCTCACTGGAGCGATTTACAGCTGAGTACGAAGCGGCTGGGACGAGAATCAACACCTCCAAATCTGAAGCCATAGTCCTCAGTTGGAAAATGGTGGATGGATCCCTTCAGGTTGAGGGTGATGTTCTGCCTCAAGTAGAGGAGTTCAAATAGCTTGGGGTTTTGTTCATAAGGGAAAAATTGAGCATGAGATTGACAGACGGATTGGTGCGGTGTATGCAGTATTGTAAACCCTGTGTCGGTTCGTTGTGATGAAGAGGGAGGTGAGCTCTAAGGCGAAGCTCTCTGTCTATGTTCTGCTCACCTATGGCCACAAATCCTGGGTAGTGACCAAAAGATAGAGATTGTGAATACAGGCAATTGAAATGCGGTTCCTCTGCAGGGTAACTGGACTCTACCTTAGAGACGGTGAGAATTTCAGTTATCTGAGAGAGACTCTGAGAAGAACCACTACTCTTCCACATTGAGAGAAGTCAGTTGAGGTGGTCTGAGCATCTAGGAAGGATGCTCCGGGCATGTCCGACAGGGAGGAAACCCCGAGGAGGCTGGAGAGACTATGTCTCTAGGTTGGCCTGAAAACACCTTCCAAAAGTGCTGGGAAAGGTGGCCGTGGAAAGAGATGTCTGGGCTTCTCTGCTTAAGCTAGTGCCCTTGTGACTAGAGTTCAGAACAAGAGAAAGCTGATGGATGGATGGAAAAAATGTCCCACCTATACTTGGTTTTGAAAAAGCAACTTGGAACCTTTTTTCCCACATCCCATGGCAAGGGTGTCCCAGATGGCATTAGAAGAACAGTGAAAAAGACAACTGGGTCTCTGTTGTGTCCGAAGTCTGAGGACCTGGTCCTGAGAAGAAATAATGTGGCAGATGGAAACAATTTCTTTGTAAACATCTCAAATTGTCTGAAGAGTGTTCAGCTGTACTATACTGTAGAAGAAGATACGCAAAGATTTACCACACTTCTTCTTAAACCTCTTACACAGGTTCCCTCAATGAGGCAAATACATCAGGTCATCAACAAAGTCCATGCTCAATAATCCAGGTATACAATCCAACATTTTTTCAGTCAGATCATCTGGACAGTTTCTTTTTTTGTGCTGAAACGTTTAACCTTCAATCCGGAAGGCTTCATCAGTCAAGGAAACGCACAACACAAAACTGATTATTCCCCCAACAGCTTACTCCAAAGTGGAACAAACCAGTTATGTTGGTGCTAAGATGGTCTCTTTGGCACACCTCCTCCTCCATTGCCGCCCCTCTTCCTTGTCGACAGTCGTGTCAAACTGGTTGAAAACAATAAAGTCCATGCTCAATAATCCAGGTATACAATCCAACATTTTTCAGTCAGGTCATCTGGACAGTTTCTTTTTTTGTGCTGAAATGTTTCAACTTTGATCCGGAAGGCTTCATCAGTCTTAACATCAGGTCATCCCACATGAGAACGGGATCCACCACAGACAAATTTCCTGCTTTTGCTCCGAGATGTTGGTTTGCCAGTGCTTCAGCCCAGCTACCATCTGCAGCATTTGCAGGGCTGTCCTGAGCAATAGCAGAGTGATGCATGAAGGGCAAGGAGGAAAATACCTTTGGTCATACTGACGGAGGAGATGGAAAATGAGATGGAAGATGTGATGGAGGGGAAGAATGATGAGCCTCAGAAAGGTTTGAGGGTACGTGAGAGTAACTGTATGACCGCTGGTGAACAGCCAAGACCATTGTTGTAGACACCGAGTACAAAGATGTGAAAGTGGAATTTCTGTATCCCCATGGTCCAACAACAAAAGTTAAATCTAAGCATGGCAGGAAAGATGTCTGTTTCTGCCAAGCTGAAGACATCATATTCATGGGAAATGCAGCACCAGTCCAGTCTAGAAGAAAATAAATCTACAGCGCAGCCACTGATGTAATGGACTTCACTGAGCATGATCATGGCCAACAACTTTTGCTTAAGACATATGCTGGTTAGACAAAAAATGTCTTAAGTAAATGTTTGATGTTATCTGAAAGTTCCATTTTTTCTACTTTAAATGCAATAATATTGAACTGCAACACACACTCAGATTCTCCCCCACCCCAGCAAACACATGCCACATAAAATTTCAAAAAAGAAACTAATGATCAAGCAAATTAAACTGACACAGTATTGAACTGTTACTTGTGTGACTCTTTTCAAGACCCTTTTCATTAATATTTCCAGTGAGCTACTGTAAATGTGCCAGAGACTCCACATTCAAAAGGAGTTGGAAAAAGACTGAATTGAGACTAATATGAAGGATCCAGTAGGATTTGTAAGGAGTCTTACAAATTTGAAAGGAATAAAAAGTACAGATGGTATCATCATTGACATTGTATAAACATTCAATAGGGAAAAAAAACAATTTCTAAGCTTATTACGGTGAGTTTTATTTAACAATATATGCAATCATTGACCCACTTACTGAAACTCTTATTATGGCTAAAAACTTTCTCATTCTCAAAAATGAGCTGTTTTCACAAGTTAAGCTCACTTTTAATAGCCACTTGCCAACTGTGAGGTCATTGTTGCAACTTCACCTGCTGCTCATAAAAGCATTCAAGGCTGTTTGAAAAAGGAGACGTCAGAAAAATATTTCTGCCCTTTGTGAAAAACTAAACTAAACATTAATTCACATGAAAATGGTTAAAATGCTTTCAAGAAGAGAATTTCATGCAGGGCAATTTTATAACTTTTAAAATGTTAGCAGCAGGGTCCTGGAGGATGCGTGGGAGTTTGCCCAACCAGTCTACATGTGCTTTGTGGACTTGGAGAAGGGGACCCTGTGGGGGGTACTCTGGGAGTATGGGGTACCGGGCCCTTTGATACGGGCTGTTAGGTCCCTGTATGACCAGTGTCAGAGCCTGGTCCGCATCACCGGCAGTAAGTCGGGCTTGTTCCCGGTGAGAGTTGGACTCCGCCAAGGTTGCCCTTTGTCACCGATTCTGTTCATAACTTTTATGGACAGAATTTCTAGGCGCAGCCAAGGTGTTGAGGGGATCCGTTTTGGTGGCCTTAGGATTGTGTCTCTGCTTTTTGCAAATGATGTGGTCTTATTGGCTTCATCAGATCGTGATCTACAGCTTTCGCTGGAGCGGTTCGCAGCCGAATGCGACACGGCCGGGATGAAGATCAGTTCCTCCAAATCCGAGGCCATGGTCTTGAGCCGGAAAAGGGTAGAGTGCCCTCTCCGGGTCAGGGAGGAGGTCCTACCCCAAGTGGAGAAGTTCAAGTATCTTGGGGTCTTGTTCACGAATGAGGGAAAAATGGAGCGCGAGATCGATAGGCGGATAGGTGCAGCGTCTGCAGTGAAGCGGGCGCTGTACAGGTCTGTCGTGGTGAAGAGAGAGCTGAGTCAAAAGGCGAAGCTCTCAATTTACCGATCGATCTACGTTCCTACCCTCATCTATGGTCACGAGCTTTGGGTTGTGACCGAAAGAATGAGATCTCGGAAACAAGCGGCCGAAATAAGTTTTCTCCGCAGGGTGTCTGGGCTCTCCCTTAGAGACAGGGTGAGAAGCTCGATCATCCGGGAGGGACTCAGAGTAGAGCCGCTGCTTCTCCACGTCGAGAGGAGCCAGTTGAGGTGGCTTGGGCATCTGTTTAGGATGCCTCCTGGACGCCTCCCTGGTGAGGTGTTCCGGACACGTCCCACCGGAAGGAGGCCCAGAGGAAGACCCAGGACACGGTGGAGGGACTGTTTCTCGGCTGGCCTGGGAACGCCTCGGGATTCCCCCGGAAGAGCTGGCCCAAGTGGTTGGGGAGAGGGAAGTCTGGGCCTCCCTACTTAGGCTGCTACCCCTGCGACCCGACCCCAGATAAGCGGAAGAAAATGGATGAAAAAATGGATGGATAAAATGTATAAGTCTGGAGAAATGTGTAGCTTTCTTTTGTAAATGTTAGGAAAATCTGAATTAAAAAAAACTAACACAAAATGGAAAAATTGTTTCAACAATTTGTTTTATGCATAAATTATTTTTTTTTCATGAATAAATTGGTTATTTTAACCATTTAAAGCCTAGAAATTAGCACCGAAGATATGCTTAAAACATTACTATTTGGTGAAATTACTACAGTGGCCCTAAGAATTACCAAAAAAAAACTAAAATATTGAAAGCAGAAACAGGGCAGCACGGTGGCGCAACTGGTAGCGCTGCTGCCTCTCAGCGAGCAGGTCCTTGGTTCAAACCCCGGTCCAGGGGCCTTTCTGGGTGGAGTTTGCATGTTCTCTCCGTGCATGCGTGGGTTTTCTCCGGGTACTCCGGTTTCCTCCCACAGTCCAAAAACATGCATGTTAGGCTGATTGGTAACTCTAAATTGTCCCTAGGTGTGAGTGAGAAAGTGAATGGTTGTCTCGTTTGTCTCTATGTGGCCCTGTGATGGACTTGCGACCCGTCCAGGGTGTACCCCGCCCCTCGCACAGTGATTGCTGGACATGGGCACCAGCGACCCCCGTGACCCAAAATGGAATAAGCGGGTAAAGAAAATGGATGGATGGATGGAAAGCAGAAACTTTTTTATTTCAGGGGACTTCAATCTAGAATTGTCTTAGGCTGTTTGTGTCAATAAAACCAATTTGTACAGGGGTACTAGTTGGGGAAAAAAAACAGCAAGAGCCATTTTTAACAATTATTTTCTAAATTAAAGTCTTCAAATAACACTAGATGGTCTTTATTCACTATTTTGAGTGTTAACATGTTCCACTTGAAGCTGTGATTGATTCATTGTTAATGTAACTCTGGTGAGCTGATTTTTTTCATAAATTACACTAATTCTAGCAGATCTGCTTTGGCAGCCATCTAATAAATAAAAAATATATGTTTTTATTTGTAAAATAAGCAAACAAACACTGAAAGTATTATTTTAAACACCAAAAGCAGTAGACATAGACATGCATGGTATACTGTATAAAATTTCACGTTGATAAAAGAGCTGCAGTTTTTCTATGGAAGAGGATTAGGGCCACTGTAATTTATTTTATTTATTTATTTCGGAATTCTGATTTATTATTTTTTCCCTTATAACTGAATTTAAAGTCTGATTCTGAGAAAAAGAGTTTTCCCCATGGCTCCATTTCTTTTATTTATAAATTTGATGGCCTTTTTTATCAAAAAGAAAAGAACAAAAAGTTCCACTTTCAAGGAAAGAACAGACAAAAATGTAGGTTAAAAGTTATTCTCATCGAGTAGTTTAATGCTGCAAGACACAATATTCATTTAACCAGTGTGCAACAGAAGCTGACGAGTGTGATTCATTCATGAAATCATGCACTTCTCTTTGATTTGAACCCTTGATGTGATCAAATAACAAGAAGCTTCAGAAATGAACCCATTTGGATCATTTCTAATTTCTAGTTTTGAGCCATGAGGGACATTATAAAGGTCTGTATGAAACATCATTTTCTTTCAAATATGATTCCAAACAATGTCCCGGTGTGTTTGTCGCCCCTCCAAAACACACCCTTCATTACATTTCTGCTGTAGATTAAAGGCCCCGTTTATTGCCTCTTTTATTACAGTTATTATTAATAAATCAAGAGAACCCGTGAAGAAGGCAGGGCAGAGGAGAGGGTAGGTAGGGTGTGTGTGTGTGATGCTGGTGGATGATGGGGGGCGACCTAGAAGTGGTAATTGCTGGTGTAACAGCGCGTGCAGCCCCGCGGTGGCCTCGTAAGCGACCCGCTTTATTAGATCGGCCGATATCGATCGTCGCTGCACGGCGTTGACTAATCTCTCTCCGGGCCTGGGAGGAGGAGGTGGAGGAGGGAAGCTCGGATCGATGAGCCTGGATTCAATCATGTCTGGAAACAGAGAAAGTAATTTATTGTAATCACGGATGCGAAATGGAAAACGTGAGAACAACACACCCGTGAGGCCCTCGAGGAGAACTACATGAAGCCATGATGCTGATGATGCTGGGTGACCTTCAGCTGCTGCTCAGATTTTACAAACCCCGACAAAAAAAAAAAAATTTTCACATGATTTCTGAATAAAACTGTCAGCAGCTGTTTCTCTTCGAGTGGATTATTTGACCCAGAAACAAAACAAATGGTTCAATAAACGGAACAAAGCAAAGGTCCTGCAGACTGTATGTGGAGAAAACTGGTCCAGATGACACGATTTAACCTTTTTTGCTGTGATCTACCTGGATGATTGAGCTTACAACACTTTTTTTTCTTAAACGGATAGATTTTCAAGAAAAGTGGGGTTCTTGAACAGTGGCGCTTCTAGAAATTTGTTATTGGGGTGGCCATGTGGGGGCCACCGACAATCCTGGGGTGGTACACTGAAATAAAAAGCCAAAATAGAATTTCAGAAATTTATTTATGCTGTTTGTAAAAAAAAAAAAAAGAAAAAAAAAAAGGCACTTGGTAAACTTTAACAATAAGAAAGTTAAGGAATTTCCAATGGATGTAGCTCAGTTGCTAATTTACAACTAATATTTCTGACATGTTGGAAACGTTGTCTCTAATGTAAAGTGTCTCATCTCCTCTACATGGGCTTAAGAACTTGAGAAATTATTAGAAAAGGGTCGACTTAAGCTTCATTTAAATATTTTAAATTTACACGTTAAAACGAACAACGTAAAAACAAGCCCCATTTCAGCTATCGCAATGCTTTGCAACTCGCTTATAATAATTTATACACACAAAAATGTATGATGTTATTTTGTTCCTAAATATTTAATAGCTATTTGGGGTAACTTTAATTGATAAATTTAAGTATAGTAAAACCTGATGTCGGTAAAGCTGCAGACCACGCTTGTGCAAGTAGCTAGAACACAGTGTAACAGGTGATCACTAATACAGGTTATATATTTGTGTAACATGTAATGTGAAGTCTCATTACTTATTTATGGAGTTCAGTTGCATTTAGTGTTTAAAATGCAAAAACACTGGACTATCCCCATCTTCTACTTGGTCTACTATGAAGGGACCATAATGTAGTGCAAACAAGTGCACATTTTGAACATTTATCCAAACTGAGACCAATGGAAGAGAAATTTACATCAGGTATTGTTCATACTTTCCATAGAACCTCACTTAAATAAATCTGAACTATTGCTTTAAAACTGCACGGCAATAATCAAACATACATGAATATTGAGGTTTTAATTAACAGCAGAGTCAATACATGTACAAACGTTTTTACGTGCACTTTTATTTAGTTTCATTTTGCTATCAGACATTCTAAATTTTGTAAACTCTCACAACATAAAAACCTCCACTTGCTATAAGCAGACATCTAAAAAAAAACGTCTCTACGAACAATAGCACAGACTTTTTGTTTTCATCAGGCGCGGGAGTTACGCTCTTCTTCTTCATTCTCTAAAAGGTAGGCTGGCTTGTATCGCTTCACGCCCTTCTCATCCACCACCTGGAGGGCCTTGTTCCGGCAGGTGTTGTCCATGCTGCCGAGCGAAGTGTAGCTGTAGGTGCAGCAGAGATGAAAAGTCTACACTTCAGAACTGGCATTCATGCTAGAATGTAAAACGGATGGAAGATGACTGTACCCTTTATCGTAGAGGATGCAGTAGGGTACATGTAACGTCCTCAGGAATGACCAGATGTCGTGATACGTCCAGTCCTGTGGAGTGAAAAACATTAAACTGGTTTGAACCTTACAGCGTAGTTTATTCTGTGGGAAATCATTCTCTGTGAAGCATCTCAAAGGTTCCAACACCTTCAAGAACAATATTGTTTAAAAAAGGGTGAGTAGGTAGGTGGGTGGGTGGGTGGGTAGGTATGTAGGTAGGTAGTCCCCAGGGGGTAGAGCCATCCAGTAGCATGTTCTAATTAGACAGGAAAAAAAAAACACATGAAATAATCAAAAAAGAAGCAGAATACACAAATTTGGAAAAAGACAATATGCACAAGTGGTAGGGAGTACTACATTCATGATTGGCCTATACATATGTATACATATACTACATTGCCAAATGTATTTGCTCACCTTAAGCTTGAGCTTAAGTGACATCCCATTCCTAATCCATATGGTTCAATATGACGTTGGTCCACCCTTTGCAGCTAGAACAGCTTCAACTCTTCTGGGAAGGCTGCCCACAAGGTTTAGGTTTAAGAGTGTGTTTATGGGGATTTTTGACCATTCTTCCAGAAGCGCATTTGTGAGGTCACATACTGATGTTGGATAAGAAGGCCTGGCTCAGTCTCTGCTCTAAGTCATCCCAAAGGTGTTCTATTGGGGTGAGGTCAGGACTCTGTGCAGGCTAGTCAAGTTAATCCACACCAGATTCTGCCATCCATGTCTTTATGGACCTTGCTTTGTGCACTGGTGCACAGTCATGTTGAAAGAGGAAAGGGCCAGCTCAAAACTTTTCCCACAAAGTTGGGAGCATGGAATTGTCCAAAATGTCTTGGTATGCTGAAGCAGTCAGAGTTCATTTCATTGGAACTAAGCGGCCAAGCCCAGCTCCTGAAAAACAACCCCACACCTTAATCTCCCCTCCACCAAACTTTACACTTGGTACAATGCAGTCAGACAAGTACCGTTCTCCTGGCAACCGCCAAACCCAGACTCGTCCATCAGATTGCCAGATGGAGAAGCGTGATTCGTCACTCCAGAGAATGCGCGTTCACTGCTCTAGAGTCCAGTGGCGTTGTGCTTTACACCACTGCATCCGACACTTTGCATTGCACTTGGTGATGTATGGCTTGGATGCAGCTGCTCGATCATGGAAATCCATTCCATGAAGATCTCTGCGCACTGTTCTTGAGCTGATCTGAAGGCCACGTGAAGTTTGGAGATTTGTAGTGTTTGACTTTGCAGAAAGGTGGTGATCTCTTTGCTCTATGCGCTTCAGCATCCCCTGACCCTGCTCCATCAGTTTACATGGCCTACCACTTTGTGGCTGAGTTGCTGTCGTTCCCAAACACTTCTATTTTCTTATAATACAGCTGACAGTTGACTGTGGAATATTTAGGAGTGAGGAAATTTCACGACTGGATTTGTTGCATAGGTGGCATCCCATCAGTTCCTCGCTGGAATTCACGGAGCTCCTGAGAGCGACCTATTCTTTCACAAATGTTTGTACAAACAGTCTGCATGCCTAGGTGCTTCATTTTGTACACCTGTGGCCATGGAAGTGATTGGAACATATGATTCCAATAATTTAGATGGGTGAGCAAATACTTATGGCAATGTAATTTATATACACATCTAAGCATACATATACCTGTACATGTATACATGTACATGCATATGTATACAGTGGTCCCTCACTACTTTCACTACTTTCGCAGAATCGCTCTTTCGCAGTTTTTCAAAGTAAGATTGGACATGACGCACAACTGGCTAAGTGATGGATAAACCATACATCGGTATGGATTTTTTATTTAAAATAAATATTTTTAAATTATTTAGCACCTGCTGCACCTGTGTGCACCCCACATGTTCAGGGAGAAGTTCCATCCCACAGCATGTCATGATCTCCGCTCTGCAGTGGAGAAGTGGGCGTGGCCGAGACCCGCAATAAACGAGGGACTACAATACATGCACAAGTGCCCAGGATGCCACAGATTTCCAAGGCTCTACTTTACTGTAGAACAATTAGAAAAAGAACATGTTGTACAGGATCGCTGTGCGTGTTTGAGATGAAAGGTGTGGACAAACCCTTTCAAAATAAAGCTCTGCTGTAGGTTCATCGAGCTGCACAATAAAAAAAAAACGGTAGACAGCGATGCAAAGTGACACGTCTGCATTCAGAAACATTCAAATTCTGATGAAACAGCAAATGGTTTGCAGGAATTTCTGTAAAATCGTTATACCTTCACCAGTCTGCATCAGCTTTGACAAATTTCGAAATGTGGCAAATGGTCTCATTAATAAGCACCCCTAAATGTAATTTTAACAGCCAAAACAGTAAAAAAAAAAAAAAAAAACGAGATTCTATCGTGAGTTAAAAAAAGCAACAACAAAAAAGTTCTTCCTGCAGCAAAATATACACACCATTCTTATAGAAACACAGGAATGCTATTAAAACATTTCCTGTGTTGAGTCTCAGTCTTTCAGAGCTAGCAAGTTGAACTGAAGGTAACAAGAATTCCTTTTTGGTTTTTGATGTTTTACTTCTCTTTCTCATTTCTAAACTGAGAGGAAAAACATCTTCAGGAAACAGAAAAGACCAACTAGCATTATTTTTTACTTATTCTACGATCATACAAGTCTGTCTGTGCTCTTACAAACAAGACAAGTGGTGAAAAACACCACAGCTGGAATACTTTTGTTGGGTGAAGATACAAATATAGATGACATAAACACTGCTAATACAGGTAACATGACAGGACATGTATGTGACGGTGTGTCGGTCTTACCAGAAGTGGGTTGACTCTCATGTATTCGGGCCAGCCGGGATCAGTGGGACACATGGGTGTGAGCGTGTGAGAGTAAGGGTCGCTTCTTCTGGTTCCCATCAGGACGGCTTTCAGCCCCGGTCTCTTTTCCTGCAACTCGTTCAGCGCTTGGCGAATGCTGCCCTCCACGTAGATCAACTCCAAGTTATACCTATTGGACAAAAATTAGGACAACGTTACAAAAAACAAAGTTAAGACACTTTTTCTAACTCGCCTAACTTACCTGGAAAGGTGTTGGAGAATATCCGAGATGAACAAAACAAGTATGTGATTTTCTTAAGGTTAGAAGAAAGTGATGACTCACTTCTTTGTCGTGTCTTGAAGGAATCTCTCCATTTCGGGAAAAGGAGAGACATTACGGATATACAGAGCTTTAACCTTGTCTTTCCCGTCTGGATAGAGCCTGAGTGGCAGGAAGAGAGAAATTGGGCATTAAAGATAAAAAACGGATGAGACAGCAAGAGATTAGATAAGACAATCTGTCAAATGCAGACATGAAAGTCAGAGAACAGCCAGCTCTGTTCAAGGTTTTCACTCAACCAGCTCTTTTCCTGTCCTCACCTACTGTAAATCTTAGTGAGATATGTCCCACCGTGCTCACATGGTGTTAAATATATTTACTAAGTTAAAACTATTCTTCATCGCCTTCCATCCGGTTACCGTTTCAGTGCAGCGTAGTAGAGATGGAGCAGTGCTGTGCAGTCTTTGCCTCCGTTGAAGCCGACACAGATTTTCTCTGTTGAATACTGATCCAGCGCAGCCTCGATTGTTTTCAGAGCGGACTTGACTTTCTCTCCCAGCGCCGTGTCTGTGGAAAACACGCTGCAGTGAAACGATGGTTTGTTGTAATTAGGTGTACTTTAAGTCCCTGGTTCTGAACCCCTGTGAAGACTGTGGTGAATAAATTAGTTGGTGGCTACTTGGGATGCTCCGGTGGAGTCTCTAAAGGACCTGAGAGCTGTGAAAAGTGCAAAACAGTGAGGATATTTAACTCGTGTGGTTTCAAATCAGTGTTCAGTTGTGTCACAGAAAGTGGGCGCTGTTTTCAGCAATGAATACCTGAAACACTCGCATGTTAAACTGCAGCCTTTAACCAGTTTGTTCAATTAAATGTGATACGAATTTAAGCTTCTCCAGTTGTAAAGTGTTAGTAAAGACTGGTGTTATAGCTGGGATTTGGAGAGCTATGGCATTTTGAGGTGATGTGTTATAAAATGTTTAAGAACTGATTTGTGATATTTTTTTATATTGTATTTCTGTTTTGTTTTTTTTTTAGTTCATTGAGTGGTCTCATATCTGTTATATTCTGTTTATGATTCACTCTAAACTCAGATATGGGTCTAAAGTCTGAGCTCAGTTTAAGTTCTGCATAATTTATTTATCGCAAAAGACGAGTGAATTAAATATCTTTGAAAGAGTTCAGTTTTTAAGTGTACCTGCTTTACCACACTTGTTTCTGAGTGTTTTTATTGAGTTGAGTTAAAGAAGACTGGGAGCTGGTTTAACAGGAGAAGAGCTTTAACACTAAAAGATCTGGTTTGTTCCAGTTTTGGAGAGTCTGAAAACCAAAGTTAAACCTTCATTTTTGTGTGCATGTGTGCACAGGAGACTAGTAAAGAATGACAGCTTGAAGACAGAATGGTGCTCAGCCATTTGGAGGTTTTTTTTTTTACTGATAAAAGGAATGAAACTGAAATTTAGGAGCCAGTAATACTCAGAAATTGGCTCCTGAAATGTTACTGGGAGTCATTGCAGATGGTTGTGGAAGATACAAATGTTTGAGCTCGCAAATTGTTCCAACACACTCATTTGCACCAAGGTATGTGGAGTGAAACATGTCTGGCAGTTTGTCCCACTCCTGTCTGACGATGTAATAAATGACAGTTTGTCTCAATAAGTGGGTCATCATTTGTTAAACAACAGAATGAAATTATGGATCCAAATAAAGCAGAAATAATCAGCTTATTTCGAACAGCTGAATGATGGACTGAACAATATGTAGTTTAAAAAACAGCAGATTTCACTGAATATCCTGGAGCGTGATGTCACACTGAAATTCTCTACAACTTCAATGTACATACATTTTGTTTGCAACTATATGCAGTCAGAAAATGCAACTAAAGTAAGATTTTGGTGCTGGCTGACAGTTTTCAAACCTCTGATGGAGAATACTCACCGCTGTTGGCCAGTTTGTACACCTCTGCACTGGCGAGAGTCACTGGGTCTTTGACCAAAGCCACCACACTACCCTTAGGCAGCTGATCGACCAGCTGCGCACGAGCTCTGTCCACCTCTTCCTGGCTGTCTGAGTCCAGAACCAGTCTGACTTTGCAGTAATTGCTCAACCAGTCAGGGTAGGAGCCGAGAGCCACCTTTCGCCCCCAACTGGCCTGCAGTTTGGTCAGCACAGTGGCGATCTCCGTTTCTTCTGCGTCTACAAACACCTGACAGGACCACGTTTGGTTAGCCCAGCTGCACTGGCTTTAGACAGAGGTTCATTAAACCGCATAGGCACAGGAAATGGTACCTCTCGAGTGTAAAATGTGGTTCCTGAACTAGCAAAGAGATGCTCCAGTCCAGTGAAGGCCATCTCCATGAAGGACGGGGTCCCAGGAAATACATATACGTTGCGCACGCTGACCTGTGAGAAGACGGCCAAGTTAGAGAGTAGGAACTCATTCAGACCACGCTGTAAAGTAAAAGTATGGTAGGTATTTTTTTTTTACATAAAAGGATGTAAGCCTATATACTTTTATTTACTGCTAATAAGTGGTTGGAGTTTGAGTCACTTAAAACTTAAAGCAGTTAGTGGAACACAAATCTATTTGGACTAAACAGTGTGTTTTCATCCATTTTATACAAAATAGAGAAAACTTATTTATACAAAATACTTTTATTTAAAAAAGATCTAGTTTGAAGACGAATGATGGCAGTTCCTCTGCCTTTTTACAATAATTGAGTGAAAATGGACTAAGAGAAATACTGAACTCTTAAAAAGGTACCAATTATAAAATGGGAATGACAATAAAAAAAAAACATTCAGAGAACTCGGTCTTGCTGTTAAATCAACAACAGCAAATACAACTTTTAAATAGTTCTGCTTGAAAACATGAGCCAAGAAGTGAAGGAGACAACTACATACTGTCAAAATGATTCAGAACTCAAGACAAGAAAAAGGTAAAACTCTCTTCTGACTCTCTGATACGAGTGACCGATGGGTACAAATTTGATGTTTTTGATCAGTCCAGAGAATTTAAGGATTTATTTTAATTGTTTCAAACACATTACCAATTAAAACTAGAAAGTTTCTGGAGAAACAGATTTGGGACTGTCGCACGGTGGCCAGACTTCTGTCAGTAATTTTGAATGAGAAAAATGGCGTCTTTGTTTGCAAAAGTACGTCACCATGGTAACTCAAAACGACAATAAAAGTAATGGCACACATCACGGTGCTAAGTCAATCATTTTGATATATCATTTGTGGGGGTACACGTTGCGGTTCAGGACACATTAAAGTTGACGGAAGAGAAAGATATAAAGTTAAGAAACCCTTGTCAGGTGGATAATAATAATAATAGGTGGCTGCCTGGCAACCCCCAATAAACAAATAATCATACTTTAATTTGGTGAATACCATGAAAAGTTCAAATTTCTGGTTAAAGAGCTTGTTTTAAATTATCCAGACCTCAAACTGTTCCTGGTCTATGAAAGGCCTCGGTGTTTGCAGTTAATACCATTGTTAGAACTCATGTGTTTTTGGGTCGACAATCTGAACAGTTTTGGAAAGAGTGGCTTCAGTGTCTGCTCGTGTTCGCTGCTACAAACCGCTCATGAAGGTCTTCTTTCCCCTGAATACACTTACGATTGGGTAGCGCTGGCGTTTTCCAGTCTGGGGGTCAGTTCCGTAGTTGAGTTTTGCCGATCGAGGCACCCTGGCCATCTTCATGGCCGGACCGTCTTTGTCCGTCGTCCCAATGAATTCTTCAACCAGCCTGGTGAGCTCAGGATGAGGATACATCTCCTCCCGGAACGCCATGGCGATGCTCTCTAAGGTGATGTCGTCATGAGTGGAGCCTACGCCCCCCGACGTTAGGAGGTGGGTGTACCGAGAGGAAAGGAGGACCACCTCTTTGGCTATCACCTCCTGTACATCTGGTACCACGGTTATCCGCTGCACGGACACACCGAGCCTCCGAAGTGCTCGGGCCAGGAAGGTGCTGTTGGTGTCCACAGTGTGACCCTGAAAGACACGCACAGACAGTCTCCCTGCAGCGTCTTCAAACTCAACACATCAGATTCAAGGACTTTTTAAAAACTCCCAACGTTGCGCTTGATGAAATCCAAGGACTTCCAGAAGACGTGTTTGAGTGCCAGACGTGACACTGGGCAGAATCAAAGCCTTCATGTTTAAATCATGCCCAGTCAAGGAATAATGGTGAACTTGTCATTTTAAAACAGAGCGTCGCTGCCACATCAAATAACCGTTACAAGGTTTTCCTGCGGTTACAAGAAGTGACTCGAACACTTGAAAGAAGCCTAAACAGCCGAGACGTGCAGCTGATCGAGTACATGTTTGTAATATCAAATGGAAGTAAAAAAAAATAAAAACTTTTCCAAAGGGTTTCACTGTCAGTCAGATGAAGCTGAAATGTCACTCAGATTACCTTGAGGATCTCGTCTCCGATGATGAGAATGGCTGCTGTAGGAGAATCAGAGGAGGAGCCGGAGTCCTGGTTGTTAGTCGACATTGTTGCTGTGCGAAGTTGTGTTGCCAGTCTCCTCACACGCACTGCTGCTCTGTTCAGACCGGGTACGGAAAAGCTGGAAAACAGAGCAAAGATTTTAACGTTCTATATATGACCTGCACACTTGCACATCTTCCTGCTCTCTGTGTTAAATTTGATACTTTAAAAGCCACAAGATGTCCCCGTGTGGACAACGAAGGACGCTCACATCAACATGGATCCACATGGAGCATACAAAGTATTTCAGTGAAGCTCAGGCCCTCTTCTCCTTCATTATTTGCTTCCTACCAGGGAGCATCTTGGGGAAAAACAGACATGGAGGAGCACAGCAGAGACAGAAAGAAAAGGAGGAAAGAGAAGAGCTCGTGAATAAAATGTGCATTTCAGCTGCACAGAGCATACACAGCAGCACAAATTCACTATAAAACAGATTAAAAAAATGCAACTTGTGCGTTTCCCCAAGAACTTTTGCTGCGTTATGAAAGAAAGAGCCATGATAAAAAATGTATTGAGGATATTTTAGGCATATCTAGCTTATTTATATAAAAAGACATACTTAATTGCAAATGTTTGCGTTAAAATACTTAAAAAGTTACAAACATGAAACCTCTATCCTACTATAGTTTGATAATTATCCCAGTTAGTGTAACCGTATGAAGTTACTCATGACTGACTGAAGAAACTATGGGATGAATTATAAATTAATATACATATTATCTGTTTTAATTAAGAATAGATGCTCCAGTGTTTTCTGTGCTGAAGAGAATAATCAGAGTTAAATCAGTTTTTCATTTTATACAGTTCAGATCTTTGCTAAATATAGAAAAAAAAAAGACTAAACTCTGTGCTTGAGCATTTGGAAAAGATGTAGCAGTAAATAAATCATGTTTTTTAATCTCTTAGTTTTTAATTGGGATCGGTTAGTTGCTCCAAACATATATTCAATACCTGTAGAATAACCGAGAACAATAAAGAAATACCAGATAAAATCGCTGCTTTTCAAGTTTGAGTTTTAGGGGTTTTTAATACATGAATATGTTACGCTTGTTGTAAGGTAAGCCGGATGGTTGAAATGTCCATTTACTAAAGTTAAACTGAATAAAACAAATGTGAGCAGCGCTTTTTTTGTTTTCTGCGATCAACATGTCACTAATTGCTCGGTGTATATGACAAAATGTAAAGAACGCAAAACATGCCGAGCAAAGATTAGTAAGACCTTTGAAATGATCTTAGAATAAAAGTAATAAGGATTGCTTAACTAAAACAGTTTTAGAATTACCGGTATCTGAATAGGTTTTCCACCTACGATAGGATTTTTGTTTTTACAACTTCTAATTATTAAAATTAGTTTTTCTCCTTCAATTTAAAAAAGCTTTGAGGGTGTTAGTGGAAAAACAATCCAAAAGTCTTCTAGTTTTGAGATTTTCAATTTAGAAAAAAAACTATATAAATAATCTATACTAAAACATTATTAAGATACAAATTGATTTTTCTATAAAGACTCAAATGGTGACTATGCCTAATACATAGGAGGTTACACAGAAAGCTAAAATATTCCTAATAATTTACTCGACCAAGCAGGATTTTTGTTGCATAGATTCCATATATGTGGCGACTTTTTGTTGCAGGAGTACTGAAGTAAACTGAGTAGGTTTACCACCACTGGGAGGCACAAAATATTCAAACTACTTGGACAAAATAATAAGATTCAAGCCAAAAAAAAATAAAAGAGCAAAGTTTTACTGGACAAAAGCCAAATAGCTATGAACTAGTTCATAGTTCAGATCCAGTTTACTCCATGCCTGTACAGTTCTAAGTACTCTGACCTTGTAAAATTATTATAGTTAAAGAACAGTTACATTCATTTGCACATGCAATACAGTCTGCTACATCGTTTGTTATCTAATAAATCAATATTCAATCTGATCTGTGATAAAGGACAGGTGACTTATCTTATTAGTAACAAAACTATGTTATGAATACGCTTATGTATGCGGTCATATCTGGTCCATTCTGCCACTTTACTTGACTACTATGTACCACAAACTATAAATGTTATGTTTCAAAGAAACGTTGGCCACCAAACTGCCTTTTAATTCAATTAAAACCTGAGAAAACTTACTCTTAAACCACCGAAGTCCTCGTCATGTTTCCTTACATCTGTAACATGTCGCTCAAGAATAATCAGCCAATCACAAGCCACTAACCGTTGTCCCGGAAGTGCGGAAGCCAATCACATTCGAGAAGGCGGGCTATGTACACGGAAGTAGTCGTGAATGTGCATCTACAGCCGATGTGTAAATACGTGATACGCAGACAGAGTAAATGAATTTGCGAAAATCGCCGTATAGAAAAATCGTCGCTCTTCGAGCCCTCAGTTTGAAGTGTTAGTCATGCAGGAAAGACAATATTAAGAGATGCTGCAGATCCTAGCAAGGAATCATTTCTTCTTCATAAGTTAAGAGAGGATTGTGCTCAGGTGCGCCCCTGCTGGTTGGAGAAGTCACGCCTGGAACAGGATTTTTGTTGGCCTCCTAGTGGAGCATTTTAGACAGGCTTGATCATGAGAAAATATTAAAAATACAGTATTTCCAAACCATTTTTTAAAAAAGCATTACCGTTTAAATGTACATTTTAATAGTTGAAAAAATATGCTCTCAACACTTTACTCTGTTTTTTTTTTTACACATTTTAATGATTAGTTTCTTGATTTGTTTAAAAAAGTTAAAACTTTAAGGTAAAAATAGCCTTAAATATGGAAACAAATCAGTTTAGATAACTGTTGGCCTTCAACTCAATTAAGGTAGCAGTCTTTAGATAAATTATGAAATGGTGAACAAATAAGTTAAATGTGTTCTATTTTATTATATTTACTCCATATTAATCTTTAGTTATCATGCAATAGTGTTTTTGTTTTATATTGTAATTCAAGTTTGTTTCTGGCACAAATGGTTCTAAATCAAAGCATATATTGTTGCATTAATGTATAGCTGTTAAAAAAGGCATTCACTGAAACTCAATCTGGGGTGTAAAACTTGATTTTCTTTTTCAGTTTTATATTTTTTAACCTGTTAAATGAAGGTTTAAAAGTGCTGCTGCAGCTGATAAAATTAGTTGGTATGTTTCGTTCTTATAAAGTTTATTGTTTTTCATAATCAAATAATTGTTCTTAACCAAACACATGAAAAATAAGAATTTTCCCCAGTTGTATTGTGCAGAACTATACAGTAAATGGCTTGGCTGAAGTATTTTCAAACGTACAGTAATGTTCTGTCCTATGTTACAGTCAGTGCTGCGGTTATGTTTCTTTACTAGACCGAGCAAGTCAGATAGATAGATAGATAGATAGATAGATAGATAGATAGATAGATAGATAG
>NC_056502.1:17967801-18023170 GCF_014905685.2 Nematolebias whitei
CATGCTTCCATCTGCTGAAAAGCTTTATGGAGATGAAGATTTCATTTTTCAGCACGACCTGGCACCTGCTCACAGTGCCAAAACCACTGGTAAATGGTTTACTGACCATGGTATTACTGTGCTCAATTGGCCTGCCAACTCTCCTGACCTGAACCCCATAGAGAACCTGTGGGATATTGTGAAGAGAAAGTTGAGAGACGCAAGACCCAACACTCTGGATGAGCTTAAGGCCGCTATCGAAGCATCCTGGGCCTCCATAACACCTCAGCAGTGCCACAGGCTGATTGCCTCCATGCCACGCCGCATTGAAGCAGTCATTCATGCAAAAGGATTCCCGACCAAGTATTGAGTGCATAACTGAACATGATTATTTGAAGGTTGGCGTTTTTTGTATTAAAAACACTTGTCTTTCATTGGTGGGATGAAATATGCTAATTTTTTGGGACAGGCATTTTGGGTTTTCATGAGCTGTATGCCATAATCATCAGTATTAAAACAATTAAAGACCTGAAATATTTCAGTTGGTGTGCAATGAATCTGAAATATATGAAAGTTTCATTTTTATCATTACATTATGGAAAATAATGACCTTTATCACAATATGCTAATTTTTTGAAAAGGTCTTGTATATATATAAATTTTCGCCCCCTTTTGTAAGTGAGTTTGACACCCCTGATCTATAACTTCTAATAGGTTCAAGGACCCTTATTGTCCTTCGCATCACATGTGGTACATGAGGTGGAATGAATATGTGTACTCAAGGTCCTTTAGACATACCCCAAAATAGCAAAAAAAATAAATAATCTAATATAAAAAGAAACAGTATATAAGGATCTAAGATACAAGCTAAACACTACTAATGTAAAATAATATGGTATATTAAACAGCAGCCTGAACATGAGTCTGTTGTGAGTAGGTGTATGAATACAGCAGCTCAAGAAATCAGCAGCATGTCACATTTCACCAATTAAAGTGGCATTACAGTGATTTCCCTGGTAATTATATTAATTATTCCTAATACTACTAATAACATAAATTCTACTAATATAGTTACATCTACTACTAATACTATTATTCTACCATTACCACAACTACAAACACTTTACTACTACTATTACTTGTACTACTATTACTATTAAAATTAAATCCACTTCAACGACTACATCTACAACTATACATACTACTGTTATTTTTATTACAACAACAACAGCTACAATAATAAAAATAATAATTAAAAAAAAAGAATTAGGGATGCATGATATTGGATTTTGCTGATATGGGAGTGGTGGCGCAGAGGTTAGAGAAGGTGGGTTTGTGATCGGAAGATCGTCGGTTCAAGCCCGGGTACCAACAACATCAAAAAATGTGGGTAGGGTAGGTGAAGCACCCACACCTGCCCCCACCCTCATTCCTCCCACTCTGGGCCCTTAAGCAAGGTCCTTAACCCCCACCATCTGCTCCTCCGGGTGTCCTAGATAGCAGCTCTCTGCTCCACACAGAGGGCTGTGGTAGCTCGGTGGTCTGTGGTTGTGTCAGGAAGAGCACCCGGCGTAAAAATAACTGCCAAGTCTTCGTGCGACTTAGTTCGCTGTGACGACCCCTGAAGAAAGGAGCAGCCGAAAGGGAAAATAATAATAATAATAATAATCCGATATGCTGATGATATGTTAAAACTTATTTGGCTGATAACTGATACCGATGTGATATACAGATGCCAAAAAGGAGGCTAAAAATGATGCAACACTTCAACTTGGATTATGTTTAATTTATTCATGACATTTACTCTAACACAATGACAACACTCAGTGCAAATTTGTAAATTTTCACAAATCTAAACACAACCTGTTCACAAACGACAAGTTAAAAGCACATTAGTAGTGCATAGTGCATTTTGACTTCTTCTTCTTCTCCGCCGTGATCAGATCAGGCACAGATATATCTATGAGATCAGGTAGGCACGCGTGACGTCATCACGTTGCGCTGGCGCTGCAGGCATCCTTGTCGCTGGGTTGTCATACAAAATCAGCGCCTTTTATATCGATGAGTTTTTTTTTTTAATTGAACAATTGAACATACAAAACAAGTGAACACACGAACAGAATAAAAGACAATCTCAGATTCCAATGATACATATAAACATGTAAAAATATCTATTTTCATACCTCCTAAATTCAACATATTCTTAAACAAATTATCATAACCATCATAAAATTAAATTTAGGTAATATTATTATCAAATAGATTGCACATAATGTGGTACAAGTAAATTAAAAAAATACAGAACTATATATCTAGCATTCTACATAATTACTAAAATAATTTGTCACAGGGCTGTGAGGTGATCAGAGCTTTTTTGCACGTGTTTTTTTTTTTTAGCACTGTCCAATGAAAGTTTTAACACCTGGAGTTCTTGTATGAATACAGACCATAATGGCTTAGACTTGCCATCAAAGTGTTCATCTTTTTTATTTTCAGATACATATCCATATAAGACATTTTGAAGACAGAAGGAGTCTATGTTCATGGATTTTATGGTCAGAAGATCGTGAAGGGATTTCCATTATCGGTGAGTTATTTTGATGGAATGGCCGATGTCTGATATTTAACTTTAAAGCTAATATCAGCCGATATTCTCTGATCACCTCGCTCAGATAATATAGCCCACTGACAAATTATTTTAGTAATTATGTAGATTCTTAGATAAATAGTTAGTTGTTTAATTTACTGTACTATATTATTTGCAAACTCTCAAATAGTATTATTACCTAATTTTTAAGTTTATGATGGTTGATATGATAATTCGTTTTAGAATATGTTGACCTTAGGAGGTATGATTGTAGATATTTGTATATGTTTATATGTATCATTGTAATTTGAGATTGTCATTTGTTGTTCTATTTGTGTTCTTTTGTTCTGTATGTTCAGTAGTTCAATAAGGTAAAAAAAAAAAAAGTCACAGAAATTTGAGCTAATTATAAAAAATAAAAATAAAAAAAAATAAAAAAAAAATCATCCGATACCATGCCGATAATATCGTGCATCCCTAATAATAATAATGGGATTACACAGGATCCAGATACCAAATAATAAAACTGAAAAGAGATTTAGCTTTGAAAAAAATAACATGTTGTTGTTTTTCGTTAAGTAATAAACAAAACACAGTGACCTAGAGAACACCATCAGGTGTCTGTGTCCTGCTTACAACAGAAGCAACCACAAACTTTTGGCCCTGCAGTCAGAACCCGCGCTCTAACTAACTCCAGGTGCAGCACCACCAAGCCTTCAGGCGCGTGCACACAACAACCAGATGACGTCGCCGCTCTTTTGCGGAAGTGGCTTCTCAGAGAGGAGGAGGGAGGAAAGAAAGTCAGAGAGAGGGCAGAAGAAGAAGTTGAGTTATCTTTAAAGAAGTTCATGCTAACTGTAGCGTCGAGCTCCGTTGCGTTTCCGTGAATTTAGGCAGAACTTGGAGCCTGAGAGGAAGGAGGGAAAGTCGCGGGAGACGGAGGAAGAGTGCTGGTAAGTTGTTCGCTAAGTTGACAGACTTTTACGTCTACTTTTTGAAGGGGGGGGGGGGGGGAAGTTGGACCGTACGTGCTGTGCGTCAGTTTTTTATTCCACCCGGGAGCAGTTTTAGGAAGAGGATTTCTGCGGTTTGTTCAGTGAAAGTTTGGTTTTGAGGCATGGAGGAGGTCCGTAACCAGGCTGTAAACACGCCAGGTAAATGTTTAACTCGGGAACAAGTTTAGTATTCGAGTCCAAAGTCTCAGTGACTGCCGGTCAAAAGGGTAGCTTTGATTAAAGTACTGTAGTTGCAAAAATGAGAAAACAAAGAAAAGGTAAACGGGCTTCTATCTGGTCTTTCTCCTGATCCATTAGAATTCAGTGGTTCCCAACCCTGGACCTTGAGGAATGCCATGGTCCCGCCCCACACCTGATTAAGTGATTTAATTACTTCCTCATGCTCTGCAGAAGCCTGTTAATCACCCATTTATTAAAATCAGGTGTGTCGGAGCAGAGAAACAACTAACATGCATGATGGTGTTCCTCAAGGACCAGGGTTGGGAACCCTTTATTAGATAACCTTACATTCTCAAACGATCCAATGAAAATATTAATTATATATATATATATATATGAGTATCCAGTTTCATTATTTTAATCAAAAAGCAATATATTTGTAGGTTTTATCTCATCCTATCAGTGATTACTTTATAGCTTTTACTTCAGCTAATCTAAAACAAAGTTGGAGGTGTATTGATATTTGCGTTTATTTTGATATTTATGTCACCACAGATGCATGAAGTGAAGATATTTTCTGTGTTTTACTCTGTTTTTATGTGTTTTGCACCTCTCTGTAATGCTGACATGTCTATGGAGCGGTGAAGCACTTGTACTTGTCATTCTGTGTCCGCTCTTGTCTTTGGAAGATTAAAACAGTACAGAGCTGCTGTTGTGTATTTTTTTGATTAAAGCATGTTAATGTTTTCTCTTTGTGCATCCCAGCTTCTCCTGCAGCAGAGCTTTGGTTATATGTGCAAAGGGTTTGTATTTGGATAGCCTTCAGACATCTCTCATCTTTGAAGCAGCTCAACATATCTCACAAATCATTCAAATCACTCGCTCTATCTCTATAAGTGATTGCCTTTTGGGGTCAGTAAGAGTCAAGATGGCCGCCACAGTAAAGCCAAATCTACAAACAAAAAAAGGACCATAACTCTTAGTTTTGTGCATATTGAGGTAAGATGTGGTAGTAGCTGAGACTGATTTCCAAATTTATACTCTAAATGCTAAGAGATCACATTAACTATTGGAGCCTGCTCTGTCTGTCTGTTTAAAAAATATATCTTGAATTATTTATTGGATTTTATTAAAACTCTTTAAACGTAATCAATAGATGTTCGTCCACTACTGGTTAACTTTCGGACTTCACCTCGTTTAAGATATTTGTCACAGACAACTGACTGTAGGAAGCATAAAAAAGCTGTAACTCGGCAAATGGGACCGATAGTGAGCTAAACGCTGGTATGGTAGTGGCTAAGCATCGTTCCCAACACATACCATGTGCGATACACATTGCACACATTTTTGCTTAAAACATTGGCATTAACTGTGTCAACATTGTGTGTCTGTTAGTGAAATATCAACCAGTCTGAGCTTTGTACACCGCTTTTGTTTTAGCACTTTTTGCTGCATTTTGCCCTCCACTCTGTGCTGTGATGGTAAGGTAATGATCAGGTGCGATGCTACTCCAACCATCACATGTGCGTGCAACAGAGCAGACTTTACTGAGCTCTGTAATTACATTGGACTTCTTGACCTTATACCAAGATGGAATTAACTTATTGCTAACTAGTTCCTGGTAGGCGGCGTATACTTGGAGTTGATGTTTTCACCATGCAAACATAAACAAAGATATCACTGTTACTGTAACATTAGCTCAGGGTGTACTATTAATTAGCTTAGCTCTATCGTTATTGCTTAACTAACCTAAATGTTGGTGATTCAACATCTGAAAAGGCATGCAACTAGGGATGCACAATATTATCGGCATGGTATCGGCTAATATTAGCGTTAAAGTTCAATATCGGACATCGGCCATTCCATTAAAATAACTCGCCGATATAAAAGGCGCTGTTTTTGCCTGCAGCGGCAGCACAACGTGATGACGTCACGTGCGTCTACCAGATCGCACGGCGGAGAGGAAAATTCAAAATGTCGGTGGTGTGGACGTTTTATTTTTCGTTGGTGAGGATGTCGGATTCCGAAGAGTTAAGGACTACGTTGAGCCTCGCTACATCGTCCCCAGTCTGAGATATTTTTCCAATGTAACGTTACCAGAGTTACAAGCCGTCATTTCCGACGTCATTGAGAAGCTAATAGCCGATAGCACTTGGGTGAGTTTTACCACAGACATTTGGACGTTGTGCTAGCCCCGTTAGCATGATTAGTTTTACAGCACAATGGATAGACAAAAACTTTGAACTTAAAAAGTCTGTCCTTCATGCACAGGAGTGCAGAGGATCCCACACTGCAGCTAGGAACCTGGAACAAGCCTCCACAAGTGAGACCGCATCGCTGGTGACTAATTCTAATAAATAACATTTAACACTTTTCATTTAATATAAGTTAAAGTGCTATGCATATGGCTGTTACTGAATATATGTCACCAGCTCTTACAGCTGTTGCACAATTTTTGTAGCAAATAAGCCTAAATAAGAGGACTATGTTCTGACAAAGGAAAGTATAAAAAATGTCTGTATCGGTTATCGGCCAAATTAGTTTTAACATATCGGATATCGGCCAAAAATCCAATATCGTGCATCCCTAGATGCAACCTTTTCACAATGTATGCTATAGCCTTATTTGTTGCACGAACATCTTCCCCTCAGACGCTTTGGTGAATGAAGTAGCACATCTAACAAAGTCCATGCTCAATAATCCAGGTATAAATGTTGGAAGTAGCACATCGCAGACTCTGGTCAACTGCATAACTAACGTTGGCGATTTCAGGTCATTTGTCTTTGAAAAAAATACATGGGCTAATGTTAGCTGGATATTTGTATTTGAGCTGACCCACTGTTTTAGGTCGAGTATCACTTGCTATCTGCCTCAAAGTTGGTATAAGACGTATTTTATTGTTTTACTTACCTGTTTCTGACTGCAGTGCGGTGATAGGCTGAGGGTTGGAGCCGAAGGAATAAATAGACATAAACTAGGAATTGAAATTAAAAAATTTGAACTATTCCTGGAGATTCAGAATGTTAGTCCTGGTTCCCATTGATTCTTGAGACTCAATGCCCAACCCTGGTTGTAGCTAACGGTCTTTCACAGCACATAAGTTCTAATGGATCAGGCAAAAAATGTTGCAGTATTACATCATCTCGATTGATGTGTAGAACATTATTCTCAAGGTCTGACCAAAATGCACAGAACTCCATAATTCCTCATCATTAGATGATCTTACTCTAAAATGCATGAAAGACAGCAGACGATATTCATTCCCTCAAGGACTACTAGGTGTTAAATTCATCATCTATAACCTTTCTCTCACTGGTTTTAGTTAAACTCTATTAAAAGGACTTAGAGTCGAGCTCTGAGTTGTGTAGTAAATTGTCAAGCTATGAAGTCCATCAGTGCACATACGCACACAAATCTATACACAATCGGACCAACAACAACAAAAAAAAAGGTTCCACTCTTTCTCCAGCATTTAGGCATGTCTGTGCAGGCAAGCCATCATAAATTGCCTCAGATGTGTTGAAACAGGGTCACGGCAGCAGAAAGTTCACCGCGAACGGATGAAGGACGGGTGATGGGAGCCAACTGAAGGGGACGTGGGATGATTGAGACGACTGAAACCAGTGGGCTCATTGCTCTTATCAGGGTCGGCCACATAGGCTCAGACCAGCAGCCCGTGACATGACATTAAATGGTGGACGTTATCACCTCTGAAATGCAGGCTGTGGGAAAGTGAAATCGACAACAGCAAAAAAAATTTAAAAAGTTAGATACAGACGCATGACCGGAGAAAATGACAACACATACGCACAAGGGCTAACACAGCACAGACAGAAGGACAGGCCAAGACTGGACCTGTCAGTCAGAGTGCAGCATCGTGTCACAACACTGCCACCGTCTGAAATCCACTTGATTAAACCTGGATGTGTCCACTTCAGCTCAAAGCCTATCAGTCACCAGCAGGGCATCGAGCACAGATTGACGGGGCAGAGTGACATTTGATTGTTGTGGTTTCACATCCACCGCTGGATGCGCACAGCTGATCCACAAATAATCTGCAGCTTTCTCGTTAGCAGTGAAAGTATCCAAGCTCAAGTTAGAACTTAGCTTTAGAAAACGTAGAGCGGTGAGGTAAGATGTAAACTCACCGTGCTGACAGGACGCGCACTCTTGTGTGGGTGTCTGGCCACACGAGGTTGCGTTCTCCTGTGTCTTTGTGTGTATGTGCGCCTTTCCTGGTGTGTTCGTGTGTGATTGTGTTGCGGAACAAAACAAAACGTAGGAGTTTGTTTTTTGAGGTCATAGCATGTGGTTGTCCGTCTCTACCTCTCATACAATGGGACCGAGTCTCGGCCCGTTTCCTCCTTTGCGAACTGTTCTAGTCAGTTTTCAGTCAGCCGTGCAAGCTGCACTTGGTGGTTAAAATCTGACGTTGGCGTCGCTCAGTTACAAAAACCTACAACTAAAGCTACATTTTAGTAGCTTAAGATTAGTAGCATCGTGTTCTTTTACCTCGCTCTGAAAGACTTTCTACCTGCCGTCAGTTTCTTTCTAGGTGTTTTCATTTCCTGATTCCTGTGATGCAGTTTTTTTTCTAGTCTTGCTGCTGATTAAATTCTGCAAAGCTTTTAACTCTGCTTCCTTTCCCACTGAGCTCTATAACCTTCCCATCCTCACCCACATGGCCCAGTTTGAAACCAGGAAACCAATATCATTAAATGTTAATTTATATGGAAGTAATTAAGGCGTATAAGTGGTACCCAGAAACATGTTCAGACTATACTTGTAGTAAATATTATTGTCTTATCTTTTATAGGAACCTGAAAATACATTGCCTGACAAATTTCCTTTCACTTTATAAATAAACTATCAAAACTCAATTCCAAACAGATTATTGCACAATCATTTCACGACAATAAGATGTGGTGAAAGAAGTGAACTCCTCTCTTGGTCTGTGTTGACAAAGTGCACATTCATGTGATCCATGACTGTTAAGTCTTCGGTTGTTGCTTAAGAAAGCTGCGTTTTCCTAAGAAAGCTTTGAGGTCTTGGCTTGTTTTGATCTTTACTTTATATGGCTTTTTGGCATTCAGCTGAACTGATGTAAAACTCCAGGGACACTTTAGAGTGTCTCTCTGTGTGTAACAGACTAAATATTTTCAATAACTTTCTATTTTAATTTGATTTATCCTGCTGTTCTTGGATCAAAATGACCGTTGAGGCACCAGCTTTTGGCCTCAGGGGTCATTTTGACCCAAGAACAGCAAGAGTGTTTAAAAATACAAACTAAAGCTGTTTATTTTATGGCTAAATTTAACGTTTTAACCATCTGAACGTAGAGGCGGGGGCAGTTGTAAAAACAACCACGGTAAATATAAATTATGAATTTATTTGCCGGCCGGCGGCTACATCAGAATGGGCTCCCTTGTGGCTTCAAAATAAATAAATACTTAATAAGCTTTATTGAGGATAGCAAATGCTCAAACCATTGGATTTATCTTCAAGGAAACCTAGTTATTATGTGAGCATATATTATTATTTTGACTCGGGGGGTATATGAAACAATAGATATGTGTGATTTATATTATGCATATTTTTAAACACTGGTATCTAAAGGCTTACGTCAAATAGGCTTTACTAAAGCTGAATGTTGATGTTTTACATATAAGCTGCCATTTAGGGATTTTGCTGTGGAGATGGAGCGATGTAAAGTTTGCAATTTAGTGATCGATGTATAATCATTTTAAGTCCTTGGAGCTTTCTCGACTCTGCTGCGACTCTAAAGTTGTTTATCTAAAAAGACAGTTTACCTGCGATTGAAGTGAGCACAAACCTCAGTTTGTCGTAAGCAAACTGTCGGGGTTATGTAGGAGGTTAGTGGAAGTTGTGCGGTAAGTGGAGCGAGGCAGAGAGCAGCAGGAAGGGAACGATGGAAGGAGATAGAGATGAGGGATTGTGGTTAAAGCGGCTGGTGGAAGAGAAGGGGGGGTGCATGAACTAAAATAGCCGGCTCACATGTTTGCTGTGTGCATGGTGAGCTGTGAAACCAGTGGACGTCCTGCTGAATGCCTGACTATCTAATGTTTACCCTCAGCCCAATTTTCTGTTAATGTAATGAGACTGTCCCGGATCACTTATTCCTGTATTTGCTTTCTCTCTTCTTCGTCTGTTGTTTTCTTCACTCTGAGAGCTGATAATGCATTTTTTGTCTCCAGGAAACTGCTCTAAAGCCAAGCAGGAAACGGTCTAGTTAACTCATCTGCATAAATTACAAGAGCTTAGTTAAACAGGTCAAACCAGATTACAACAATACTATCATATGATGGATACAGACTAGACACAGCGTCCTCAAACCCCTCTGCCCTTTCCTATAGCACATATAGGAACAAAACATTCCCTTGCTAACCGCTGTGGGGCAAGCTGAGGCAGAAACGTCGTACAGTTTTGGTCCTTTCAGTTAATTCCTCTCATTCCACAGGGGTGTGTTGGGACATGCATGTAGGATTAAAGCTCGTCTCCTGTCACTGTTGCTTTGTGTTTCGCCCACTTTCCCACTTTCTCCCACTGCTCCTTCCTGCCCTGCTGATATCAATGCTCTCTACAGCTGATCCTGAGTGCAAAGCATGCTGGGAGGTGGGGCTCAGGTTGTGATTGGCTCCCTGTCTTTGCGTGTGCTGATGTGCATTTTTGGTATCTTTTATGCTGACTTGCATTCAGCCTGTGTTGGTCAGTGGAGTATATGGTAAAACTTTTTAAGTGGTCAACCAGCCAATCAAAACGGTGCCGCAGAATGGCTTTTTGAACCAGAAAACCAGATATTATTCACAAAATATACAGTTAATGTCTGTTCTCAATTTGTCGTGAAATTAAAAAAATTGTGACGAATCATTTCCGTTGATGCATTTTGTTACAGCTCTATTTTAGTGTGAGCTTTTAGCCAAGAAGGGCAGTTTCTAAGCAACACACGGCACAAAACAATGTTTTAATCTTTCAAAACTTAAAACTCCTAACAATGATGTTACAAAAAATGCAGTCTGAAGTCTCAAGTAAATGTTAAGTTCTGCAAATTGTATGAAAGAAAAAAACAAATAAAAATGTCCTCCTTCAGCCCTAAAAATAAAAGTCTCTTTACTCAGGCTGTTCTGCTCAGTTTATCAGACCCGAATAAACAAATGCAGCTTGTAACAGCTTGTGGTTATTTTTGGAAGCTGCAGGCTACGTTCTGGTTGGAGTGTGTTGTGTAAGGTTCGAAAAGTAAAAAATTATATCCCGTGAGAGGAATTAATCATTTATATAATTATTATGCAAGAGTAGAGACCTGTGTGTACCTTTTATAAACTCTTGGTTTAAATCTTACACGGTACAAGAATATGTTTTCACTTCAGCATGTTTAAGGGATAGTTCAGATCTTTTTAAATGTGGGTCTATCTAAAATATCTTACCTGTTGTAGAATGGCTTTAGTTTGTAGAAACTGAGATTCATTATGACCAGATTGATGACCGCTAGTCTGAGCAGGCTAAAGTGGTTTACTGCTGCATTTAAAAAAAAAACGTAGCGGGAGTTTCATAAATGGTATAAACCGCGGCACAGAGTCTTGCAAGACTAAAATATCAAACCGCAAGCTGTTTTGCTGTGTTGTGACTTTGGTGAAATTAAAACAGAAAATATCTCCACCACTTTAAATCGTGTGTGGACGCAGTTCACGAACGGGTCACGCACTTAGACTTCCTAAGTCGTGGTTGTGGGGACGGTTTCCTCCATCCTCCTGCTGTTGAGAGGCGGAGTCTCTGTTGTGCACTTATTTAAAACTGAACAGACTTGATGCCGAGCTCACACTGAGATTTGTCGACTTTGAAGATGAGAAAATCTACGTTGTTAGCTCCTAAATATCTCCTGGTTATTGGTGTGAGCAACAGCGAAACCAAGCGTTTGGTCGCACTGCTAGTTGTTAGCTAGCAATGGTCAGAATTAAGCTTTTTTTTATCCACACATAGGTTAATCCTAAATGTAAAATAGAAGCAAAACTACTACTGGACTTCTGATATGTAGGAGGTGTTTTGCTTTCCATCCTAGGAGCTTTTTCAGTCCAAAACTGGCGAGAGAAGTTCTGAGCTGTAAACTGCATGATACTGGTATTCATATGCAGATTAATGTCACTCCTCTTCCTCCTGAAGGTCCTTATTTACCGAGCTAACAAGAGTTTGTCTTCTTCATGAAGGTGGTAATTGGAGGTAAAAACATACAGTTTTAGAAGCTGAAATATGAGACCAGAACTTCAAGGTTTATGGTTCTTTATTGTCATTTGCATCACATGTGGTACATGAGGTGGAACGAAATTGTGCGCTCAAGGTTCCAGTTACATCCAAAAATAGCAAAACATATTAAGTATTAAAAAAGAAACAGTATACAAGGATCTAAGATATACTCTTAACAATAATAATACAATATATTATGGTGTATTAAACAGCAGCATGAACATGAGTCTGTTGTGAGCAGATGGGTATGAATACAGCAACTTAAAGGCAAGAAATCAGCAACATAGATAACCAGCAGCACAGATGAAGTGATGTATCATCAATTAAAGTGGCATTACAGGGATTTTTCTGGTTAGAGATTCATGAGTCAAACAGCTTCAGGGTAGAAGCTGTTCCTCAGTCTAGTGGTTCTACACTTAATGCTCCTCAACCTCCTTCCTGATTGGAGTGGGGCCAAAAGTGTGTGTGCTGGGTGAGTGGGGTCCTTCATGATGCAGGTGGCCTTCTTCTCATATCTGGAGGTGTAGATGTCTGTGATGGTGGGGAGGCTGACTCCAGCAGTCTTCTGTGCAGCCTTCACCACTCTCTGCAAAGCTTTTCTTTCTGCAGCTGTGCAGCCTCCATGCCACACGTTGATGCTGGAGCACAGGATGCTCTCCACTGCACACCTGTAGAAGGAGGTGAGGACTGAGCTTCTGTGTGAGCGACGCAAACAAGCTACCCTCAGGATGGAGGGTAGGGCGATTAATCTGCATGTAGATTTAGCTCGCATAAACAGAACATCTTGAGTAGTTTAAATCTTGGAACAGCACAGTTTCCAGTTTTGGATTCAAAAAGCTCTGAATGCGAAAACATTTACATTTGCTTTTTTTGTTGTTTTCTTTTATTGTTCATCCCAGCCTTTCCTCACAAATCCAGTTCAGATAATCTGAACTTGAAGGTTTTATAGAATTACAGATGATCATTCTTTGTACTTTAGGCCACTGTTCACGTGCTTCACTGGTTGATGGCATGATGGGTGGAGGGCGCTGTTTTTACCAGTCACTGCCAATCACATCACTGCTCCTGGTGGTTTCTGTCAGTCTGAAACACACTGACTGATTTAGCCTGAGTGCACGGTTAAACCACACGATGACGGTGCGGTGTTCAGAGCATCGCTTGACAGGTGCTCTTTGTGGGGAGGTCTTTCTGTTGCACTGCTACACTTTGGTGTTGAGTTCTGTCTCCGGGGTCTTTGCTTCCTGTTTCCCTGTATGTTTTATTAAGAGCTAACGAATATTTACTAAGTTCAATTTGTCTACTTTCATCAAGGTTAAACTCGGCAACCTCCTGTCACACTGTAGGGGGGTGGGGGGGGGGGCTCTTTGCTCTGTCACTCACTCTGTTTAGGTTGCTGAACATGAATACAGGAGGAGTCTTGAATATTCAGAACAGCCCATTCTCTGTATAACTCCTCCTTCGCTTCCATTCCTTCTTTCCTTCATTCTACATGTCTACCCCCCCCCCCCCCCCCCCCCCCCCCCGTCTGCGCCCTCCCCGTCTGCTCTTCCCCCCTCCTGCCCCCTTCCTGCCCCCCCCCCCCCCCCGACCCCCGAGCATGTGCATTAATGTGCATCTCACTGTGAATGCACATGCATGCCTCTAAAAGACTCTGGCTGCAGAGGTGGGGGGAAGAGGAAACAGGAAGGAGGCAGCATGGGAGAAGAGCAGACGGGGAGGGCGCACACGTTTCTGAGATATCGAGAGGGAGGGGGAGAATGATGGTAAGAGAGAAAATGGGAGGCAGCATCACCCACCCAGACCGGGAGGAGGGGAGGGGTGGGCAGACGGCGTGCTCGTTCCTCTAACAGACAGAGGTGGAAGTAAAGTGGGCATGAGAGACAGAAGAGGAGCACAATGAAGGAGTGCCACTGTCCATCCTGGCAGCGCTGCCATTTCACCATCTGCTGAAAGGAGGCGAGAGGAGGGGAGGAGAAGAGGAGGAGGACAGCCAAACGGAGGAGAGGACCTGCCGGCAGTGACTTTGTGAATTGATCAAGCGGAAGAGTGGATCAGAGGAGAAGCACGCGTTATTTAATTTTTTTCCTTCTTTTTCTTTTTTGTTCTGGGGAGTGGATGAAGGGACTCGATGAGACGAGTGACGGAACAGTTTGTAGCTGTTTTAACACCAAAGGGGCTCTAAAATGAATTTAAAACCCAGCTTTAAATGAATGGCCATAAATTATCAACTGCATGCTTTTTAAGCCCAAAGTAATGAACTACTGTTGTGCTGTTCATAAAAAAAACAGAATAGCAGGGGCAAGTTTATTAAGATAATTTTAAATCACTTTTTTTTTTTTTTTCTGCAAGTACAGATTCTTTGTGACTTCTGGTTTTCTATGAGCAGAGGATCTACTCTGCAGGATGTTATACAATCATCTTTGTTAGCAGCTGCACTGAATATTCAGGTTGATTTTATACAAGTTTTCTTAACGTTATTTGTTTTGGAGACGTAGCCGTGGTGCGGTTGTTGTTCGTAGTTATTAGGAGCATGATTTTTGCTCTTTGAGATATTAGATTTTACATGCTCTGGTTGTCGTCAACGCGTTCAGCCAGTCTGGGATGTCAACATTGATTTGGTTTTATGACTGGCGTGATGCCGGTCAAACTTTGTGCATTTCCTGAACTGTATTGATCTTTCTAAGAGTCTGTGGTCGTTTTTGTTATTGTTGTTGTTTGTTGGATGAACAAACAAAAACAATCAGCTCTATCGTGCAGCTGTTGATGCAGTAGTGAATTGCTTGCCGTGATTATTATTATTTTTTTTTTTTGCAAAAGCGGTTATCTGTTTGAAGATTTCTGCTGCTGTCGGGACTTCTCGGCACACATCCTCTGCAGGCATCTCCTTTTAATGTCTGTTGCCATAGCAACGGGCAGCGGCTGCAGACAGAACTAGATGTTAAAAAAAAAAAAACTTCTTGTTTTTTGAAACTGGTGCTGTTCAATTAGTCACTTGTAAATATTTAATAGAGAAGACCCAGCAAACTAGATTAGTCTATGGTTGTGTGTGGGGGGTGTCTGAATTTATTTAAAAATAATTACACAGAGTTTGTTTTAATTCTTTATGGTCTTTGTCCCTTTTTGAATTCTATGATTCAGGGTTGTTTCAGGTCCACCCTCACTCGTTCTGGGGTTTGTCTTGTAGGAGGCAGCTCAGTCTACTTTATCAACAGCAACAGCCATTTTCATCAGTCAAGCCAATGTGCTATTATCAGGCATGACTGGATAAATTAGATTAGCACTCTGATTTCACTTGTACATATCAGTGGGAGCAGCTGCTGGGCCCCAAGGCCTCTAATTACCAATCATTAGCTGTTCTGTTGGTGATAGTTTATGACTGGTGGTGTTCATGTGTTGGTGACTCAGGGTTTTTTCTTCATGTAGAGGCTCATCTCCTCTGTAGTCACCTGACCCACACTGTGTTCTGTGCTCTGAAACATCCCTGGGCTGAGTTGACATTATTTTTCAGCAGCCCTTTTGTTACAGAACGCCTGGACTTTCCTCCATTTGTGATAGATTAGTTTCTTTTTAAATTGCTACTCTTCTCTCTATGTTCCACTTTGGCTTTATTAGATGTGTAACGGACTGTTTCTCTTTTTTTTATTGTCTTGCATTCTTTTTGATTGTCCCAATACTGGGTGTCTTTTGTAATTTCTTTACAGCCGTACTTCTTTACAGCTTTCTGGAGATCGTCCCAGCCAATCTGGCAGTGCATTAGCATAACTGGATCCTCCATGGTGCTTTCTGGCCAAGACCAGATGGATGGCTAGCTAGAACTGCTAGACTATCATCCCTCTGTGGTGCTAGACCAGTGTAGGCGACTGTTCCTTTGCCATGCCTCCAGCGCCCACTGCAATCTTGAGCGCTATAATTCAGGCATAGTTCATTTCTGAATCATGGGAAATGGGAACAAAAGTTGTCTCTTTTCTTGGCATTACTGAAATATTGGTGCCAAATTTACAACCTTAGTTTTTATTGTACGTTTATATGTATGCTCTTCGACCATTCTAAAAGACAACACATGAATAGTGCCTCTACAGCACTAAGGTGTAGGCCAGCCAGCTTTCTGTGGACTGTAGGTGTAGCCTTGCCTCCTGCTGAGGTTAAACTGTTGCTGACTGTTTTATTTGTGGGGTTTTGCTTTGCGAGAGACTGTTAATATAAACTGACTGTCTTTCAGGTTGGATGGACTATGCAGAAAATGAGATGCTACGTGGTGTCTAGAGATTAGATCTGAGAGCTAACCTGTTTGATAAGCCTTAGTAAAGGAGGGAAATTGTTTTTTTTATGTTAACTCTTGGCTTGTTTGTATCATATGCGGCTGTGTCAACACTCTTCTCTCAGGTAACCTAACAGTAATCTAGGTTTGCTATATGACTATAGCAGTGTTAAAGTGACTGGGTGAGACTGGTTGTGCATAGACTTAACAACAGGGTGAGTAGGTTCGTGTTCAACACCAATGAGCCTCCATTCAGGGAACCCTAAGGTGAAAGGTCTAAACTGACCAATCGAGTCGTGTTACCATCAGAACAAGCCCACCGGTAGTTGTCGTCAGCCAATGACCTACATGTTACAGTGTTACATCACCACTGTGCCACTGTATTCAACACAGACAGCATCTCTAACTCAGCGCTATCAAATGGTGCTCCTGCAACAAAAACACATCTTAACCGAGGTAGCCATTTTTACAGAACACACTTGAACACACAAGGCAGACTCTGTTGTTTTAGCCATATCAGGAACTTCAGTCAGGAACGGGCTCATTTCTGTCAGCCCAATCTTAATTACTAGCTTTGTTTTTCTTTTGTTTTTTTTTTATTGGTGTCTAAAGTAACCATGTCTAGCCTCTAGCCATCCTCGATTCTTAAAGAGGCACAAAGACGGGGTTCAGTGTTTAGTATAGTAGCGTGGGACTGTTAAAAAAGGCAGCCTGGAGAACGGGCGAGCAATCGAGGGAGGAGGAGAGGGGGAGAGAGAGATAATTTGGAAGAGGAGAGAGGAAGTGGTGGCACGGGAGAGGGCGGAGGCGTTGGAGAGACAGAGGTTGGCAGAGTACATCGTGTGGAGGAAGAGAGAGGACTTCCAGGATAAGAAAGGAGACGGAGAGGAGGGAGGAAAGAGCTCAGAGAAAGGGAAGGAGGCTTCGTCTGAAGTGATCTGGAAGAAGAGAGAAGAAGGAGAAGCAGGGAGGGAGAGAGCGAGGGCCATTCAAAGAGGACATGAAAGCATTTGGAGGAAGAGAGAGAGGGAATGAAAAGGGAGCAGGTGGCAGATTTGAGAATACGATGCACTTGAAAAGTAGGCTTTCAAGAAACCGTGCTTCTACCAAGAGTTTGAGACTAGTCATACATCAGTAAGCCTCCTTTCTTCTTTAGCTCTGCAGGTGTTTGCCGTGTTATCGACCAGCTGAGGTTGTGTATTGTGTGTGCATCGCTGCTGTGTTCGTGTGCACAGCTCCTTTTGCAATCCCCTTGTTGGCTGCTAATAGGATTTTTATAGGCCTATGTCAAGCAAGATCGAGCTGCAAGGGGAACGGCTTCACACATGCACACAACAGCACACACACATATGAGAGTTTTACTGCCTCATGCATGCAGACGCATCGCAAACAAGCGCGCACGTCTTTTGTACAGCAAGACACAAACAAGAAGCGTTCAGAGACAATCACTCGTTTTGATTCTCCACGGTGCTGATGGCAGCTGAGTAACTGGCTCTCACTCAGAGGTGATTAAGTCAGGACAAGATATTGTTTTACATTCTGGCCCATCACCAAGACGAGCACTTCATGGAGAGCTAAGAACTCGTCAATGTAGGGGAATTCAATGAACAACAAAATTATGACAACATGAGTGCTGGTGCACTGAAAAACTTTTTTCATCTGTATTCTGCCGTTAACTGGGAGGCCCCATTTTTCTGCTGCACCTTCTCTCGCCCTGCGCTCGTGGATAAAGCCAGTTTTGAAGCGGCTTGGTTTTGGCTGCCTGGTAACAAGTGGAGGACAGACAAGCAAACAGACGAATGAGTGTCCTTTTTGGAAGAACTCTGAATTGTGAAACAAAAATACTTGGATTGAATCGCTGCAGCCTGAGTGAACCTGTTCCAGGATAATAATAATAATAATAATAAAAAAGAAAAACTTTACAGATTCATGATGGAGCTTGTGCAGAAAACCAAGTACACCCACATTCGGAGTGAGTCTCTGAGCTCAACTGATGAAACCAACTCCAATCCTTCACCATTCCCTCCATCTAGCCCCGCCACCCCCCTAACCCCCTCCCCTGGTTTACCTTCTTCCCTCTCCTCCTCGTCTCTCACTCCCATTTTGCCCCCCACCTCTCCTCGCCCAGCTGAGAACAGCCCCACCACCCTTTGCTCCTTCTTCCCCAGTATGAGATCCCTTCGCCTGGGTGTCTCTGGCACTCTTCTCCCAGGACCCAAGGCCTCAAACAGGTCACAGCAGACTCAGGCGCCCATTGAGTCCCCTGGAGATGACAGGAGCAACTCTAGCTCCTCCCCTCCTCTTCATCAACCTATTCCCATCCTAACTGCTCCCTCTCCCCCTCCCCGACCTCCTCTGCAGGACATGAACCGGCTCGGAGGGGCATCCAGGATGGCACGGGTAGAAGGAGGGCAGCTGGGAGGAGATGAATGGACGCGCCATGGCTCCTTTGTCAACAAGCCAATCCGTGGCTGGCTGCATTCTGACAATGTGGTCAGCACCACTGGTGTTTCCTATAATGTTCGGGTAAGTAAGTGGCACACTCTCACTATCCCCCACTTTAAACATAAGTATACGCTTCTCTTTCCAAGTTGTATTATGCTGTGTATACAGTTTCTCTTTTTCCTCCAGTCTGTTTCCTGAGTGTTTCATTGCTAAAATTGGACTGTGGTGTAGGAAATGTCTCATACTAACGTGTTGCCTTCCTGTTTCCTGGGCAGTACATGGGTTGTGTAGAGGTGCTACAGTCAATGAGAGCGCTGGACTTCAACACCAGAACTCAGGTCACCAGGTGAAATTGCACACGTTTCATCTTCTCTACGTTTCTTTTTGTTTTAAATCACCCCTAGTTTTAAAGAGAAATGCTACCAAGAAGCAAGACTTCTGATCTTTGAAACTGGTCCTGATCAATGGTTCTTCAGACTATTTGAATTATGTATTTGGATTTTAGATCTTTGTTGTTTTCAAAGACTTTCCATCCGGTATTTAACCATGACGGCAAATTGTGCAGTGTGTACTTGAAACATGAAGAAATGGAACAAGTACAGGATTAAAGAAGTAGTGTAAAAAAAAAAAAAAAAAGAGCAGTATCTTAAACTTGTCTTTAAGAAATAAAAGTAAAAAAAAATCAAGCAAAGACCTGGTTGCCACATCAAAATCTAAGATGGCCACCACCATATTTATATGTGTAAACTAGCCTCCCCAATCATTTCTCATATTTCTTAAAAGTATAATTTCCTCAAGTGATTGGAGTGATCAGTGGGGAGGCTGAAGATAAATCTATGGTGGCCAAGGCCACCACTGGCCACGCCCTTGGCTCCACCATTGCACCTGGTGATGGATAAAATTGCTTCCTCTGCTCACCAGGATCTGTCACTGCGCCACCTTGGACAAGCAAAAAAAGTAAAACCACCTCTGTGTTCTTATACAGTGTAACTCCTACCAACTTGAATATCTTGCACCAAAAACATGAAGGTTTACTTACATTCCCTGTTCATTTCCTGTCCAGGAAAACAGTCATGTCAAAAACTACATATATTCTCTATTCAAATTCCTCAGCGATGGGGAACATTGTCATATAGCTTGATTTTACAATACAATTTTATGTGTTAAGCTACATTATATTTTATGTGTCAAAAATTCAACACAAAAGGCAACTGTCATGACAAGTTGCTAATAACGGTGTCTAAAGATGCAATTTATAGACAGTTTTTTTTGCTATTTTGTCTGTTTAATGTACCAATTTTACATAAAAAGGACACAATTGGGGATGGATCAGTGTTGTCTACACTGTAGTCATCCCTTGTGTTCAGAAAACTCTTTATGCCTAGATTTATCAAAGTCTAGTCCAAAGAAAAACTTTAAAAAAAAAAAAAAAACCTTCAGAAAACGTGATGAAATATTAATCAAGACCACTTTAAATATTGCAAAAAGCCGGGCTCCTTGGAAGCAAAGTATAAATTAATAAAGGATTACTTTTTCACAGCATTGTAGTCCATAAAGACACAAGTTGGTAGCAGTGCTGTGGTTAGAATAAAATATTGTGATTGACCAATCCCGCCTTGTATGTCTTTGTGTGTTTGCTCACTTTCTGTCTTGCTTCCGTTCTATTTTCTTGCCTGTTTGTCCCCCCCCCCCCATTAGTGTCTGATTGTGTTAGCTCCTGTGTATGTGTGCGTACACCCCTGCTGTTCTCCGAAGCCCTAAATTAGAACGCTCTGGAATCCTAGTGGTTTCCTTGCGGTTTCCGTAGCGATATTTGTCTCTGTGGCAAAGAGGAGCACAGTTGCCAGGGCCAATAAATTATCCCACCAGCTGCCAGATCTCTTTTAATCCGCATAAAATATGAATCCAGGAGCAGTGTGAGCTGTGCTATGACATCTTTGCCAAGATGTGTGTTTTTAACGTTCCAGGGAGGCTATCTCTGTCGTGTGCGAGGCGGTACCCGGAGCCAAAGGAGCCCGCAGGAGAAAGGTACATACTACTCACTCCAGAACACGCCCTTATAAAACATTATTTATTTACGAGGCTTAAGTGGACAGCAGTAGAAGGGGTTTTCTGGTTGAGAGCTTGAATTAGCTTATTTGTCCACTTTGTGGTCAGTTGACTGTTTAGTCACATGCTTTCCTTCTCTCTTAGAGACATACTCACACACATGCACAAGACTGCATCTTTTTTTAAGTCTTGCTTGACTAAGGTTCATTTGTGGACATCATAATCCACACTTTAATCCCAAACTAGAGCCTCACTTCAGTTCAGACCTTAGCAATATTCTCATTGTTTTAAAAGTGATTTTGTTTTTCTTTATTCAAACAACCTTTTAGTTTCCACATACAAACATATGCATGGCTGTCTTTGTTGCAAGTCTCCTCAATTTAATTGTTAGACCGTTAGTCTAAACCTCACCATATTCTTAGCTCCATGTTCTCAGTTCAGTAGTTTCAAACCAAAAGTGAATGCTGGTAGAAGTACTCATCCAAGTACACAAACAAACAGAGAACTTGATTCAAGCTGATTGTACTCTTATGTGGTTAGTGTGCGACTCACACATAATTACCAATCACTCTCTAGTCTCTCTTCTCTCATCTTCATGCCACAAGGGACAGCTTTTTTTTATTTTTTTGAAGAAACTACTTCACTTTAGCAGACACAGCCACCAGTCTGCAGTTTACAGACTGGTCTGTGTTGATGCACACAGTATTCAAGTAAAACTACAAAACCTCCACCCAAACAGTCCATAAAACAGGTGGCTAAATCCAGCTGTCAGACCAGGGTTTGACCCAGGAATGTCTGGCAGCGTGGCACACCAGACAAAACACATTTTATAGAAAGTCACCAAGAATAGATTAAACAAGTCTAGTCTGTGATTTGGCGGGATTGAGGGTGACACACACTCCACATATGAATAAAAGTCATTAGAGCAGGAGGATAGGGATGAACGGTCTGACACATTCATGCTGGAAGGGCCTATGGGATGTCCTTGCCTGCAGTGTGCTGTTGGTCACAGTTGGTCATTGAGACCAGATCACTTTCACAATTGCAGCTGTTCCGTCACTCCCACACACACACAGGCATTTCCAAACATGCATACACACACCCAAAGACATTCTCAGACATGGAGCTATTATACTTTGTGAAGAAAAGAAAATAATGCATCTCTCCTGCTGCTTTCTGACTCTGCCGTGTAGTTGGATTGTAACTCAGGATCTGTGTCCCTCTCCTCTTTGCAGCCTGCCCCTCGCGGTCTGACGTCCATCCTTGGAAAGAGCAACTTGCAGTTTGCAGGCATGACCATCAACCTCACCATCTCGACCAGCAGCCTCAACCTGCTGGCTTCTGACTGCAAACAGGTTAGACTGAAGTTGAGACACTGCTGCCTGTTTCTTATAAAACATGGGAGCAGATTTGCCTCTGAAAGTCAAGAGTCCAAGATGGACCATGATTCTATGAACTCTGTTGTGGATGATTTAAATCCAGAGGATCAAAAGAGCTTGAAGGATTTTATTTAGACTTATTTGCTACTTGAGATCATTTCACACAGCTGTGTCAGTAGCTCCACTAAAACAAATGGCCATTGGTTTGCCAATGTTCTAAAATAGTTTATCACTGCCTGAATCAAAGTGCATGACTGATGTAAGAACCTAAGTTTTGACTGTAAACATGCACATTCAGTTTTTATGGAGGATTCAACCAAATGTAAACTAGAGAAAATACATTTCCTGTGAAAATGCAGTGTGAATGCTTATTGCAGAAGAATTTGCTGAAAAACTGCTAACATTAGCTAAAACAAAACATGCTGAACTGGAAGAACAAGCCTAAATTAGCAGAAGAAAGCAGAAAGAACATATATGCTGAATTGGTTTTAAATAAGCAGAAATGAGCACAAAAATTTGGAATTTAACAAAAAAAAATGCTGAAATAAGCTAAAAAGGCTAAAAGATGTTTAAACAACCTGAAGGAAGCAGAAAAGGCTGAATTGAGCTTAAAAAAAAAAAAAAAAAAAGGTGGAATTAGCTGAACGCGCTAAAATTGGCATAAAAACAACCAAATAATAACTGAAATGGCAGAAAAAGCTGAAAGGTGCACAACATGCTGTGAAATTAGCATAAAGAAGTGACCGGTAATTAGGTTGAAAGTAGCAGAAACTACCATGAAAACATGAATTTATCTGAAAACAGCTGAAATTAGCTTTAAAAAACAATGCTAAAAAACTATCTGAAAATGTAAATAAAGCTTAAATTAGCAGAAGAAAGCAGAAAGAATGTTTCCCAAATAAGAAAGAAGCAGAAATGAGCACAACAAAGTGGAAATTATCTGAAATAAGCTGAAATTAGCAGCAAAAATAAACCCATCTGAAAAGTAGCTAAAAGGGCAGAAAGTAAATTACCAGAAGGAAGTGGAGAGAGAACATTTTTGCAGAACTAGACTGAAAAAAGTTGAAATTATTGCAAAAGATGTGGAATTAGCTGAAAAGGCTCAAATTAGCATAAAACAACAAAATAGTAGCTGAAATTGCAGAAAAAGCTGAAACTTGCAGAAATAAGCTGAAAGCAACATAAGCTGAAATTCACAGAAAGAATTTAGAAGAAGCACAAAAATGTAGTTTGCAGAAAGAATCTGAAAGGATCACAAAACAGCTGAAAGAAGCTGAAAAACGTTTAAATTTGCACAAGGAAGCTGAAAGAAGCAGAACAAAATGTGAAAAGAGCAGTAAAAGGTTATAAACAGATCTAAAGATTTGAAGGATGTAAAATGAGCTCAGTTCATTTTCTCTGAGGAAAAATTGGCAGAAGAGGCTAAATCTTTCAAAAAGCACCAGTACCAAAAGTCATAGCAGGATTGCCCTGAAAGAGTTCAATGTTTTGGTATATGAATTGTTGAAATAGTTTGAGAAAGATGCTGAAAAACATCACAAAATAATTTAGAAATGGAAATAGGATCACAATAGTAGCATTCACACAATAAAATCTCTTCAGGGTTTCTGACCAGTGCAGAACATTTAAGGAAGCCCAGATAAACTAGGATGAAGCCACTTTGCCTCATTTACTGTGAATTCAACACAAATTCTTTTTATTGTATTTATTCTTGCCACTGAGCAGGGTGTGATCCTCCTCTGACTCCTAAGGAGTTAATAGCCTTTGAGTGAGGTCTCTCTTTGGGTGGATGGGATTAGCATTAACACTAATGCAAAGAAGCGTTGTTCTGCACATGTGCAGTACCTACACATAAACGAGGGATCAGACAGACCACACGTTGAGCACATGGAGCGTTATCAAGTGTTAATGCTGTTATTGATTCAGCACGGGCACTCGCTGCACGCTGTTCAAAAAAACAACTGCAGAACGGTGATCAGCGGAGGGAAAAACACTTTCCTCAGTAATGATTCCATACTTATCTCTCCATCCAAACACTTTTATTTCACTCCCTCACATACTCATCTCATCCATGTTCTCTCCTCCCATTCTTTTTTGTTTTGTTTTTCCTTTACAGATTATTGCCAATCATCACATGCAGTCCATCTCCTTCGCTTCGGGAGGAGACCCAGTGAGTCACCCAATCCTCTCTCTCTCAGCTCAAACCTTACTCAGGCCCTTTTCATGTCCTTCCTTCCTGTCTGAAGGTCATCTTCTGTTCCTGTGAAATTCACCTACTTCATCGCTGCTTTTCTGGCTTGCACTCCCCGATCACGTCACTTCCTGCCGCCTCTTTTGCAGCTTGCTTTTTGAACTTTTTCCCATCTTAAAAGGCTCCTGCTTTGTCTACTTTCCTGTCTTCCTTTCAGCTCTTTCAGTCTAAAACCTGCCCTTGGCTTTTACTCTTCTATTGATTTTTTTTTTTTCCTTCCCCCACTCCTCTGACTTCCGTGTCTCGCTCCCACAGGATACAGCTGGGTACGTAGCATATGTGGCCAAAGATCCAGTCAACCAGAGAGGTGAGCAGAAAGAGCCAAACCAGCCCTTTCACACAGGTTGTGTCTGTCAGTCAGGAGAAAACCTGAAATAGGAGTTTTGTTTCCTTTGATTCGACCTTTGACCGTTACCCTCTGACATGTGAGTCGACCGTCTCCTGTTTTGACTTGCGTACCTCTGGAACTACAGAGCCTAAAGTTGGATTTTAAATCAAACTGCGCATGAATATGACTTAACACTTTCATTCAAATATAAATTAATTACCATATTCACATGAAAGGCTCATCTGCTGTATCTCCCCTTGAATTTGATCCACCACCTTAGTTATATCGCACAAACAACTGTTCTACCATCAAATTAGCATTTAAAGTAACTTCTAAGCATATTTGCGTGAATAAGTAAAGATCTTTTTTGGGGGGGTTTGTAAACGCACTTTCATAGAGGTTATTGTTGCATAATCATCTTGTAATCCTTTAATCTGTTGAAATTTGGAGGTGAAGTGAATAAATTCTGTTCTTTTTATCGTTCAGTGAAGCACTTGATCAAAATGCCTCCCTACTTTTCCACTCTACCTTCATTTTTAGTCAAGTACTTTTGTTCAGGCTTCTTTCATCAGTTCTTTGTACCTCCTCGACTGTAGCGTGTCATATCCTGGAGTGCTCAGAGGGTTTAGCCCAGGAAGTCATCAGCACCATCGGCCAGGCCTTTGAGCTGCGGTTTAAACAGTACCTGATGACCCCCCCCAAAGTGGTCACACCCCATGATAGGTAAATGAAAATCTGCCCAAAGACACAGCTTTGCTTTGTTCGTTTCGGTATCTGCTTTTAGTAAAACCCCTGTCTCCTTCAGAATGGCACCGTTTGATGGCTCTGCATGGGAGGAAGAGGATGATGAGTCTGCTCCTCCACTGCCTCCTCCACCTGATGTCCCCTACTATAATAATTTCCCTGGAAAACAGCCTCCCCCTGGTGGACTGATTGACATGAGGACCCGCCCAGGACCAACACTGGTGAGAAGACTAAGACACGGTTCACTGCTTTCAATTAAAGACGTCAATCTAGATCAGTGGTTCTCAAACTGGGGTCCCCAGACCCCTGAGGGTTGTGTGAGCCAGTGCTTGGGGGTCCCCCCCCCCCTCAAAAAAAATAAAAATATATATAATTTTATTTTTTATTTATATATATATTTTTACAAGCAGGTAGATGTTTTTAACAACCCATTAAAATACACCAAAATGTAGGAAATCACATGTACTTTATTCAAAATTTTCTGGAAGAGGTACCAGCGTCTTGCAGTGATGTGTTTGTCTGTATGCCTCTGTGTTTGCAGCCCTACGGACAGCCAGGTCAGAGCGACATTTACAAGCAGCCCCTGCCTCCTCTACCAGGTAAGTTCTGCCTCTCTGGAAACTTAAAAGCAAAGAACCATTTCTCAAACTCTCACAACCCTTTCTTTCTCTCCTTCCTCTCTTATCTTGGGCTTCGACTAGTAAAGCTAAGTTGTTATGCACAAAAGGAAGATGAGCACAGCTTGCTAATATCTTCTGCTTTCTTTGCTGCAGTGGGTGCCAAAGAAGGGGCCCGAGAGCTGTTCGACGACCCCTCGTACGTCAACGTGGATAAACCGCGTCTCCCAGTTGCAGCAAATGGAAATGCTCACAGAGATGCTTTTGACATGAGTATGTATCCGTGCACGCTGTTTGGTTTGTTTAAATTTTCAACCCTGCACAGCACGATCTTACTACAGATGTAAGATGTGTGAATTGGAATGAATAAAGCAAAAATGGTCTTGCAGCTTCGATGTGCTGTTTTATGATGAAAAAAAAAAAGTTGATCATTAGCATGAGAGATGAACAGAATGGTTTGGACTTGAATTTCCTTGCAACTGATGCAAACTGAAGATTTTCTCTAGAGGACAGGCTTGGAGGAAGATAAAGGAATAAGTGTTTGTCCATTACAAGTGCATTTTGTAAAACGGTATTGGTTGACTGCATAGTGTTTCCCATTAAAGACACAACCCACAATCAATGTGCAGCAACTGTCCCTCAGTTCATGGCCAATATTTGTTCTTTTATCCAAATCAAATGCAAATAATACTTGCAGACTTTTTTTTTTCCTCTCTAGAAAGATTTCAGCTGAATTCACATTTGTGTTCGTTTCATTTTCCAAGAGCCGCTTGACGATGCCTTGGGGGTGTCTGGACACAGTGGCCAAAGCGCAGCCGCTATGGTGCAACAGCTGCAGAACGAAATCTGGTTCCACGGTAGCTTAAGTCGCAAAGAATCAGAGAGGCTGTTGACCCGAGACGGAGACTTCCTGGTGCGAGAGTCTGGGACCACGCCCGGACAGTATGTCCTCACGGGACAGCAGGGAGGTCAGCCCAAACACCTGCTGCTGGTCGACCCAGAGGGAGTGGTAAGTCAGAGTAGAGAGGCACATAGATACACGTTTTTACAACGGATCAAAGCTAATTCTTTATTTTCTTTTTCCGTAGGTGCGCACAAAGGACCATCGGTTTGGAAGCGTCAGTCACCTGATCAGTTACCACATGGACAACAGACTGCCCATCGTGTCAGCTGGGAGTGAAGTGTTTCTGCAACAGCCAGTGGAGCGCAGAGCCTAAAGCTACACACACCAATAAAATACTCCACCAAAAATAGACACACTCGCACTGCAAATACACACGTTCATCTTGTTTTAAATTCACACACACACACACACACAGCAACACTACATGTGCCACTCCTACGAAACTTTATATATGACCACACACAAGCCAAAACAAAAAGAAAATATCTCCAGTTTCTCTGCTAAATCACTTTTCTTGCTGCTGTTGCCATATTTCTGCCAAACTGACCTGCAACCCTTCACAAACTGTAGGCGAGGGCATCCGACGCGGAGAAGCACTGCTGCAATTTTTTTCCTCAACCTGCTGTGAACCAGGGAGGAGCTCTTTATCACAGCAAGGCTGAAAACAAATGCAATTTAAAAAAAAAAACATAATAGATAAAAAAATACCCACTGTGTGAAATTCTGTGTTCAACTACAGAGAGACTTGAGTGGATGTAGACTGAGTGCGTCGGTGCTTTTAAAAGCAGGTTTCTTTGTTTTGCGGGGGGCAAACTTTCCCTCCTCGGAGCATCGCTGGAGCGTTTTTAAGCAAAAAGCAAACGCACTGACAGGAGGTGTTCGTTGCAGAGACTCGTCCTTCGAGTCTCACTGGAGAACTTGAGAAGCAAACGTGAATCCGAGATGACGGAATATGCATAAACGAGTTCATCAAGAGGACCGCCCCACCTTCAGTCACTCCCCTATTGACTGACTTTTGAACTTTGACCCTTTTGGAGCAAAGCCGGTATGCAAATCCAGGACTGCTATGCTAAAACCCATTACATAGCGTTAATTTGTTTCTGTTCGCCTTGTCTTCTCACAATCGTTTTACTGTTCGGAGTACAGAAGAGTTCAGACAGCTGTATTTGCCCAGTCTCTTTGCACATGCAGGTATATTTACACACCTTCACCACATCCGCTCTGCAACACCTGCCATGCCAAAGATCAGGAGCTCGGTTGCTAACGACGGAGACGAAAGCCATGGCAAATCTTCGCAGTCCTCTTTCTATTCAAGTCTACATGTCTTGTACACTGATGTCAGCCACATAAAAACACTCCCAGAAGCATTTAGCTGATCTTACTGCTCCTCGGAAACACTTTACGATGTGTTTGCATTGACAATCTTTAGAGCTTCAGAGGGAAAGCAAAGGTGGGGCAATGTTTAATGTCAAAACATATAAATGTTCCGTCTAAGCAATGAGTTTCTCTCAGCAAAAGTAATGCAAAGTGTGTCGAATGAATTGATTTAGTTGTGTTTGTGTCTTGTGAGGGAATAATTTAAAAGAAAAAAAAAAAACGTGCAAACTAAAGTGTCTCTAAACGATCATAAGTCAGATGTTCTAGAGCGTTCAGCCAAACGTTCTCCTCGGTGTTGTCAAACTTGCAAAGACCCAAAGGGGGAAGCTGTTGTTTTCTCCTTCCACAGTGCATGTTTATTTTTAATATCTTGGTTTTAATTGTGCCTTGTTTCCTCAATGCAGTCATGTCATTTGCAATGCAGTCACCTTATGTACTTAAATCAAACGTAGAAAACTGCAGGAGAATCTCTCGGTTTAACACGGACCATGCAAAAAGTGGCACTCCCAACAAACACAAACAGCTCCAGTGATGGCAATCTCCTCTGATGCACATTCCTGCATTCAGCTTCTAGTCACAGATACTTGATGTCACCAATGAGGGGGAAAGGGGGGGATTTCTTGTAAATATTAATTTTAGATGGATATGCTTGCTATTGGATAGTTGTTTTGTTGTATATTTAATGAGGAGTGAGGCAGAGTTACAGCATTAAGAGTTCATTTTAAAGCCAAATGAAAACGTCATGAAACCAAAACAAAACCGAAGGAAGTCTGTTCGTGTCGACCTTAAACCGGGGAGAGTTCAGCTCTTTTGATGTGGAAGGATTAACTGCTTTTAACATGCAGCGGAGATGGTTTAAGCTGCCTCTGTCTTGAGAAATTGGGTTTAATTCTCACTGGATTGACGAGCTAACGGTTATCCGGAGCAGTTCAAGCAGATGCTGGTTTATAAATCCTTTAGTTTCGCATTGCGTGGTTATTTATTGAGGTTTCTATGGCAAAGAGTGGCAGCAGCTAGTTTGGAGCAAAGCCTCCGTGCCTCCACTTCAGGGTGTCCGAACTGTCACTTTTAAGTGTTGATTAGTTGTCAGGTGTGTTCAGACGTGCGCACATAATCCAGAGTGACGACTGTTCAGTGGGTCCAGAATAGGAAAAGCAGACGGTGCGTGTGCATGTTCGCTGGAACCGACCTTTCTGACTTCCTGTGTTCTCCGTGCGCTCTCGTCGTTCGTCACAGTTGCCTTTTTTGTTGCATGAAAACCTTTTTTTTTTAAGAGACTTTGTGGTTCGTTGACGGCAACGTTGCTCAGTTGTGTTGATGATGCTGTTATTCTTTCAAAAGCCAAAGGTTCCTTTTTTTTTTTTTTTTTTTATTGTGTGCACAGATGTTGATTTTTATGTTTTCTGTTATATTTGGTTTGGTTTGTAAAGAACTTTGTTTACACCTGTACCTGAAAATCTAGTTTGCATATATAAATACATTTATCTCTCCTCATCACCTCTCTTTGTTAGTTGATTAATTTTAAACCTGATGATGTGGTTTTTAACCAACAAAGCTCGTGATGCGAGAGTGAATGACCGTCTGGAACAAAGAGCGGGGTATTATTGTGGATTGTGTTGAAGCTGCTGGAGCTCTCCTGTTTGTGAGTAAGCTGTCACAGTCACCTCTTATTGTGGAGGGATACAACAGGGTGAACGGTCGTTACTCGTTCAAACCAGATGAGGAGAAAATCCCGGATGTGAACAGAAGCGGCTTGCTGTTTGGGGGAGGTTATAAGTAGAGGAGAAGAAGAGTGAGGCCCCAGGAATCATCATCGTGTAATTCCGCTCACGTTCGTCTCCATCTGCCTCTTAAATCTGAAGCCATGCACCCTCAGCGTCCTCTTCCCCAGGCCATGCCCTCCTCCTCTCTGGGGCAGCACCTGCGGGACTTGGCCATGGGTCTGGGACGGGGCAAGAACGTCCTCGGGGGGAACTTCACCTACAGTTTCATCCAGTCGGTTAAGGAGTGCCTTTACTTCCTCCTCTGCTGTTGGTGTATCAAAGAGATCCTGGACTGACTGAAGGAGAATACGTCAAGTTGTGCCACATTGTTTGGCTCATCTATGGAGGGTTTGATGAAGAGCGATTTGTAAGTAACTTAGTTTGTAGTATGACTTTCTGGTACATGCTCCAAATGTTTAGATTTTAAGTAATTAGTTCACCTTTAAGAATATGTTTCTGATGGAAGTTTGGTGTTCTAAAAACTAGATTTTGTTTTTTAGATGCACCTGAGCAATCACCCCTGCACACTTCCAAGACACCATAGATCCACGAGTGGACTGGGTTCAAGGTTTCTGAAGTGGACATGGCGTGGATGGTTTTTTTGGTGGGGAATGGTGCCTGAATAAATGATATAATGATAAAAAGATTCTTTTTCTTTTTTGTTTGTTTTTTCGTTTGTTTTATGATTAGAATGTAGAGCTGCTTCACAAATGACAAGTATTTTCAACCTAGCTGTTATAATGGTATTTAAATAGTTCAGTCAAATGTATGAATAGAACCAGAACAGATGTCAAGAGTCATCATCTTCAAGTTCATCTGTCTTCAGTTCAATTCAGTTTATTTATCTAGCACCAAGTCACAACAGATGTCGTCTCAGGGCACTGAACAGAAACATTCGTATATAAAAACTGTATCTGAGGAGCAGACTGCTTTGAATTGAACTCCATCACAGAACTCTGATCTTGAGCAAGCATGAAGGCCACAGTGGAAAGGAAAAACTCCCTCATGAAGAAGAAACCTTTAGCAGAACCAGGCTCTGGACAAGCGGCCATCTGCTTTGACCAGCTGGGTTTGAGAGGAACAGATACACAATGGCAGGTCAAGAATCATATGTTGAGATAGAAATAATATCAAATGAAAACTATTTATTTTTTAACAATTCATTTAAGGAAATTATGACAATTTGTCCTCTTGTAGTTTAAGCTTAAGGCAGTATAACAAGCCAACCCTAACTCCAGTTAAGACTGGCCGCAGCATTTTGGATTAACTGAAGACTTTTTAAAGAAGTATTTGGACACCCAGATAACAAACCATTATAATAGTCCAGTCTAGACATGACAAATACATGAACCAGTTTTTCTGCATCATTTTTAGATAAGGTGTTTCTAATTTTAGCGATATTACTTAGGTGGAAGAAAGTGGTTCTAGTAACGTGGGGGATAAAAGACATGTCCTGATCAAAAATACCACCAACATCTTTAACATTAGAGCCGGAGGCCAGATCAATGCCTTCCAAGGAGGGTTAAAGGCCGAAAAATCTATTCCTGATACTCTGGTCCAAAAACTAAAACCTCAGTCTTGTCTGTATTCAAAAGCAGAAAATTTTGGCATGTGATTGTCAGCACCTGTGAGCAACCAGTAGTGATCACATAACTTCAAAATCTGGGATGAAAATTATCTTCAAAGATGACAGCGCCTGCCCCACAGAGTGGGGGTTATTTTAAACAACCTCCAGAATATGGGAGTGGACAAAATGAACTTACTTCTCTGTAATTCAAGCCTGATCCACACTGACCAACACAACCTCATTTGTTGATTTGCAATCAAGCTGGTGAACAGCATGAGGAGGAAGTGTCAGACTGTTGTGGCTGTGTATGGTTCTTCCACATGCTACTGTGACACTTGTTAGTTAAATAAATGAGGTGATTAGTTACCATAATGCATTTTTTTTAACTACAACCATTCAATCCAATAAATGCCACCCATCAAGATTGTTTGGCATTGTTAGAGAAAATTTGGAAAGATTTTCTTGAACTCAACCCACACACTCTGCTGCTCAACTCACAGCAGACAAGTTCAGACTCATGCTCAGGCTGTTGTTTAATATTTTACATTATTATTGTTTAGCGTATACCTTAGATCCCTACAGTTTATTTTTATCCGTTATATTTTTGCTTTTTTGGGGTGTAACGGGGACCTTGAGAGTACACAGTTTCATTCCACCTCATGTACCACAAGTGATTTGAATGACAATAAAGAACCTTGAACCTTGAACATATTAATTTTCCTAACAAATGTGGCACATATAAGATTAAATAAACAGGCCTTTTAACAATGTAAGATTTGTTGCCAAGGAGCGTTGTTACTTCAAAGAGGATAAAAAGGACGATGGATGGATGGATGGATGGATGGATGGATGGATGGATGGATGGATGGATAGATAGATAGATAGATAGATAGATAGATAGATAGATAGATAGATAGATAGATAGATAGATAGATAGATAGATAGATAGATAGATAGAAATTCTAAAGGGTAGTGAAATAAAATTGAAAAAATATTTAGGGAAAAAAAAACATCCTCGAAAACTCTTGGCAGACTCTCCTGTCAATCAACTTTGAGCCCTTGATAAAAAAAAAAAAAAAAAGCTCGAGTCGTGATTGGTTGAGATGAATATGAAGGGGCGGGTTCAAAGCTATTCTCGACTATGATTGGGCGAAAGCCGCGTGAAGCGTTGCGTTCATGAGGCACGCTCTAAGTTATGAGTGAAGTTGGATGCGGAACCTCTGATGTGCCTCCTGTTCCTGTGACAGACTCCTGAAGTATACTCACCGACCACGGTAAGACTAACTTGAAATTCGACGATACTAACATTTTTTTTTAACACAAACGCACAGAGTTGAACATAAACATACGGAGTTTGTTCCTCCGCGGCACCGCACTGCGTCCTTCATCGTTTTCCTGGTACAACAGTTGTAAAGTGCTGGACTTTACTACTTAAATGTGATCAATATTCGTGTTACTTTATGCAGTATATCGTGATTAGACTGCTTTTTTTTTTTAACCAACATAGAATAAATAATTCTCAGTTGCTTTTCCTGAACCTGTTTATGTGACATTTCCTGTCTTTGCTCTCTTTCAGATTGTATGAAAATATAAAATGTCTGCTTTAGGGAGTGAGTGTTTGTGTTAAATTAACGTTTTGCTCATGTGGCCTTTCTCCTTTGCCATCCTTTTGACCTTTTTTGGTAAGTTTTCCTTGCAGAGACCAGTGGAGATGCTATCTGCTGCTGTAACAATGAGCTTGGGCACCTTTCTTTTCTTTTGCTCCTAAATAAAACCATAAATGTTGCCATTAGTGCTCTTTTAAGTTGAGACACAATATCTGGAAGACTTCTGTTTGCACGAGGAAGCAAACCTGTATGAGACAAGGTGTCAAGTAGCTGTAAATATTTAAAGTTAATGCTCCTCTGACTCAGACATCTGAGTTAAAACTAGATGAAAATCAAAGGAAAAACAAGCCAAAGTCTGGCTTTATGGTGCGTTTAGGTAATCCTTTTAAAACTGCCCCATGCTCCTTCTTTCTGTCTCTAGTCAATCTCAGGATGGCTAAATTTAGCAGGCATCTATTTAAACCATTCCACTATATGCTCCACAATGCTCTTTGGGCCCTAGGCTAGATTCAGTGGACTTCTCTTGGGAGGCGCTCGATTAGGAGACCTAAATTGCGCAGCTGGGAGGGAATTGGATTTGGGGAATGAAGTGTGTCATTACCAGGCGGATGTGATATTAAATGAAGTGCCCAGTGAAAAAGGCAGAAATATTTGGTAAGAAATGTGCATAAGCTCAACCATTGCGAAGAGATCATTTGCATTAGGTTTTTATTTTTTCATGCAGGTAAGCGGTTGAAACAAGACATCTGTTGAACAGACCAATACGTTTGAAGTGAAAGGCCTATTTAGCTAACCCAGACTCCAGAATAGTGCTGGCCTTGGTAACCCGGGTCGGTGCCAAAACTTTTGTCGCCTAGTCAAAAGCCAGGGTGCCCTCAAGGCCTGCAGTGCTCACAAACTACTAATGAAGAGCTGAGTTCTCCGAGACAAGAAGCTTTCCTGCTCGCATACAAAAACACACCGAGAGATGTCAGGAAAACGATACTGTAGGTTTTGTGTTGGTAGAGTGGGTGAGGCAGGAAAGCAGAGGCTCGTATTCAAATCCTGTGCACGAGTGAAGCTCTTAAAGCTGCGTCACAGTGTTGACCTCACTGTGAAGTAGTTACAGAGGATGACTAACTACTGATGCCACAGCTGGATATAGCTTATATTAAAAACTTTTTTATTTATTTAGAACTTCACAACAGACAATTTTCCCCTCCTTTTTTTCTGTAAAGGGCACGGAAGGCTTTTGTCCTCAGGGGTGAACCTACCACCAGTCACTGTCTTCTTTTGTCCCCCAGCGCTGAGCGAAAAGGGGGAATTGTAAATATTCTTCATCCCTCCATTAGTTCATCTGTACATGAGCACAATAATCTGCAAAATAAGTGGGGTATCGACTTCCATTTTTGTGTGGGGGTGCATAGGCGTAAGACCGGTTATTTTTGAAAATTGGGTTGCCAGGTCAATGTCCAAAATGATCACCACCATATCTATAGTATGATAACCTTGTGAGCTGGAAAAATTAGCAACGGGTACGTTTCCTTTTTGGTGTGTGGTTGCATCGAGGCGTAACAAATGTTCCGTTAGAAAATAGGGATGCCACTCCATAATTCAAGATGGTCACTCTCCACCATATAAATGTATTTTTTCTAACCTACAAAACTCTCAACAACCTAGCTCCATCTTATATTTTAGATCTTATTGTTCCATATTTTCAATTCAATTTCAATTCAGTTTATTTATATAGCGCCATATCTCATCAAAGTTGGCTCAGAACAGAAACATTCACATACGTAGAAAAGCCAAATAGTAAAGTTCTCTATCTACGGAAGCCAGCCACCTCGTTGAATCTGCACTTCATTTTCCTAACAGAGCACTTTGCTCTCAAACTGAAGGTTTACTCGCAGTTCCTATAGTTTCCAAAAGCAGAATGTGAGGAAGATCTTTCAGTTATCAAGCTCCTCTTGAGGAACCAACTTCCAGTTTCTGTTCATGAGGTTGACACATTGTCCAGTTTTAAGACTGGACTTAAGACTTTCCTTTTTGATAAATCCTATAGTTAGGGTTGGCTTGTTATGCTGCTATAGACTTGGACTACTGGAGGACAAATTGACCTAATTTCCTTAAAGAAATTGTTAAAATTGAATATTTTTCATTTGATACATTTCTATTTTAATACAAGATTCTTGACCTGCCATTGTGTATCTATTCCTCTCAAACCCAGCTGGTCGAAGCAGACGGCCGCTTGTCCTGAAACTGGTTCTGCTAAAAGTTTCTTCCTCATAAGGACGTTTTTCCTGTCCACTGTCGCCTTGAAGCTTGCTCAAGATGAGAGTCTGCCATGAAGTTCAACTCAAAGCAGTCTGCGCCTCCTATAAATAGTGTCATTAACTTTTTATGTACATGAATGTTTCTGTTCAGTGCCCTGAGATGACTTTTGTTGTGACTTGGCGCTATAGAAATAAACTGAATTGGATGGATGGATATTGTCTTATTTAAATAAAATTGATGCACATTTAAAAAAAAAAAGAAATAGTGATGCAGCTTTATATTTTTACACACAGTGGGGTTTAGCTTAATAGCTTGTAAGATATAATTGCATATTTTTTCTTAATAAAGTTTTTCATTGTTACAGAAGATGCTGTAGCATCCAGACGAACCAAACTCATACTCCTTGTTTTTTCTTCCTCACTTCTGTAACAATAATAAGCAAATACCAATAATATGCTTCAATAAAATTCACACCTTCCATTATTGACCAGAGGTTGATGGTGGTCATGATGTGTCTGTTTACTTTCATTTAATATGGAAAATAAATTGTAAGGGATTTTTCTGGAAAGAAGTGACAGCCATCATCACACTCCTTTTGATATATATAATTTTATTTAATATAACTAATAGTAATCACAAACCATGTTTTATTTTAATGCAGTTGCTGTGCTGCAGGTGAGGGACAGAGCCTTCAGCGGGCCATGTCGGGGGGCAGCGGTACGAACAACAGCTGGACCATTCTCTCCTCTGAGGTACGACCGTTTTATAAAGAGCATGAAAAGATGTGCAGCAGCTTGAAGTGACCTCGTTGAGTTGATTTCTAAAAAGAAAGCTCTTTGTCCCCAATTTGATTTTTCTTTCTTTTAGGTCACCTGGATAAAAATGAGGTTTCTGTCAAGTCTGTCTGAAATTTTCATTTTATTTTTCCAGAAAAGCAACTCTGTAAGCCACAGTTCTAGGGGCTTTATACGTTAACATGCTCACTATTTTTAGATCTGTTTTAAGGACGATGTTGCTGAAGAGGAAGATACTGATAAAACTCCACAGACTTTCCTCGTATTGATGAACTTTCTGTCCTCTGTTGTCGGTGTGTATTTTGCAGGGAACTGTTGCTGAAACCCTGAGGCCCTTTGCAGCAGGGACAGAGCAGCATGAAGAAATCCATCCGTCCTCAACAGGTGTCCTGGTTTATTGTTTGTATTGGAGTCGATAAAACTGAATTATTTTGAACAAACAGTGGATGCATGGATTGAAGTGCCACAGACTGTTCAGCTGAAGATTAAGCATTTACTTGTTTACCAGCACAATATTGTTCTGACTAAGGAAGTCATCCAGCAAGCTTCAAATCTACAAGAGTAGTCGTCACAAAATGCTATTAATCCTGTGAAGCTATTTGAGAGTGAGGCCGAACGGCCATCTTTACAAAGTAATGAGCCACTGTTTATTTGTTTCAATCTCTAAAAAGACAGCCGCTGCTTCGTCTTTTTGCTGTTCTCCTGTTAGAGGCCACCACAACGAGTCCTCCTCCATCTCACTGTGTCTCGTAGGCCACGTGTTTATTGCACGTGAGCAGTGGTTACTTTGAGCCGGATCCTGTCGGAACAAGATCCGGGAACTCTCTCATTTTGACCCGTTCTGTTCCGGTACCTCTTTGTTTAGATCCAGCCGCCCCCCCCCCCCCCCCCCCTAAAAGTCCAAAGTCTTGGTGCATTTTTATTTTAATTATTTATTAAAAATATAGCGAGAGGAGGCGTTGCCTTTAGCCAGGCGGACCCAGTCTGTGGATGTTCCAGCCGCAGCACACGCTCCTTCAAGGAGCCTCTAGGTGGTGGGGGGTGAGGATGGAGGGACAGATGGTCACATGACACACAGAGATTCTGCGCAGAGTCCTTCTCTTCTCCTCCTCTCCAAATATTATCCTTACTCAGTGGGACTTCGCACTGACAAACACCTCTTCTCCCCTCCTCTCAGACCCCCGAAACAGAAACGATAATTTATTCAACGGAATAAATAAAAGCCTATAGACAGTGCACGTAACGCACAGAAACGTCTCCAGACAGTTCTAGTGCGCACAACATCAGCAGGTGTCTGAACTCCTGCTACATTTCAGACATGATAAATACAAAAAGCTTACTGTAAAAAATAAATTACAAATACAAAGAGAGAAATGTTTGCTGTTATTCACATTATATGTCACGTTTCAAAACAGCGCTAATTTGTCAAAATAACAGCGATCAAAATGTCAAAGACGGTCCAATTTACTTTAATAAAAAATGGATGGATGGATTGTCCGTAGTTGGACAACAGAGAACTGAAGCCTTCAGGTGCTTCAAACGGTGCCACGAGACTGGAGCAGGAGTGGAGAAGAGTTCAGCTCAGAACCATGAAGTGAGGGGAGGAGGGGGGTTTAGGACACCTGACAGAACCAGAGCTGCTCATTCACACACAACCTGCTGTTCCTCTCCAAATAGTAATTTTATTAAGTGTTTACAAATGTAAGTAAATGTTGATGCATGACAACCCGTTAAAATACACCAAAATGCAGGAAATGGCATCTTTTGTTATCCTACGTCGTCACCCGCCTGCGGTTCTGCCGTCAATCAGTTTACAAATTAAGCCCTGCATACGAGTGATCAACAGTCTCATTAAATCACTTTTTTTGTTTTAACTATAACACAAACAGATTTAGGAGCTGACTGGATCAAATAAACCAGTTTTCACTGTAAACGGGCTCATTTTTTGTGGTTCAGACGTTTTTGGCTGAACATAAAAATATTATCTGTCAGCAGACACTTTGCATTTACGTCATTAATTAAGGTAATTTATTTCAAACCTGCATTGCTGTCCTTGTCTTTAATGCCACCTAAACATGTTGGTGTCACATTTGAGTCAACGCCACGATGTTTATCTTAACACTTTTAACACTTACGCATCTCTTTTAGCACAACACGAGCAGCGCAGCAGCCAAATCAACAGATAATCATCTGCACCAGCTTTTATTTAGCACACACCAGGATGCTTGTTGGGCTGATTTGGATGGTGCACATCACAGATTTCTATTTGAAAACTACAGTGCCTTGTGAAAGTATTCGGCCTCCTTGAACTTTTCAACCTTTTGCCACATTTCAGGCTTCAAACATAAAGATATAAATTTTTTTTTTTTTGTGAAGAATCAACAACAAGTGGGACACAATCTTGAAGTGGAATGAAATTTATTGGATGTGTCAAACTTTTTTAACAAATAAAAACTGAAAAGTGGGGCGTGCAATATTATTCGGCCCCCTTGCGTTAATACTTTGTAGCGCCGCCTTTTGCTGCAGTTCCAGCTGCAAGTCTCTTGGGGTTTGTCTCTATCAGTTTTGCACATGGAGACACTGAAATTCTTGCCCATTCTTTCTTGCAAAACAGCTCGAGCTCAGTGAGGTTGGATGGAGAGCGTTTGTGAACAGCAGTCTTCAGCTCTTTCCACAGATTCTCGATTGGATTTAGGTCTGGACTTTGACTTGGCCATTCCAACACCTGGATACGTTTATTTGTGAACCATTCCATTGTAGATTTGGCTTTATGTTTTGGATCATTGTCTTGTTGGAAGATAAATCTCTGTCCCAGTCTCAGGTCTCTTGCAGACTCAAACAGGTTTTCTTCCAGAATGGTCCTGTATTTGGCTCCATCCATCTTCCCATCAATTCTGACCATCTTCCCTGTCCCTGCTGATGAAAAGCAGGCCCAAACCATGATGCTGCCACCACCATGTTTGGCAGTGGGGATGGTGTGTTCAGGGTGATGAGCTGTGTTGCTTTTACGCCAAACATATCGTTTTGCATTGTGGCCAAACAGTTTGATTTTGGTTTCATGTGACCAGAGCACCTTCTTCCACATGTTTGGTGTCTCCCAGGTGCTTGTGGCAAACTTTAAACAACACTTTTTATGGAGATCTTTGAGAAATGGCTTTCTTCTTGCCACTCTTCCATAAAGGCCAGATTTGTGCAGTGTACGACTGATTGTTGTCCTATGGACAGACTCTCCCACCTCAGCTGTAGATCTCTGCAGTTCTTCCAGAGTGATCATGGGCCTCTTGGCTGCATCTCTGATCAGTCTTCTCCTTGTTCCAAATGAAAGTTTAGAGGGACGGCCGGGTCTTGGTAGATTTGGAGTGGTCTCATACTCCTTCCATTTCAATATGATTGCTTGCACAGTGCTCCTTGGGATGTTTAAAGCTTGGGAAATCTTTTTGTATCCAAATCCGGCTTTAAACTTCTCCACAACAGTATCTCAGGCCTGCCTTGTGTGTTCCTTGGTCTTCATGATGCTCTCTGCACTTTGAACAGAACCCTGAGACTATCACAGAGCAGGTGCATTTATACGGAGACTTGATTGCACACAGGTGGATTCTATTTATCATCATCAGTCATTTGGGACAACATTGGATCATTCATAGATCCTCACTGAACTTCTGGAGTGAGTTTGCTGCACTGAAAGTAAAGGGGCCCAATAATATTGCACGCCCCACTTTTCAGTTTTTTATTTGTTAAAAAAGTTTGACACATCCAATAAATTTCATTCCACTTCACGATTGTGTCCCACTTGTTGATTCTTCACAAAAAATTAAAATGTTATATCTTTATGTTTGAAGCCTGAAATGTGGCAAAATGCTGAAAAGTTCAAGGGGGCCGAATACTTTCACAAGGCACTGTATAACCAGTTTGTGCTGCAGCTTCTCATCTCACAAACAACTGTAAGGGTGACGATTCTCCTCAGGTTTAATTAAAGAACGCTCTAAACTTGTTTCCAGTGTGCAGACCTTTAAAAGGCTACAAATCTCAGTTAAGTAAAGCAACTGTATAAAAGGATTGAAAGTCCAATACATCAACGCTGGAGGCTGATAAGGTTAGAAAGAATACAATTATTCTAATTAACTGCTAATTAAAGATTAATTACAAGCCAATAAACCATGGACTCTGGCTCCGTTTTAATGAAGTTGTGTTTATTTAGTTTTCAGACACGATTTGGGAAAAATGCAGAAAAATATCTTTATTTTAATTCAGTTCTTACCATCCTACTTAAAAATACTTTAGTTTTTGTGCCTTAGACAACGTAATGATGGTAAAAATAAATCCACGTCATTCAGCTCATGTCTGCTCAATCATGTCCTGGTTTCAAGAATCAAAGCTGTTTCTTTGGATGGAGTGATGGTTGGAAACCATTGAACTCTAAATGCTTGCTCTTCTGTGTCTGTTGGGGGAAGCAGGTTCTGGAGAGACGAGCCAGCCTGCAAAGAGTGCAGCGTCTGCAGGAGGACTCCCCGTGGGGGACCATCCAGTAAGACAATAAAACATGACTGCGTATTCTGTAGCTACACTTTTAGCTGTGTGCTTTAGCTGAATGTGTGTTTCTGACTGGGCAGGGAACGTTTTGTGCTAGCTCTCATTTTTAAACTGTCACCTGGTTTTAGTTGATCTTTCGTTTTTAATTATAAACTATTCTGAGTGTTTTTGTCGCTCGTCCGCAGTTGAACCTCTAACTCAGGAGGCAACTTGTTTCAGTTAGCTGCTCTGACAGAACTCTACTTGGCTAAAGATAATTCACAACCACTGCGTTTATTTTTAGTGACTCAATGCAGAAACTTTTTTAACATGTTGTTGTTTTGTTTTTTTATACTCAGTTATCAGAAGAAAAATCAGATCAGCCCTCTTCTTCTCCTCCATCTGAAGTCTCTGACACCGTGGATCATGGTGATAAAATCATCCCCATGGAGGAACAAGCTGAGGGACCAGCACAGTCCGGCTCTGACCCCAAATCATCCTCCGTCTCCTACACCCTCCTAACTCCTCTTGGTGGAGCTCCTCCTGGACAAGCAGAGTTCACACAGGCAGAAGAAGAAGAAACTGTGCGTCTGGGGAACGAGCCGGAGCTACAACCGAAAGGGGAGGAGTCAGAGCAGCAGCCATGGACAGCTGACGCAGGTGAGAACACAAACTAACCCTGGTCAGGTCAGAATCTCTACATTCTGATATCATGCCCAAGTAATTGTCTGTTTGTAGCAGTAGTTCTGGTTCCGAAGGTGTTCGGTATCTGGGCCATGAGGTTGTCTGGAGAGAGGCTGTCTGTATGATGAAGACCTCATGATGAGACAAACTGCAGTTAGGACACCTGCAGAAGTAAATTGGCTTCAGAGGGACTGACTCTGAAGTTCTGTTGGGAAGATGGAGGTTTTTGTTCTGCTTCTGTCTCACTGCTCCGTAAAACGACCAGTCTCCTTCCTGTCTGTGGTGCTTTACACCTGGAGGTCAGGACCAGCACGTTCAGCCTTTACTGTTACTCCTCTGCAGTCAAATGAGATGCAAATAGTTTGTTTAAAAAATGTGCACACTCTTTATTTTAAGGTATTCAAGAACTATCTTTTATTTTTAATTAAAATAAAAAAACAGAACTCTCCATCAGTTCAAGCACATTTTAAATGAAGCAGGTCGACCTTTTCATGAAATTTGGTCAAACCAGTTGCAGAACTGTTTTATGTTGAATATTAAAGGACTAAATTGAGTCCAACAAAAAGCCACAGACCGTTATAGATGCAACAAAGAGAATTGTTTGTTGGTTATGTTGCAACAAATCAAGGTGGGTGGTACACTAACATATTTGGTAATTTCAAAAATGTACCGGTTGGGTGGATATACATTACTAGTCTATCTTAAAGTCTCACAATGTTACTTTTTCAGCTTCCTCCAGCTGTAACTATACAAAAGTTACATTTCTAAATTAAAGATAACACTTTGTTGAATTTCCTTTTCTCTTTATATCTATAAAAGGTTGAATAAGCCACAAAAGTCAATATTTTTTTCCACAGAGAATTGTTCTCTGCCACAAAGTTGTTCGTCCTTAATTGACCAGAGGTCTGTAGGACCTTTAGGATCTTAAAAATTAAAAACTACATGAGATGATTTCATACAGAAAGTGTCCAGATGTGCACCAGTGTTTGGTGTTTTGATGCCCAGATGTAAAACTGAACCCAAGTTTTTTTTTTTTTTTTTTTTACCCAAATTAAATTTGTCCACTCATTGTTTCAGACGCCCCTGTGGGTTCAGAGGTCAACAAGGACAGAACGCAGGAGACGGCAGAGAAAGAGTCTGAGGAGAGGAGGAAGAAGTCCCTCCTTGCAGCTCTGGAGCAGATTGGAAGAAGGGAAGAGGAAGAGGATGAGGAAGAAGAGTTTCAGGACCCTCAGCGGGAAAACGGTGGCATCTTCTCTCTGAACAAGTGCATCCTGGGAGCTGTCCTTCTGTTAGCTTTGGGCACCATGTTTTTCTCAGGTAAGCATCACCTCCTGACTCGTCGTCATGTTTCCACTGATGATGATAAACGATAAGTCGTGACGCGAGTCACCGTGAGCTGGATGAAGGATGCTGAGGTTTGTTGTGCCTGCAGGTGTCTTCATGGACCTGAACAAGGGTAGGTTGGTTTGTTCTTGTGTATGTTAATGTGGGTCAATCCTTTTATTTTATTTATTTTAACAAAGCATGTTTTTTGGGAATGTGCATGCAGATAAAGACTTTGCACGTGATGCATAAAAAAACCGCTTTCTGCACTTCTAAATGCGTGTTTTCATCCTGCAGGAGCGATATTTGTTATTGTTTTTATGTATTGTTATTAAAACTCCTTTATACATTAACCACAATACAAGTTACAGAATGTTACATTTGTATTCAACCCTTCGTTTATCACCCGCTGCTCGTTGTTGGTGGTGGAATGTCATCCCCAACTTATTCTTGGAGCGCTAATTGATGGCACAAGATCAGTTTTTAAACTTTGGATTAACTGTTGGAGTTCACTCTGCGTGCCTCCATCTTTTACTACTTATCCATGGCCAGGTCAGGTCCAGGAGAGAAACCCACACATCCATCTACCCAGCAACACTCCTGCTCCTCCTGGGGGAGCACTAGGAGTTCCCAGGATTAGGCCTGTCACCATAACAATTGTTGCTGGGTGATTAATTGTTTCAGAAATTATTGTGATAAACAATAATAATAATTAATAATTTTAACTCCCATGCTTCTGTATAAATGTGCTCGTCAGTGTAAAGCTTCTGTCAGTTGAACTGTGCAGAATGACAGCAGACTTTGTGATTTGCAGACAGCGAGCACGCTGCAAACGAGCTGAGAGACACGGAGGCAGCAGGAAGACAGGTCAGTCCCCCGCCGCTCTGTCTGTGCTCATCAGTTTCATTTGTATAACCAGAGTGTTTACTCTGGTTTTCTTTTTCCCGTTTTGTTCTCGCTTGTGAGTTTTTAAAATTCAATAACTCACTCTGAATATGGCTTTGATTTCAAATGTTCCCAATCCATTGGACATTTTCACAGGAGTGGTTCAGTCCGGTGGTTCCTCCACACACGGACGCCGGCAGCTCAGAGCTCCTGAACAAGCTGGACGAAGGAAGCCGGCAGATTTCTGCGCTGCAAGCCCAGCTTCAGGTGTGACTCCAATCTGCTGTTCTTCATAAATACACATAGTACATAACACAAATGTGTCAAGACTGTAACATTCACCTGGGACCCTTTTCTCCTCCCCACCTCCTCTCTTTCTTTAAGCAGGCACAGAAAGAGGAGCTAAAAGTAGCGAAGGAACAGGCAGCGGAGGGAGTCAAAGAGCGGCTGCTCTGGGAGGAGGTGGAGAAGGAAAACAGTAGGTTGAAGACAGAGGTGGCGTCTCTCCCTGTCCTTCAGAAAGAGAACGACAGGATGAAGAAAGAGCTGGAGTCCGTCCCGGCCCTACAGAAAGAGCTAGAAACCCTGAGGTCCACTGTGACAAAATTCAAACTCTCCTCAGGTACAGAGGAGCAGGGTGGGGTGGAGGGGGGAAATAGAGGGATAAGTGTTACAAAAAAATAAGTGAGATTATAGAAATTTAGTCTGTTTTCATTACTGTATTTTTCAGACTGTAAGACTCATTTAAAATCCTTTAATTTTCTCCAAAATCGACAGTGAGCCTTATAATCGGGTGCACCTTATGTATTAACTCTGTGCTTAATGACCTCAAACCGATTTTATGTGGTTATTGTGAATGAGTCGAATAAAGTTCGACTTATTTGACAGTTTTGTTTCGCGTAATGCTCCGTTATAGTCCAAAAAAATCCAATATTCTTTGCTACTTTTAATAAACTGCCTTTGTGTCTTGTTCCAGCTGCGGATCAAAGAGCTCCAGCTGAGGAGAGTCTCTCCACACCGCCCCCTCCTGGACAGACAGCACACAGCAGCCAGGCCCCCGCTGGAGCCACACACACCAGGACGCTCTGGGATGAGCAGAAGGAAAAGAAGGATCTTAAGAAGGATAAATATGAGACGAGTGAGAAGAACCTGTCTAAAGAGGGAGAGAAGTCTGCGAGGAAGGACAGAGAACAAAAGGAGTTCAAAAAAGAATGGAAGAAAGAGAAACGGAGAGAAGGAATGTTAAATAAAGAGAAAGAAAAGGCAGGTAAGCAGAAGAGGCAGAGTGATGAGGTGAAAGACTGGAAGAGAGAGAAACCTGGTAGAGGTGATGATGGAAAGCATGAGGAGAAGGAAGAGAGAGGCTGGAAAAAGGGAAAAGACGAAAACGAAGGTAAAGATTGGAGAGGAAAGGAGGAGAAAAAGAACCGTCAGGGAGGGAAGGAAGGCGGGGAGGGGTGGAAGGAAGAGAAGGACTGGAAGAAAGTGAAGGAAAGTGACAAAGAGAAGTGGGAAAGGAAAGCTTGGAAGGAGACGGGAGAAAAGAAAGAGTGGAAGAAAGATGAGTGGAGAGCTAAAAACAGAGATCAGGGTAAAGAAGGGAAAGGAAAAGATGAGCGGAAGCCGTGGGAAGATGGCAACCATCATGGTAAAGAGAGGGCAGGGACGGAAGAGAGGAAGAGTAAAAATGAAAAGCGAGATGAAGAATGGATGAGGAAAGAAGAGAGGTCGAATGAGTGGAAGAAAGACAGGAAGAGAGGAGAGAGAGAGAAAAAACCTAAAAACGACCAAGTTCAGAACAAGAAGGAGCACAGGTCTGCAGGAAACAAACACCAGGAGGAGCACCTGTACGCTGACCCAATCCCCCCCCACTCCCACCGCAGACCCTCCGTGGGTCACCCTGAGTACTGGCTCCAGCAGAGGGACCGCCTCCGCCGCCACCCCAGACCCCCCCAGAGCTGCAGCTCAGCGGAGAGCTGCGCTCGGAGCGAGCGGCTGCTTCCTGTCACCTCCCCTGACTTCCAGGACGTCCTTCAGTCCTACCTGAGCGCGGCGGAGGAGGCCGGCGTGGACGAGTCCAGGACCGGGGAGCTGAAGAAGCTCGCCGCCGAGTTCTTTAAAGACGGCGTGTTCGTGCACGACCAGATGAGCTTTCAAGACTTTGTGGAAGACTTGGGAGATATTTTGGAAGACCTGGTGGAAGGAGACGAGGAGGACGAGGAGGACAGTCCTCTGGAGGAGCAAATGGAGGAGTTTGAAAAAGAAGTGATGGAGAAGTTTTCAGTGCCGGGTGCTGGCGAGAAGGAGAAGAGAATAAAAGTGGAAAGGAGGAGGGAGAGCGGACAGGAGCGAGGCTGACGGAGGAGAAGGAAGCGACGGGACAGATGGTTTGATCAGAGGGAACACTTAAATCTACATTTCACGAGCGGAGACGCTTTCTTTACGTCCACCCGTTGTCTTTTTGATGCTTACTCACACACTGACCAGAGCCGTCCTACGGAGCGAGCCACGCCTCCTGAATTCAAATGTTCGCACGGTGGACCAGTGGTTAAAGCTGTCGCCTCACAGGAATGATTGGAGACGGGCACCAGCTCCCTTCAGTGGAAGTAAAAACGTGAACGGACGGATGCTCAGTCCAGAAATCTCTAATGATTTGAAATGTGATGAAGTGCAGCTGCTGTGAAGGCTCCTGTTTAACCGCCCGCTGTTTGTCGTGTGCACTGATCAACATCTGTAGCAGCTCGTTCATAAAGCCCTCGTTCGCATAAAACTCATGTTTGCATCACATTATTTGTACATTTTGCATCCATATTGTGTTTGATCAAAACTTTCTGGATTTAGACGTGTTGACTATTTGACTTGTAGAAGTTATTTAAAACGAAGTTTGTCGGCCACATGTTGAGCATGTTTATTTATTTTCAGGTACAGACCTTCTGTTGTGCACTAAAATGTCTTGTTTTTGTTGATTAGGTGCTTTTTTTTAAAAGTTTTAAAATAGTTTTCTTTGTTTACGGGAGTGTTTTCTGTAGAACTGACTGGAGGCTTTTTTTTTTTTTTTTTTTTGAGCTTTTGTTACAGCTGCAAGCAAATAAATTCATCACGTATGTTTGGTGGAAAAACTTGAACTTTGTCTTTTTTTATTTTTTAAACAAAAACAAGAGGTAGCAACAAATAATTGGTGCCTAAAATTGATCTCCGTTAAACATATAAAAGTTTTATTTTTATTTTATTTTCCAGTCAGCAACTGATCTGTTCACATTTCAAGAAAATTCAACTAAAACCTCAGACACCGAGATGTTGGTTTTTCCCACGAGTTGCTCCTTGAAACCTGAATCGTTTGCACTGCGTTAAAAAAAAAGGCAGAATTTAATCGTCCAAACGTTGTTGAGCTCGTGTTCTTCCAGTTTTGTTCTCCAAATGAGCTCGTAATTTAATCAGCTCTGGTTTGCTCTCATCTGCGCAGACAACAAACCTCAGGCGTGTTCATGTGATGTCTGCAGCATTCTTTCTTTCCCCACTCTCCCAACAACACCAACAGCTTAAAGCCCTTTTTGTTTCGTTGAACTCGTGAACGATGAAGTCAGAGGCCTTCATGTTAAAACACCTCGGAGATGATTTACAGGACATACGATGGAGTTTATGCCTGGAGTTGCTCACGTGATGCTGGGATTCACTGGAGGGACTGGAGCCATAACCAGAGAGGGCCAGCGTCTGGACCTAGCATCGTTGGAGATACTGGCAAAACAGCCAACAGGAAGGGCTGATTTTGTAAAACTTATAAATAAATATAAGACTAGAGAAATTGCATTTCCTGCAAAAAAGCTGTGTGAATGCTTTTTACTGAAGAAGTTGCAGGAAAACCGCTGGAAGTAGCTAAAATAATATTCTGAATTGTAGTTGATATGGAAGAGCACACCGTAATTGGCAGAAGAAGTTTATTTGATGAATTAGGGTTAAATAAGCAGAAATGAGCACAAAAATTCAGAAATTAGCTAAAACAGCTGAAATTGCAATAAAATAAAACAACTGAAAAGTAGCTGAAATGGCAGAAAAAACTAAACTACCAGAAAGAGCTGAAATGAGCTAAAAAAGTGGAATAAGCTGAAAAATCTAAAATTGGCATAAAAACAGCTAAATAGTTGAAACTTGCTGAAATAAGCTGAAAGGAGCATAATAAGCAGAAATTAGCAGAAAGAAGTTAGAAGAACCACAAACAAGTTGCAGTTATAGAATAATAACCTGAAAGGAGCACAAATCAGCTGAAAGTAGCTGACTTTTTTAGTTTGCACAAGGAAGCTGAAAGAAGTTGAATCAGAGCAAAACATGAAAGGAGCAGTAAAAGGTTGTAAACAGATCTAAAGATTTAAAGGATGTAAAATGAGCTCAGTTCATTTTCTATGAGGAAAAAAAATGGCAGTAAAGTTTGGATTTTCAATTCAAACAATTGCTTTGTTTACACTGAGTGCATACCTGCACATCAGTACATCTGGAAAACTACTGGAGCAAACTGCCTGTACCACCGTTTGCTATAGTTCAGGATTGATTTCAAACTTTGCAACGAGTCCCTTCATGTGTTGCTCCTCCATTTTGGGTTTCTAGCATTTTATGGGGTACCGTTTGTAAAGTTACACAGTCAAAAATTAACATCAATATTTTGGTTTATTTAGCCTTTAATAAGATATCAATTTTTTTTTCCAAAGTCACATTTTCACCATGTTATTCATACATTTATAAATGTCATAATTCCAAACTAAATATTTAATTTACAAGCTAAATATTTAGTTTACAAACTAAATACTTAACTTGCAAGTTAAACTAAATATTCAGATGTAAACTAAATATTTAATTTCCAAGCTAAATATTTATTTTAAAAACTAATCATTTAATTTCCAAACTATTTATTGTCCAAGCTAAATATTTAATTTCCAAAAATTTCTAAGCTAAACATTTAATTTCCAAAATAAATATTTAATTTGCTAACTAAATATTTAACTCTCACCTAAATATTTAGCTTGTAAGTTAAATATTTAGTTTGTAAGTTAAATATTTAGTTAGCAAATTAAATATTTAGTTTAGGAATTAAATGGTTAACTTAGAAATGTTTACTTTGGAAATTAAATATTTAACGTAGAAAGTAAATATTTAGCTTGGAAATTAAATATTTAATTCGCTCCAAAATATTTAGTTTACTAACTAATTATTTATCTTGCAAGTGACATATTTAGTTTGTAAACTAAATATTTAGCTTGAAAATTAAATATTTAGTTTGGAACCATGGCATTTATAAATGTATGAATAACACGGTGAAAATATGACTTTGGGGGGGAAAAAACTATTTTTTTTCTTATTAAAGGCTAAATAAACCAAAATATTGATGTTAATTTTTGACTGTGTAACTTTACAAATGGCACCCCATAGTATTTTAACGTAGAAAAATGGTTTATTGGGAGTAAGTTAGCCTCACTTTAAATTAGTTATTTACAAAGTCCACGTTGCTAAATATTAACTGAAGCAGTTTAAAGCTGAAGTGACATGTTGTCTGTTAAATTATTAGCTTTTTGCACAAGATGAATTTTCATTCGTTTAACCTTTATTTATAGAAGTTAGTCTGATTGAGTCATGAGGGCTAATTTTCAAGAGAGACCTGGTTATAAATACATATAAAATGAAAACTAAATCAAAATTGTGATACAAAATAAAAACAAGCTACATTATGGAACGAGGTAAAATACTAAAAACAGGAACATCTGCACTGACTTTTGCATTGAACTTAACAGGTATTTAAAATCCCTTAGAGAGGTCAAAGTGGACAGCTTCAGATCTTATTGCAAGGTGTTCCAGGAAACAGGAGCAGAGTAAGAGAAGGCCCTTTTGCTGAATTCAGTCCATGCTGAGGGGACACTGCAGGTAATGATGTCCTGAGAATGCACGCTGTAGCTGCCCTGATGACGTGACATGTAGGAAGAGATGTATGAAGGCAACAGACCAAGAAGTGATTTAAAGATGAAAATGTACCAGTGAGAGAGTCTGTATGAAGTTAATGATGACCAGTTAACCAGTGAATATAAGGTGCAATGGGTACGATAGTTACAGCCAGTTATGAATCTTAGCATGCACGCTATGGTAGACAGTATCCACCATCTGCAAGGTGCTTGCAAGAGCATGCATATAAATAATGTCACCATAGTCAGTAGAAGGAAGAAAAGTCAAGGCGTTTCCTAGCATTCAGTGTTAGACAGGATCATTTCTAAAAAAGAAACACAATTTTACTTTCAATTTCTTTACCAAGTTTTTTGACATAAGCCTTAAAAGAGAGATGTGCATCGACCAAGATACCCAAGTATTTGTAAGAGTCCACAAACGCAATAGGAACACCATTCGTAGATGAGATAGAAGGAAGGACTGCTGGTACCGACTTCCTGTTTGAAAACAACATCCCTTTGGTTTTATCAGCATTTACCACAAGTTTGAGACGGAACACATCAGACTGGATGATGTCGAACGCAGACTGTAAAAGCTGGAAAATCTTAGCAACTGATTTAGCTCGATAATAAACAACTGTCATTGGCATAGAAATGTAAGGACGCATCAGGAATGATCTGACCTACATTATTTACTGTATGTAGACTGTAAAGAGTGTGGGTCCTAAGACTGAGCTTTGTGGTACGCCAGAGTTGGCAGCTAAATAACTGGAAGAAGTATCATTGTGTTGAACACATTTACCTCCGATCTGAGAGATAATTAGAAAATCAACTAGTATGGTCTGAGAAACCAATTTCTGAGAGCTTATGGCATAAAATGTCATGGTCCACACAGTGTCAAAAGCTTTAGACAAGTCTAAGTCCACAAAGTCCTGGACATATTGATCCTTTTTTTAAAACCAAGAAGGTTCAAATCAGCTGGAAACTTTCTGCGCGACTAAAAACATGCATGTCAGATTGATTAGTGATTTAAAGTGTGAGGTTGTAAGTGGGGTGTGTGTGTGTGTGTTGTGATGAAGAGTCAACCTGCAGGGTTTGGACAGGATGAAGTGGAAAATGGTTTACAAGTACTGTACACCTACATTTCTGTTCTGCTGCTTCATTTGTGCTTCAAAATAATTTGAACTCCACTGCTTCTGCTGTGATGCTTCTCTCGAGAAGCTTCTCGTCTTCTTTCAATAAAAACGAGTCCCTGCTCGCAGATAAACCCCCGGTAAGGAAGCAGCTTCGTCTCGAGGAAGCAGCAGAACAATTCTCACTTTTCCAAATCAGCCTTTTATTTCTTTGTTAGTTGCTGCCCTCCTCCGTGGGGCTCTGTGTGCCAGTGTTTCAGCTAACAGCGATACAGATGTGCGTTTCTGTGGCTGTGCCGTACCACGGAGACAGGAAAATGAGGAGTGGAGATGTTTGGACGCCTTGTTAGCTCTAACTGCTTCCCTAATGTGCCAATTCTGCACATCCTGCTGCAGTTTGGGCTCAAATGAAATGAAGCCCTAGTGCCCCATTCCAAAAGGTTTTTGCAGTTCAGACTTCAGTACAGTGTACGATTAGAAGTGATTTACGTTTTCTTTCCGTCTCTCTGTGGCAACGTGGCCACAGAAAGGATTTCAATGAAGCCATTCTTCATGGATTTGGACCAGAACTGAGTAGAACATGAAAAGTAGAGATTTGTGGGTATGTGTTGTAATATATTTAATCCTCTTTACCCCAATTTAAATTTTTTTTTTTAAAGTTGTCTTTGTCCTTGTCTGTGTGTCTTCATCTGTCTTTTAGCCTAATATCTCATGAAGCAGTGGACTGTGTACGTCTACAACTGATTCAGTGTTGGAGGTGATTCCATTCAAGGTGAACACCAGAGATAGTCAGTCTTAGGAAACACAAAATTAGCTGTAATTCTGTTAATTTTACAGGCGTTCAGCTAAAATTTAGTGTGGTAGTAGCTGAGAGTCGTCCTCAGCACATACTCTGACACTTCCCTGTGGGATCTCACAGTTACTCTGGAGACCATGCTTGAAGGTTTGACTGAAACATTTTGAACTTTTCAACATAAGATGATCTCAGTTTAAAACTGTGGCATGAAAGGTGGCGGGCGACATTTCTTCTTGGACTGCTAGGCCTTTCATCATCATACTTCCTGTAATGTACAACTCTGTTACAGGCTGTAGTTGTAGAGTATCTAGAAGAGGAAATGGAAAAAGGTTTAACACCAATGATTAATCTACTTTACTGGGACAGTTGGGCTATAAAAGCAGGAAGGACTCTGTCCTCGCATCAGTCAAACACACCTGAGCAGGTGAGGTCTCTGTCTCTTCTTTGTCTTTTCAGAACTGACCCTGTCCAAGAAAAGACGCCAGTTCTCCTGCATGGAAACATATTGTTTTGAAATTGTGGTAATGTTCTTACAACTGACAGAATTTCTTGTTTTCTGCCTTTTCTTTCTCTCTTTCTGTTCTTTCTTTTGTTCTTTTTTCCATCTTGTGTCATTCTTTCTTTCTTTGTTTTTTTGTTCTTTCTTTCTGTTCATTTTTCTGTCTTTCTGTTTGTTCTTTGTTCATTCTTTATTCCTGTCTGCTCTTTTTTTTTTCTGTTCTTTTTCTTTCTTTCTTTTTCTGTTCTTTCTTTCTGTTCTTGCTTTCTGTTCTTTCCTTCTTTCTTTCTGTTTTTTCTGTTCTTTCTTGCTTTCTTTTCTTTCTTTCTTTCCTCCCTTCGTTCTTGCTGTTTTTCTGTTCTTTATTTCTTTCTGTTCTTTCCTTCTTTCTTCCTGTTCTTTCAGCTCATGATGGAGTCAGCCACTGGTGTTCTTATTTACCAGTTTAAGGCATACTCTGCCAGCGACAGGTCCGTTAAGACGCTGAGTTGAGATGAGTTCTGCAGACTTGTCAAATCAGAACTCCCCCGCTTCATCGAGGTACTGAACAACAGAACTGCTGCGATGCACCGGACTGTTTTAATTGTAGTTACAAAGATTGTAAGTCAGACGAAGATATTTATTTATTTATTTATTTTGTAGAGTAGAAAGTGGTCTATTTTATTAAAACTACATGTGTTGACTTTCCAGCTCATGAAGCAGATGGTCTTTCTGGATAAAATAAATAAATTAATAGATATGTTAATCCAAAGAAGCGAGCGTTTCCCTTCAGTCCTGTTATTATGAGCTACAGCTCAGGTTCTGTGTTTTATCGTTGATCACTATAAACGTTCAGATTTTATTTTTCTGTCCTGTCCTTTGAGAACAAAAAAAGCTCTTTGGGAATTTTTTTTAGGATTTACTTAAGTTAGAAATAATTTATGCTTGGTTTAATATAATCTTGATTGGTGTAACTTCCCTATATTTGATTAGATGATTAAAAACCTTTCTGTGATTATTTGTTGTTGATCTGTTTTCAGATCATCTATAAAGTTTTCCATGATGCAACATTTTTAAAAAACAGTTATTTTATCTTTTCAGTCTTTTGTTTTCTTGTTTACAATAACTGTTTTTGGTTTTTATGGGTTTTGTTATCTATAATTTTTTGTTTGGACTGTGTTTTTTGTATTTATTTTTGTCTGTTTCAGTTGAGCTCTTTATTCTTTCATTCTAGTTTCTCTCATACCTCCTTTGTTCGTTAGCACACTTCTTCTTACTCCATAATCAGCCTTCTAACCACACACTTTTCCAGGTTTCTTCTTGTTTCTTCATGCATGTTTCATTTTCTTTGCTTCTCAGTTTTGTTTTGTAGTAAAACACAATATCCAAAGTGAGGCTCATGGGCCGTTTGCGGCCCTTTGAGAGATTGTGTGCGGCCCGCAACTGCAATTTAAGACTGGTATAATTTGGCACATGGACTTGAAAGATTGATGTAGAAAGAGCTTTTTACAGATTTTGTGGGTGACATTTTATAAATATTTTGTTAAACAAGCAAAAATGAATAAAATAAAAATTTTGAACTGCGAGCCGACAAAATCTTCAGTCCAAATATCCACGGCCGAGCCAAACAACCCCTTTTAAACAATGCTTTTTAAAGAAGTAACTTATATCTTGCTTTTGTTCTTGAGATTAGAATAAAATGTACTTCCCAAGCACAAGAAGACAAAAAAACAATCGAACCAACGAATCAACGGAACTGAATGATTTCCTTAAACAAAAGATAAATAATTGTTAGCGTAACTTTTAGAACTAATTTTGCACCAAAATGAACATGTTCTTGTCCTGTCACTAAAATGCTGTTTACATTATTGATGAAAGTTTCAAAAGACAAAAAATAATCCAAAGAAACAATAAATATATATTTATAAATCCAGGACATTTTGGCCCACGTGTCAAAATGTTCTAAAAATAAGTAGCTCCTGAAACCTGTGGGTCCTAACTCGCCGGGCACCAAACGTGACAGAACACGCTGCTGTTTTACAATAAATGCAGAATTTATTTATACGTTTTTATTCAATTTTAAGAATAGTTTTCTTTGAAGTGTCCAATTTTTCTTTCTGGAAATGATGTGAAAGTTCAGTAAGGGTTAAAGGTTCATGTTTCTGGAACGTTCGGGCAGGTTCTTTGAGCTCTGAGGTGTTTGCTGATAAAGTGCTGGACTTTGAGTGTTTTTAAAGTCCCACAGTAAGTTAGTGAAGGAGCTGTTCCATGGATTTAGACTCGATCGCATCAGAGCAAACGTTCAACAGGAGTCAGCTCTTTATTCTAAATGCTCGTGCTTCACATGTAAAAATACATAGAGCCTTCGTTAGCTCCTCCTGCCTCCATCCTTGTGATCATCTTCACCCAGGAAACGCTTCACGAGGCCTAACAGACACAAGTCTGCCTTTTTTCCAACTGTGGAAAATTCCACGTGTTTCCTCTTTGATTCACAGCTGAGATGATCCCTTCTGCCACAAGATGGTGACAGAGCCAGTGGGTCTTGAGCCCAACGCCTCTGCTGATGTCCTCCTGTGTGTGTGCTGACGTGGGGGGGCTTCTGTCCTCCAAACCACTCCAGCTGGACGGGGTCGCCTGCTGGACGTCAGAGTTAATTTTTATTATCTCACACATTTCCTGTTCTCCTGCAGAATGCTGGTGACCCCCATGGTGTCCACCAACTCATGAGCTCATTGGACCAGAACAATGATGGAGAGCTCAGCTTCCTGGAGTTCTGGCAGCTGATTGGTCAACTTGCAAGCAAGCATGGGGGGCTTCAGCCAATAGAGCGTCCTCATTTACTCCCAGTTTTTCCACTGCCATGTGTTACTGACCTGTCTGTGTGCCACACAGGAAGAAAAGGAGAACTCGTCCAAATCACTGGTGTCCGTTTCAGCTGCAGACTGATTTAGATCTAATCTCCAACCAAACGGTTGTTAAACTGAGCCAGTATGAGAACCAGTCCCTTTGCAGTTCCCAGCACACACACTCACACACAGCTGCATGTGCTCACAAGCCTAAAGTTAAGATGATTGTGCATGCTGTGTGAAAATGTGTGTGTGTCGGTGCACCGATTCCTGGAAGACATCCCCTCGCTCCAGGACTCGAACAGATGAGTGGTGTTGGCAGAGGAGCCAGGTTTGATGTTCCAGTGTGACCAATAAAAGCTAAATGTAACAGTGTGTGTGTGTGTGTGTGTGTGTGTGTGTGTGTGTGTGTGTGTGTGTTCAGGGCTCTCTAGGCAGACAGATGGACTCAGGCCACA
>NC_056502.1:18023570-18030261 GCF_014905685.2 Nematolebias whitei
TGTGGCCTGAGTCCATCTGTCTGCCTAGAGAGCCCTGAACACACACATGCACTCCAAACATGAGCGCACGCTTGTTCAAATCCTGCAGGAGAAACCGTCTGTTTGCCAGCAAGAAGCATACATGCACGTGAAACGTACACAAGCTGCAAAGCAGTTGGGGGAAACAGAGGTTAACGGGTTGACATTCACAGAAAATGTGTGATTTTTTCCCCCCAAACAAAAGGAATGTTTGTGAGAAATAAAGAGTGTTGCTCAAGCTGTGCCTCTTTCCACATTCCTCTCCCAAGCACACGCCCTATGACAACGAGAGAAAAAAAAAAGCTGGCTTGAGTGGAAGTTAAATCACTGAAAAGATATGTGCTGCTGGGTGATCTAGAGCAAAACTGGTGAGGAGGAGAGCAGCTGCCGAAACCCTTTCTGTCGTCTTTAGTTCCCTTTTGCCAGAGGTGAGTCTGCTTTCGCTCGATAACTCTGCACAGACTAGTTTCAGCTTCGAGTTTTTATTTTACTGACAGTTTAGTGTTTTTCCTCCGATGTGTCATCAATTTTTCATACTTTCTGAGCGTTTGGAGCCAGCTTGTTGGGCGCCGGGGTTGGGTTCCCCCCCTTGTTGGTAATCTAACTCCAATCTCTTTACACTTCCACTGAAACCTGAAGCTCGAGTCACCCGTAGTAATTAATTCATCTGCTGCATGTCAGTCCTCCCTGTGGTCGTTCTACAAATTGTGAGGATTAGTTAAGGCCAAACCCAACCGGAGCCGACTAGTTTTTTTGGGACGCGGTCGTGCCAAGACTGTGATGTTTGCGATCGAGATTGAATTTTAGCTCGTGTCGGCCTGAATTATTTAGGTTTTGATTAGACTCGGGTGGTGAGACTCGACCTGCTGTGGTTAATGAGTCGGAGGGGAAACGGTGAGCGCTGCAGGTAACATACTGACCGCAGAGGAAGTGAGCGTGACACACCCAGCTGGAGCAAACAGGGTGCAGCCGATCGATCGGGGACGTTGGAGGAGTCGAGTGTCGGAGCAGAACATGAGCTGCTTGATCTGGACTTGAAAACTTTGACAAATATCTTAAAAAAAATAATAATAATAAAGCAGATTCTTCATGTGTTCAGGGGAGTGCTGGTGCTGGGTGGGTCACTGAACTGGTTTAAACATGAAGTTTTAAACTGTGAGGTGCCTTTTGAGCCTGAATTAGTTCGAGAACTAGAATCAACACTGACGACATAAAAAAAAAAAGTGCTAAAAGTTTGAAAAGAAATTACGTTTTTAAAGATTACTCACATTTAAAGATTCCTATTAGGGGAAGAAAAAAAAAGATAAAATCTCTTTTCAAGTTGAACGTTTTGACTTGTGTTTAAGTTTTGATTCATGAAAAGTGGAGTCGGAAAAAGAAAATAATACGAGCGAGGGCTTGTCTCGAGAGCAAATTCCCCCGATTAATTAAAAACAGCAGCAACTGAAACGTCTTCAGGAAGAAAAAATAAGCGTCTTACTTGTAGTCAACAAGTGAGTTTGTGTCATTTTACACATTTTTGAAAACAAACCTGTTCCTCTTGTCCAGGAGAGGAATGAAGCTGTTCTGCTTCTTCTTGGTTTGATGGAGAGACGTCTTCTTGGTGATGAGAGATTAGCGTTATTTGTCACTTCGACTCCTGAGACTAGCTGATGAATCTGTGCGTTTCTGCATGTGGTACCATGTCTGCTTAAACGTTCTCTACGGTTCTGTTGTCCTGAACAACGACTGGTTTTCACGCTCCAGTTCAAACCGAGGTTAAAGATTCTGACATTTCCTGACCGCGTCCATCTCACTGTCGAGTTTACAGATGTTATCCGGCACAGCTTTCTGTGTAAACATTTGGTTGATAATAAAACAGGTTGGATTTGTTGTAAAGTTTATTTAGGCTCCGCCTCCCACTCAGACTGATGGGACAGGCCCTGCAGGACTGAACTGGAGTAAAGTAATTCATGGTGGTTGTGAATGAATTGTGATTTTGAATATTTTTGATCAGAAATGTTCAAATTTTACTTTTATAATGCAAATAAGGAAAAAATAGGAATTTATATTCTCACTATCCTCACTAATCTGGACCAACCCAGGACATAACATTAAAATATTTTAACTATCTCCAGTTCTTTAAGGTCTTAAACAAAACAATTGTAAAAGAAAGTTTATTGTGATAAAAAACAATGCATTTTTTTATTATTATTAATTGATATAGCTATGCAAGTCCTAGTGAACCTGAATGACAGCAGACCTGAAAAATACTGTTTACAGGACAAACGTTGAGGCAAACATGCAGGAACATCTGACCTACATGTTGAAATGGACCCTCCTTCTGCGAGAAATAGCAAAGTTTGATCTTTAGAAACGTTCAAGAAGTTTAAAATAGAAGTTTGAAGGCGCATGCAAGGAAAGCTGCATGGCGATTTAATATTCTGAGGAAGCAGGAATATGTATTTATGTATAATCTCCAGCTGGCATTTCAAAGCAGTCTGCTTAAAATTAGAAATAGTTGAATAAACATGTGTGGTGCAAAGTTCCAGCAAAAGACCACAAAAAGAGTCAAACTGAATCAGTCACACAAATAAAACAATGAGCAGGGCCTCACATGAGCATTCATTCCTCTTGAGTCATCCTCAGCTCTGCACGCTCTGAACTGGACCACGTGTGTGTGTGTGTGTGTGTGTGTGTGTGTGTGTGTGTGTGTGTGTGCTGTTGGAGACCTTCAGAAACCCCCGTCTGCACTCAAACCACACACTCCTAACATTTCCTTGGTGTCTCCAGTCCTGACTCTCAGCTTTTGCCCTCAGGCTCATCTCTCTGCAGCTACAGTTTACTCCGCTCTGGTCTGAACCTTTGCTGTCCAGCTGCTTGTTGTGAACATTCGTGAGGAAGGTGTTGGAACAACTGTCGTGGCCTGTTAAATGATAATGCACAGCATGCAACGTGACAGATGTTCACTTGATGGTTGGATGGCTGTGCATGTGTGTGTGTGGGGTGTGTGTGTGTTGACATGGCAGGAAGACATGAAACAAAATCCAGGGTTTGGATGCTGGCTCTCACTCACTAATTAGGTTAATGCAGCAGAAGTCCCAATTGTCTTTCAGTCAAAGTGTGTGTGTGTGTTTCTGTTTAGGGGGCTAATGTAAGTATTGATGTGTGGCGTAGTGTCAGATAGGAGATCTTCCAGCTTCTACAGTTACTCCAACACTATCGTCATTACTTCAGCCTGTGGCCACTGCTGCTGCAGGGTAGTTTCCACACTGGAAATCCTGCAGCGAAGCATCACTTCCTTCTGCAGATGCTTATCAGCTCTGCTCAAGTAACATTTGTCCAGGTCTTGTGTTTTCTGAGGGCAGCTGTCCTGAAGTTTTTCTCACAGAAACTTAGAGAGACTCCTGGCTTTTGGCTGCGTTAAGTCTGAAAACGTCAGGCTGGACGCGAACCGGCCGAGCCAGGAGTTCATTTGCAGCGCTAGAGCTGCTGTATGTGAAACGTGCTAATTTCCATAACAAACTATTCAAAAAGACAGCTCAGAACTTTTAAAGTGAGTTTCCGTAGAAAACAGTTAATGTATTATGAGTAGACAGCTCTTTTAACTCAGAGAAATGCTTGACCTTTGACCTGATTAATGAGCTAACAACTAGCTAAAATGCTACAGCTAGTAGGAGCTTAAAAATAAGAATTAACTATAAATCTTATCATGTGTAGTTGAGGGAAAAGTAAAGGTTTATAAATGGTGAAGTTTTTTGAGAGTGGATTTGTTTTAAGATGGCGGCAGTTCACTTTGAGTTGTTGAGCTTTCAACTGCTAGCTGATAGGCTAATGGAAAGCTGACACTTAGCTCAGGTGTGTCAAACTCAGTTATTAAAGGGGGCCATAAGCAGAGCTTAATGTGTAAAATCCATGCTGGAATGCAAATAGTGGGCGGGCCCGTGGGGAGGGGATCTGGGGGTGTGGGGGTCCTCCCCCAGAAATTTTTGAGTAAAGTAGACGTGATTTCCTGGTGTATTTTAACAGGTTGTTGAACATCTACGTTAATCTACATTTGTAAACAATCCGCTCCTGTCAAGCATCCTACCCACCTCCTTATTTGACCGAGCCTGACACTGTCCCTGCTCATTGTTGTTGGACTCCTCCTTCTGTTCATGGCCGCTGCCTGTGGGCTCCTACCCACGTACGACTGCCTGGTTAGCTTGGCACTCGCCTCCACCACACTTTTAGGGGCAGAGTTTTTTTTTAAGGGTAGATGTGGAAATGTTACTTGAAGGGGCAGCTTGTATGCCCGCCCGTAAGTGGCTGTTGTGTTTAAAATTAGTGTTTATGTAATTATTTTCAGTTTACATATCCAATATAAGTTTTATTCATTCTAGGCAGTCATATTTGTTCGTAACTTTAGTATTAGTAAGCCTGAGTGTTAACGGAATGCACCCTGTAGTTACCCTGTAAGAGAGTTTTCGGATCCTGTTCCGGCAGGATCCGGCTCAAATTAAGCCCACGGCCACAAGCATATATAAAGTGTAATTTCTCATCTTGCAGAAAATGTTGGAATTGTGCTGATACCTCGAATTATTACAAAGTTACAGTAATAATGCAAATTGAGATAGTAAAAAAAGTCATCTGCAACATGTTCAGAATAAAAGATACCGGTAAACATTTTGTTGATGACGTTCAGGTATGTTTATTTATTGGTTCAACCATCATTTATTAGGTTGAACATCTTTGCTTATTAGATTAAATAGATGCTTGAGGGATTTTATTTCTGTGTATGTGCTTGCGCTTGTGGTGATGGGGGTAATTTAAATGTACCAAGGTTTCAGTAAAAGTAAATAATCTAATTTTTAGTTGCTATGGCCATCATTAATGGGTAAATGGAGACTCGTGATTTGTAGACACGGATGTGGTGTTTGAGGGGAAGTTTGTATTGTTTAAGTACTTGTTACTTCGTACATTTCCCAAGGCAGCCTGCTTTCTTACTTCATCAGGTTATATGATGCAAAAGATATTTTGTAAAGTAAAGTAAAGTACAAAGTGCAGTTTGATGCAGTCAAGACAAACTCACGGAGCTCAGTGGGTAAAAAAATTAAATAAGATAAAATAAAAATATATGGCTGATGCAATTTTCATGTTCTCAGTTAAAGTTCAGTTTAAAGGCCAATTAGAGTTCATTGCTGCACTTTTCAATGCACTTCAAATGGCTATAAAATACATAGTTTTGAGTAGATTAAAAAATCCGGGGAAGCATAATCCTGGACACTCCCTCACCCCATGACTATGCAAATGCCTGTAAGTAGAGGTGTTCCTCATTGCCATTAGCAAATGTTAGCAGGTATGCATGAAAATGAGGGAAGAAACGAGAGAATGAGATGAGCTATAAAATATATTGTGTTTAAAGCATCATCTTGGAGGCCAGATACGATGTTTACAAGGGCCACATTTGGCCCTCGGGCCTTTAGTTTGACACGTGAGTTAGCTTGTCAATCTGGCCAGAAATAAACTTTATTATCAAATATTTAGCGCATGTAAGATATTAAATTTAATCAAAACAAATACATTTAAATAAATTCAAACTTGTAACGCACAGTATGTTGACAGACTAGTGACCAACTGTTTGATACTTAGTTGATAGTAAGATGTTAAAAATGTAAACTATTATAAACTTTTACAACTATTATAAGATGTGTTTTATAGGATATCAAGTCATCCAGCTCCTTTTTGTTTAACTACTGTTGTCATCGCCAAAAAAAAATCAAAATGTGGGATCTAACATCTTCATTTAGTTTATTTTCTAAAGTCACTTTGAGTAAGTTTTACCGACATCAGTTTTAATCGTTTGCAGCTGCGGCTCGTTTCTTTTCTGGCTTTGAGGGGAAAAAGGCAACGATGCACTCAAGAATCCAGTTTAGTTTTTGGTTTTCTTTTGGTCAAACACAGAAACCTGTTGATTTTGCTCATATCTTAAAATTAAAGAGAAGAAACTAAAACAAAGTAGACAGAACATGTTGATATTTAGTACTGAACAATGTCGTCTAATATAAAACACTTGCAAAGACATCTCAGTGTTCAAAACATGTCAAAGGGACAGTTTATAAGACGGTGGTGAGACCAGCTATGTTGTGTGGTCTGGAGACAGAGACAAGGACAAAAAGACATGAGACAGAACTGGAAGAGGCAGAAATGAAGATGTTGAGGTTCTCATTAGGAGTGACAAGGATGGATAAGATTAGGAATGAGCTCATCAGAGGTACAGCACAGGTTGAACAACTGGGAGATAAAGTTAGAGAGACCAGAATGAGATGGTTTGGACATGTCCAGAGGAGGGACAGTGGGTATACTGGTAGAAGGATGTTAAAAATGCAGCTGCCAGGAACAAGACAAAGAGGAGATATATGGATGCAGTTAGAAAGGACATGGAGATATTGTATTTTCCGGCGTATAAGTCGCAGTGTTTTGCGTAGATTTGTCAGTCCTGCGACTTGTATGAAGCAACTTATATACTTTTTTTTTCCATATTCATAACACAATTTTTGACTGACACTAAGTTTCTAAGAACTGTAACAGTGAGTCCTCCCGTGCACGCTCGCTTCACTCAGCTGGTGCAGGCAGACGAACGCTGGAGCGCTAGCAGCTCTGGCCGCGATGGATGGATGGATGGATGGATGGATGGATGGATGGATGGATGGAT
>NC_056502.1:18030271-18036227 GCF_014905685.2 Nematolebias whitei
TGGATGGATGGATGGATGGATGGATGGATGGATGGATGGATGGATGGCATCACACCGCCCAGGTGAAATTAAGCTGTTTTGACCATTAAATAAACGCATAATAAATTAGATGGGTCAGCGGTGATGCATAATAAATGTGACTTATACGCCGAAGCGACTTCTATACGTTTTCTTTCCTCTTCGTGATGCTTTTTTTGACTGATGCAACTTATACGCCAGAAAACACGGTAGTTGGAGTGAGCACGGAGGATGCAGAGGACAGAGTGAGATGGAGGAGGATGACTCGCTGTGGCGACCCCTGAAGAGGGAACAGCTGGAAGAAGAAGATCCTCTTTAAATAACTTACTAGACAGAATGGTTTAAATGAAGTCGTTTTATATTCCTAAACAACAAAAAAGTAAATCGACTTTATGGAATGACTCGTTCTGTTTTGATTCCCACAGGTTTAACCCGTGTTTGTGTCTGCAGTCTTATTGAAGTTTTGTCTTCACCACCTCAGGCTGATTTGCGCGGCCTGTTTGTGAAACTGTTTTCCAGCAGATCTTGATCGCTGCAGAAGAAGCGCAGCTGTTACAAACACTGCCTCCGCTCCGCTCAGGAGCCCCAGAAAACGACGTCACCGTTCAAACGTGTCACATACAAACACCCTGAAATCAAAGCAGACGCTTTAAATTTTTAAAAATTTATTGTTGTTTATTGCTCCACTGGTCAAGGTGATGTTTTGAAGGCGGTGTGTGTGAGCCAGGTGAGGAGGAGCAGGAGGTGTAATCTGAACTTCGAGCCCAACAAGTGTTTTTTAGGATCAGATGTCTATTGTCAGGGGTTATTGCTTCCTTTGTGCTTACCTTAGAGACACCCCCCCCCCCCCCCCATCACACCCTCTTTTATTTTAGTTTTATTTTTTTTCTACCTTTGTTTACATCAGACAAACTTCAGGCTGCATCCTTTGCTCTTTTGGACACTCCTCTTATCCATCTTGCTCGAGCTCCTTCTCATCTTTCGCATATGTGCATTTGAACATATTCAGTTCAAACATTGTTTCATAATCGGAACCACTTTACAATAAGTCATTTTGTGTTTTCAACAATTCATTTGTAAACTGCTGGAATTCTAGGTGAACTTCCTCATAGTCATAAAAATCCTTCTTCGGGTCTAACAAATAAACACATTTCAGGTTTTTAAGCTTTAAAGAGATGATTAATATTTTCTAAAAGGGAGTTAATAGAAAAGTTATGAACAAATGATATCTTACCTGTTGTAGAACTAATTTAATTTAGATGAGATTGGCAAGCTAGTGGCTAGTCTTTACGACTGTGTTGTTGACCTAAAACCTTTTTAATCTCAAAGAAACCATAAGGATTCACGTGATTGGTGTGGATCAACTTTTATATTACTGTCAGTTTAAGATGGCAGCATCTTTATTGGTATTGACTGCCTCTTGAATTAGCCATTAGCTTGCCAATCTGGTCAGAATTAAGCTCTGTTTCTTCAAACTAACTATCTACAGCAGGTAAGATAATAATTGTTTAAAACTTTTCCATAAAACTGTACTTCAAAAGACCTGAACTATTGTTGGTGACTGCCATTGCATTGCATGGAGGCAGTGCATTGCGATTGGATTGCCAATGTGATGCATTTCTAATGCAAATTAAATACCCAAGATGGCCGCCTTAGCTACAAAATAAAAAATATGATAACTCTGCCATTTTTAAAGCGATTCAGCTGAAATTCGATATATTGGTAGCTGAGAGCGAACCCCAACACAGTACAGTCAAATCAACTATTTAAATCGGCAGCGGCCTATCAGTCCCCGTCAAAGTTTCTCCAGGAACTTTTTAGTTTTAATTGTCCTTGTCCTGATCTGACCTTTTAACATTTTTAACAACGTAGCATCGTTTTTTTCCTGTTTTAATTTTATTTCTTGTTCTAGAAGCGTCTTCATTTCTAAAAACTCAGAACGTCCCTCAGATTTTATTTTTCTCGAGTTGCCATAAAGAGATGAAATATTTTCAACAGTTGTTAATTTATCGTTGTCTCAGGACGACCATTTTGTGGACGAAAGAGAATCTATAACATCCAACGAGCAAAACATTAAAACTGTTGCATGGTGAAAATGTGTTTTAATAAAGTCTTTGCAAGGACTGCCACAAATGACTCATTGTTTCAGAATCAGTTTAACACGGTGGTCTTTGTTTGAAATTCAGAGAGGTCCGCTTGAGAAAGGTCCAAACTATACGAGTTTAAACTCTTGCTGCTGGTGTTCTTCACTCACCGCGATGTCTTGTAAAGCCCGTACCTCTGAGCTGACTGACAGGAACTGTAGCACAATCGTGGAAATTACTGTAAATGCTGCTCCACCCAAAATTTATTACCATAAAACGCTAGAAGTGGGGGGGGGGGTCTAAAATAAATTGCCATAACTCTTAGAAAAGCTGCACCGTATACAATAAATAACCATAAAACGTTAAAAAGCTGCACCGCTTATCATGAGTTACACTGAATGTGAGGCGGCACGGTGGATAAGTTGATAAAGCTGTTGCCTCTCAGCAAGAAGGTCGTCGGTTCAAATCCTGGCCCGGGACCCTTCTGGGTGGAGTTTGCATGTTCTCTCCGTGCATGCGTGGATTTTCTCCGGGTACTCCGGTTTCCTCCCACAGACCAAAAACATGCATGTTGGGCTGATTGGTAACTCTAAATTGTCTTTAGGTGTGAGTGAGAGAGTGAATGGTTGTTTGTCTCGTTTGTCTCTATATGTGTCCCTGCGATGGACTGGAGACCTGTCCAGGGTGTCCCCCGCCTCTTACACAGTGATCGCTGGATATGGGCACCAGTGACCCCCGTGACCTGAAAAGGTAGAAGCAGGGGGGGGGGCAGCTCTTATAAAAATGAATTACAATAAATGCTAGAAAAGTGCTGCTTGAAATAAATTACTGTAAATTTGTAAAAAAAGAAAAGTGCACAAGTAAAGGTATACGTTTAATGCTACTGAATTTTATCAATTCACTTGGGTTCAGGTACTTTTTCTGGAGTCTGATCTGGACTGTATTTTGCTCTTTGGGGACCCCATGTCTAATAAAACGCCTTCTCTCTCCTTCCTGCTTCTTACACTCAGACGTTGCTGATGTTGACTTTTCTTCTTGTAGAAACATGGAGTCAGCCATAAAGACCGTGGTGACAACGTTTCTTAAATCTGCCGGGGGAAAGGACAGCCTAGACAGTAAATCCTTCCAGAAACTGATCCAGAAACATCTCGGGGGCATCATGGAGGTCAGACTGTGTACTAGTTTTGCGTGTGTGTGTGTGTGGTTATCAGTCATTATTGATGTACACAAGTAATTTATCTGTATACCAAATCATGTAGAGCTGTTTTCATCTCACTAAAAGTGGTTCTGTTCTGCTTCTTTCCATACAGGACACAAACAAGAGCTCAGCCATCAAGGAGATGCAGAAGGGTCTGGATGAGAACAACGACGGAAAAGTCGGCTTCCAGGAATACCTCACCCTGATTGGCTACATGGCCAACAGCATCAGTGAGAGCCAATGTGCCTCCAAGGCGAGCGCATCGTAGACGCACCGGCCTCCATGGGATCCTCAGACCAAAACACACCTTCTTTTACTTTGAAACATTCCCCCTACAATTTACGCCTTGTTTGTGTTAGAAGTCCGTAATCATTTTTACCGAAATGTAAATTGCTCCGAGCCACGTGCCAAAACATCCACACATTTTATGTACTTTACTGTCAGTTATGCATTAAACTGCTCACAACTTGTCTTTTATGATTCCAGCACAACAAAGGACATGATTTACTTTTCAAAATAAAACCTTTATATTAAAACCTCTCTGTATTTTTATTGTACTCTATTGATCCTCAATGGGGAAATTAATTGCAGTTTTATTTCACTGCCTGTTTTGCCCATTAATTCCCACTTCCATCACATCATTTGACTTTGATATGATGATCACCTGCTAAATATAGCCATATATTCCCTGACAAGTCAAACGCAGCGGCCTTTAGGCGCTTAAACTATTGCAACTGGATCCTGACACACAGTATGCTTCCTATTGTGCTTCGTCTTCCACTGTGCAACACTATCCACACATACGGGTGTGCACAAATACACACATGCACTGTGCTATACCACCACACAACATACTGCAGCAGAGACACAAACAAGAAGATGCACTTATGCTGTTTATTTCATGGCATTCGGAATGAATGTTCTGTTTGCGTCAAAGTTTGAAAAGCGAGAAGTTGCGTTAAAATATGCATCGAAGCGTTTTTTGAATAACTTTTTGCCGTTTCTGGTATACGACTTTAAGATCAGGTGGATTCGTGACAGAAACTGTTCAAAGTTTGTTTCTGTTCCTGCAGAAATGTGTTTTCTGGTGACATTTTGAAGAACGTTTCTGTTCCTGTTCAAAACCAACGGTCGTTGAGCCGTTCGGAGCAGAACTATTAATTCAGCTCTTTTGAAGGGGAGTTTTATGGAAAGATTGTAAACAATATCTTACCTGTTGTTGATGCCTACCTAAAGCAACTTCAGTTTCAAAAATGTTATAGCAGCTGGTGCAACTTTTATATTTTTAACCTTTATACCACCTCTGAAAATGGATTATATTCGTATTCTGGCATAAATATGATGATACTCCTGCTGTAAGCTAGCGAGTGCTATTTCTGCTGCTGCCCCATTTATGTTTGCAATAACCAAATAATTATATGGTCATTCAAAATTGACAAGAGTGTACAGATCCAGTTAAGATTAGTCGTTAGGTAATCAAACCAGTCAGAATTTAATGGTATCTCTCTAAACCGGAGTCGTTCAAAGAGTTATCTACAATAGGTAAGATAGTATTTGTTCAAAACGCTCAGCACATCCCCACTTTAAAAGGTTTAAACTGCCCTTTAAGGTGTGAATGTGTAAAATCGAGCATGTCCGGGCATTGACCTGTCTTCCTTTGTGTGAGTTTTTGTGAGGGCTTTGTGTGGGGATTTCTCCACACGGCTGCCAGCTGTGGTGGCTGTTCGCTGGCGCTGCACTAATCCTTCGGATACTGTATCAGGCCTGACCCTCTTCTTCCTGAGCTCACCCCGCCGCGCCGTTTGCTGCTTTAAACCAAACACGTTACAACAGTTATGATGTTACTCGGCTTGATCTCTGCACGTTTGCTCTGGGACTCCACGCAATACTTTTTTGGGCGTGTTTTGTTTTGACACGTTACACAACAGAGAAGCAGGATAATCCACTGTCACAATGTTTTTCTGTATGATTAGCAAATCATCTCATGAACCCCCTGGACGTATTCTAATGAAACTCAGTAAATACTTATTTGATGTGCCTTTACCGATTAATCTTTGGCAGACATGGGCAACATATGGCCTGAGGGCCATTGGACAATCACTATCCGGCCCCCAATATCATTTATTAAAAAGAAAACACATTTTTAAACAAGTTGATAAAAATCTACATTCTATCAATGAAACTCAAGGAAGTTTTTATGAAACATTTTGGACAAATGCATTAAAATCTTTTGGATTCAAATAGACAAAAACATTTTTTTGAGTGTGTGTGTGTGTGTGTGTCTCCAGAACTAAACTGAACGTTCTTCAAAAACTGAACTTAAGTTTGTTCTATTTTTGTGCGTTTTTATTTTACTTCATATTGGAGCTAACAAATTTATCAACACAAGAGTCGGTTTACAGGGAGTATTCCTTATATTCCTAAATAGTGGTGGGAAGACTTATTTTTATCATGCTAATTATGCTACAAGAAGAAGAAGAAGGCTGAAGAAATTATTCTAGATTAGACCAGACAGACAGACAGACAGACAGACAGACAGACAGACAGACAGACAGACAGACAGACAGACAGACAGACAGACAGACAGATAGACAGATAGACAGATAGACAGATAGATAGATAGATAGATAGATAGATAGATAGATAGATAGATAGA
>NC_056502.1:18036237-18047515 GCF_014905685.2 Nematolebias whitei
ATAGATAGATAGATAGATAGATAGATAGATAGATAGATAGATAGATACATAGATACATAGATACATAGATACATAGATACATAGATACATAGATAGATAGATACAGAATGTTGGACTTTGTTGTTTTCAACCAGTTTGACAAGTCTGTCAACAAGAAAGAGGGCCGGCAACGAAGGACGGGGCGTACCAAAGAGACCATCTAATCACAAGCAGAACTGGTTTGATCCACTTTGGAGTAAGCTGTTGGGGAAAGAATCCGTTTTGTTGTGTGTTTCCTTGACTGATAGAAGGCGAAACATTTCAGCACAAACAAAAGAAACTGTCCAGATGACCTGACTGAAAAATGTTGGATTTTATACCTGGATTATTGAGCATGGACTTTGTTATTATTATTATCATTATCTTTCTTAAAGAAAAACTTATACTCAATTCTCTATGTGACCCTTCGGTTGCTTTGAATGTCTTGATTTATCCCTCTGGGTTACCCAATTTAAGCTAATCATCCTTAGCAAGCATTTTACACCCACACCTGCCTCCACCCTCATTCGCCCCACTCTGGGCCTTCGAGCAAGCCCCTTAACCCCCACCATCTGCTCCCTAAACAGGTCTCTCTTGAAAACGAGTCCTCGTGGCTCAATGAGACTACCTGTATAAATAAAGGGCAAATGAAACATTTTCTTTAAATGACTTTACCTCAGTGGGTTTTACAGATACGGAGCTAAACTTTGGTGTGGCAGTGGAAACAAACACTCCAAGCACTATCAGATCACATGAGATCACATGAGATTGTTATTTCCAAGGTTTTGACCACGCTCAACATTTCTCATCATGAGATGGTCTTCTAAAACTGTGTCATGAAAAGCAGTGTGTTGGAGCAATGGTGGGCAGAGAACATTTCATTTACTTAATGCACCGCTGTGTTTACGGTGCCATCAATCTTTTCTGTCCGACAGGCAGCAAATGAAGGGAGAGGTGCATGTCGACTGAGCAGACGGCAGGTGTCTGGTGCGTAAACAGAGACGGTGGAGGAGAGGAGAGGGGCGACAGGTGGAAGGAGGGAGAACGATGCTTTGGGAGGAGTAAGGAGTGTATTTAAGGAGCTGGTACCATCATCCTCCCACATCAGCCGCTCCTCTCTTTGCTCCTCATCCTCAGGCCAGCACCTCATCTCCACTCAGGTAAGAGAGACAAGAGGATGTACAATCCTCTGAAGTTGCCTCTGATAAATGCTCCATACAGGGTGTGATGGGACCATATCATGGTGTTTAAAGGAACTGCTAAAAAAAAGGGGCTGAAAATCTCTAAAACAGAGCTGGGCAACATGTGACCCGAGGGCCAAAAGTGGCCCTTAGACAATTTCCATTCGGTCCCAGTTATCCTTAATTGAAAAGAAAACAACTTTTAAATAAGTTGACCAAAACCTGCATTTTATGAATGAAACTTCAAAGAAGTCTAAATTGAACATCATGGACAAATATATTGATAAATGATTTTTGTCTTTAGGTCATTGTGTTTCCAGAACTTGATTGAACTCCAACAGGCAAAGATGAAGTTGGGGTTTTTTTTTGGCGCATATTTAGTCTAACAAATATATTCTCACAAGTGTCCGTTTACAGGAAGTGTCTTGTTTTCCTAAAGAGTAATGAGGAGACATGCTTTTTTAAATCAAGCATGCTAAATATGCTAGAACAAGAAATGGTCTGAAAAAAGTACTTACTTAAAGTAAAAAAAAATATAATTTTCTATGCGGCCCTTTGATTGCTTTAAATGTCTTAAATTGACCCTCTGCTTGCCCACAGCTGCTCTACAGTTTCAGATTGTCTTGTTTTCTGAACAGCAGCCAATCGGAACGTTACATATTCGTATCAGTACCATGAGGAAAACTGTGTCCAAAACACAATACAGATGTAAGCCGTGACTCTTGGAAAGGAAAAGTCCTCGTTGAAAGGTGACAGAAGTTCAAGAAAGACAAGAACTCCAGCTTGTCTTTTGGTCTGTTAGAAACTAAAGTAAAAACCAGATCTGGTTGCCGTCCACGGTTGCTCCAGGTTCAGGTTTCACTCCTGTCAGCTGGCTCACATGTCCAGTAGCAAAACTTTAGACCAGGGAGATAAAACAGACCAGGGATCAGTTTATTGGCAGCAGAATCTTATCAAGATAGCTGCCAGTGAGGGACAACTCCACGTTAGGCAGATATTTTATTTATCAACAGATCTATGTTTCCACCTGCCTGTTTACCGCGTGAGTCCAGGACAGAGAAGAAACATTGTGCAACAGTCAAAGATTCGAACCAGTTTTAATTTACAGGTTCAGACATAGAGCATGTTCCTAACGCACATCCCCATCTGTTTCTCTTCAGAATGTCCCATCTCAAAAAAGAGAACGCTTCCACCCTCGAGAACGCCATGCAGCTCATGATCCAGACCTTCCACAAGTACTCTGGAAACGAGGGGGACAAGTACACGCTGAGCAGGGCTGAGCTCAAAGAGCTGCTCACCACAGAGCTGGGCAACTACCTGGGAGTAAGAAAGCACACGAAGGCACACACAAACTTTCATTACAAGACAAAGATAAGAGTTTGAGTTCATTTTGTTCCCCCTCCTTACAAACACAGAACGCCCAGGACAAGGAGGCCGTAGACAAGGTTATGAACGACCTGGATTCAAACAACGACGGGGAGGTCGACTTCACCGAGTTCGTCATACTGGTCGGAGCTCTGACCGTAGCCTGCAACGACTTCTTCCTGGAGTTCAACGAAAAGGGGGAGAAGAAGTGAGCCCCCCACCTGGGCGCCGAGGCATCCACTCAAATCTGTATCCATAAAGTTCCAGGAAGGGAAGAGAGCGATGACCCATGCATCCTGTCATGGAGCTAATGTGCAAACACACACACACACACACGTAGTGATCTGAGCTGTAACTGTTGGGAGTTTCTGCTTTTTATTTGCTATGTCCAACTGAAAGTTTATTATTAAAATGTGAACATTTGGCAGTGAGCGGTCGTCATTGCATATTTCAATACCTCTCTCACTGTTTCTTTTCTTGCATTTTGTTACTCCTTTGACTTTAAAGAACTTCCCCCTGGAAAGAATAAACTTGACTGAAACAAAGTGTTGGCTGTGCTCTGTTAAAGCAAAAAAAAAAAAAAGGTGAAACACACGGCGAGCACCAGATGGCAGCAAGTCTTCCTGGTTTGACTGTAGCAGCAGTTTCAGGATGAGAAATTGTTTTTCTACCACTCTGCACTCTATAGGTGAGGAGTCCTTTATCCATTATCATATGGGAACAGAGGGGCCTCATCTGTGAATTAGATTAACAAAAAGACCTTAACAAACCCCTACTGTGAGGAGTGATATGTCAATCTGCATATGTATGTGTGTATCTTATCTCAGCTTTAGAACCTGAACCCCACATGCTCTGCTCTTTGAATTGAGAAAGCTTCTCAGATGAGGAGCAAAACGTCTTCTGTTACAAATAAAGTCTAGTTGTTTTTGTATTGAATGTTTTTGAATTTACCATGTCCTGGATGACTGAGAATCTTCACCAGCATATCCATCCATTATCTTTACCCGCTTCTTCCTTTCTGGGTCCAACAGTGATCAGGTTTGTATTTAAGTCTAGTAATTTCTTAGAAAAGAATAACTTACAGTGGCGTGAAGTTTATGTGCAGGTAATGACAACGTAAATCCCTGTTTTTACATCAGGACAGTAAGAACCTGGCGTGGCCTTGGCTGGGTCCTACAGCCATAATTGTTTTTAAAAAAGCCCCCGCTCTCTAAAAGAAAGAAACAATGTTTGGCTATGTGTGCAAAAAGGAAACGGCGAGCTTCAATATTAGAAAGGCAGGAAATGTTTCTTTCATTCTCTTCATCCTACAGTGTACGATTAATGGGAAATTAGGTTACCACAGTAGGGCACAGACAGACAACCGGAGAGAGCGTAGGAGTGAAACACATTCCACACAAACACGATTAATATGAATCTACAACCTTTATTGGGCTGCTTAAGGTGAGCAGACTTTAGAGTCAAGAAGGGGAGGGTGACATATGGAGAGGGGAGACTAATTAGAAAGGATGTGAGAAGAAAGGAAGGCGAGTGGTCGACGAGAGCGAAAGAGAGAGAGCAGCGCTTGCTCCATGTGGAGCCATGCAGCCAACTGGATTCATAGGTCACAGAAAAGGCTTTTCACACTTGTCTGGGGATCTGCCGGGGATCCCAGCGGGTAATTCCATCCTCGAGAGGAAGAGACAGCTCCCAGTGAGCGAAGCTGCAGACTTTTGGCCGCTCGACTGTAAAAAGCTGCATGGCAGTGTCTGACAGCGACAGGGCTGGAAAGCAATTTTTTTCCGAGGGTTATAGACCATTTCAGATGCTGCAGTAGCACTGAGTCTTTTTCTATGTGTATATCCTTCATCCTCTTGTTTACTTTAAAGTTCAGAAAGTAATTGCATTATTGTTTTACTACTGGCCCTGTGAACAGTTTGGTTCTGTTTGAAATGCACGGGTGGCTGCAAAAGGAAAGAAGAACTTTAAAAGAATCTCTAAAATCAAATGAATCAACCACACTGAAAATACAAACACAATAGTGATAACTGTTTAAAAATTTTCAGACATGTGTCTCTCTAAACAAAAAACGGGGGTAAAACTGAAGAGTGACACATTCTTTATGTTCCTCTGAACATCGGCTCTCTCTGAAGTGACCATTTTACAGAGATGTGGGACAGGAAAACACATTTTTATATGCTTTGAGGGGGAGGAGAGGAAGAAGAATGAAAAAAGAAATCAAACACGTGAGACGTTAGTCTGGTGATCAGATTAATGACAAAGATTAAAATTAAAAATCAGCAGTTCATAGATATAATTACCCAAAACATATGATTAAAACCTCCCATTAGTGTTTTTATTTCCATATTCTTGATTAATATAGGCATGTTTTAGGGTGAAGTTCTGCAGAAAAGTTCAAAACAACATATTTCCTGTTGAAGATATCTTTTTAAATGACCTCACTTTGGAGAAATATAGTTAAATTCTGACATGACTGATGAGCTAAAAGCTAATGTGAGCTAATGTGACTAGAAAGGGGATTGTTCTTAAAACAACATTATTATTAATGCACACAATATTTTATAAACCTTTACATTGTCAATGTTACATGTTTAGTTCAGGACAGACTATTGTTGCAGTGCTGGCAGGAGTCCTTACTGTGCTATAGCTAGCTGCTGTTGCTATTTGTGCTAGCAGATTGACAAATTCAACGTAAATGGTAGTGTAATGTCACATTGGTGGCTTTTAAAAAGGTTTATAAACAGTATTTGGATCATTTTTTGTCATAAATTTTACACGAGTGCTGTCCTAAGATGGCACACTTTGGTTTCAGAGTAGCTGTTGGCTAACAGATTAGCAACATTTCTCTCCAAACTTTAAATAGCAATTGGATTTGAAAGGAAAACTTATTTAAATACGAGCATGATATAATACCTATTGTATAAATCAATAAATCATCTGCAAGAATATGTGAAGAAAGCTTTGCTTTCATTCACGTGACAACGTAAAGCTAACATTTGTTGTAGCCTATTCTTGTAGATTATTGAAATGCTCTTTTAAGGAATTTTTTGTTTTCTTTCATTGATAAGCGTAGTCGCCATGCTTGATCAAAATACAACAATCCCTTCTTAGCATGTACCTACGTGTACAATTCAATCTAACCAGGCTTTAGCAAATTTTAAAACACTTTAAAACAACTGTAAAGGACAAAAGTGCTGATTATTGCACATTCTATGCCTGTGAACGCTTAATTTAGAGGCCATCCTCACTGTTTTACCCATACTGTTTTTACTGTTTTCACCCTTGTATTTTTGTGTGAACAGACAAAACACAACACTTTGAAAACAATATCATGGCCTCATATCTAATTTAGTCTATGACACAAAGATGTCCCGTTGTATTGTTGTCTCAGGTGTATTTTTGTAGTGGTGTTGCAGCACCTCATACAGGCCTAGCATAGCTATTATTACAGTGTTTATGGGTCATTTTTAGTGTTTTCGTGTGGATCAAAGCATTTCTAGAAACAGTGATGCGTTTTCACGTAAATTATTTAAAATGACAAATAAAAAGATTGTTTTGGAAACGTTGTGTTTCAGCATAAACAAGGCGTAGACATAAATTTTTGGCTAAAACATTGCAACATTTATTCATTTATTCCAACAAATTATCCTTTGTCCATAACTTCAGCACAAATTTTGACCTTAAAAACAGGAAAAAAAAAAAAAAACGTTTAAGCCTATTTCAGGAAAAAAATATGTCTGGATGGGCCTTTTACTTTTCTCAAGTATCATTACTCCAATTCTGATTTTTTAATTTTATTCCAAGTTGTTTTGTTTTTGAATGAGAATACTGCGGACCGGTTTGAGATGGTTCATGAGCCGTTTCTGGCCCTCGGGCCTTATTTTGCTCTTCAGTGTGTTAACTCGCTCAGAATTTAATTCTAAACTGAGGTCCTTCAACAAGTTATCTACAACAGGTAACATATTCATTGTTGATAACTTTTATGCAGAGCCCCACTTAAAAAAAAATCTCAACTATAGCTTCAACTCAGCTTTGACAACTCCGCTTTGGCAAAATCTCATTATCCCTGTCCAGCGAGTGTCCTCCATCTTGGCTCAGATTCCTCCACTTCTCAGCAGTAACACTCATCAGCAGCTGTGGACTCGGGTACGGACGACCACAGCTGCTCTCCACCTAATGTGAACAACTCTTTAGGCAAAATAAAAAACTGTCCATGCATAATCTATTACTTGATCTTTCAGACTTTTCTGTAATATTGCACCTCGGCACTTCTTTGTTAGCGGTTTTCCCTTCGGTCTGAAGCTCATACACACATCGTGTTAGTGCACGCATCACAGGCTGTGGTATACAGTTTATATCACAATCTTTTCATATCTATACATTCACGCAACTCGCCTCAGCATCTCTACCTGCAACAAACCTTGGCATGAACTAACACAGGAATATTCTTATAAGATTTACTCAATGCTATATTGTGACAAGCTGCTATGCTATGATAAAATATATGGATTCAGTTCACAGACAGTAGTGGATTACAGAAAACGAAGCTGAACGTGACCCTCCCGTCCCTCTCTGATACACGTCAACACAGTGAGTAAAAACTGTCGCCCTTGGGTGGTTGGCGTTGAGAACATCAGAGCATCCTTACTTCCTGAAAAGCTGGAGAAGGGAACAAGGAGGGGAGGTCAGTCTGTTTGGAGCTGGGACAAAACAAAATTGTAGATAAAAGTTCAAAGGTGTTTTTTTTGTTCCCCCTGTCGCTCATACAAGAAAAATGTTTGATCGTTGTAAAAACCGTTGTTATAAAGTTAATAATGAACGTGAAAACTGGTCACCAGTTTTGCCTTCAGTTCCAGAAGTACAATAAAACTAAAACCCATAAACACACACACACACCTCCAGCCCATGCCCTGCTGTGCTGATTGGTCGGGGAGCTGTCCGTTGGTGTGCTCGTGAGGGCGGCGTGGTCAGCCCGGCGTGTGGGTGATGCTCTTGGCTGTGTAATTCTGGAACAGCGGCTGGAGGAACATGCCCATCGTGCCGAACACGCAGACAAACACAAAGATCCACAGAAAGAGGCGGTCGATCACCATGGCAACGTACTTCCAGTCCTCGCTGACCTGCGTGGTGGGACAACAAAGGAGCGGGTGAAGAGAAACGTTAAGGACGAGCACTTCATGCAATGTGGTGTTATAACCTTCTGCCAAACAGCAGAGACAGACAACGTCTCTGTGTGTGTTCATGTGCCTGTCTGTTAGCAAAATATCTCGGGTGGATTTTTATAAAAATTCTGATAATGTAATGGTTAGATGAACAGCTGCAACTGATCATATTTTGGAGTCAACGCAATTCAAGGTGGTTGCCAAATCAACTTTTAAAAAACACACAAAATATCAATAACTCTGTTAATTTTATGGATGTTGGTCTAAAATTTGGTGTGAGAGTAGCTGAGACTTTTCTGCGCACTAAAAGATTTCACCTTTAAAAATAATTACCCCATAAATTTGTCTTTCAGCCCAACGTCTCACAAACAGCTGGACAGATTTATAAAAACGTTTAGAAAATAATCACTGGATCTTAAGTTTTTGGAGTCCGTCCAGCTCAAGATGGCCGCCACGTTCAACTGAAACCAGTAAACCAAAGAATGGCTACAATTCAGGCAAACCCGAGCTAAAATTTGTTGTGTTTGTAGCTGAGAGTTATTCATAACACACACCCCAGGGGCTGCTTATTGCAGAAGATCACCTCTTAAATTTTAGCATTAACGGTAAGATTCAACCCTGTTTGTCTGTTAGCAAAATATCTCAAGAAAAACTGACAGCTTTTAATGAAACTTTGAGAAAACAATTATTGGATGTATATCTACAATTGTTTACCTTTCAGAGTCTATGCAATTCAGGATGGCCACTACAGCTAATCAACGTTAGTCAGCAAAAAAAAAAAAAAAAATGGCTATAACTCACTCAATTGAACAGACATTGATCTAAAATTTGACATGGTAGCTGAGAGGCATTCACAACACATAGTTTATGAATGCCACCTCGCATTATTGAACGAGACTGCGTAAAATGTTTTTTCCAAGCGTTGACCAAAACGACTATGAATTCTCAGCATGAGACGCTCTCAGTCTTTAACTCCAGTGTGAAAGGCAGCAGGTGATACATGCTCCTTCAAGGAATGCTGGGCTTTTATTTTTCTACTCATCCCTCTGCCTGTAGCTATGTGGAGGGTTAATGGAGGTGAATGGTTAATGTGAGCGGAGACTCTTTCTGGCACACAGCTCTGATGAGGTCTGACACGAGTCAAGGAGGAGAAGAAGCACATGAGAGACTCGAGAGGCAGGGAGAGCGCTGACATTTGAACCCTGGGAAGATAAAGTTGAGGGGGAAGAGATGGAGGGAGGGAAGGAGCTGCTCCGTACCAGGAGAGGGAGTCGCCATGGTGACGAGATACTAACGATGTCAAAGGGCAGATTCTTATTCTCAAGTTGATTTGTTTCATTCCAGGAGAGAAGCTTTTCTAGGACTCTTTGAGGAAAAGCAATAAAAACAGCCACCTTCGCTTCACTCGTCTCTGCAGCTCATTTCCAGCTCCTCTCCTCCGTTATGCACATGTCATGCTGCAGCTATAATTACATATATCAGTGCTCTGTATTTACTGGGCCAGAGCTACGTCATCAGGTCTGCTTCGGCCTGTTTCAGTGCTGCCGAGCACTTTAATGGCAAAGTTAAATAACATGATGTGGCGCTGTTGGTGGGTTTGGATAAAGAGGATGACTCACAGCAGAATATCTCCACACTTAAAAAGGAAGAGTTAAAACAGAATTCCTCATTTTCTTTATTTCATTTTTATTTCCTTGCTTTGAGTGAGCCAGCCTTTATTTTATTCTCCTCATCTTATTTGGGTCAGTTTTTCCTCAGGATTTCTCATTTGCAGCCCAGCAGATCACTTAATTTTCATATGAATCATTCAGGCAAAAATGCTCCTATAAATGGACCAATTTATAAAGCGAAGAATCCATTAAAAATTTTTAGGCACTGGGCTACATGTAACTTACCACAAAGATATTTATTCATTTCCTTTTCTTAGGTGAAATCTATGGTAATTACCCACGATACCAAGGTATGACACAGGGGTTTGCAACCTTTATGATCAATAGAGCCATTCCTGCCCCTTTGTTCATTAAATTAAATGTGTCCGGAGCCACGATACCTGCTAGAACTGGGATTTTCAACTGGTGGCACACAGACCACATTAAGTTTGTTGGAGGCGCTTTCCTGGACAGTAGGGGTGATTTTATAAAACTAAAAATATCTAATGATTTTTTACATTTATTGATATTTTTACACTCTAAAACAAAATAAAAGGCAAGCTTCTTGTAAAGAAGGAAAAAATAACAGTTTTTGCCCAGTTTCTAAAAACGAAAACAATAAACTATGCATTCTTATGTGATTTCTTTGAATTATAGAAACATTACATCTCCTACTTTGAAGAAATAAAGCATAAAGTGAAAGTGAGTATGTTTAACTCCTTGTAATGTTTCTAGTATTCATATATTTGCAAAATAAATTACAGGAAAACAGCTAAAACCAGCCCTTTTAGTTGTTGTTATAACAACCAATTAAATTCAGTTTTACTTCAGTTTTGGTCAAAGCTTGAAAGAGCCTCTGCAGAGGGACCAAAGAGCCACATGTGGCTCCAGAGCCGCAGGTTGCAGACATAAAATCATATTGCACAACATTTAAGGTCATTTCCAAAGAGCTCAAAGCTGAAAATTTGTCATCAGTAGATCATCAAAAGGACTGAAAATGAGTGAGGAAGCAGCCAAATTCACAGTTGCAAAGAACTGTCCTGGGGGGTGTCACTGCTAATCCTGAGCTGGCATAGTAAAACCGGAAGCTATTACGTAAATTCAGTTTTAATATGCTGTTGTCATATACAGGATATTTAAAAAACAAACAAACACTGCAATGTGAAAATTTGGGAATTATTTTCAGATATGAACCTTCTGTACTTCCGTTTTTACTTTACAGTTGACATTAATAACTGAGAATCATAAATAAAATCATATTTGTAGTAGAAACTAGCATATCCTGATCACCAGCTGCCAGTTTTAAACAAAGATCTCACGTGAGCTAGTAGCTCTTACAATATATGTATTGGGTGATTCTCAGCTACTACCACACCAATTTTTATCTCAGTGGCTGAGCTCCAGCATAGACTGTTTTGTGTTAATTAAGTTTGATCAGCTGTAGCGGCCATCTTGAACAAGACTGATTTCAAAAGTTAATCTGTTGTAGATGGTCTCACGCAACCACCGCTTGATGGCACCTCTGCAAATCCCCAAAACAAACTTTGAAAAACTGACAGAAAGACCAAAAGAACCATTGATTGATTTAAACAAAAAGACACTAGCAGCGATTTCAAACCACTGCACAAAACTACAGGTTGATATAAATTTTATAGCACCTTTTCTTTTTATAATGAATTTTATAGCAGTTTTTGGCACCAAAACCAAATTTAGTAAAGTGTAGCTAAAATTATAAGCAGAATACGGTGATAAATATCAAACACCATTTTTGATTCGTTATTAATATTAATATGTAAACTTAATTTGAGTAGCATTAAATTCATTTCAGTTTATTTATATAGCGCCAAGTCACAACAAAAGTCAGGGCACTGAACAGAAACATTCATATATATATACATATATA
>NC_056502.1:18047915-18085880 GCF_014905685.2 Nematolebias whitei
TATATATAAAGTAAGTTAACATACAAAGTAGCACTTTTGCAATCATTTCTGTAAGACTTGCTTTTTTTTTATTTTTAAGGATCTCCGACTCGGAACAATAAACCTTATTTGATAAACAGTTATTTCAACTATAAAAACAATATTGTAAAAATACTGTAAGCTGTTTAGTTTTTATATTTTGTAAAAATGAATAACGCAGACGTCACAATTTTATTCACATTGCAATGCATTCTGGGTAAATGAGGTTTCTCTGGTGCAAGCTCTATGGGGATCTCCACTCATGACATCACACTTATTTGCATAGATAATCCACTGTCCCTCAAGTTCAATGGAGGTTGGACACGTCTGACTGCAGTACACTCAGTTAAAATGTTGGCTGGAGTGCCGAGGTCTTCAACAGACTGGAAAGTGGGTGGAATAAGTTGGGGACTTTGTCTTCTTGCTTGTAGTGTGTGTTTGTGTGTATGCTCATCTAGTTTTTTGTGCTTTTATCTCTCAAGCAACTGTTTTTGCATCATTTCAGGAACATTAGATGGTACTATAGATAAGCTATCTAAAATGTGTGTATGCTTGACGCTTTCTCGGCCAAATGCAGAGGCTCCCATTGCTCTAATCCAGCTATCAGACTTCTCTGGCTGCATCTTCGGCTTGGGAAAAGTGACGAAAGATACTTCTTTCATGTGAGGAAGATGGCTGTACCTTGAGTCACTGTAGCTACAGGTAGCTACTGTATGTACCATGTTTTGTGGTCCTCGTTGTGTAATTCAATGTCATTTTATCAAATGTCTTCTAGCTTAAACTAGGCTAAATAGTGTGCTCCATTCTAAAGTATAAGGGTGTGTTTGTACAGTATGGGTATTGAGCAACTGTAGTCACATGACAAGTGTTTTAAAAATAGCATCAGTGGAGAGTGCTTCAGATTGAATGTTAATTTTAGACATTATCTGATGTTCAGCCCTTTAATTTGAACCAAAGCACGTTGAGAGAGAGGAAAATGCAGAAATGATACAGCTTTGCATTAGCTCCAGAGCTATTATATATGGGGCTAATGGGGTAGAGGCCGAGATGGGGTAGAGGTAGGGCAGCAGACTCAGGACCTGAAAGTCCCAGATTCGATCCCCAGCCAATCCCACATGTTGTCGTGTCTCTGAGCAAGACACCCAATCCCCAATTGCTCCCCAGATGCTTACATAGCTGCCCACTGCTCCACCTGGGTGTATCTCAGGTGTGATGGGTTAAACTAATTTGCCATTGTATAGAACATACAACATACAATGATCACAACACATAGCACTTTACTTTACTTTATGATGTTAGCTCCAGAGCTAATATATGATGTTAGCTCCAGAGCTAATATATGTGGCCTTAACCACTTAGCTAATAACATTAGCTTCAGAGTTAATATATGGCATTACCTCTGAAGCTAATGTGACGTTAGCTCTAGAGCTAATAGATGTGAAGCTAGCTCCCAAGCTAAATATTTATGAAGTTGTTCCAGAGCTTATACTTTGTACATTAGCTCCAGAGCTAATACGATATCAGCTCTGGAGCTAATAGATTAAAAAATAAATTAAGATTAGACAAGATTAGATAAAATAAAACTTTACTGATCATGCAGGAAATAAAGTTCTATTAAACAATATATCAAACATCCCAAATTGATTACATTTGATTTTTTTTCCACACATATATTGTGCATAAGGACTAATACAAAATGTAACTTTATTGTCACATGTTATAACTTTTCAGCATTGACTCCTTGTGTTTTGGTCTCCACTGAAACAGATGTACGTCACTGCCCCAGAATGCACTGCGCCAGTAAAATAATGGTGACGTCGTTAAGTGAAAACTTTAATAAACATGTATAATTGTTTAAGTCATTAGGAGTTGTCATGTGTCACAAACAACAACTTTTATAGTGAATAGTGAAATAATGATAAAAATGAATACAGAATAGTGAAATAAGAACATTTTAAGGCCAATATGTGCAAGTAGTTCTTTAAGATAATATCTAAACTTTTTTTATCATTACCACTGATGAAGCTAAAAACAGTGGAATTAGTAGGTATGTCCAAGGCTGATGGATAACTTACGCTCTGATCGTCATCTTCACCCTTCATGTGGTTGGCGATGAAGCGCACTCCTTCAACAGCCTCATCAAAGCCTGGACAGGCCTGAGCCAGCAGGGCCTGAGTCAGGGCAGGACCTCCGGCTGCCTGCTTCCCTCTCTGCAGGTTCCCAGAGCCGCCTTCCCGGCCCTCCCTCACCCTGTTCAGACCGTCCATCGATCCCCCTCCGGTACCTGCCAGATCACCTCCAAACTGTTTAACAGAGGCCCGGTTCACGTAGCACGTACACGGCTCACTGTCGTCTTTTCCAAACACCGCTGTGGAGGTTCCCCCACCATTCCCACCAGTGCTACCAAGCCCCAGACCCACCATCAGGCCCCCCGGCTCCCCACTGCGCCCGCCCTCCTTCTGCTCCTGTGCCCTCCTCCTTTGGCGCAACCTCTGGCGCTCGCTGCTGTTCCTCGGCTGGCGCATGAAGAGCAGGGCAGGTAACTTGTTGAGGAACACCAGTTTCACCCAGGGGGGCATGGTGTGTGTGGTGGGTGAGCGGTGGTGCACATTGAGCACACACACGCTGGTGACAATGGAGAAAGTGACCAGGACCATGGTGAACATAAGGTACTTCCCCACCAGGGGGACATCCAGAGAAGTCGGCGGGACGATTTTGGAGATCAGCAGCAGGAACACAGTGAGAGCGAGCAGGACCGAGATGCAGAGCGTCATCTTTTCCCCGCAGTCGGACGGTAGGTAGAAGACCAGGATGGCCAACGAAGTGATGAGCACACAGGGAATGATGAGGTTAATGGTGTAGAACAGAGGCTTCCTGCGGATGATGAAGTCATATGTGATGTCCACATAGGTGGGATCGGCAGGGTTCTCATTTCGTCTGCCTGGCAGGGCGATGATATCCCACTCCCCGCTGGGTGTGAAGTCGTCCATGCTGGCCACGTCAGCGCGGAGCACCAGGTCAATTTCCGTGCGGTCGTAGGTCCATGAGCGGAAGCGCAGTGTGCAGTTCTGTTGGTCGAACGGGAAGTGTTTCACCTCAATCTTACAGGCGGATTTATAGATGGCAGGTGGCAACCAGAAAATGCTGCCATCGTAGGACACCACAGCGTTGGAGTAGAAGGACACCTCGTACACCCCATCGGCACTAAGAAAAAAGACATGAACACAAAAAGGTGCAAATTAAGACATCCTGTTGTAAAGTATTCTATCTTGTTTAAATGGTAAATGGACTTTATATAGCGCCTTTCTATCTTATCAAGATACTCAAAGCACTTTACACAATCTATGCCTTTATTTACCCATTCATGCAGCACTCCACTAAATCTATACAATACTAACTGAACTAATCATTCTAAAGAGACTAATCAGTGCAAGTGTGTATGCGTGCGTAAAAAAAGTGTTCACTAGTGAACAAAAAAGCAACATTTCACATAAATTTTCTTTAATTCCACACATTTAAATCATGTTTCTCACCAAGTTTGCGTAAATTCAGCTGTGGGTTTTAAAGACATTTTAACTTTAATACACTTTAATACAGAGCGTCAGATCAGCACTATTTGTGTTTATAGAGAAATTAAAAACGTCACCACTAGACTTTTTTTTACTTGTGTTCAACACTGCTTATCTAAATGATGTTTCTCACCAAGCTTGAGGACAGTAAGGTGTGGGGTTTTAAAGACATTTCAACTTTAATGCACCTGAACACAGAGTCTCTTACAACTGCAGCGTCTTACAGCGTCACAGTTACTGCTAAGATAAGATGCTACAAACGTAGCTCCTCTCAAGCATCGTCCTAACATGAATATATGTTTATGATCAACCACCCCCCTTGGTCAACAACTGCCCGCACTAAGTTGCTAAACTGGCGAGCGAGTAACACAGAGGTGTCTCCATCTCCTCCACCTGTGCACGTTTTCTGCCGAGGCAGGAGGAGACACACAGAAGCACTTCAGGTGTTACACCATATTCTGTGACCACTGTATATTGTGACGGTGGCAACAGGCTGCTGTGTTTAGAGTTGGAGGTAACCAGGAAAACCTGGAGTGGAGTTTTAGTGGTTTGAGTATTCTCCTATTAATCAAGTGGAATGGATTTGTTCATGAAGAAAGAGAAACTGTGCCACCAGAACTAATGTTTCATAGTAAACGTGTGTGTGTGTGTGTGTGTGTGTGGGTTTTTTTTTTTCCAAATGAACGTTTTTGGAATGTGGGGGGACTTGTCCCCTTCACATATAATGGTTGCGACGCCTATGCATCAGAAGCAATGAGGGGTTCAATGTCTTTCCCAGGGACACTTCAACATGCGACTGCTGGTGGATTCAAACCCCCAACTCTTGCATTGGAAGATGACTGCTCTAACCACTCAGCCAAACTAAAATGAGCAAATAATCTGCTACGGAATAAATTGGTAAAACAAGTGTTGAAATTAGCAAAACAATAGTAGCCAAAACTAGCAAAAAATTAGTTAAAAGCAGCAAACTGGTCAAGTTAAAATTAGCAAACCGATGCTAAAGGTGAAATTACCAAAAATTAAAAGTATGAGCAAAGACAAATTGTTAACATTATAATTAGCAAAACCAATGCTAAAATAAAGAAAATTGAAAGAGCTAAAGGAAAATAACGTCACATTCACCCAATGGGCAACATGAGTTTTAGCTGGAATAATATTCATGCCTGAGGGAGAAGCACTCGAAAGCATCATGTTTGTTTGACTTTTTCTACATCAGGCACAAACATGGAGTGATTATTTCAGCAGATAAAAGCTGTACCGACTGCACAACATGACAGAAAACTGAACAATTGCAGCAAGTCAAGACTTTTAAGAAAAAATAGTATGTCAGATGCTGCACTTGAACAAGGGTCTTCAGTGGTATTCAGCATTTCTCCCATCCAGATAAGATAAACAAGCAAAGGTCCCTGATGTGCTCCTGAGCAGGTTTTCTTGCTACTGTAGGCTTATTTTTGAGTAGAGCCTGACTACACACTGTCAAAATATACTGAACAAAAATATAAATGTAACACTTTTGTTTTTGCTCCCATTTTTCATGAGCTGAACTCAAAGGTCTAAGACTTTTTCTATGTACACAACAAAACTTTACCTCTCAATTATTGCGCACAGATTTGTGTAAATATGTGTTAATGAGCATTTCTCCTTTGCTGAGATTATCAGTTTGCATCACAGGTGTGACACATCAAGATGCTGATTAGACAGCATGATTATTGCACAGGTGTGCATTAGGCTGACCACAATAAAAGGCCACTCTAAAATAAGCAGTTTTATCACAGCAATTGGCAGGCTGACTGCAGGAATATCAACCAGAGCTAAATTGAATGTTCATTTATCTACCAAAGGTGCCTCCAAAGGTGTTTCAGAAAATTTAGCAGTACATCCAACTGGTCTCACAGCCGCATACCACGTGTAACCACAGCAGCCCAGGACTTCCACATCCAGCATCTTCACCTCCATCATCATCTGAGACCAGCGACCTGGACAGCTGCTGCAACGATCAGTTTGCATAACTAAAGAATTTCTGTTAAAACTTTCAGAAATCATCTCCGAGAAGCTCATCTGCATCGTCGTCCTCCTCATCGGAGTCTCCACCTGACTGCAGTTTAAGATAAGATAAGATAAAATAGAACTTTATTGATTGTCATCTTAACTGATCTGAGTGGACAAATGTTCACATTCAATGGCGTTTGGCACATTGAGGAGGCGTTCCCTTCACGGATGAATCCTGGTTTTCACTGCACAGGGTAGATGGCAGTATAGCGTTGTGTGAGTGAGCGGTTTGCTGACGTTAGCGTTGTGAATCGAGTGAGCCAAGGTGGCGGTGAGGTTATGGTATGTTGTGGACAACAAACACAGGTGCATGTTACTGAAGGCATTTTGAATGCAGAGATACCATAATAAAGTTTTATCTTATCTTGTAATGAGATCCTGAAGCCCAATGTTGCGCCATTCATGCACGACTCATGATAATGCACGGCCCCATGTTGCAAGGATCTGTACACAATTTCTGGAAGCTGAAAACATCCCAGTTCTTGCATGGCCAACAAACTCACTGGACACGACATCCACTGAGCATGTTTGGGATGCTCAGCATATACGACAGTGTTCCAGTTCCTGACAATATCCAGCAACTTCACACAGTCACTGAAGAGGAGTGGACCAACATTCCACAGGCCACAATCAATTGCCTGATCTACTCTATTTGAAGGAGATGTGCTGTGCTGTGTGAGGCAAATGGTGTCACATCAAATACTGTGGTTTTATGATTTCCCCAGTACACCCAATAGAGTAAAATTACACATTTTAGAGTAGCCTTTTATTGTGGTCAGCCTACGACACCAGGGTCTTGATGTGCAACACCTGCGAGGTAGATGGATTATCTTGACAAAGAAGTGTTCACTAACAGATTTACACAAATTTGTGAACCATATTTGAGAGATAAAGGCCTTTTGTGTACATGGAAAAAGTATTATCTCTTTAAGTTCTGCTCATCAAACATGGAAGCAAAAACAAAAGTGCTGCGTTTATAGTTTTGTTCAGTGTAATTTTTGCGTTAGATAGGTTTCTTTTATTAAATAAATAATTCTTCACTGGTCAAAATAAATGATCATCATGGCCCAACATTGCCAACCGGCCACCAGTTGACAAGCTCAGACTTAGACTGTGGACACAATTTAAATTGATTTAAACAATAAAATAGAAAATGGAACTAAATTTAAGTCCATGCTAAATTTAAAAAGTACACACGAGGATGATTCTAGTTTATTTCCAAGTAAACTTGATCAATGACATGTCACACAAAAAAAATGAAAAAATTGAAACACTTACATGAGCCAATTTTTTTGGCTCAAAAGGAGCATCTGAGACTGGAAGATTATCATGCTGACCTGAGGCACGCAGGATTACCAAGATCATCGTATCCAGAGTCACGGCAGTCAGCGATCTTTTAATCGTCACCGAAGTGTGGACAGAAGCCGTGAAAGAAGAGAAGGTCACACAGATCCCCGTCCTCTGATGAGCTGATTTGCACACGGCAGGCTCACACCAAGTTTCCATTTCACTAACACGATCTACGATCGTTAACACATTAACGATCTACAGTTTATCATTTACTACAGACATGTGAGCATACTTGATTATAACTCTTTTAACAAAACCTGGGCACATTTTGTGTTGCAGGGCAGCCTGGTTTAGTGTCAGGATTTTTACTGACACCTGCCATAAAAACACAACACCATCACACAGCCATATTGACATAGCTGACAAATATTCTGTGACAAATGTAGCAACATGGTGATAAATAGATTTACATTGAAATGGGAAACTTGAATAACATCTTTTGATTTACATGGCAGAAAATGCAGATTTATAGACAAATCTACAAAATGCAGCCACATCTCCATCTTCTACAGCTTATCTGTGGTTGGGTCGTGCAGGCAACAGGTCCATGAGAGAAACCCATTCAACCCCTCAGCTCCTCTTGGGGAACAAAGGTGTTCCCAAGCCATAGAAGACACACCATCCCTCCAGCAAGTTTTGGGTCTGATTTGAGGTCTCTTCCCAGGGTAGGTGCTTGGATGGCATCATAATCAGATGGCCAAACCATCTCAACTGGATTCTTCTGATGCAGAAGAGCAGCAGCTCTACTCTAAGAACCAGATGCTGGAGCTCCTCACCTCATCTCTAAGCCCGAGCCCGGCCACCATACGAAAGAAGCTCATTTTGGCCGCTTGTATCCAGGATCTCAGTCTTTTCCTCACGATCCAAACCTCAGGATCATGTTGGTACGTAGACAGACCAGTGAACTCTTTCCTCACCACACCGTCTGAATCAACGCTCTCAGAGTTCACAGAGTCAAAGAGCTCCTGCAGTCCGAAGACATTTTGAGAAATTTAAATTAAAAGGATTTCTGTTCGAGTTTTGACCAAAAAGTTGATTACTTCAGGATTTTTCCTTTCAGTTGCTGTTTTCTTGTATTTTTTCCACTCATGGCCCATAGAGTTCACAAATTAAAACCAATTGCTTAACTGCTATGAATACTATTTATGTCACTATCGATATGTTTTATTTACATATAGGGTTTACAGTATTTATTTTTATGAATATTGATTTGTTCTGTAAGTTGCACCGTGTAGGAACCATTGTTCAGTGCTATGTTGCACTGGAGACATTTTAAGTTGTTGCAATCCTCCAGCAGGAAAAGTTTTATGATCTGCCTAAAGGTTTAAAAGGTTACATTACCCATTTTCTAGAAGACGTACATACGTACAACGTTCTAAAATTGCGCCGCTCAGGGTGGCTGCATGTTAGAGTAGCTCTGTTACATTCATTCTGATTTATTGCTTTTGAACAGTTTAATTCCTCTTTTTTTCTGGTTGTAAATTGCTTTTTAAGGATGATTCTTTCCTCTGGTGTCGGATGCTGTGCAGCTAAAAGGATTTTTACTGAAACCTTTTTACTTTTGGGAATTTGCTATTATGCGTAACCAACAAGGTGTTTTTTAACAACCAGGAGCAGCTGATTAACATCTCAAAAGCTCAAATACCTCAACTACAGCCCCAAATCCCAAATGAGTTGAAAAGGAGTTGCCATGGACGAATTCCCGTCAACCTGGCGCCGGTGCTCGAGTATCTGACCGCCAAGATCCTGAAGCTGGTGAGACACTCGGCTTGTGACAACGTGAGGACCGAGATCATCCCCTGACACCTTCAGCCGTCTGTCTGTGGTGATGAGGAGCTCTGCAGACTGCTGGGAGGAGTGACCATCGCTCAGAGAGGAATTCTGCCTGGCATTTGGGCAGTCCTGCTGCCCAGGAGAACCGAGAGGCCCGCCAGATCTGACAGCAAGCTGGATCCAGGTGGATGGATCGGTATCTGTGGCCAGATTCTTCGACTTTACTGCAGGAGATCCTTCCTGCCCACAGCTATCAGCGTATAACAACTCTTGAATGAAACCAGGAAGATGAGCTACAACAACAGTTAATTTCCCTTTGGGATTAATAAAATATTTTTTTAATTTAATTGACTTGAATTGAATTATTTTGATGATTTATTTTTATTCCAGCAGATTCATTCCCTCTTTGGTTGTGTGTAGCCAGCGAGGTATGTTTATTTGAGTGCTTTATTGTGCATATTTGTAGTAAATTTGTGTGCAATATATTAATATGTATATTTTGTACATTGTTATGTATTTTGCACAGTTCAACAGTAGATTTGATGATCGTGCAGAGTGACTTAAGTGCCGTTCAGAGGACAAAATCCATCAGTAACAGAAGAATTCTGGTGTTGTCTATTTCCTGGAGGGAGTGATAAATTCCATGGAAACACCTTGGCTTCTATTCAAGGCGAGAATGCAATCACATATTGGATTAAAAATTATATTTTTCTTTCAGCAACACATCTAAGATGTTTCCAAGCCAGGGGTTGTTTAGAAGGCCGCGTAAAAAAAAAGAAAAAAGACTCAAGAACATGTCCATCCATGGTGAGTTTGTTCAGTGAAACTCCACTGAACTGGAAAATACTGCTGGGGCTCATGTTACCTTCCAGCTCACTTGGAATCGCTGCATTTAAGTCCCGTATGAAAGTTTTTCACTTGCAAACATCCTTTTTATATTAAGACCCAGATTGGATTGTTTTGTGTCATCTTCATCACAGCATCAGTATTGTTGTGAGAAATGTTTCAAAGGTTTTTACTTTTTACTCATCTGTTCAGAGTAAAGAAACCAGTGATTGAAGAGGAGGACTCCAGGAGCCAATCAGATCTCAGCAGAGGTCCAGTGTCCTTCTAGCCCTGCTTCTGGATTCCTCCTTCTTTTCAACAATTCCTTCACTGAAGGCCTGGAAGTTGTGCTGTTTGGAACAAAGTAATCTTGATTTATGAGCATTTATGTATAAGAAAAAGGTGTTGTGATCATTTGAAACACACAGTAGAAGTAACATGACACCAGCCAAGAAAAGTTCTCAGAATTGTCTAATAAGTCACTGTTGATCTTGCTGCAAATTACTTCAACATCATCTGATTTAAATTTGAACCCCATCAATCAACAACTAGACAAACTGTGCACAAACGGGGGGGGGGGGGGGGGGGACACAAAAACACTTGTACTATTAGAATTTGGGATTCTTGGAGCAACAAAAGATCACATTGTTTAACGTTTATAGGTCGACAACGCCAGCCCGGGTGTAAAGGAGGTGCAAAAGCCATGCTCCCCTAAACAAATACTGTTGAAGATCTGTATGATTTTTAAAAATCCCACAAACCATGTTGTTGTTCAAGCCAAACATAGCAGTGAAGGGGACAGGTTATACGGGACAGATCTGTTTGGAAGGCCATAGACTGAGGAAGTCCTCTGGATAGGGGACGAAATGTTTCTCACAAAAAAACTGGTCCAGATGACACAATTTAACCTTGCTTGTTGTTATCTACCTGGATGGTTGAGCTTAAAATGAGAAGGCTATTAAAAAATATTCTTTATGTTTAAGCAGCCCAGCACTGATCTGCGAAAGCTCATCAGACGAGAAATGAAACATCATTAACCAACAAGAAAAGACGCCCAGTTATCTGTCTTTTTTATTTCTAGTTTTTGGCATGTTCTGGATGACAGAGAACCAAAACAAACATGTTTAAGCTAAGCTTAAACGAAAAAGAAAACCAGCACATCTCAGCATAAGAACCTCAGTGCACCTTTAAGAAGTGATGGTGGCAGCTAGACAAGTTATACCTTTGGACCTTTTATGTTGCACCTGAGTCTCAATGGATTGCTAAAGATTGATACATTTGGAAATATATAATCAAATTCTAAAAGAAAAGAAAATGTTATGACATTTTTCCATCAATTAAAGACGAAATTAAAAAAACTTCTGTCAGAAGTGACTTTGAACAACAAATGCTGTAAAAAAAAAATCCAAAATAATTGGTTTATGTGAGAAAAACCATTAGCACCTGAAATAAATCAATGGTGTGATGCCTACGAGGGAGTTCAGTCCAGCCTGACTTCTTGAGCTGCGCTGCTGCTTCACAGGTGACCTCACACTCCACAAAACAACCTATCGAGCCCAAACAGGTGATCTGTTTAAGCTGCTAAAGTTCCTGCCTCTCTCTGCATGCCAAAGATGCCACTGTTGTCGCCACAAGCTGCCGGCACAAACTCTGCTTCTCGCTCCTGTTGAGCCATTCCACCAGCCCTGCATCCATCCATGAGCTCCGAGGTCAATGACCCTCTCATCACTCCAGCCAACAGTCCAAAGTTTTTACCTGAACAAACATGCTCACATGAGTTACAGTCTTTGACTGTGGTAGGATGCTCTAGGTAGGTTATTGGGTAATTTTCATCAATTTTTTAGGGTTTTGTACACTTTTGATGCCATAATGTTCCATCCATCCATTATCTTCCTCTTGTTCTGGAGTTGGGTCGTGAGGGCAGCAGTTTAAGTAGGGAGGTCCAGACATTTCTTTTCACAGCCGCCTCTTCTTGCGCTTCTGGAATGATTCCAAGGTGTATCCAGGCCAGCTGAGAAACAGTTTCTCTAGCATGACCTGGATCTTCCCCAGGGTCTCATTCCAGTCAGACAAAGAGAGGTGCAAAGGGAGCATCCTTCCCAGATGCCCAAACCACCTCAACTGGCTCCTCTCGATGTGGAGGAGCACCTGCTCTACTCCGAGTTTCTTCCAGATAACTGAACTTCTCACCCTATCTTCAATACCTCTTAAGCGTTATAAAGCCTGTACCAGTCAGTCGGCCTAGTCCGGTCTTCCTCTGGTTTTGTTTGCTTTCAGCAGAGTGCCTCTTCGATGTGAGCGGGATCATCATAGCAAGACCGTGCAAATCTCCGCTCAGCAGTAACTGCACCTCATCATTTTTCCTGGGCACTGGTACTATCTCTTGTATTTCCATTTTTTTTTTCTAAAGAACAGGAGCTCTTTCTGTCACACAACTGGCCAGAAGCAAGTAGCTGAAGTAAATGGTGGTAAGGAGCAGTCACTGGAATTATGACTCATCTGTGACGTACATCACATCTGAACATTCTGAGGATCATCTGAACTCCAGGTCTCTAGGTTCCAAAAGTCGAGCTGGAAATGAGCCAGACTGTCCAATGGCAACACTCAAAACCTGGGGCAGAACCAGTCCAGGTCAAGCCGGGCCTTACAGTGCATAAGGGCCATAAGGAAGAGACTATCTAACCTGCGGAGAAAACTCAACACCTCTATGCGTGATCTCATTCTTTCATTCACTACCCAGAGTTTGTGGCCATGAGTGAGGGTAGGAACGTAGACCGGCATGTAAACAGAGAGCTTCACCTTACAGCTCAACTCTCTTGTCACTACAATGGACCGGCCCAGAGTCCACAATACTGCAGAAGCTGCACTAATCTGTCTGTCAATCTTCCGCTTCATTCTTCCCTCACTTGTGAACAAATTCCCGAGACACTTAAACTCCTCCATATGAGGCAGAACCTCATTCCCAACCTGGAGAGGGCAGTTTACCCTTTTAAAATCTGTGAAAATGGGCAACTCTGGAAGAGTCCAACTCCCACCTTGAAGGGGTTCATCTTACTGCTGGCAGAAAACCAAACAATCACACCACTTGCAAAGGGACTGAATGCTTGTAGCACACTCACAGAGCACCCCGCACAGTGTACCTCGAGGAACACGGTTGAATACCTTCTCCAAGTCCACAAAACACATGTAGACTGGATGGGTAAACTTTGATGACTTCTCGATGACCCTAGTGAGGGTAAAGAGCTGGTTCAGTGTTCCATGGCCATAACGGGACCCACATTGTTCCTTCTGAATCCACCACCATGTTCCCAAAAGCAGAAATCCAGCCTATATTCATAGCAGTGTAATATATCCATCCATCCATCCATCCATCCATCCATTATCTTTACCCGCTTATTCCATTTTGGGTCACGGGGGTCGCTGGTGCCCATGTCCAGCAATCACTGTGCGAGGGGCGGGGTACACCCTGGACGGGTCGCAAGTCCATCACAGGACAGTGTAATATATGTGACAGCATTACTTAGCATTTCAGCATGCGCCCCACATAAAGGTCAAATTATAAAAACAAAGTGGGTGTGTTGTGTACATTTTTAGTAAACAACTATTTACACTTTCAGTATATTCATGTATCTGCTGCTTGTCTGCAGGACCTGTGTGCGCATTTATTGTCCATACGCATCAGCATTTGTGCACTCAAGTGTTTGTTCGTGCCTTCTGGATGTGTTCTGATCTAAGTGAGGTCATGAGCGTGGGAGAGTGACTCACTTGTTGTACAGGACCACGTCAGGCAGCCAGATATGTTTGGAGGGCAGCCTGACCTTCAGCATCCCGTCGAACTCCTCAGGGACCCACGTCAGCCGGTAGTCCTGCCACTCCTGAGGGCCAACAGAAACATCGTGCTTTGTCACTCATCTGTCGATCTCACAGCAGCGAGAAGACATGCACGGATAAGAAATGTCTTTCTGCTTCATGATTCTGTCTCTCTGATGTTTCCTGAGTCTTTGGAGAGGGTGTGTTTACGTGTGTGAAGTTGAAATGGCTTCCTGCAGTAACTGGGAAGCATTGTGATCATTACAGGTTGTCTAAGCTCTGTTGAGCTGCCCAGGGCTTCCTAAAGATTCCTAATGTTGACAAGCACTGAAGACATTCTACGCTCTGTTACATGTCAAGCCCTCATTTACTTAGATGAGAATACAAGAAGGGTGTTTCATTTAGAAATCTAAATTTATTCCCAACTAGAGTGGGCCCAGATACGATTAATAAACTAGACGTAAGCATAGATGAAAAGCTCAACATTTCCCTTTGATGATCTTCTGAATTCTCTAATCTTCAAACATCCCCGAAGACACCAACAAAGTCCGTGCTTAATAATCCAGGTATACAATCCAACAATTTTCAGTCAGGTCATCTGGACATTTTCTTTTTTTTTTTTTCTGAAACGTTTCACCTTCCATCCAGAAGGCTTCATCAGTCAAGGAAACACACAACACAAAACTGATTCTTCCCCCAACAGCTTACTCCAAAGTGGAACAGTTATGTTGGTGCTAAGATGGTCTTTTTGGCACACCCCCTCCTCCGGTGTCGGCCCTCTCCCTCATCGACAGTCATGTCAAACTGGTTCAAAACCAACAAAGTCCATGCTCAATAATCCAGGTATACAATCCAACAATTTTCAATCAGGTCATCTGGACAGTGTTTTTTTTTTTTTTTTTTTTTTTTTTTTTTTTTTTGCTAAACGTTTTAAAAAAAAAAAAAAAAAGAAAATGTTCAGATGACCTGACTGAAAATTGTTGGATCCCCGAAGATAATTTATCGGACACTTACTGCAGCTGTTTGTAGTTGTTTTTGTTTTGTTGGTCAATCAGGAGATACAGTAAATGCAGAATATCACTTTTTTTTCTTACTCTCCTGAACAAAAGCTTTAAAAAAAAGGCATTTGCAGTATGTTTTCGGTCATTCTCCACCCATTACAGGAAGTGCTGGGTCATATTTTGCTGCATTTGTCTAAATCTGAGCTGGTAGTGTATCCTGTAGAACCCATGAGGCTGCTTCCTTTTGCTGTTTTGCCTTCATTAAACACCAACAACGGCAGGAACTCACGTCGCACATGAAGAATTTAAAGCCCTCTTTTAAAAGGTTGACATTAGTTTTAGTAAGAAAGTTATGTTGTCATTGAGGATCGGGATCATTAAATCACTTTATGACTATTTGCAAATAAGACTGTTTCATTTTGACTGCTGGATCAAAAGACGTTGTTTTATGGCTTCTGTTTTGGGTATTTGGGCTAACTAGGCTCATGGAGCCAGCGTCAGGTGCATGGTAGGCTCTTACAAGAGCTTCCTGGAAGCTGATTGGCCCGTAGGTCTGAATCTGCACGAATCACGAGCCCTAAGATAAATCTCATGCTTTGTTTGGTCTGGGTCGCAGCTTCTGCAGACACACTGAACTCTGCTATGCAGCATTAAAACCTTTATTTCTATTTTAATGAAACAAAAGAGAGTTGACCTGTTTAGTTCTTGAGTCCACCAATATTTCAGAAAATCAACCACGTGCCTTGTTCTGGCTTCCTTAGGATGATTCTATATGAATAATTGTGTAAAAAGAAGCTCACAACTGTGTAAAGGTTTATAAAATAAGGTTCAGGTGAACTCCCATGAAACTTTAGCTCATCATCTGCTTTTGGCTGTTCTTAAAACAAGATTGAAGCTCAGAGGTGATCTGGCTTTTTCAGTCGAGGGTCCCAAACGTTAGAACAATCTGCCCCACAACATCAGGCAGGCCACTTCACTTCCTGTTTTTAAACCTCAGCTAAAAACACATCTGTTCCCCTTGTTTTTTCACAGTATTTTCCAGCTCTGCATTTCAAGTTTTTCTTTTGATGCTTTAAATTAATTTTCAGTACTACCATTATTATTATTTTATTTTATCCATGAAATTACTCCCATTGATTTTATTGTTAGCAATTTGGTAACAGCTGCTGTCTTAAATGTGATTTATGAACAAAGTTGACTTGACTTTAGAGACTGAAAATGCTTATGATTGCAGAAATTCACTGTAGTCTTAAAATATAAGTACGCTTATCAATTCAGTCAGAGTTAAATTCTGTCACCAAACGGGTGTCATTCATCTACAACAGGTAAGATACTATTGCTCTTAACTTTCATACAGAACCCCACTTTAAAATATCTGAATGATCCCTTTACACTTTGAAAAGTTTTTTGTTTCAACTAAGAGATGTTTACAGTACTTAGTTTTTATTTATTTTTAAAAAATGATTCCCCCTCATTACAGCTTTTTTTTTTTTTATTCAAAAATGTCCAACTCCCATTCGTCCCTCCTGTTATCCGACCCATCGCTGGTGGACGTTTGATTCTCATCATCTAAAAGTTGGTATGTTTTATTTGCAGTAAGAGCTCTTTTGACTTCTTGTTTTTGGTTCGAAAGTATATTTTTCATATGCAAATGCCAACTTTGGATTTGGATTTTCAACACTTCCTCTAATTTAGATCTAATAGCTTCAAATAAAAACTGAATTTTAATTGCACATTAAAGAGTTGTAACTGAAGAACTTAAATGAGATATACATGTTTGATCATGTTATATAAGCGTTGAAATACCAAGCCATGAATTAAAGCTCAAATCTCAGTCAGAGCTGGATTATGTTCACAAGTTAACAACAATGCAACACTTTACAAACTCAGCAGAGAAAAATGAGGTTTGATCAAAGTTCTTTCTTTTTCACCAACTTTACTTCAGTCACATCTGTCCTAAAGTTAAAAGTTATGGTTTGTATCACGGGTCTTCTCTTTATTTGTTCAGTTCTCATAGCTGCGGGCGGGATCACACTCTGCGACCCACAAAGCTACTGAAACATGTGCAGCACAGAGAGGCAGCTTTCAGCTCATGCATCATGCTCTGCTGGTGTAATGACAGCGTAGAATCTGATTAAACAACATATAAATCATCACGCACACTGGTGTGTCGTACACACAGGTTCAGTCAGTGTGTGTGTGTGATAAAGTCATTTTATGGTTGCCGTTCATAGTTTGGGATCTGACCTGACCGTGACAATGTGATATCTAAAATAAAAACTGCCTAAATTGCGTGTTTGACTCCTCAGGTGGTCAGCATTTTCTTATTAGTTCTGCCTTTTTCTCTTTTGGATGAGATGAAGCGTTCGGCGGCTCACCTGGGTCAGCCAGACATTGGTGGTCATCACCTGCTCTCTTTCATGCTGCAATAAAAGCACAAAAACATGAAAACAATGATATGATGAGGCCACCCCTGCGTGCGTGAAAACTTTGTTTTGTTTATTATTCTCATTTAACGTGCACCAATTGAAGCGTCAGAATTATTTCCCTGTCCATAAACGCACCGTAGCCAAGTTGCTCATTTGTGTTTCCAGCTGCGGGTCATTTTACTGTGTGAGGATGGCGTGCAGGAAGGACCAAAGGTGGCAGAAACAAGGATTTTTATTGATGTTATACCTGCCGTTCACTTTCCTGCTCAGTAATTCAAAGACTGGTGGTTTTTTTTATGGATTATAAAGTCCAGATTACATGATAACTTTAATTTGCAGGTGACAAAAGTCAATAAAGACTTGTTATGTATAACTAATGTAAGTCCTGAAAATATCAGACATTCTTTTTCCAGAAGTATGATGTAAAAAATATGAAAGGGATACTTGAGAAGTTTTTGATTGGGGCTTTGTGGAAAGTTCATGCACAGTAAATATCTTACCTGCAGTAGATGGCTCTTTGAAGACCCTCAGTTTGTACCAAAAAAGTTTAAGTCTGATCAGATTGACACGCTAACAGCTAGTCCAAGCTGCAGCTAGCTGTAGCACTTCCAGTTCAACCTGGGAGTGTGTGTGTGTGTGTGTGTGTGTGGGGGGGGGGGGGCACTTCCTGCAGAGATATCATGATAATCACGATATCATCAAATAATCATGATATTTCTGCCAGGAAAACTATATCAAGAATCAACTTTATTGTCATTTCGCAGTTAAGCACAATGAAATATAATTCAGTGCAGCTGTCTAACAAGGAAGACGGAGGTGCACGGAGGCAGCAGCTTCGCTGTGAAGCGCTGCCCTTATCACTGAGATAAGAAAAGGGAAGAAAAGCATGAGGAAAGAAGAAGGTATAAAAAAAGATCTCTTACACTGTGTCCTTGACACACAGGGCACAGTGTAAGGTAGCAAAAAAAAAACTACCTCAGCACAACAACATGGATAGACATTTGCAGGTGGGGGGGGTGACAAAGGTGGTGAGATTGTCCATAGTTCCATAGTCCTGATAATGATGGCACAGTGTCTATCAGTTGACTCAGCTCTGATAAGGGTCCACAGATGTTCTCGGGGGGGGGGGGGGGGGTGTTCATGATTTACATATTCTCCAGGAGCAATTTGAGACAAGTTGGCCTATCCTAGGTCAAACGGGGAAGCCAGATTCAGATAAATAACAACTGTTTTGGGGCAGGCCGTCTCTACTGATTTCATGTCTGCCTTCATAGTTTCTGCTGGTGCACTCGATGGTGAATCCAAACAGACAGATTTGTGGTCATTCCACATGTTCATAAAAGAACATTTATGATATTTAGATTTATAAAGTAGTGTTTGCAGAAATTGCTACGACATTCTTGGGGTCTCAAGGAGCTGTTTTCAGCAGGTAAGATAATATTTATTCATAACCCTTTCACACAACCCCACATTAACATATTTGAACCATCCTAAAAAGGTGAATTGAGATTTCTCCAAAGATTAAATTCTCGAGGTGCAGTAGCGGAAGCAGCAGTTTTTATCTGCTGTGACAAACGTGGTGATGTTAATTTGAACAAACATGAACACATTCAATACAGCATTTAACTCGGCTTAAATCTAACATGAAGTAAACGAGTATGCGTAACGCAGATTAAACGATGAGCATGATGTTTGATGATTGGGGCCCAGATGTGTTACTCACCACGCTGATGAGCTGGGCCAACGACACCATCAGCTGCACAGTGACCAGCTCAGAACCGTTAGTGGCCGGGCGGATCAGTTTGTTGTAATGCGCTGGGTTTAGGAGATGCTCCACCAGCCGCTCCTCTGTGTCTGCCCCGAGGCCACCTGCAGTGAGAGCGAACTATCATCAGCAAAGAAACATGCTGCAAACATACAGAGTAGATCATCCATGTGTGGTTGGAGTTTCTCTGTTTGGGCCTTTTCTCTCGCAGCTAGGACTTTAGGGCGGCAAACTGAGGGAAGCAGAGCTTTAACCATGGTGCTACGGATCACCGCCAGCTGGAGCATGTCGCCACAGCTTGACTGAGACTTCTTACATGATCTGACATCACAGGAGTGACTCAACCCGTCTCACTGTCTCTGTTCTTCCTGTCTCGTTTCGCTGCTGTCTCCATTTGTTCCCCTCCACTGTGCTGCACTTCGCCCCGACTGCCAGCTCGTTTTTAGCTTTGGGTTATTTTCACTCCATCTCACACGTCTCCTCTGCTCGCCTCCTCCTCCTGCCTGCCGTCCATCCATCTGCAGCAGAGTGAGGCCGAATCTGTGAGTTTAAGCAGAACTGTCACAGTGTGTGTGTTTTCTTGGGAGACGAAAAGCATCAGTTGCGAACCTCGTTCCTTCATCCTTCCTTGTGTTTTGCTCTTTGTCTCGTTGGCATCTGCTCGCTGCGCACGAGCTCTCATAACTCCTTCACACGTTCCCCCTGAAGATAAACACAGGCTGCTCGCTGTGAACTCGGCAGATTCACACGCGTCGTCTTTTAGAGGCTGTTAACGGCGAAGCAAAGCTAACGTGATGAGAGACTACGTCGATGAAAGCTCTGATGGTGGATTTCAGGTTTCAGGCGAAAACGCCAGCGATGATGTTTTGGTGTGGTTGCAAACACAGAACTCAAGTTTTACAAATGTTAAGATGAAATTTGTTGTGGTAGTAGCTGAGCGTCATCTCCAACTCGTACTCTGAGCGCAACAAATCAACAAGATCTTCGGTTAAAACTTTGACGCTAACTTAGGCCTGTCGCGATAAACAATACATCAACTAATTGCATGATAAATGGAAATTATCGACTTCTTTCTCATTCATCAGCTTTATCGTTTCTTTGTGTCTCTACTGAAAACACTGGATGACAAAAGGCTCAACTCTGGTGCTCTTCACTGATCCCTCCATTTCTCTTTTAAAATCTGTTTCAACTGTCCAAAACCATGTTTTTGGATCGTTAAAAGCAGCTAAGCTGAGAATCTAAGCTAACAGGACGACTTTCGGAATAAACCACCGTTTTGTCGAAGCTCCAGAATTCACAGTTGAAACCCGTGCCTTCATGTAAAAAGTTTTTTTCTGCAAAAAGAAGCTGAGAACTTGTTTACTGATTTTTTTTTTTTAATTAAAAGCTTTGTGTGAAAAATGCTATGCTAAAGAGCTCAAACCACATGAGCGTCCGCCATTTTGAAAAATGAAGAGAGACGCCTCACGTCAAGGCAGTGTTGCCAGGTGAGAAATGTAGGATTATCGTACTAGAGACATAAAATTATCGTATTTTGAGGAAAATTATTGTACCCTCTGTACGATCAATAATCCCAAATAGTCATAACAAAAATAACAAATTTATTGATGCACTATAGTAGTGATGGGTCCGCTTCCAGACCGGTTCTACTTCTTCTTCTTTTCTTTTTCTCATTCATGGGGCAGGCGCAGCGGACTATTCAGCCAATCATGGCCGTTGTTCTGAGGCAAACACAAATACGTCATTTGTAAGTAACATTTAGAAAAGCATGATTGGCTGGAATTTCCAGCCACTCATGCATCTGTTTGCAGACACAGATGCCTTCAGTACGCTTCAGGGTTCACAAAAAAACTCAGACAGACAGTTGCGAGAGGCTGATGACAACCGATTACAACCACTTTCACAGAATGGTCAAATTATCGTATGTTTGGCCTTTTTTGGGATTATTAATCGTGCATCGTACAGAGGGCAAAACCGTCATACAAATACGATAATTATCGTACACCTGGCAACACTGCATCAAGGGGACTCCCTCCCAGTTTTCTTAAAGAGACACGCTGCTCCCTCACTATCCATCCTTCGGTTCAAACAGTCTTATACTGTCATCTGGTGGTCAAAAGGTACTACATGCAAAGCAAGTTAAAAATGTCTTCTTAAATTTGACAATAATTACTAATTATTGTCAAATTTCAAACAATATAATCGTTTATCGCAATAATTTCTGAGACAATTAATCGCCCAGCAAAATGTGTTATCGTGCCAGACCTACACTAACTGTTCACTGACAATGAGCTCAGCCCCATCAGAAATCTAACATTTTTTGCTTATTTTCCTTCATTTTTGATGCAAGCATTATCTAAATAATCAAACTTAATAAACATTTTTAAAAGTCTTTTTGCTTTTTTAAATCAAAGTCTCACAAACCTTAAAGGAATGCTGCCTGCTGCTTTTGATGCTAGAAAAGTCACTCAGATAATCTTAAGTGGAGACATTATGAAGTTTTGGGTCAACGCATGAAAATATAACAATCTGTGACATCACAAGACCTTGGAAGATCTGTTATCATCTAATTTATGTGTTGCAAATAGCTCTCAGCTGCTACCACATCAAATTTGACCTTAATATCTGTCAAACGGGCTGTGTTATAATCAGCTTTGTGTTTGCTGAGTTCGAGTCCCTTTCAGCTTCCTTGTAAATGTACAAAGTACATACTGTGTGATTCTAAGAGTTTTATTAAAATCCATCCACATATTCATGAGATATTTTGCTAACAGACAAACTGGGATGACTCACTTCAACACATAAAACGACTCATTTTTAACCTAAGGAAAGGCTGCAAATATAAAACCTACGATACATCTTGTCAGTATCTGGTGTTTTCTGGTTGCATTTTGGCATTTTTGTGTTTTCTTGTTAGGTTGATTCTGTTTTTGGTTCGTTTGTTCTCTGTGTTTTTTGTTGTCAGGGTTTAGTTTCTGTTCCTCTGTGTTCCCTGTGACATCAGTCCAGTCTTCCTCAGTTCAGATCCTGCTCCTCAGACCTGCCATGTCCACTCTCACCTGTACCCAGTCTTTATACAGACCAGGTATCTCCACTATCTCATTAGGCCCAGCACATATCTTGTGACAGTTTTCAGTTTACCCTCAGTGGAGCAACGTGTGTGTTCTCACACCAAGACTCCTGGTCTAATTACGTACAGTAGTCCCTCGCTACTTCGCGGTTCAACTTTCACAGACTTGCTCTATTGCGGTTTTTCAAAATAAGATAGGACATGACACACAATTGGATGATTGGTGGATGAGCTTCAACATCGGCATGGATTTTTTATTTCAAATAAATCATTTAAAATAATGAAGCACCTGCTGCACCTGTGTGGAGCCCACATGTGCAGGGAGAAGTTCCCTCCAGCAGCTTGTCATGATCTCTGCTCTGCAGCGGAGAAGTAAGCGTGGATGAGAGCGTTGGCAGGAGACAGAGGACGGAGATCATGACATGCTGTGCTTAGAGTTTGGAAACATTTAGAATATTGCAAGAGTGTGGGAAGGGTTTAAAAGGCCTTACACACACACACACACACATATATAAATATATATATATATATATATACTACTTAGTAATTGTACTACTATTCATACTTCAGGGTTATTCACTTATCGTGGGTGGACTAAGAGCGGAAACCGCCGTGTTAAACGAGGGATTAGTGTATTTTGAATCTCTTCATGCCTCCTTGAGACTCCTTGTGCTTCCTTAAAATTAATCTTTGTTTTTGTTGTGTTTTTCTAACACGTCAGCCTTTTATTTTTTCTAAATAAAATGGATGTAGATCCAAACCGTGACACATCTGTGGGCTTTGACTCTCAAATGAATGGAGAAGCTATAGTAGTTGTATCTTTTGACAGGCGTAAGAAAACAACTCGCACAAAGTCTTCCTTAAGTGATGTTAAAGTTAGACTCATTCACACTCTGATTTACTGTACACAGATATTTTCAACATGGGGGGGGAGTGGTGTCACAGAGGTTAGAGAAGGAAAGCTTGTGATAAGAAAGTCGCTGGTTTGAATCCTCTGCATGCTGGTGAGCACCTTGTGCTATGGACTTGGAACGTTAATTCACTGGCAGGTAAAGAGTCAGAGCAAGTGTGTGAGGTTAAGTGGTACCAACTAGATACAGTTGGGCTCACTTCTATGCACAGCTTGGGCTCTGGAACCAACTTCTGGAGAGAGGCTGGACTTTTTCCTACTCTGGAGTTGTCCAAGAAGAGAGTCGTCGGGTGGGTGTGGGTATATTCATAAGCCCCCGACTGAATGCCTTGGTGTTGGAGTTTTCTCCAGTGAATGAGAGGGAACGGTGAACCGTTTGGCAACAGAAAAGACAAGTGGACCCCTTACCAGGTTGTGTTTGGTTTGATTGGGGGACTAATGAACCGGACTGAGGATATTGTTGAGCAGTAGAAGGAGTACTTTGAGGATTTCCTAAATCCACCCACCATGAACATCTTTGAGAATGCAGAGTCTGAGGACATGGGGCAAAACAAGTTCATTATCAGAGGTCATCGAGGTAGTCAAAAAGCTCTTCGGTGGCAGGGCACCCGGGTTGGATGAGATTCACGCTGAGATGCTGAATGTTCTAGATACTGTGGGGCTGTCATGGTTGACATGCCTCTCCAATGTCACATGGAGGACTGAAACAACACCTGTGGAGTGGCAGGCCGGGGTGGTGGTTCCCATTTTTAAAACGGGGATCAGAGAGTGTGTTCCAACTATAGTGAGATCACACTTCTCGCCCTCCCTGGAAAAGTTTAATCCAGAGTGTTGGCAGAGTGAAGCCATGGTTTTCAACCAGAAACTGGTGGAATGCTCCCTCTGGGTCTGGGTGGAGACTGCCTCAAGTGGAGAAGGTTAAGTATCTGGGTGTCTTGTTCACGAGTGATTTAAGAGTGGGAGATAAAGGTCAGTGGATTGAGGGTCTTGTCCTCGGTAATGAGGTGTTTCTTTGGGCTGTCGTGGTGAAGAAAGAGCTGAATCGATAGGCAAAGCTCTTGATTTACTGGTCTGTCTTCATTTCAACCCTCACCTTTGGTCATAAGGTTTGGATCATGACTGAAAGAACAAGATCCATGATGCAAGTGGCCAAAATGAGCTTCCTTCGAAGGGGGACCGGGCTCAGCCTTAGAGATAAGGTGAGAAGTTCTGTCATCCAGGGGGAGCTCTGAGTAGAGCTGCTGCTCCTCTGCATCGAAAGGAGTCAGACCAGTTGGTTTGGGCATTTGATTAGGATGCCTCCTGGATGACTTCATTAGAGGTTTTCCATACACGTCCCACTGCTAGGAGGCCATGGAAGACCCAGAAAATGCTGGAGGGATTTTGTATCTTCTCTGGCCTGGGAACACCTCATGGTCCCCCAGAATGAGCTGAAAAGTGACACTGGAGAGAGGGATGTCTGGGTTTCTCTCCTGGACCTGTTGCCTTTGTGAACTGACTACAGAAAAGCAGTAGAAGATGAAGAAGAAATGAAGATGTTCAGCGTAAAGGGATGTTTTGATTGTCTGTCTCTGTCTTCACATCTGTTGATACATTCTTAAGTGCTGAAAGTTATTTTCAACAAAATAAAATTAACCAAAAAAATGGGAAAAATTACGTCAAAAGGTAAAAACAAAACCATAGCTGAAAATAAAATAAAACACTGAGCAACTACATATTGTAAAAAGCTACACCTCTGCTGTTTATATGCTTTTTTAAATACCAGTACAAAAAAATCAGGGCAGATTTAGTTTGGTCATGTCCTTTACAGCAGGACAGTTATTTCAGCACAGTCACTGATCACAAATCATCGTGTTAACATGATGTTTTGTGATAAAAACTGGAATATTTTCTTTATGAAAGCATTTTAACAAGTGCAGTATACTGACAGCCTTTCAAGATCATTTGTTTATAGATTTTCTGCTTTAGTATTTCATATTCCAACCAGCATTTATTTGGCATCAGTCAGGAGCTTTTCTTCTACAAAGTAGTTATAGTGTCAGACATCACCACAGGCTCAATACCTGACAACATCTGAACATTGTTTCATTTTCATTCTACTGTCTGGGATGTAACAAGGAAAACAATCTGTGTCTACAACATTCACAAACAAGAAAAAAAATAAAATAAATAAATAAATAAATATATATATATATAAACAAGCCCAAGGACTGAAAAAAGCTGGTTTAAAATTTTTGAGACTTCTTTCTCAACTGCTTTTTTCACTGCACCTGAAAAAAAAAAGAACTCAGAAGACGACGAGTGTGACGTTTAATGTAAATAATGCATCCTGTAAGACTGGATGCTATTTTATTCAGAATGATTTTCTTTTTCCTGAAAACCTGAAGAGCAAGAGAAAAGACAGTGGTGTCATTGAAGGAGATGCTTGATCTGGTCCTGAGTTTGTCCTCTGTCTGTCTCTTGTGTCCACCGCTGTTTGCTTGTGATCGAGGTGTGAACAGACTGCTTTCAGGTGATCAACAGTGAAAACGTGTTGCATTTTTTAGATAAGGGATGGAGAAAGAAAGTCTGGACTAAACAAGCCTTCATAACTGCAACAGTCTCATTCTTGGCTCATGATACATTGAACATACATCACGTGTTTGAAATGAAAAATAAAATGTGAAGCAAGAATTTTTAAAAAAATCAAACAAAGACAAAACGTTCCAGTCGCCACTGCAATCCTCCTCAAATTCCATTACATCTGTTGTTTTTTTATATGAAAACAATTTGCAGCAATACAGTATACAAATTGTGCAAAGTCAGTTGCCTTCATGAGTATGAGCAGGTGAATGCAAAGTCTGTAGTGTCTCTGTCTCCAACGTCTTCGTTCAGGCTAAGCTAACAGCTAGGCAAACATGAGCCTATTGTTGTTGATTTTTGTTGATCAGCTCTGCAAGGTACTGGATGACATTTTTAACTCCTCCCTCATCCTGGTAACAGTTCCCACCTGCCTGAAGACCGCCACCATCATCCCAGTCCCAGAGAACTCTACAGTGACTGGTCTGAATGACTATCGGCCAGTGGCCCTAACCCAGATAATCACTAGATGTTTAAAAAAACTGGTCATGACTCACATCAAAACAACCATCAATATCAACGAGGACCGTCACCAGTATGCATACCGCGAGAACCGATCAACAGAGGACGCCATCTCCTCTGTGGTCCACACTGCTCTCACCCACCTGGAGCAGAAGGACTACGTCCGTATGCTCTTTGTGGACTTCACTGCCTTCAACACCATGATCCCCCAAACCCTGATGGACAAACTACTCACACTAGGACAGTGAGGATTCACAACTTCTCTTCTTCCACTCAGCACTGGCTCCCCTCAGGGCTATGTGTTGAGCCCTCTCCTGTTCACTCTGCTCACATACAGTATAACAGCACTGGCTCCCCTCAGGGCTATGTGTTGAGCCCTCTCCTGTTCACTCTGCTCACATACAGTATAACTGTGCACCATCCACCTACCCATCCAGGCTTTCATATTGTGAAGTTTGCAGATGATACAGCAGTGGTTGGATGTGGTTAGTTTTTTTTATTTGCGTTCCAGTCTGCATTCCCAGGTCCTACTTCCACAAACTATAACAGGTGCTAAATATTGATAAGGTTCTTGGGCAGAACAACGGCTTAGTGGTTAGCATTACTGCCTCACAGCTACAAGGTCCTGGGTTGGAAGGCCTGGGGTTTTTCTGTGTGGAGTATGTTCTCCTTGTATTAGCGTGGGTTTTCTCCGGGTACTCTGGTTTCCTCCCACAGTTCAAAACATGCCTCTTTAGGCTGCCTTCAGGCCCAAGCCTCCTTTGCAAAAGAGATCAGTGATCTCAATGGGATTTGTCTGAATAAATAAAGGGTAATAATAATAAAATCTGAACCTGACTTAAAAAATGACCAGAATATCATTTTAAGCAGGTGAAGAAGAAAAACAAGGCTAACCTTGATTCACGAGGAAAGGTAACATGAAGCAACAAAATATAACAAAACCAACTGAGCTGCCCAGACATGGAGATAGAAACAGAACATGACACAAAGTCACAGAACTAAGAGACAAAAAGGAAAGATTAGAACAATCTGAACTCCTCTCTGAAGCTCTGTCCTGTCTTTTCATTTCTCCCTTTACTTCCACCTCCCTTCCTCTGTCCGTCCTGCCCCACAGCGTTCCTGTGTTCACTCAGCAGAAGTGATCTGTCTGTGGATCGATGACGACTCTATCCTTTCCCCACTAACATGTAACTCGTCACTCCTTCCTTTATGAGTCTTTCACTCTTTTCTTTGCGGTCAGGTTTTATTTGTTCTTTTTTTTTCACATCTATATCTTGATCTCACTCCGCCGACAGTCTCTGTCTGCTTCTTTTTTCTCCTTCATGTTATCTTCCTGTCCTATCTTGCTGTCAATTTACACCCTCCTGTCAGCATGTGTGTAGGAATGAGGTTATTTATTGTTCACAAGCACAGAGTGGCTTTGTTTTACGAGTATGTGCATCATTTTGTGCGTGCATCATCATGGGGGAAATAAACATCACTGTCTGCGTCTGAGCAAAATGAGTAATGTATATTACTCCCAGACGCACAAGGCAATAAGGCTGCGGAAGACAAAACAATTCACTTAAACAGTGATGAAGCAGAAAGACGTCCACAGCTCAGTTAGCTGATATGTTGGTAAAACAAAAAAAAGCCAACACGATTTGTAACCTGTACATTCAGTTGTCTCTCTTTACACAGTTTGGAGGGAAAATGCCTAAATAAATTAGTTTAATAATCTACATTATGCTCCTATCAACAACCTGAAAGATTTTGCTCAACTTTAAGGCTCATTAAAAAAAGATTGTAGGAAAAGAGTTTCAGTCCAGAGTTCATAAAAACAACTTCAGCAGGAGACTTTTTTTTAATATCTCTGACAAACAGCCTGCGTTTTTACTCCAATCTCCCACAGGAAAAAAACTGGCACTAAATACATATAAACACACACAAAGTAATTTATAAACATATTGATTAAATGCAGGGTGGCATGGTGGATAAGTTGGTGTAGATGTTGCCTCTCAGAGAGAAGGTTGTCGGTTCAAATCCCCACTGGGGACCCCTTATGGGTGGAGTTTTCATGTTCTCTCCGTGTATGAGTGGGTTTTCTCCTGATACTCCAGTTTCCTCCCACAGATCAAAAACATGCATGTTAGACTGATTGGTAACTCTAAATTGTCTCTAGGTGTGAGTGAGAGAGTGAATGTTTGTCTCGTTTGTCTCTATGTGTCCCTGTGATGGACTGGAGACCTGTTCAAGGTGTCCCCTGCCTCTCACACAGTGATGGCTGGATATGGGCACCAGTGACCCCCGCAACCCGAAAAAGAAGAAGCGGGTAAAGACAATGGACGGATGGACGGACGGATGGACGAATGGATGGATGGATGGATATGGATGATTAAATATACTCGAATTCAAGGATTTTGATGGGCACCTTTTTTCCAAAGGGATACAAACATTTTTTTATGGTTGAACAAACAAGCTGAACTCAATTCTGCCAAATCTAAATTTTATAATTAGCTATAAACATAATTTATTTATTCTTAATTTTTAATGGCTGCTAAGAGTAGACATTGCAACTAGATAAACTTGGACATGGTGATAGTCTTTATATATTGTCAAAATTATAATTGTCAAAAATAATAACCTCATCCAAACCATCCACATGCCTGCTAGACCCCAACCAGACTGTTTAAAGAGGTTTTTCCCCTAATCAATGTCCACATTTTGGATCAACTTAATTTGGAACGGCTCTAAAGTGGTTTAAATTATATCTATCGGATAGATTCCAGTTTGTAAATGTAAATAATAAATCTTCTTCATACACAAAAGTTAGTCATGGAGTTCCTCAGGGCTCAGTGCTTGGGCCAATACTCTTTACTTTATATATGCTTCCATTAGATAAAATTATTAAACAGCATGGGATATTTTTTCATTGTTATGCTGATGACACACAATTATATTTGTCCATTAAACCCAATGAATCCAATCAGCTACTTAGACTACAAGCATGTCTTAAAGACATAAAAACCTGGATGACCCTTAATTTTCTCCTGTTGAACATAGACAAGACTGAGGTTTTGGTTTTTGGACCTGAGCACCTTAGGAATGAATTTTTCAGTCTTTCTCCCTCTTTAGATGGTATTAATCTGTCCTCCAGCTCTAATGTTAAAAATCTTGGTGTTATTTTTGATCAGGACATGTCTTTTATCCCCCACATTAAAAACGTTACTAGAACTGCCTTCTTCCACCTGCGTAATATCACTAAAATTAGAAACATCTTGTCTAAAAATGATGCAGAAAAACTGGTCCATGCATTTGTCACGTCTAGACTAGACTATTGCAATGGTTTATTATCTGGATGTCCAAATACTTCCTTAAAACGTCTTCAGTTGATCCAAAATGCTGCTGCCAGAGTCTTAACTGGAGTTAGTAGGAGAGATCATATTTCTCCAGTTTTAGCTTCTCTCCATTGGCTCCCTGTCAAATCCAGAATAGAATTCAAAATCTTACTTCTAACCTACAAAGCTCTCAACAACCTAGCTCCATATTATATTACAGATCTTATTGTTCCGTATTTTCCTAACAGAGCACTTCACTCTCAGGCTGCAGGTTTACTTGTGGTTCCTACAATTTACAAAAACAGAATGGGAGGCAGATATTTTAGTTATCAGACTCCTCTCTTGTGGAACCAACTTCCAATCTCTGTCTGTGAGGCTGACACATTATCCAGTTTTAAAACTGGGCTTAAGACTTTCCTTTTTGCTAAATCCTATAGTTAGGGTCAGCTTGGGTTTCCTGAGCTGTCCCTTAGTTATGCTGCTATAGGCTTAGACTGCTGGAGGACAAACTGACCACAATTTTCACTCTGCTACTGTCTTTACTTACTCTGCTCAACCTGTTTTGTATTTGTAATTATTTTTTCTATCCTTAACGTGTTTTTTTTTTTTGGCTTTCAGATACACCTGGACTTATACCTGGACCTACCATTCTGTGTTCGTCTGTCTCTCCTGTGTAGTGAACCAGATGACCTCAAATCTACCAGATGGACAGAGACTGTTATTTTCATTGATCTGAATAAGTCTGAACCATCTGATGAACTTTCTTTCTTGAATTAATCAAGCAGAAAAGACAATCCTCTATAATCATTACTGTCTTACAAATGTTTTGATAATCAAATTGTGTTAGTTCACTCAATGCTTTACAGGTTGAAAAGAACTACTAATTTTTATTTTACATAAACAGTAAGTAATGATTTTTGTTCCTCATTCAGAGAAGAAATCACCTGAATATGCCTTTCTTGATTTTCTGTCTGAAATGAGCAAGCTGTCGTAAGTATGTGAAAGGTTGGTCTTCGGTCAACTAAAATGTTTACTGAAGAAGAAATGTCATGTTTAAACTTTTTCAGAAGATTACCAAGAGTAGACTCCAGAAAGTCTGCTGCTTCTGCAATAATCTTTTCTGTATGTTAAACAAGTTTCATTCTCTGACCTCGACTGTTGATAAACACCTTACGTCAAAAACACACCTCTTTCTGGTCCTTCCACGAATCAGAAAGCTCTAAACTGAACAGGAAGTAAACTCATTTAAAATGTGACAACTGCCCAGTTCAAGTTAAAATGAGAGCTGACAACAGATTGAGAGTTCTGGAGAATGTGAGAGTTCCAAGATTGAGAATGCAGTCGGTTATGAAGAGTTTGGAGTTATGAAGAACCAGGGACGTTTGGGATTATAATTCTGTTTTGAGCTAACCACGCACGACTCTCCGAGGATTTCTAGCTGTTCTGAACGGAGGCGCTGAAACAGTCTGAAGGACTCTTACTGAGCTGATCTATCGTCAAACCAGGTAAAGATTTCCTCTTCGACTCAAGTGTACCGTGGACGGGCTGAGGATCTGACGAAGCGTGCAATTTCTGGTTAAACAGATTAAACTTCCCTCACACAGTTCTCTGTAAGATAATCTCCTTTCACTCTAAAACCCACCTCTCTCTCATAAGTCAGTACAGATATTTTAGAAATATCTTAAGCAAAGTCCTCAAATCACCGCCGAATGATTTGAAGTTCATCTTCTGTGAAACTGTCTGTTATTATTTTCATATTTTGCCAAATTAATGTAAATGTTTGATGTTAAACTTTGATTCTGAAAATAAATGATTCCATTCATTTGATGGGTCAAAGATAAACAACGTCTCTCGTTACATTTCTGTTAAATTCAATGCACGACATTTACAGTCAGAAAAATGAAGAACTCGTGAATATTGTATGCATATATAATTCATATATTTGTCATACAACAAGTGACACGTACCTCACGTGACTCACTACACCTGTATTGGATGCTTGTACTTCCACAACGCAGTATTTAAAATAAATAAAGACAGCAGGATCGTAGAACTCATGGAATTCTGTTCTGGCTTTTAGTTGGTTTTTTTGTTTTGTTTATGGCCACCCTAAAATGAACAGTGGCCCCCATCTGGACACTCGTTTAAAAACCTACTGAGGGCACCCCTGCGACAGCGATGCAAACTCTTCTAATACGTTTAAAATTAATATCTTGCTGTCTGAATAAAACTGCAATAATGGCCTTTCCTCGCCCGTAAGCCACATGTGGTTGAAAGTGAAACAAACCACACAAGCACATTACTCAATTCTTCTCTCATGGATAAAGCCTGAAAGAACCTCTGCACACCCTGACCCGATTAACTCCCTCCTGGAGCTTTAAGTCAACGTTTCTGGATTTCTCTCTGTCTCCGTCTCCATGTGCCTCACTGACCCTGACCTGAGAGGCTGGAGCTGCTCAGGTTGCATTCTGCTTGTTTTCCTGTGCAAATATTGCAAAGTTAATGTGACACGATGAATTTTTCAGCAGGGCACCCCCCGTTCCATTAGATGATGGAGCCACGTGGAAGTGACGCTCCGCAGAGTGCATTCAAACGCAGACAAATACCTCCGCACCACAGCAGCAGGACGGACAGGACGCTTCCGTCTCGACTTCCTTTCCCTCAGAGAGCTATTGATGTTTGTGATCTGATAGATTCAGGCCAGGCGCGTTTTTGATCGAGTCCAGAGTGGTTTAAAGACAAATGTGGACACAATGAGGGCAAAGTGAGAGATAAACTGAATTAAACAGTGATTATCTCTGTTTACACAGCGTTTGAAAGAAGCGGTTAGGAGAGGACAGGGTACTTCTTTTCTCTTTCTGTGACTGCCAAAGAGGCTTTTTGGCCTTAGCTTAGATGTTTTATGCTGAAATACTCTTAAATCAATAAAAGAGACATCCATTGATCTACTGGCAACACCCAACTGGCTACAGAGATCTTAATATTGATTCACCATCCAGCCTCCACTCGGAAACAAAGTCATTCCACTTTGGACTAGCTGGGAGCGGAAGCGTTATTGTCTTAACTCTACAGCCAAGAGAGGTCGGCTGCAGCTAACATGTTTCATCCACTTACCTCTGCCGAGTCTATAATTATCTTTTTATGAAAGCATCCCCAGAACTGGACTCATTAAGCCTTCTTAGGAGTGCAAACTCTGCATTACGGTTCTAGAAAACAAATAGGGCTCAAAATTAGACGTGCATGCGCCGAAAAATCTATAAAATTATATATGTGAATATCTTTAGGTGTGTGTATTTGATAAAAGGCTTTCACAAAGCAACTATCTAGTGCCACAGTCTGCATTTTATTATTAGAAATTCACGATGGACTCTCTTAATCACGGCTGACTCGGTGACATTTTCTCAACTAGATTCTGAAAAAAGTTATAATTTGGTAAAAAAAAACAAAAAACAACTGGAATAAACTTGATATCTTACGTTAAAGCTGTAATGTATATTTGAAACCAAATTAAGGATCTGATCATTTGATCAAAGCAAAATGATCCTTTATTGCTTCTTATCATTTTTAACACCTCTGAGCCAGATGGGAGAGGTGAAACTAATTTTTATGTTCAATTTTAGACATTAGGGTGAAATAGTTTTACTGTTGTTGCTGCAACATGTTGTATAAAAAAAAACTTACTATTTGCAGTCGAGGTGACACTAGATCTTTATCAGTCAGGCAAGTTGTGGTTGACATTATATAAAATTTAGTTTTCACTACTTTGAATGCAATAAAAGACAAATAGGTATGATTGAAGTGAGATTTGTGAACTTTCCAAACTTTGAACTAAGCATAACTTGTGTTCGACCATTTATTTGTAAAATAATGAGCAAACTCACCACAAAAGTCCAATGTCCAAATATAAAAGCAGTGACTGGATAAAAAAAGTGCAATGGAGAATTTTTTGACGACTGTAGAAACTGGTGTCAGTGACAGTTGACCTGTGCACTCACTGGTGCCAGTGAGGTCACCACAGAACCCACCGGACACAAAAGGTTCAAAACAACCGGAAACTGAGTTCAAGCCATTGAGTCAGCAGGTTTAGCTGTTTACAGTTTCATAGACCTCAGCATACTTTCAGCTATTTTAAGTATTTGTACATCAAAACGTTCAACTCGTTCAGGACATTACGACTCTAACAGTTGATTTTTTTAACCTTTTTAACTTTCAAACCTTTTCCTCATTGAAATAATTAGAGAACTGTCCAAATCATTGATAAACTTCTAGCTCATCTGAAATGTACTTTAGTATACTGGCTTCCTTTTTAGCTTTTAGCTACTGTTTTGCTAATACTGGCATTTACTGTTTTGCAAATTTTGGCTTTTAGCTATTGTTTAACTGGTCTTAGTTTTAAGCTACTATTTCGACAATCAGGTTTTAGCTATACCCGTAGTTTTGTTGGTTATACCTCAAGCCACTATTTTGCTTGTCTTAGCTTTTAGCTCTTGTTTAGCTAATACAGGCTTTTCATGTTTTGCAAAATTTGATTTTTAGCTTTAAGCTACTATTCTGACAATATTAGCTTTTAGCTGTTTTTCATCCTAATTTAATCTTAAACCACTATTTTACTAGTCTTAGCTTTGAGCTCTTGTTTTACTAATACTGGCTTTTAATGTTTTGCTAAATTCGGCTTTTTTGCAACTATTCTGACAATATTAGCTTATAGATGATTGTTCGTTCTACTTTAATCTTAAGCCACTATTTTCCCGTCTTAGCTTTTAGCTCTTGTTTTACTAATACTGGCTTTTAATGTTTTGCTAAATTCAGCTTTTTTGCAACTATTCTGACAATATTAGCTTATAGCTGATTGTTCGTTCTACTTTAATCTTAAGCCACTATTTTCCAGTCTTAGCTTTTAGCTCTTGTTTTGCTAATACTGGCTTTTTTTTTTTTTTTTTTGCAAAATTTGTCTTTTAGATGTTTGAATGGTCTTAGAATTAATCTTTTGTTTTGATAATACTGGCTTTTAATGTTTAGCATAATTTGGATTTTAGCTTTAAACTACTATTCTGACAACAATTTTCAGTCAGGTCATCGGGACAGTTTCTTTTTTTGCTAAACGTTTCACCTTCTATCCAGAAGGCTTCATCAGGAGGGTGTGTGCCAAAGACATCATCTTAGCACCAACATAACTGGTTTGTTCCACTTTGGAGTAAGCTGTTGGGGGAAGAATCAGTTTTGTGTTGTGTGTTTCCTTGACTGATGAAGCCTTCTGGATAGAAGATGAAACGTTTCACCAAAAAAAGAAACTGTCCAGATGACCTGACTGAAAATTGTTGGATTGTATACCTGGATTATTGAGCATGGACCTTTTTTGATTTTTTACTATTCTGACAATTTAGCTTATAACTGTTTTTGTTCAACTTTAATCTTAAGCCACTATTTTGCTAGTCTTAGCTTTAAGCGTTTGTTTTACTAATATAGGCTTTTAATGTTTTGCCAAATTTGGCTTTTAGCTTTAAGCTATTATTTAGAAAATATTAGCTTTTAGCTGTTTCCCTTTCTGCTTTAATCGTAAGCCACTATTTTCCTGTCTTAGCTTTTAGCTCTTGTTTTGCTACTACTGGCTTTTTTTTTTTTGCAAAATTTGTCTTTTAGATGTTTTACTGGTCTTAGCTTTAAGCTATCAGTTGCTAATCAGTTTTTAGCTACTGTTTTGCTGGTTTTAACTTTAAGCTACTATTTAGCCTGTTTTAGCTTTTAGTTACTGTTTTGCTAATATTGGCTTTTAATGTTTTGTTCTGCCCTTAAGCCACTGTTTTGCTTCTTTTGGCTTTTGTTCTGACTGCTTTAACCTGAACAATTCAGTTTGAAGTTCTTTAAACAAAGTTTCCATCGCTCATCTTTCTCACTGCAGTTTTTCAAAAATAATAAAATGTATTTTGTCAAAACGTGTATCTATTTGTTCGGGTCTGTCATAATGATGGGACTTGAGAAATGTGGCATGTTCTGAACCGCTATTTATGACAAAAGTTTAAGGTCCACTGATTTAGTGATTGGACCCAGGAATACACACAAACACAAAATGCGCAGAGAAAAAATTAATTAATTTTTAATTTTTTTAAACACAAAACAAAAAGAGTGATGTGGCAGAAAAACAACAAAACAACTAAAGGAGTAAACCCAGACACGGCCTAAAGCTCAACAATGCCCAACTGAAGAATAGTGAGAACAGAAGAAAGAATAAAGTCTGGAGCTAATGAGGGAGGTGGCTGCAGACGAGACTAATGAGAATGGGAAACAGGTGTAGGAGGGTGTGACAGGACTGAGGAGCAGAGGGTGACGGTCATAAAATACTGCAAACACAGAGAGGCAAAAGAACACACTGGACACAAAGACAACAGAAACAAACATGAAAATAAAGCTCAGAACAGAAAAACCAAACGGACTGTAACATTTAGAGAAGACGTGCTTGTCACCGTTGAACATTTTACCTCATGTTCTGCTTCACAGCTGCTGGTCCACGGCTGTTCAACAGTGGCGCCTCATTCAAACAACGCAGTAAAGTACATCACTTGAAACACATTAGGCCACTCCTGGCAGCCATCATCCTGTGCTATCATTTGGCTACAGATAAATCTTGACACCAGCAGCTGGCAGACAGGATGAGGAGGAAGAGGAGGAGGAAGAGGGGGGCTAAGTGTAGGACCTGATGTTTGGACTCATGCCTGACATATTTTCTTATTTCTGGTAAAAGCCCTCACTCAGCATCTTTTCTTTTTATGCCCAAGGCAAAAAGCATATTGTTTTTCATAGTGTCTGTGTTCTCTTTTCTGTCTGTTGGCCAAATGTCTCTTGATCCAGTGGACAGAGTTTAATGAAACTTTAAGAAAACATCAATGGGTTGTACACAAAAACTCTTCAACATTTGAAGTCAGTCCCAGTCAAGATGGCCACCGCAGCTAATCAACTTCAGCCAACACAAAAATAACCAGAAACCATCCAGAGGACCTGACTTAACTGTGTTGGATTTTCTACCTGGATTATTGCGCATGAACTTTGATGTTTTGAACCACTTTGGCCATGGCTGCCTCAGAGGAGTCGTCGGGGGAGAGGGCAGACTCCAGAAACCATCGTATCACCATAAAACTGGATGGCCCATTATGGGAGTAAGCCACTTATGGGACTGAGTTTGTTGTGGCTCCTCAGACTGATGAAGTCCTTTGGATGAAGGACGAAATGTTTCAACATAAAGAAACCATCCAGAGGACTTGACTTAACTTTGTTGGAACAACTTTGTTTTTTAAAGGTGCACCGTAAGTATTAAACTCCTAACTCTTCACATGCTTCTTAACTACCCTTTCTTTATCTTTATTTAAAACTTTGAGCCTTTCTTTTTATTTTTTAAAGTGATAATTCAGATTTTATTAATGAGGTTGTGTGTAAAGGGCTAAATGATGGATATTCAATCTGTCGGAGACCCACAAAGGTCTCTAGCCAAGATTCGATCCGACAACCTTCTCGCTGAGGCGACAGCTCTACCAACTAAATGATGCTTAAAGCCAGAGTTGTTTTAGGACACCAACCCACTGCTGCCCATTAGCTCACTGGTCCAGTCATCCCCAAAACTGAAGCCGTTCAAAGAGCTCAGGGGCAACTGTGGTGCAGTGGTAGGGCATCTTTCTGGAAGCCAGAAAGTTGCACGTTTGACTCCCTTATATGTCCCAACACCTTTGCGTAAGACATCTGCTCCCTAACTGCTCCCCATACGCCTAAATAACTGCCCACTGCTCCACTTGTGTGTATTTTTTGTATGTGTGTTTGATGGATCAAAGGCAGAGAATAATTTTCTTCATTGTATAGCTACATAGGACAGCACATGTTCACCTTTACACGAAGGAACCTCATTACAAAAGATCAGCACTGCCACATTAACACACATCAACACATTTTCATGCATCCCATCACAAACAGTCCTCCATATAAAAGCAGGCCTCTCTCAGTCAGTTGGCTGGAGATTTTAGAACCAAGGATGCAGAGTAGACTCAAGAAGTTCAGAAATCAAACGTATTTCATTCAAACAAAACAACAACAACAAAAAAAGGGCTGGCATGACAGCAAACAATTTACAAAATCAACAAGGAGACTGGGAAACCATGATGTGGCATAAATCCCAGCAGTGTCCTGCTGAGAGGAGGACAGATGGAATGTATGGAACAGGGCTGATGAGCTGGATCCTGACTGGGAGCTGGAGAGTGGGTATGGCAAGCTGAAGGGAAGAAGAAGCTGAGAGAGGGACACACGGGAAACCGCAAGCAACAAAGCTTAACATAAAACTAGAGAAAATGCATTTCCCGCGAAAATGCAATGTGAATGTTTTTTTACTGAACAATTTGCTGAGAAACAGCTGAAATGTGCTTAAAACATGCTGAAATGTACTTTGTAGCTGAAATAGAAGAACAAGGCTAAGTTAGCAGAAGAAAGCAGAAAGAGTACACATTTGCTGAATTGGGTTTAAATAAACAGAAATTAACACACAAAAATTAGGAAATTAGCTTAAAAAAAAAAAGAAGAAGCTGAAATTAGCAAAGAAAATAGCTGAAAGGTAGTTCAAAGGGCAGAAAAAGCTAAAACTACCAGACGGGAGTGGAAGAAGCTGAAATGAGCTCAAACAATGTGGAATTAGCTGAAAAACTAAATTTAGCAAAAAACAGCTAAATAGTAACTGAAATAGCAGAAAAAGCTGAAACTAGCAGATAAAAGCTAAAAGGAGCATAACAAGCTGAAAATAGCTGAAAGAAGTTAATTAGGCTGAAAGTAGCATAAATTACCATGCAAAACTTGAATTTATCTGTACAAAGATGAAATTAGCTAAAAATGCTAAAAAGCTGGCTGAAAGGCTAGAACAAGCAGCTAGAGCAACATGGCACGACGGCTCAGTGGTTAGTACTGTTCCCTCACAGGGTTCAATCCCCAGTTGGACCTGGGGTCTTTCTGTGTGAAGTTTGCATGTTCT
>NC_056502.1:18100880-18159375 GCF_014905685.2 Nematolebias whitei
GGGGGGGGAGGGAGGGGGAAAGCTGGAGAGAGAGGGAGAGAGATGGATAGAGAGGGAGAGATGGATAGATGGATAGATAGGGAGAGATGGATAGAGAGGGATAGATGGATAGTTGTAGTTAGTTAGTTATAGTTAGTTAGTTATAGTTAGTTAGTTATAGTTAGTTATAGATAGTTAGTTAGTTATAGATAGTGGAGTGGTGGCGCAGAGGTTAGCTATATTGTGCAAGTTTGGGCTATTAAGAAACAATGAAATTTGCCCCAATCACCTAATAATTCCTTCAGTATTACCTGAAGAATGTATGTATCTTTTCAAAGTTACCATCCGTTGACTGCCAACTTCGTAGTGACAGAGGGGGTAATGATCCACAAGCTGACTCAATTCGATCACAGAAACATCACTTGGAGAAGGATCCAACTCGTAGGATCTGTGGTGTTCTATGTAGAATGATCTCATTTTCTTTGCTATGAAAGTAAGTCCATCTTTCAAAACACACACCTGCACAATTTCTGCAAAGTCGGGCAGTCCACCATTAAACCCATGCACTATTATCATGCCACTTCTGTAGTTGATGCCATCAGCAGACACATTCTGTGCTAGATTAACAACAGTTAGATCAGGATACTTCTGACGGAGGCTAACTTGTACCTCTTCTGTAAGGACATCAAGAGGGACTGTTGAGACTTGTGCAACCTCAAGACAGTTTTGTTTATATGATGAAAACATACTATGGCCAATCATGAGCTGATGTTTATTGGCCAAAGAAAGTGTTATGTTTTTAAAACAGTTTGTATGCCTCACAACATTTTTAAAATAACTGTGCTTGGATTCAAACCTAAGAGTCCAGAAAGAAACAAGTGGACCAAAGTGAAGAATTAGGGCAGGGTAATGCTCCAGGTAGTGGTGCTTTGGTAGCAATTTACTTTCTGGGAAAAGTGTGCAATACTTAAGTCTGTGCAATGTTATTTGACTTTCCAAGTATGCAATGGACTCATAGGTATGTACAGGGCAAACAACCAGATCAACAATATCTTTCAAATGTAATATTATCTGCCAAGCTGGTTCATCTTTTGGAATTAGTTTTCCAACAATCAGTGGTATTAGTCTTAATAAACACCAATTCTCGTGTGAGTTGCCACCAATTTTTTTTTTACTTAGGAAAGTGCGTGGCAATAGTTGAGGGCGATTTGTTTTATCCCCCCACTTGTAAGGAAAACCCTGAATTAGTTCATTCAAATAATCAAAAGTGAAGTACTTCTTGGCTAACAGCAAACCAAAGCATTCAGCAAGTTCAACAGGTACTATCCCCTCAAAAAGATCATGAGCAAGATCTGGGGGGAAACCTGCAGTAACCTCAAAGAATGAAAGGCTCTCAGCTAAAACACATGTCGTTTTGACTCCACAACAGGGTTTACCTTGTTCACATGCACTTGCTACATGTGTTTGATGTAGCTCTTTAGTTCTGAGACTGAAGCCACCCTCTTCAACCTCCTTTGACTGTATTTCACTACGTGTAGCAGTACAAAACCGACAGACAAAGTCTCCAGAGAAACTCTCCACAAATCCAGCTAATCCGTGCGCTCCAAGATTATCAGCCACAACACATTGAACAGTACCTCTAACTGATATTCCTAGGTGATCTATGTGAACTCCCTGTTGCTCTAATTTAGCAAGATCATGAAGTAAAGGCTCCAGAATTTTTTTATATCCAAAATTTTTAACGTCGTCACTTTTGCAAAGCAATGCAAGGTTAATTGAGTTCAGTGATGACTGACGAACTGGTGGCAAGTTTCCTAAAATCCAATAAACTCCACAGAGTTTATGTTTTTTACGTGACGTCCCTAAAGGATTACAGATTTCAAAATCATCTATGTAAAAGCACAATAACAGTCTTAATTCCTCACCTGTGAAAAATTCATTACTTTTAAAGAGTAAGCCATCTTGGTAACATCTATACTCTCCATTTACAGAATGCTGGTTTGAATGACTATGAACAACTGTATCAAGTATATCTTTCTGTTTGAGCAACTGTTTTAAGGTTTTCAGGACAGGAATATACTGGAAGGTTCGTCTTGTTTTTGAGTCAAGTATGTACTCTACTGGATCGACAATGTCAAAATTTTCTTTGTAATACTTTCTGCGTTTATGAGCACTAGCTAGTGTACCATCCTTTGCTATACCCTTTAACAATGGATTACATGAATATAATGCAGTGTTCAATTCTTGAATCACAATTTGGTCCACACAAACATTGTGGTTTCTAAAGGTTTCTTGAATTGCTTCGTTTGATATGGGCACAGATGCAGATCCTATCAAATAATGCAATTCTGAAAGCAATTCATCTACTGCTAAGCGTGGAACATGGAAATAGTTTTCAAGTTTTAATAAAAGAGATGCTAACTTCAGTTCTATAGTCTTAGATAAATCATGTTCTTTGGTCTGAGTTTCTATATCACTATTAAAATGAACATCGCAGTCATTAATTTGAGATAAATTACTGATGTCCCCAACCGCTGAACTTTCTGCTTCACTTGTTTTTACTATACCTACTTTAAAGTCTTGTAGAGAATACGGACTGTGTTTTCTATTTTTGTGGGACTTGTAAGTACTATAAATATTTGTTTGGAAACTGCAACCCTGAAATACACAATTCACTGTTTCATAGCTCTTGAGATGGTTATATAGGTGACAAAAATAATCTGTTGCTGATGTTAAGTTGGTGCATGTACACAACTGACAGTTAAATGTAGCTGAATTAACACATTTTTCTAGATGTTGCTTAGCATGTGACCTGCTTAACCCTTGTGTTATGTTAAGGGTCAATTTGACCCGTTTCAATTTTTGTGTTGATCAAAGTGCAGGTTATCCTTTCTTTTTTTCCATGAAATGTTGTGACTTTTTCTCCTCTAGGGTCATGAACTTCTATGTAAAATCTGGACTCTTTGATGTGTTGTTAAATGTCTGCACACAGTTTGTATACAAAGATGATGTTGCGGGTCATTTTGACCCGCACACAGAGTAGCTGTTAAAAATCCAAAAAAAAAGTCTTTGATGTACTTCATTTTGATTGCCTCTGAATAAACATTCAGAACCAGGTGTGTGTGGAAGAGGGACTTTCTCTCCCCTGTCCTTGTCACTGTTTCCATGCCCGTTCTTGGAGAAACACCAAAAATGAGCTCCAGACGATTTACAGCTGAAGAAGCTTTTTCGCAGCTTATGAACTGGGATAGTGATGTAGAGGAAGAGGTTTCAGAGACAGAGGATCCTTCAGAGCCAGAGGACAATGCCATTGATGATCCAGATTTTCAATTTTCCCATGATGAGGAGGATTCAGAGGACGAGTCTGCAGGTGTCCCTTCTTCAGATGAAAACCAAGAAATGCAACAATCGTCATCCACAGAGGGGACATGGACATCTAAAGATGGTAAAATAAAATGGTCAACATCACCACACCAAAGCCAAGGTAGATTGTCATCTTGTAATGTCATCAAAATGATTCCTGGTCCTACAAGATTTGCTGTCACAAGAGTTGATGATATTGAATCAGCATTTCAGCTCTTCATATCCCCACCCATAGAGAAGATAATCCTCAACATGACCAACTTGGAGGGGAAGCGTGTCTTTCAAGAGAAATGGAAGCCACTGGATCCGACTGACTTGCATGCTTACATTGGAATCCTGGTGTTAGCTGGCGTATACAGGTCAAAGGGTGAAGCAACTGCAAGTTTATGGAATGAAGAGAATGGAAGGCCAATCTTCCGAGCAACAATGTCTTTGGAGACATTTCACATGATCTCTCGTGTGATCCGATTTGACAACCGTGACACCAGAGCTGATCGACGTGAGAGAGACAAACTTGCAGCAATCAGAGATGTCTGGAATAAATGGGTCGAAATCCTGCCTTTATTGTATAATCCTGGCCCCCATGTTACTGTCGATGAGCGCCTCGTTCCATTCAGAGGACGCTGTCCATTCCGACAGTATATGCCAAACAAGCCTGCGAAATATGGCATCAAAATGTGGGCAGCCTGTGATGCAAAATCCAGTTATGTTTGGAACCTGCAAGTATATACTGGAAAGCCACCTGGAGGAAGACCTGAGAAGAATCAGGGAATGCGTGTGGTTTTGGAGATGACTGAAGGGCTGCAAGGTCATAACATTACATGTGACAACTTCTTTACATCCTACCGTCTTGGAGATGAACTTCAGAAGAGAAAGCTGACTATGTTGGGAACAGTCAGAAAAAATAAGCCAGAACTTCCCAGTGAGATTCTGAAGATGCAAGGAAGACCTCTGCATTCCTCAAAATTTGCTTTCACAGAGAAAACAACACTTGTTTCTTACTGCCCAAAAAGAAACAAGAATGTTCTTGTGATGAGCACAATGCACAAAGACGCATCTCTGAGCACACGAGAGGACATGAAACCGCAAATGATTCTGGATTACAACTCCACAAAAGGGGGAGTTGACAATCTTGACAAAGTCACAGCAACATATAGTTGTCAGCGCAAGACTGCCCGTTGGCCTTTGGTGGTTTTCTACAACATTTTGGATGTGTCTGCTTACAATGCCTATGTGCTGTGGATTGAGATCAACCAGCAGTGGAATGCCAGCAAACTGTACCGACGTCGACTTTTCCTGGAAGAACTAGGCAAAGCACTCGTCACTCCAAAGATCCAGAACCGGGTCAGGCCAGCTAGATCCCCAGCAGCTGCTGCTGTCATCGCAAAGGTCCAGGGCAGGGCATCTGACCAACCCACAATGGATCCTTTGGATACAGGTACAAAGAAACGCAAAAGATGCCAAGTCTGTCCCTCTCGAGATGACAGTAAAACAACTACCTCTTGTGTGAGATGCAAGAAATACATCTGCAAAAAGCACATAGTCACATTCTGTCCATCATGTGGGGAACGCTGAAAATGTTGACTGTCAAAAACCCGAGAAAATGCGGCAAGTTAAATGCAAAAAAAAAAAGGGTTCGTGAAGAGGGAAAAATTGAAATCAGGAGTTCTTTAATATAGTGTTGGAAGTGTATATCTCTACTTCTCATCTCTTCTAAATATTTGTATAATCTAAAATAAAGTTCTTATTGGTTTAACTTCATTTTATGACTGTTTTGAGTGGATTTACACAATGCGGGTCAAAATGACCCGCAACATAATAAACGTATTTTTTTCTCAACATAATACAAGGGTTAAGTGACTATGAAGAGCACTGAATGTTTTAAATACACAAGGGCAATCAGAATATATGCATGGGTATGGGTGTCTGCGGCCAAAATTACCATGTGCTAACCTGTAGTGTTTTAGCAGACTGACTCTTGTCGATGCAGTTGTACCACAGCTTTTACAAGACCACATTCAAATCTGTTGGAAAAAGAAAGTGAGATTAGCGTAAAAATATAGAAGACGTATGGAGCCTATCTGGTGACACTGAATAGAAAATATAAAGCATGGCCATGAGATACAGAATGGCTATGAGATAATTCACCTTTAGTATCAGGATGGTTGTCAATATGTTGTTGTCTGCTTGTGTATTCAAGAGTAGCTTTGTTATTATGCCATGACAAGTGTATTGTCAATATTAAAACCAGTGTTTCCCCTACCGTTATACAAGGCAAAAGAACAGAGCACCCCAATGGTTTGAATGACAAGTTTATCAAGTATATCCTGATGCATGCTCAATAACCCAGGTGTTTTTATTCATCTGCCCTCTGTGAATAGCAAGCAGCCATCAGAGTGCTAATGATCATCGTTAGGCCGATGGTCCACCTTTATCATGGCGAGAGCTGGATGTCACCAACTAACTAGATGATCCACTATAATAAGGAGCTATTTATAAGACTGAGTTTATTGCAGCTCCTCAAAATGACAAACACGTTTGGATTAAAATCGAAATGTTTCAAAAAGTTTTTTTTAAATCAGTCCAGAGGACCTGACTTAACTTTGTTTGATTTATCAAGTGAAATTTATAACCGTAGTATCCAGGAACAGAGGTCTGTTCTTCAGTCTGAGGAGCTGTTTTCAGCTCAGTCTTGTAAATTATTTATGACTGAGCTGAATACAGCTCCTCAGACTGAAGAAGTCTTTTGCTTGAAAGAAGAAATGTTACTACTTTTTTTTTTTTTTTTTTTGGTTTTGTTTTTTGAATGTCCAGAGGACCAGACTTCACTTTTTAGATGTTTCTACCTGGATTGTTGAGCATGCATCAGGATATCTATATTTTTCTTCATCATTTGATGTATTTGTGCTTACTGTGGTTTTGTTTCTTGTATACTGATTATTTTTAGCTTTGATTTATAGCTTTAATTTAAAGTGTAATTCTTGTTTTGTGATTTGTACGTCAGTGGGTGGTTGAACTTTGGTACTTCTTTCAATATATTTGAGGGAAATATTCCTAATAATTTTGTCTTTATGATTTTTCAGCTGTGTTAACTTTAATTAACATATTACTTAATAAAGTCAAAGTGAAAACAGGAGTTCATGATAAAGACAGCACCGTTTATTTATTTTTAATCTTCACTGATGAAAAAAATTATTTTTTTTATACATAGAAAATGTTTTTAAAATAACGTTTCAAACCTCCATCTCGGACTAAGATCATCCCGCCGCCTGACAGGGAAATTCCAGAGAAATAGCAAATAGTGGATCGGTGAAGTTTTTGATCCTGTGACTCCTCCCCCTGACCAATCGGAGTCCAGCATTCACGTTTGAGGCTCGACCGAGCTCGGTCAGTCCCACCAGAGAAGCAGGGGGGGAGAAAAAGAGAAGCAGGGACGAAAAGAGGACTAGAATCAGCCTCAAGTCAGCTAAAATACTAGCTAAAGTATTATTGCAAATGGGTTATTTCTGTGGCGCGCTGCCCATAGCTGGGGCTGAGGCGCAGTGCAAATGGGGCATCTGTGAGCCCGAGGCAACGTTTAGGAGGGGGCTCACACACCCAGGTTTGAAGAGAACAGAGAGGTGGAGGGGTTCTGACCGCACTGATCAGGCAGGAGAGGAGAAAAAAAGGTGCTGCTTTGAGAATGAGAAGGCGCGTTTTAAATTACTGTTTAAAAATTACCATCTCACTCTGTCATGACAATAACAAAGCCACTCATTAATACAAAAGCAGAGTAAATTGTCAACCATTCCCATTCAGAAGGTGGATTGTGTCGAGGCCACGCATTACTTTATATAATACGATGTGACAGCAACATATCCAACTGCCTTGCTTTTTTGGCGCGAACCACGCTAGCGGCGCTATAGAAGCTAACAGGTAGCGCTATCGAAATCACAACTTCACAGAACACACAAATACATACATCTTAACGTGGATTTGATAATCCATCACTTCACCGGTTTGACTTTTCATCGGCTTGGTTAAAAACCAAAGCAAACGTGTAGAGTTTGCAAAACAAAAGTTAGTTAACCGAGTTCCTCTAATAATTTATCTCATCCTCCCAACAGTCAAATAATATATATAAAATACTCTTAACAGTAATTGCTATATGAAGTGGCAATGAAAAGATGTATACATACCTTAATTTAAAAGGATGGATGTAGATGATAGAGGAATGTCTCTCAGACTCTCACATTGAACGGACGACTCTTCATGTGCCAATCACGTGATGACAAGAGACAGTACTGTATATACTGTACATACGGTGTCCAGTAAGGGACAAACTACTTCAGTGCTTTCCGTTTTACTTAACAGAGTTGAGTTGGGGAAATTTAACATTATCATTTAACATTTAAATTAACATTTCTATTTTCAAACAACATAACTAAGTTAAGTTGATGCAAATAATTCAAGTTTTTTGAATAATTTAAACATAATACTATGTTGTATAGCCGACAATAGTGACATTTCTGTTTTTTGAGTGCACTAGCTCAGGAGCCAGGCAGAAGGAGAAATCCCACACAAGACAGGCTCTAGAGCAATGTGGATATCCTAACTGGGCCTTCCTAAAAGCAGAGAAGAAACCCAAACAGGACCCCAGTCAGCCAACAGGTGAAAAGGAGGAACCCAGACCCAGACCAGTGGTCATTCCATATGTTGAGGGAGTATCAGAGAAACTGAGACGTTTATTTTCTAAACATAACGTCCCAGTGGCTTTTAAACCCCAAAATACATTACGGCAAAGACTGGTTCATCCCAAAGATCCAGTCCCCCGGCACAAACAGAGTAATATTGTGTATGTTGTTCAGTGTCAGGAGGGCTGTGATCAGTCTTACATCGGGGAAACTAAACAGCCACTGGCCAAAAGGATGGCCCAGCACAGAAGATCAACATCATCAGGCCAGGACTCTGCGGTCTACACTCATCTCCAGGCCAGCGGTCACTCTTTCAGGGATGAAGATGTTCACATCCTGGACAGAGAGGAACGATGGTTTGAGAGAGGAGTAAAGGAGGCCATCTTTGTGAAAAGAAATCGTCCATCGTTAAACAGGGGTGGAGGCCTCCGGGTTCAACTGTCCCCCTCTTACAATGCTGTGATTGCTAGTATCACTCAGCCCTCTGTGAGTAGTAAACAGCCATCAGTGTGCTAATGATCCATTGTTAGGCTGATGGTCCTTCTTGATCATGTGAGCAGCTGGTTTTGGTTGTCAGCAGCAAACTGGTTGATCCACTCTGAAAAGGTGCTATTTATAAGACTGAGCTGAATACAGCACCTCAGACTGAGGAAGTCTCTCGGATGAGAGACGAAACGTTTCTACATTTTTTTGTTGTTTTGCTTTGTTCTTTTGAATGTCCAGAGGACCAGATTTAACTTTTTTAGACTTTTCATACTACGTCCTTTGTATGTGCCTGTAATATTGAAGGATACGTGTAGGAAAAGTTTTCCATGTTTTCAGTGGTTCAGAAGTGCAAAAACTTACAACTAGAGAAATTGTATTTCCTGTGAAAATGCAGTGTGAATGCTTACTGCAGAGGAACTTGCTGAAAAAAGCTGAAATTAGCTGAAATGGAAGAGCAAGCCTAAGTTAGCATGAGAAAGCAGAAAGAACAGCTGAATTAGGTGTAAATAAGAAGAAAATGGCACAAAAATTAAGAAATTAGCTTTAAAAAAAACCTGAAGTTAGCAAAAAGAAAAATATATAAAAGTAGCCAAAAAGGCAGAAAGAAGTTTCAACTACCAGATGGAAGTGGAAATTAGCTAAAAAATGTGGAATTAGCTGAGAAAGTTAAAATTAGCACAAAACTGCTATAGTAGCTGAAATAACTGAAACTAACAGAAATAAGCTGAAAGGAGCATAACAAGCTAAAATTAGTATATAGAAGTTAATTAGGCTGAAAGTAGCAGCAATTACCACAAAAACATGAATTTATCAGAAAACAGCTGAAATTAGCTCAAAATGCTATAAAGCTAGCTGAAAAGGTAGAACAAACTTAAATTACTAGAAGAAAGCAGAAAGAACAAACCGTTGCCCGATTAGGCTGAAAGAAACAGAAATGAGCACAAAGCAGGGGAAATTATCTGAAAAAGCAGAAATTTGCCAAAAAACAGCTGAAAATTAGCTAAAAAAGTAGAAAGCCTAACTTACCAGAAGGAAGTGGAGAGAGCACATTTTTGCTGAGTTAGGTTGAAAAAGTTGAAATGAGTGCAAATAATGTGGAAGTAGCTGAAAAAGGTAAACATAAAACAGCTAAATAGTAGCTGAAATAGCAGAAAAAGCTGAAACTTGATGAAATATGCTGAAAGGAGCACAAAAAGCTTAAATTAGCAGAAAGAAGTTAGAAGAAGCACAAAAATGTTGTAGTTAGCAGAAAGACTGAAAGGAGCACAAAAAAGCTGAAAAAAAAACAGCTGAAATTAGCTGGTAATTTTTTTTTAAATTTGCGCAAGAAAGCTGAAAGAAGCTGAACCAGAACAAAAAGTGAAAGGAGCAGTAAACGGTTGTAAACAGCTGTAAATATATGAAGGAGGTAAAATGAGCTCAATTCATTTATGAGGAAAAAAGTGGCAGAAAAGGCAAAACATTTCAAAAAGCTGAAATTAAAACCAATACCAAACATAGCACCCTTCTCTTGAACGAGCTGAACGTTTTGATTTATCTTCAAATAAAAAACAACACAAGAAAAAAAAACTTTTTACTACAATATTTCATTAGTTCAGTGAACATTTGATGAACAAAACAATTCATTCTGAGAACATTTTTACATTAAAAAAAATGTAATAAAAGTGTTTTCCGATTGTTGACACTTTTGCTGTTGCGCTTCGTGTTTAGTCGTTTGGCGACTTCTTTTTAAAACATTGATTTAAAGTTTGACTGATGTTTGTTTCTAAAATGATTTTCCTCCACCACGGCATAAATTATACACAGCCGAATATTATTGTTGAGGCTTTGCAAGCTCATTTGTAAGATTATGTCAGAGCTGCCCATCCAGATTTAGATAAACTATAGTGAATAATCAGAGCAAACAAACAAACAAACAAAAACATGTTTTGTTTGTTGTTTTGTCACGTTGTTACGTTTTAAAACCCTGTGGCATCTATGCTAACAGCTTCATTTTTAAACTACAGATAATAATAATAATAATAATTCAGTTGTTTCTTCTTCTTCTTAAATTATGACATTACCTGTTCAAGTCAACCATGTCTGTCTGTTAGCAAAATATCTCATGAACCCCTTACCAGATTTAAATGAACTTCTCAGAAATGTATGCCTGGATATTCATCTACAGCTGATTAACTTTTGGAGACAACACCACTCAAGATGGCCACCACAGCTAATCAACCTTAACAAACACAAATGTGCCTATAACTCAGTTAGTTTTAGAGATACTGAGTTGAAATTTGGTTTAGCAGTGGCTGAGAGTCGTCCCGAACACATAGTCTGAGCACAAACAGATCGCACTGTATCCTTCGATTTCACAAGCGATTGTGCATAACCATTTCAAGGTTCGATAAAAGAAATGCCCAGCAGGTGATACGCATTCAATTTCTAAATCCTGCAGACGTGTCCAGCGCTCCACACTTAAGCAATGATTGTTTTCTTGTTATAAACGATGACTTATGCTTGTAGATTTTTTTTATCAACCTATATATTTAAACTTTTTTTTTTTGCTTTAACGAACCAACCCTTGTGTGATTAGTCTCAATGCTTCAGCATCATCTGCTTCTAGGCTCCGTTGACCACTGGGTGGCGCATGGAGGCCACACATACCCAGCAGAGCAGCTGTGCACGCTCGGATGTGACAAGTTTAGCTCAGTGTCCGTGCACACGCCGGCACGTTTGATGGGATGCGTTTCTGCTCAGTGTTGCCTGGGCACTGGGTGCTGCAGGGTCATGTGCTCGGCTCCTGTGAAAGGCAGTCTGTGGGAGCAGTAGTGATGCACCAGTTCGGGGATGCTGGAAAAGACACAGCTGCTCTGATCCAGCGTGTAGCCCAAGCCCTTGCTGCTTTTAGTCTGCGCCACGATGATGTGCACGCAACTCTGACTGGTCCTAAAAAATAAAAAATAAATCAATTAGTCACGCAAGCAGAAGATCACACTGAAAATGGAAACGTTTTATCCTTCCTTAACGAGGCTTTGGTATTTTGGGAGTTTAGCAGATGTGTACATGTAGAAAATGATGTGGGCTCTCAAATGAATGAGCAGCAAATGTTCACTCGAGCGCACGAGGGCACAACGGTGCCAGAAGTTTTCCAACTTCATCCCAGAGAACCAGCTTCTTGTGTTGTTGCTAAAAGTGTCCGAAGATCCACAGATTCCCTAACTGCACCGTATCCCGTTAAAAAAGGTCAAACCAAGGCCAGCATTCATAATGAAGCATTCCTTTATGAATAAATCTATGTTTGTGTCAATTAATTTATTATTTTATTGAAAATACATGACGGTCTATATACAGATTGTATTAGTTGCTGCCGTTTTTACAGTTTACCTGAGAATAAGACAAATGACGATGAAGTAAAATGGTTAAAACACTTTACTGTAACCATTAAGATCCACAGGCTGTGTTGAACATCATGCACGCTCTGCACACACACACGCACACACACACGCACACACATGAGTTCACTCACTTGAGAGCGATGGAGTACTTGCTGGTTCCTGATTCGCTGTCTCTCACCAAGAAGCTGGCCTCCCTGCAGCGCTGCAGCTGAGCCTCGGCCTGCTGCCGACTCACACCGCCGTGGTACCAGCTTGGAGAAACGGGGCGAGAGGGAGGGAGGGAGTCAGAGGAGGGGAGCGGAGGGGATGCAGACAGACAGTAGATCATTAGCATATAGCACAGTGACATCTGGAGTTCAGTCCCTCGTCCACTCAGTGATATGTGCAAACAGAATGAAAGCTGAATGTCTGCAGCTTTACAGCTCGCAGGCAAAACAATGGCATTCAACCACAACACAAGAAAACACACGCTAACAGGGAGGGCCCCTCGTGATCAGAGGGGCCTGCTTTTTCATAAACTGAGAACCATTTGCCTCCCCCGTCAGCATCATCCAGTCTCACCTGGAAGTTGTTGTATCAAACTATCATCAGGATGCTGCAAATATACATATGTCTGGAAAGAAATGTCTTCTGTCACCGTTTCTACAAGGTCACGAGTGTTATCTGTCAGAATCTGGCACCGTCTCTCCTTAGACTGTCCAGTCAGCAGACTTCAGGAAGTTTTGCTTCATTTCAATTTGAGGTTTTGCAGGCAATCTGCAGAGGGTGCTGTTCTCCACAAAAAGCAGCCCAGAAGTTGAAGAAAACACAAAACTGGAGCCTCAATTTGAGTTCGTTTATGAGAACTATAGGCATAATCTCTACAAACAGGGGATTAAAAAAACGCACCAGACGTCTCAAGCCTCGTGTCATTTATTTTTTTATCTAGTTCTGTTCAAGGTTACGTTAGTGGGTGTATCCCAGCATGCAGAGGGTGCAAGGGTCACAGGTCTGTCAAAAGACTAAAGCAAAGACCAGAAAAACCTTCAGTGGGGAAATAAATTTAAGCTCCAGGAAGTCAATACGTGCACGTTTTGTCTTAAATCTTAAATTAGGGTGCAGGATTTGTGGAAATATAATGAAAGGAAAGGTTTCTTGTTCTTTTAATTCTTATTCTACTCCAACAATATAAGGTCCTTTATTTGGATTTAATCATGCACATTCACAGTTTTGCTTAAAAAAAATGTTGTGTTTGTCTTTTTTTGTACAGGTGGATGCAGATTAGCGCTGCCTTCACTGACAGACGCCGTCAGTTGTGTTTGTACAACAACAAAGAGGCGTTCATCCATGAATACTTTGTTTTAATAGCTGTACTTGGTTAGAGGCTGAATATTGCATCAGTCATAATAATTTTCAGCTTTTCTTAATCTCTGGGGATTTTTTTTATTAATTAAATATTTTTGTGTGTGTGTTTGTGTGCACGCTTTGTGGAGAAAATCTCAAATTCTCTACAATATCTTAGAACATTCTAATTGTTCAAGTGTTTTGTTGAACTTTCAACATGTTCAGACCCAAATGTTTTCTTATGCCTTCTTTACCGAGCCTATTGTGAAGAAAATGTTCCTTTAAAAACTTTCTGTTCATCTTTGTTGCCACAACTCGAACGTTTAAATTCTTGTTTACAACTACCTTCAAAATGAACATATTTACACGAGTTTTAAATGTTTCATGTCGCTCGGCCTTCTCTCCTGAGCTTGGCAGGCTCGTCTGATTTGTTCACTTTGTGTCCCCTCACCTCTGGTTTTTCAGCTCCCAGAGTTCAGTCTCAGATAAACATTTTGAAGGACGTCTCTGTTCTCCAAACATTCAGAGGACAGAGAAACACTGAAAGTGGAGGCTTGCTGCAGTAGCTACCAGCTGGTATGTGCAACACAAGCACCTTTAATGCTTGTGATAGAGTTATAGAAGTTCATGCCAAATATGTCAAATAAGACAAATGATATATCTCATTGTTTTGCAACAAGAAGAACCCAAGAGGAGAACTGGAGATTTGCAGTTTATGATATAAAACTAGAGAAATTACATTTCCTGAAAAAAGCAGTGTGAATGCTTATTGCAGAACAACTTGCTAAAAAAACATGCTAAAATTTGCTGAAATGGAAGAACAAGCTTAAATTAGCAGAAGAATGCAGAAAGAACACATATTTACTGAATTGGGTTTCAATAAGCAGAAATGAGCACAAAACTCAGTAAATTAGCTAAAAAAAGGTGGAAATAAGCAAAAAAATGCTGAAAAGTAAATGAAAAGGCAGAAAGAAGCTTAAACAACCATAAGGAAGTGGAGAGAGCACATTTTTGCCGAATGAGGCTGAAAAGTTGAAATGAGTGCAGAAAATGTGGACTTAGATGAAAAAGCTAAAATTGGCATAAAACAGCTCCTATAAATAGTAACTGAAATAACTGAAACTAGCTGAAATAAACTGAAAGGAGCATGGCAAGCTGAAATTAGCAGAAATTATTTAATCATGCTAAAAGTAGCAGAAATTGGCATAATAATTTTGAATTTATCTGAAAACAGTTGAAGTTAGCTAGAAAATGCTAAAAAGCTGAGAACAAGCTTAAATTAGCAGAAGAAAAAAGAAAGCACATGTTTGCCCAATTAAGATTAAAGACGCAGAAATGAGACCAAAGAAGTCAGAATTATCTGAAAAAGCTGAAATTGGCAAAACAAAAAACAGCTGAAAAGTAGCTCAAAAATAGCAGAAAGAAGCTTAAACTACCAGAAAGGAAGTGGAGAGAGCACATTTTTGCTGAATTAGGCTGAAAAAAGTTTCAGTGAGTACAAAAAATGTGGACCGAAAAAGCTAAAATTTGTATAAAATTAGATAGCTGAAATAGCAAAAAAAGCAGAGACTTGCTGGAAGAAGCTGAAAGCAGCAGAAAAAGCTGAAATGAGCAGAAATAAGTTAGAAGAAGCACAAAAATGTAGTTAGCTGAAAAAATCTGAAAGGAGATCAAAACCGATTAATTAAATAGCTGAAATTAGCTGAAAATAGCTGAAAAAAGTTTTCATTTGCACAAGGAAGCTGAAAGAAGCTGAACCAGAGCAAAATGTGAAAGGAGCAGCAAAAGGTTGTAAACAGATCTAAAGATATGATGTAAAATGAGCTCAAATCATTTTCTGAGAAAACAAAATGGCAGAAAAGGCTAAATATTTCAAAAAGCTAAAGTTGCACCCATACCAAAAGTCATCCTTCTGAACGAGATGAATGTTTTGATGTGATTTGTTGAAATAGCACAAAAACTGTGGAACAAGAAAGATGGTGAAAACGTACAGAAGAAAAATGGGTCACATGGTGTGAATGCTTCATAAACCATAAGGCCAGAAAGGATCGTTACCTTTGCTTCTCCAGAGGAAGGCTGGAGTCCAGTTTGGCTGTCTCCCCATCCAGTGGGGCGAGGGTGGAGGTAGGAGATGGAGGAGAGAGTTTAGTGGGGCTGGAAGAGGGCGAGAGGGGCGCGAGTTTAAGGGTGGGGTAAGAAGAAGAAGTGAGAGGGGAGAGTTTGAGAATAGGAGAGGACGGAAAGGAAGAGGAGGTGGAAGTGGATGGAGACGTTGAGACGAGAGTTTTATGGCTCCAGTTCCTCTGCCTCAGAGTCTGCTGCTGCTGCTGCTGCTGACGGCTGCTTGTTGAGACGTTCTCTTTGCTGAAAGAACAATCCACGGCCTCAAACTGAGCTGAAGGAAGCAGGACAGGCAACATTTCAGAATGGACTCGATCAAAGCAGAAACACTAAAGTAAATATTTCTCTGGGAATTCATTCAGGCGGTTGGTTTGGTTTCCGCTTTAAAGCAAACACCAAACTGTTGTTCTGTATAAATGAAACTTATTGCTTCCGTCCTCCACACCCTGCACCTCCACCCTTTCCCATCATCCATTGCTTCTTTTCTCTACCTGACAATGCTCTAACAATGTCCTCCTTTCTCCACTCCCAGGGCAATTCGTACTCCCCAGCCGGACGGACATCAGACTCCGGTCGGGTGACAGGGATCCACACCCCGTCGCTGTCGCCGTCCAGTCCGCCTTCGTAGGGTGTGTCGTAGATGTTCGGGGGCGGCGGTGTGCCCTCCTCCTCCTTGCTCTCTTTCTGACCTCGGTCCAGCAGCACACACACTTTCAGGAGGTCTTTGGAGCCCCGTCTACGAACCTCTGCAGCAAAATGTGGAGAGTCAAGACTGAGTTTACCAGCTCATTTTAGTGGTTTTATCCCTCTTTGTCTCGTTCTTTATGGCTTTGATCACAGGAACACTTCAAAGGGCCCAAACAGAAGATGGGTTTTGTATTTACAATAAAAATCCCCACAAATAAAAGAGGAGCAAAAAAATAAAAATGTATTCTTTGTCAGTCTGTTTTCTAATGCTGTTTGTCATGTGCAGGTTAACACAAAGTCAGCAGTGCAATGAAATGTTCAGGATGAGAAGAACTGATTTGACTCGCTAAAAAAACAAAACAGTCAGGAAATACTTGTCCTGAAATACTACGGTAAAGATGTAGTATTTTTAAATACTTATTCTGTTCTTGTTTTTAATTTTTTCCGTGACTTCTTTTTTTCTTGCTGCATGCTTTACACTATTTTCAACCATTTATATTTCTGGTCATTTAGCTTTTAGCTACTGTTCTGCTACCTTTGGCATTTGGTCTATTTCACTTTCAAGGTTCTTTATTACCATTCGCATCACATGTGGTACATGAGGTGGAACTAAATTGTGTACATAGGATCCAAGTCACACACAAAAATATAAAAAATATAAAGTAAAAAAAGAAACAGTATATAAGGATCTAAGATATATACTAAACACTAATAATGTAAAATAATACGTTAAATAAATAATAATAATAATGTATATTAAACAGCAGCCCGAACATACTTCAACAATTAGATAACCTTTTGCCACTTTTGACTAGCATTTTGATGCTTTTTTAATCTTTAGCTGATTTTGCTACGTTTAGTTTAGCTATCATTTTAGTACTTTTAACTTGTGTTCTGCTCATTTAAGCTGGAAACAGGCACCTGTTCATCTTGGCCATGCACAGAGAAGCAGGTAAAGAGAAAAGGATGGATGAGTTTTCAGCTGACGTCCAGAACTCAGCATCCACGCTGCAGAAAAAAAACCTGACTTCTGAAATCATGCGATTTTTTTTCTTTTCTTAGGTAGAACTGTGAAATTATACAACATAAAAACTTAATTACTATAATTACCAGTTATATATCCACATGTCTTATACTTAAACTGTATTACTAGGATTTATTGAGATTTTTATTATTTATTAAATTTAGTTCACAGTAAAAAAAAAATTCTGCTGCTCATCAGTTACAGCAAAAAAAGCTCCTATAAAAGCTACATGTTAATGTATGCAGTGTACTTTTTATTTATGCTGTGTGTGTGTGTGTTTCCTTGCACCAGCCTGACAGGTAGCCTGTGTGTCTGCACTATTGTGTGACCAAACAATGGAGTTACAGGAAGAAAAGGTCAACACAGCCACTGATTGGCTGGCTGACCAGGACATTTCCTGACTGCTGGGAAGTGATTGGGTAGGATCTGGAAGGGGGGTGGAAGGGGAGTCAGGTATTATGGGGGGGCTCTTTGGAATGTTGTCACACACAGAGGGCCATAAAGTGCTAGATGTATGTGCTTCTGTGTGTGTGTGTGGGGGGGGGGGGGGGGGGGGGGCACTGCACTCGGGCAAATGTTCTATCCAAAGAATGGTGCAGAGGAAACAGAGGCAGGAGACAGGAAGCTGGAAGAGGAAGCTGCACCCATTGTCCCTGCACAACACTTTTGCTATAGCAACCGCCGGACAGGAGGAAAGTCGGTGCAGAGACTGGGGGTCTATTTGGCTCCAAGCCCCTTTAAAAAAACATTATTTAGTGAGACTGTGGCACAGTGTGTACTGAGAGACCTGCGGGGCAAACTGATGTTCTGGCATTTTAGATTTTTGTGCATTTAAGAACTTCTGGAGTATTTAGAAATGTAAAACATTGACTTGTCTACATTGTGTTCAACAGACGATGGGGTAAAGGTTGAAATGGGTTATGAGAGGTTTCAGAACTCGATTTCTGATGGAAAGGGTGAGCTAGGAGAGCAAGCAGTTCTGACTCCCACAGTCATAAAGGCAACCTGAGCTCACCTGTGATGATGACCTGGGCATCGTATGGCTCCATGTACCCATCATTCACCCCTGCTCGCTCAGCTTCTCTCTGCTCCTTGGTTTTCTCTGCGTCAAAAGGATCTGCGTAGTCCTCCAGGATTATTAGCTAAAGAAATGGGGAGGGGGGAAAAAAGCACATAATGGTGAATCATCTGCTACTTTTTCAGAGGTTGCATTTACCAAAAAACCCAACAAAGCAAGAGGGATTCAATACAGTGTGTGTGGGGGTGGGGGGAGTGGTGTCCATGACTGAGTGACAAGTGTTAGAGGGACAAGAGGAAATGCTTGTGCAAAGAGGTCAATGCATTGTTTTCCCTGTTTGATCTGACACAATGCAGAGAAACTCTTTGTATTCTTTGGAGAGGGATGGAAACTTAATACTGGGCTCTGGACTGAGGTGGGGAGGGAAAGCACAAAGAAAATTAACAACCTAAAGTCAGCAGCTATTTTATTTTCTTATTTTAAACTCAAACGACCTTAAACTAAGGTTGACTCTGAAATGAGCACAGCATGAAACAGAAAAATCAAAGTTGAGCCGCTCACCGTGGTTTTGACGTCGGGCCTCCCCTTCTCGTTCTCGGACAGCTTCTGCTCACTGATCCCGTCCAGTTTCGGGCTCTTGTCCTGTTTGTCCACTTTGATCATCCTGCTGATGTACGCCTGCGCCAGGCTCGAGGTCCTCACCTGGCGGGTTTCATCCGGCCCCGCAGTCTGACTCTCATTTTTGGAGCTCCTCCGACCTTTACCGGTGGTGAGACTTTCCCACACCGTCCCACCGTATCCAGTATTATTATTGTTCCGACCCAGCTCTGTTGCTGAATTTTTCCTGTTTTTTCCAGCTAACAGACCCCCTCCTCCTCCTCCGCAGTCTTTGCGCTGGTTCCCTTTCAAGCTGTCTCGTGAAAACGCATGTTTGGGTCGGGTTTGGGGGCCAGATTCGGAGGCCGAGCGGACTCGTTCGTGTCCGTTTTTCAGGTTGATGGGGAAATCTCGGAACCACTTTGCCATGGTGACTAACTTAAAACCTCTCGCGGAGTTTTAAACACAACAAACCTGGGTGACTCGAAACTTTCTTGCTTTAGACGCTTCCACCAAGCGACGCGCAGCCATGCGCAACGGCTCCAACTTTACGCACGGATATTCCGCTCAGCCCCGCGTCAAAACGACCCCGATATGAAGCTCTGTCTAAACATCCAGTCATCAACGTGATGTGCTGACACTGGGATGAGTTCCAGAGTCGGAAACTTCTCGACGACCTGACAAATCCCGGCGCGTCTTGGAGATCTCTGACCTGAGCTGGTTTCTCCCTCTCTCACCTGCAGAGGCGACTATCCCCGTAGCGTGAAAAGCAACTTCTGCAAAGCGAAAACTCGAAAAAATTGGAAGTTTTTCTGCGAACCCAGTGAAGATCCCATTCCCTGATCGTGAGGCGCTGCGTGCCAACCAGCCGAAGTGAAGAGATTGGAGGAGGAAAGTTGGTGCGCAGCTGTCCGGTGTCTGGGGAGGAGGAGCTGCGAGGCCCGAGGGGGGGCGGAGTGGGAGTTTTTATGGATGCAGAACTACTGATTCTATGATGAACATTGGGATGCAGCGACAAGATGGAGACATATAGAGCGCATGCATGTTAATAATAATGATAACAATACTGAACAACTGCTAGTGACATTGCACTATAAGGCACATCTGTGACACCTATGTTTATTGCTGCTGCACATGTGGCTGTATCATGTATGCCACTACCTTACCATCATAATTAAATTAAACTAAATGTTAGTTATATGCAATCATGTGCATTCAAGTTAATGTTACTACCTGTGAAATACTTATTTATACGAATCTACTTGCACCATTATATTCTGCCATGTTGTTGTTTATATTTCTTTTGGACCTTGCAACTATTATATTTCTTTTTCACTTATTGATACTTTATTTTGGACCCTTACCACATGCTTTACTATTTATTTTTATTTTTTTTTAGCTAGTCAAATCTGTTCTTCTCATCCTGAACATTTCAGTGCATTGCTGACCTTGTGTTAATCTTCATATGACAAATAAACAACATAACATAACAAAAGTGGGAAAAATATACTAACCTTGAAGTAGAACCTTAATTACTGTAATTACTTCATTATCTAAATCTGTTTTGGTCTAACAACCTGGTTAAGTCAGGTCCTCTGGACAGATTCTTCTTCAGAGGACCTGACTTTTAGATTTTTCTACCTGGATCATTGAGCATGCATCAGGACACTTTTACCTGCTACTTAGATTGTGCGTTATTGGAGTTTATGATCTCCAATTTCTAGGTTCTTACCGAGCTGAATATAATTAATATGAATAATTAGAAAGTGAACAGAATTTGTGCCATCTAGTGGAAAAAAAGCATATTAAGATACTTAAATATTGTGGCTAACTTTATCTATGACAGATCTTGGAGACCATTTTTAGTCGTTTTTCTTTTATTGCTTGGTTTCTTCTTGCAAAATTGCAAGACCATCTCGGCTATTGGAAAAAGACCGAGACCCCCATAAATAATGATTGACTGACGTTGAGAATTGACCAATAATCAAACGTACCCACACTCAATGAGCCCGCCTATTTATCCGTTTTAAACCAATCACCGTGCTTCATTTTGTGAGCGATGGGCGGGGCTATTTATAGCCCAACAAAAGGTAACAGGTTGCAGCTCCAACGGCGTAATGAACTTGTCGCTGCTACAATTTACGTGGGAGTATTTCTTTTACTCCCACACTTTTACCGTGGATTTTGATGGATATCTCTGGAAATATTTGAATTATCTTAGTCGTACGAGACTCGAAGCGTCAAAGAGGAGCAGAGGGAGTCTAAGTTCAGGAGAAGAGGTAACTTTTTCCGAATGGATTTGGGAGCTTTTTTCTCGGCTAAAAAAAAAAAAAAAAACCTAGACGGGCAAGAATTTCCAGACAGTTAGCTTGTGAGAGATTTTCTAGCGCTATTTGATACTTATTTCCTCGTTTAGGTTGGTAAACACGTATTGAGATTAAGATTTAATACGCAACAGTGTTTTTTTTAATTTTATTATTTATTTACCACCAGTTTAACTTGGAAGCTAACTGGAAAAGAAACGGAGGTTAGCAAAAAGTTAACTTTAATAAACGTCTCGTCTACGATGAAGTAACTCTGAACTAAGAGCTCAACAAGTGAGTTTACGTCTTTAAAGTTTAGATATAGGACTTAAGTTGTAAAGCAGTGATTTAAAAAAAAATGTGAACACTATTTTGTGTTAATGGATACCTAAACGTCATAAATCTGTGTATACACCTGTGCTCTGTTCACTGAAGTAAAGTTGCATCACAGCTATTCTCCAAATCGTGTTAAATGTAATTTATCTGTACAACACATGGAGAGGAGTCTTCACAACTTACATGAACCTGATGGCATCAGCAACAGCAGATTATAGTGTTAAAGTGGATTTTGTTGTGTTGTGAATTTCCCTAATAACACCCCTGGACCAGCCAAAACCCCTGACACAGCTTCATGTTTAAATACTTCAGCTCCAATTGGTCTAATGTTACATATACAAGCAGGTAATCCCCTGAAGTGGACTAAAACCTCAGAAATCAGTCTATCTTTCAGTCTGGGGCGATGAGAGGCACTGAGGAACAAGTGTCAGGAATGTGAGGAGAAGTTAGGGCCCACCATGTTCCTCTGATATGGACTCATCTGTGGACTGTGTGGTAACACTGAAGTCTCGCTTTGTCGTGCCAGTGAACCCCTTTTGGATTTGAAAGGAGGAATAAATGGCCATTTGTTTGAGTGCGAAAGAGGAGCAGTAACAAGCTTGGAGAGAGGACAAGGGTCTGGTTTTAGCTCAAGAACGTAACTGAGAGGGAGAATCCTCTCAGGACAAAGTGGACTGTTCCCTAAGAGCCAAGAGAAAATGAGTTCTGTTACTTAAAACCTGGTACGCTGTTAAATCTTAATGGTTCGTTCAGGGGGAAAAGTTTTATCTCTGGACATTTAAGAACGAGTGAATCAAACAAAAAGGCGTTGTTTTTGTTTTTTGTTTTTTCGCAACACAGAAGTTTTCATTTAGGCAAATTTGATCTGTTTTCACTTGTTCCTCCTGTTCCTCTTTTTTCTTCCAAAGTATAACATTTACAGGATTGAAGCGAGCAAACGTACAAAACACATTCTGCAGTATATTTTGGCTACCAGCTTGGCGGTACGCAATTTAACATCCGACTGATTTTTCAGTTAATTAATTTTAATCTGTCATTTGTGTCCACTTTTTAAAAATCAGCAATTGTCCGTACCCATGAATACTTTTATCACTTGCCGAGTAGGAAAATAAAAAAGCAGCAGTAGGTGCTACAACAAGCTTCTTAAAGGTCACAATTTTTGTTTTCTAAGTGAAAACGCTTTTCTGTATATTTTATTTTGTTTATTTGTCAAGGACAATGCATGGCAGAACACTGGAACAAGTTAAGTTAACTTAATGTGTACTGGATTTGTAGCGTGGCTTTGTTTTTCTATCTCCCAACGCAGTTCATAAAAATAGCAACACTAATGGTCATAAAGAAATCATGGGAGGGGTTAGAGAAGGTGAGCTTGTGATCGGAAGGTCGCTGGTTCAATTACTTGTACTGACAACATAAAGATGTGGGTGGGTAAGGTGAAACACCCACACCTGCTTCCACCCTCATTTGCCCAACTCTGGACCCTTGAACACCCCCATCTGCTCCCCCAGGTGCCCTAGAGAGCAGCTTTCTACTCCACACATGTATATATGTATATATATGTATATATATTCCCTGAAGACGGGAAAGAAGGAAAAAAATATATATATGGTCATAACAAATCATAACCAGCACATGCGTTTAATAAGGCATTAAGTAAGATCATAATAAAATAACATTTATAAATTAAAGTATAAAAATTACAATGTCCAAGTGTTTAAAAACATCGAAGAAAAAAAATCCCACTTCTGTGTTATGTTATCTAAAAATTGCAAAACCTCAAAAAATTACGTGTAATCTGACCCTGTGGGATCTTTTTGACTAACGATTGTAAGTTTGGTTTCGTTTCGACCAGTTTGTCACGTTCATTTTGAAACAATTTCCCATCAGTCAAAGTATTTTCTTGTCAAGTTCATGTCAAAAGTGTGTTTCTTTTACTGAGAAGGACTTGTAGTTGTGATTTTGTATGTGAAGTTAATAAAATCATCAAAACTGAGCAGCATCCTTTTTAAAAACTTAAACAGTGGTGCAATTTCATTGGTTTTTGATCCATTATTAGTAGTGGTGTCCTGATATTGGTAGTGGTAACAGTAATGGGCCCAATACCAGCCTGAAGTACTTGTACTCAAAAATACAACCCGATACTTTGAACTGATGCCACTTTTATGCTTAGTGATGCCATTACCTTTTCCACTTTGCAAATCACAAAATCTGTTAAGTATATGTTTTATTTAAGTTAAGCAATATTGTTGTATGTTGTTAAATGAAAAATAGATATTGGGTCAGAAAAAAAAACTAGTGTATATCGACCGCACTGATTTCTAAACATCTGCCATAGAAAGTCACGCTGGTCGACCTCTGATCAGTATCACTCATGGATACATCCTGGTTGGTCAATTTCTAATAATTGGCTCTTCTTTTAAGCCTTTTTTTAAGCATTCACTTCTGCATGAAGAGCATCTACATGAGAGCATTTAAAGGTCAAGGAACCTTCTGTGTCTTTTACTGTCGTGATTTTTGAGGCCAGACAATTGAGGATTATGATGACAATGATGTTAGCAAATAGTTTTTATTTTTGTATTTATTTTTTTATTTGCTCACCACAGTCTCATGTTCAGGCTGCTGCTGTTATGCCGTATTGTTTGACATTATTAGTGTTCAGAGCATAGCTTAGATCTTTAAGCGTGCCGTTTGGCTTTTTTTTTAGTCTATATCTTATACACGGTTTCTTTTTATGCTTTTATATTTTTGCTATTTTTGAGTGTACCTGGGACACCAAGTACATAATTTCGTTCCACCTCATGTACCACATGTGATGCAAATGACAATCCACTTGAATCTGAATTTATTTTAGATAATGTACAGAGTTAATAACAAAACCATAAAATGTTTAATCTACTCACAAAAAGGGAAGTTTTATTATCCTGCTATACATATAAATTGTCATTAAATATGTAAATATTTAGTGCTTTGCTTTTTTTTTAGTGCCATTATAAAAAAAATAATATATGAACTAAATTACTGGAAAATCAGAAACATAAATTCACAGGATCAATGCATCAAAATCTGTCTGCACCAACAAATGTGGCTAAATAATTTGGCGGATTATTTCCAGACAATAAAATAATCAGCCTAATTATTCCGCCCAACTTTAGTTGTAATGGAGGAACTGACTCTTTGAAATAACTAATCAGTCACTTAATAGACACGCTTAAAGACTGAAAGTCTTACAGAGACTGCACCAAGAGGTTTGAAAGAGAATATTTGCTTTGAGGGGAGAAAAAAAACTTTCGAGAGGTTTCGAGACGTAGAATGTATTGAAACTAACTTTTGTAATCCGATCCAGGGAGAGGATTTTTTTTTTTTTTTTGCGTTCTCAGAATTGCAGCCCTTGTTTTCCGCCCCACATCAGCTGGACAAAGAGATGATGGCTATGAAGTCCCCCGCCCCCCTGACCTGGCGTTGCATTCTTCCCCTGACACAAATAAAAACTAAAACTGATGAAATCATGCAGATTAATAGGAACTCTGAGAGGACAATCCGTTTGTGCTTGACTCCTTTCTTTAATTTAATCAGGCCTGTCTGCAGATTCACCTGCTTCAAACAAGCATGACACATTTTAATAAGATGATTTATATTGTTTTATAGCTTCTCTGTTGTATATCCATGTAACATTCAGTACTGTATGACAGGTATGATTGGATTCAGTTTAAAGACTGTGGGCTGCAGACTTCATGCATGACTTAACAAACGTATTGCGACACAATGCTTCCTGTCTGGTTCCCAAAGGGTGGGGGGGGGGGGGGGGGGGGAATGGACAAACAGTACTGACCCGGTAACTGGGTCTGTCTGTGGATTTTAAATATTCACTTTAAATACTTTTATGGGTTGCTCATGTTCACCGTTGTTGACTGCACTTCAGACGTTTCCAGGACAGTCGTTTCATCACCAGTAATTCACAGAAACTTTCAGGTTTTATTTTTTAAAGCTCACACTTCATTGCCATTCTCTGCATTATCATCACTACACACTTTATTATCAAAACATCTTTGCTCATTAAGCTCCAAAAATGAAACCCAAGGTTTTTTTTTGTGTGTGTGTTGGCGTTAAATAACTGATGTTTCAGACAAACGGATGACTGGTTAGGAATAAAACACTGTTGCATTTTTAATTGTTACTTGTGGGAGGTTTGTTCACAGTTCGACTTTGGATTTTATCCTGCAACGCACTGATAAGAGAAGAAAACTATTGTTTTCGTTTTATCATTTTACCCTCCCTTTCTCTCACCACGGAGATGTTTGCAGTGACGTGCATATCGGAGAGGTCAGGAGTGTTCTGCTGGACATGTCGGCGTAATGAACCATATTGTCCAAATGAAATCACAGTTAGAACCTGAACAGGGCAGGATTATTTGACAATACCTGAAACGCTTACTTCAATACATTAAATTACTTCTGTTGATCTGAATGGAAGGTCAATAGAAAACATATTTAGGATTTTTCTTTAGGTAGAAATGTTACAATAAATACAAAAGTGTAGGAGTCAAAACTCAAGAGCAGGAACATTAGTTGGTGAGACACTTGGTTGTACAGTATTTAGGTTATCAAAGTCTTGTTTGGGTAATTTCTTCCACTGAGCGTAGAAACTGTCAAAGGTTTGGCAAGGTTTTCATAGAGGGAGCGTCATCTGAGGTGTGTACTTTCAGGTTAATGACTAATGGAGCGTATCAGGAACAAAGTTCACACAATCAGTCAGGAGACAGAAACCAAGTGTCAAAGCCTGTAAATATAAGGCCTGTAGTAGCAAATTGCCTCTAGGCATGATTTTTTTAAAAATATTTTTGCATTCTGTTTGAGTTTATTGCAAACATTTTTGAAGCTTTTATTAACGGTTCCTTACATTTTATTTTACTTGGAATTTCTGTTTTTTTTTATTTTTTATCTATTCCTCCTGCAAAAGGCTATTCATTCTGTGGGATTTTGGAGTTGTTTTTTCCACACACCCCTCTCTTATGAGCTTATCAAGCTCTTAGGGTAGTCCATGTTGTGTTTGTAGGTGTCTTCAAAGTCATTAAAAGGGATCGTCTGCCTCAGAAACTCTGTCCACTCCTGTCTTTGCATGTGATATTTTGCATGTTTCCTCGTAACAAAACTATCCTCCGAAAGTTACGTTTTCCTCGTTAGTTTACCAAAGTTTTTTTCACAATGCACCAAGATTTTTTTTAGACATTAGGTGAACAAGAAGTGTGATCAGATGGGCAAATAGAGACTTTGATTTCCCCTTTTATCAATCCCTTTTACAAAGTTTTCTTGATGCATCTGACCTCACCTGTTCCTCTGCCATTAGTCACCCAACAAACTGAGGGAAATTACTTTTTTTTTTTTTTTAGTTTCTTAATGCATATTTGACATCAAGTGTCTCATTCTGAAAGCCAAGATTTCACTGAATGTTTACCATTTTCCTTTAATGTGTTTAAACCTTGGGGGAAATGTTTCAGCTTACGCTAATGTTTTAGATTAGTGGTCTTTAAAGATTTTGATAAACGTTTCTGTTTTAGGCGTTTTCATTTTGGAAGCTGGTGCCTAATGTTAAAGTACTCTTCCCACTTTTGTTGAAGTAATATATTTTCCTCTTGTCTTTTTACTCTCATCTCTGTGGTGTTATCAGTATGAATACACAGTCTTCAGGACACAAGACTCCGGTGGACCACGGTGTCCAGATCCGCTTCATTAATGACCTCGCTGACCGAGGTGGAGGGCAGCCATTGTCCCAGCCTAAGCTGAAGCCTCAGACCACCTCCAAATATGGCGTAGCAGTCAGGGTGCAGGGTATTGATGGCCAGCCGTACGTAGTCTTGAAAAATGGACATAAGGGAGACTCTTACGGGGTCCAGCTCAGGACTGACTACACCGCCGGCTACCGCAGCCTTCCCAGGAGGAGAGAGAAGGCAGAGCCCAGAACAGAGGAGGCAGATGGAAGTGGGGGACAAGGAGGGGCGCTACGCCGGGCTCAGTCTCAAGGCTCCCTGCTAGACAGGGATGGAGGGGGCGGCAACGAGGATTTTCAGTTTACTAGACCACCTGGGGATGGAAAGTCTGGTAGTTATGGGAATCTGGATGGAGGAATTGGAGTTGGGAGAGACAGAGAGGACACGTGGGGTATCAGTGGTAGAGAAGGGAGTGTAGTAAGCAATATGTGGGGGGGCGCATATCAGGCAGGGCTCAACAGGTCATTGGGGTCAGTGAGAGACAATCAGACATACCCTGACGCTCCTCAACAAACGAATGAGCTCCGCTCTAATCAGAGACCAACTTCAGTCAACAGACTGATAAACAGGTTTGATGGTTCAACATCTGGAGGTCAGCAGAGAGGACTCCCCCCCACACCACTGCAGCCCAGAGCTACATCTCCTCACATCGTGCCCAAACCCTACACCTCACCTCCATCTTCAACAAACAGCAGCTTGAGACGGACTCCTGTCGAAGCTCCTAAACCCTCAGCCAGTCGGTGGACATCTAAGGAACTTCTGCAGGCAGATATGATCGACCCGCAGGTAAAAATTCAGCTTTTATTTTTTGCTTTGGCATTGCATCCGATGTTTTTCTGAGCTCTAAACACCACAAAGCACACAACATGGCAAGATCAGTCTTCTGATCTATGTCTTAAGGTGACCCCTGACCTTTTGCTGGACCAGGTTCAGAGTGCTGAGACGAGCGTCGAGGAGGAGCAGGTCATGAAGTCTGTGTACAACATCCTGAGACAAGGGTACAGACTTTTATTTTCATTTTACTGCTGAATTGGGTTGATCCAATGAAAAAACATTAAAGATCTTTTTTTGTTCTTTTAGGTCCAGTGAGAGTGATGTCGTCGTCAGGCACAAAGTCAAGACCATCTTTCAAAAAATTCAGAGCATAATGGTTTGTTCTTTTTGACATGATTAAATTTGAGAAGTTTATTTTTCTATTTAATAAAAAATGGTTTCCATTTGTGTGTTTTCTTACACTTTTTTTGTGTCCGCAGCCTAAAGAAAGCCCTCGGGATGAGTGGATAAGGGACAAAAGGGAGCTTCAGACAAAGGTGGCTCAACTGCAGACTGCCCTGCAAGAAGAACGGAGGAGGGTAAGTGGCCTTTAGACACAAGACAACGTTTGTTCTGTCTCTCCTTTTATTGATTAAAATTAAAAGTGGGAGATGTTTAATTGTATATGTTGTTTGTCTAAAACAGGTCTAGGCCTGTCACGTTAACAATTGTTGCTGGGTGATTAATTGTCTCAGAAATTATTGCGATAAACAATAATATTGTTTGAAGTTTGATAATAATTAGTACTTGTAAAATTTAAGAAGAAATGTTGATTAATTTGTGTATGTAGTACATTTTTGGACCACTGGATGGCAGTATAAGACAGTTTGAACTGAAGGATGGATAGTGAGGGAGCGAGCAGTGTGCCTCTTTAAAAAAAATTGGAGGGAGGTCCCTTGATGTGACATGGGTTGTCTCTCCTTCCTGTTTTTTGGTTCTCAAAATGGCAGATGCCCTGTGTGGTTTGAGCTCTTTAGCATAGCATTTGTCAAACAAAGCTTTTAATAAAAGCATCGGTAAACAAGTTCTCAGCTTCTTTTTGCAGAGGAAAAACGAGTTTTTACACAAAGGCACGTGTTTCAACTGTGAATTTTGGAGCGTTGGCAAGACGGAGGATTTTTCCCGAAGTCGGCCTGTTGGCTTAGCTCGTAGTTTAGCTTCTCAGCTTAGCTGCTTTTAACGATCCAAAAACGTGATTTTGGATGGTTAAAACGGATTTTAAAGAGAAAAGATAAAGGGAGGGCTCAGTGAAGAGCACCGGAGTTGAACTTTTTGTCATCCAGTGTCTTCAGTAGAAAGAGAGACACAAAGAAGCGATAAAGCTAATAAATGAAAATGAGGTCGATAATTTTCATTTATTATTCATTCAACCTGTATTTAGACAGGTTAATCCCACTGAGCCTCAAGGAATCATTTACAAGAGACCTGATTTCAACAAAGAATGATGAGAACAGTGGACAACAACAATAGACAATCATAAAAGAGGCATTCAGATTTTTATTTATTTATTTATTTATTTTTTTTTTACAAATTAAAATAAGAGGGCAAAAACGTAGCAAAAACAGCTAGATTATAAGATGAATGTAGAAAACTAAAAACATTCGCCTTATAATCTAGCTGTTTTTTGCTACTTTTTTGCCATCTTATTTTAATTTGTGTAAAAAAATATATATATATTTTTAATCAGTATGCGTCTTTTATAATTGTCTACTGTTGTCATCATGCAATTGATTTATTGTTTATTGCTACAGGCCTCAACAGGTCTCTCTTGTAAATGAGTCCTCGTTGCTCAATGAAACTAACCTGTATAAATAAAGGTTGAATGAATGAATTACCAAACCTTTATGTTCAGGGTATGGAACGCAGGACATTGAGTTGTTATAAAAATGTGGCTTAAATCACTAAAGTCTTTCTCGGTTAGATGTTCGTATCCAAAGAGGAACTCCGTTTTAATTACATGGATCAAAACCAGTATCACCTTGTTGTCGGCCTCTTCAGAAAAAGAAAAAAGCTTCATTTATTATTTCCTCTGGTGAGAAAGGTAAACTCACAGAGTTTGTATTCCCTTTTTAACTAATCTAATTAGATTCATAAGATGGAGTATGCTTCAGATTAATCCTTAAATTAATCCATAAAGCCCTCTGACCCAGGTAGAGGTGCACACAGACACACATGCACATAATCCAGCCTCTATAATAACTCCTTCCATGTTGGTTTAAGGAAGCGCCGTGAGTCTTAAGTTCCAATAGCTCTTAATACTGTAAGCTCTTAGGCATAATGATTGGGGTGCAAACGGGAGCCCGCTGCAGCGTTTTCCTAACAGCTAATTGTTTATTTCACCTGAAGTCTCGTGTTTCACTTCCCCTCATTTATTCATCATGTCTGCTTGTGTGTAGGAGTCTGTTGGCAGCTCTGACCCTGCTCTGAAAGCTGAGCTGGAGTCCTGTCTGGATGAAAATCTGCAACTTCAGGAGATGCTGGACCGGAAGAAGAGAGAATTAAATGAAACACAGTCAGAGTGAGGATACACACACACACACACACACACACACACACACACAAAAGTTTGTCTTTCCGTCTTTACATGGACTTTGCATTGAATTCCATTCATTTTTTTTTATTAATTTCTATAGCCTAACCCTAACCCTTACACTAAACCTAACCCACCAATGACACTTCTTCTTATGGGGCCTGGGCTTTGGGCCCCATAAGGAGCAGTTGGTTCTCACAATCTAGTATAAGTTAGAAAAGTGGGTCTTACAAGGTAACGTATACAAAGAAACGCGCGTGCACAACACTTATTGACACGAGAAACAAAGGTGATTTTAGTTCCTAGAATCGTTCACAGATGAAATGGTGTCATCTTCGCTATGCAGGCTGACTCAGCTGCGGATGGATAGGGGGAATGCGGAAACACGAGTCACAGAGTTGGAGGACCAGCTGGCTGAGATTCAGGATGAGCTGAGAAGAGAAAACAACAGCAAGATGGTACCACAACAGAAAATTCCTTAATCTGTGGAAATAAACACTTTTTTTTTAACATTTCTAAAGTTGTGAAGGCTCAGTTCTGTGTGTTCCCTCCATCTGCAGGATCTTATGTCCAGTCAGGCACAGCTGATGGATGTTCAGCAGCTAAAGCAGAAGCTGGAGGAGACACTGAGGCAAAGGGAGAGAGAGCTCACAGCTTTGAAAGGCGCTCTGAAGGAAGAGGTGGCGACACACGACAGAGAGGTGGAAGTGCTGCGAGAGCAGTACAGGACTGACATGGAGAAGCTCCGCAGCAGCATGGAGCAGGTGTCTCAGGTGTGTAGCACTCCTAGCTGCCTGCTGAATGTGACTTAGATTTGACATATAAAACATTTTAAAGCTGAAGTTAAAGTGAGCAAATCGAGCAAATGGACATCATCAGACACCTGGTCTGCACAAGTTCTATTTCTTCTCGTGCAGTAGCATCACAGATGGCAGCATAATTTTAAATTACATCAGTCGACAGTCTGGACACCAGCTCCAGTCTCCTAATTCAGTTTGTTTCATCAGGTCCAGATTTAATTTTAGTTTCAGTAGACGTTATAGTAATCTTGATATTCAAATTAACACCACTGTTCAATCAAGCACTTCTCAGAGATTATTCTGGGATTTTAACTTTCCCTTGCAGTCAAATGGTATTTGGGCTGTACTTGTATAGCACCTTTCTATCTTATCAAGATATTCAAAGTGCTTTACAACACAATCTGAGCCCTCAATTACCCATTCATACAGCACTCTATTTCTTTACAATGACTAATCAGAGCTTTATCCCATTCATACACCGATGGGACACACATCTGAGGGAATGAGGGGTTCAGTGTCTTGCCCAGGGACACTTTCGCATGTGTCTGCTGGTGGAATTGAACCCCCAACTTTTTGCATTGGAGGACGACTGCTCTAACCACTCAGCCACAGCAGCAGTCAACATGAGAGTACTGTTGTTTCAGTGCGTAAACGCTTGTGGTAAATACTCACTGTTGACTAAACGGTACTTTTACTGAAAATGAATGGCTTTGACTTTGCCACAGAACTTCATAAACAACGGATTAGCTAGGTACAGCTAACGGTCAGGGAACATTAGAAAACTCAACAAACAGGAATTCTGCTGCCTCATGAGTTGTCCACAAATACAGAGTGTCAGATCAGATCACTCTGCTTCTTCAGCCTGATCAACAAATTCAGTTTAATTATGTCACAGAAGTTTGAGTCAGCTGTAACACGCCCACACTGACCTCAGCTTTTAACATCAGAGTTTAATGAACTCTGTGTTTGTTACCGGTACTTTTGAACTGTGTGTGTATGCGCATGTGTGCATATGTGTGTGTGTGTGAAATGTTCAACCCTTTACTTAACTCATTGTAAAATTATATACATGACGTTACTATGTTCATGAGCAATTGTTCCATGACATTTATAGTGCAGATTTTAGCTTTTTTTTTCCCCATAAAAGCTTTAAATAAAACAGTTGTATATATATAATAATAATAATTATAATAATAATGTGCAAAAGTCTTGAATGAGACTTTTATGCATGATGAGTCACATTTTTTATTGATTTGTTTTGATTAATTATTCTTCAGGCTTTCTGAATTAATTTAAGGGGGAAAAAAGTTATCAACAAGGTTTAGATGTTTTTGTCCTCATTTTCAGTCCAAAATCTAAATGTTTTGTAATGTCCACTGTTTTTTAATTTGTTTAGGCATAAAAAGGCTCCTAAACTCGGATAGAACAGTGTTGTGTCGACACAAAACAGACAACTTGGCAAAAAGCCTGTTTAAATAAAACCTTTAGACACTTTGATACCAACAGTCTAAAACAGAGATACAATTTGTTCCTATTTTAGTCAAATATATGAAAACAGTCAAATATGGCTCAGTCCGATATAAATAGTATATTTTAGGGATACAATTAATAATCGACTAAAGGAAGAGTTCAGGACTTGTAAGATCTTTGGATTTTTCTTCCTGTTTGAGAGAGATGACTTTTAGATGCTGTTCATCTGCTGTAGCTATGTTCTGTAGCCGTGATGCTTCTCTTGTCCTCCTTTAGTTCAGGTTTGTTATTTTCTGCACACGCTGTCCTGGTCAGGCACAAGGATTCATCAAATCCAAAACACCTAAAAACTGTTGTTCAAGACTACTTTAAAAGATTACAAGAAAGTTTAGCTCTTTGAACTTAAAATGTAAAGGAACAATGGATGGTTTAACACACAGCACATAAACATAACTTGTCAGTAAAGTTGATTTATAATGATTATTCTTTTAAACAAGGGTTTACTGCCTCATTAAACTGTACCTCTGTAGCTGAAGTCAAATATCACTGATGTCATTCAGATCAACTCTCTCAGTTTGACCTTTTCACTGATACAGAAAGTAAAATAGTTGTTTTTGTGACTTTGCTATGAATTTTTTTTCTACACTTCAAATGAGGCACGTTGGCCTTTAAACTGAACGTGGTGAAATATCTTTCTGTCTCCTGCTGCAGTCTCACGCAGGGATCGAGGCGGAGCGGCTGCGTGTGAACACGACAGTTCGCTCCCTGCAGCAGCAGCTGGAGGACTGTAGAGACGAGAGCAGCCACTGGATGGAGCAGTTTCACGCCACCAGAGACGAGCTTCGAGCCACTAAACAAGAGTGAGTACATATTCTGGAGTTCACGTGGATTATTTAAACTCACTTATCTGGGTTAGCATTCTCCAGACTTCACCAGGTTTTTATCACCTTTCATGGTCTCTCTTTGCACTCAATTTATTACTAATCTGTTCGTTTTTCTCTCCTCTCTCTGCCGGGTCAATATTCTTCTCCCTGTCTCTCTCAGAGAGCCACCCAGCAACCCTGAAGCACAGTGAGGGTCACAGATTTGACGTCTCTGTGTTAGATATGTGGACGTTTAGATGTGACTAATTATACTTACTGTCTCACCGTAGTATCAAGACCATCCACACTCTGTGCATCTAATTTATGAGGCATAAAACTTAATTCCTGACTGCTGTAAAAATCCTCCCTAAGCGTTGTTTGACTTAGCAACTAAAATAGATCACACTTATTTTAATACACAAGTTCTTTAGGTCCTATTTTGAATGGAAACAGTGTTGCAGACAAGTTTAAACAAGCATGCAGCGAAGTCGCCATTCCTAATTGTTTCCATTTAAAGAATCTGTAAAACCTGTCAATTATATGGAAACAGACTCATCAAAGATGAAGCAATGGTGTGGAAAGTCTTTATTTGTGTTTAGTAAAAGTATACTGTAGACGTGATTTCCTGTGAATTTATCTGACTTTGTGTTGTGTGAAAATTAATCATTTGCTCATTAATGACCAAATTAAATTCATGATTTCCTCATACAATTGAACTACAGCTGATGAGATAATGATGAAGTGCTTATAGCAAAAAGGTTTTATGAGTTGTTGAGGTTGTTTGGGGACATTTTTCAGGCTTCTGCAAATCCGTCTGGAGAAAGAGGAGTCCGAGGATGAGCTAAAGGAGCTGAAGGAGAAGATGAGCACAATGAAACAACAGAAACCAGACCCGAGCCACACGGAGACGCTCAACCAGGTGCAGTAACTGCCACTAAATCTCTTAATGTACTGATGAATGACCCTTAAAACACTGTATTCATGAAAATGAAACAAACCCGTTCAGGAGCTCCAGAGAACCAGCACTGATCTGCTGAAGACCAAGTCCCAGCTGGAGAAGCAGAGGACGGAGTTTGACAAGAAGGTCATGGAGGTGATCGCCATTAAAAAGTCTCACCAGAGCCAGGAGGCTGAGCTGCAGTATGAAATCGACAGGCTGAAGGACCAGCTACAGAAGGCTAAAGAAGACTATGCTAAGGCACAGGAGAAAAATAAACGGGTTTGTTTCACCTCATAAGGGATTTGTTTATTCACTGTATGACAAGAATGTATTTTTTGTATTCATTTAAATGGCCGTTTAAGAAATATTAAAAGTTTTCTGCTTTCATCCCATTTTTCTCCTCCTAGCTCCCTAGCCCAGCAGCCCTCTCAGAGCTGGAGCAGAAACTCTGTGTGACACAAAGTGAAGTCGGTCAACTCAAAGAGAAGTACACCGTCTCTGAAGAGGAACTAGCAACGACTAAAATCCATCTCAGCAAAGCTCAGATGGAGGCTAACTCACTTCAGGATGCTCAGAGGGAGCAAGAGGCCACTAACACTCGTCTCAAAGAGAAACTCTCAAGATTAGAGGTAAAAAAGAAACAATCTACCTCTGAGGGTTGGATACCGTGAAAACGGTAAATATTTATACGTTTGTTTCCTCAGGCTCAGCTGCAGAGCAACGCCACAGAGAGCTCAGAAGCAGAGCTCGCTCTTCACTCTGAGGTAAGAGGTCTGCGATCTGAGCTCGATGAGGCAAAGAGAAAAGCTTCCAGAATGACCCAGGAGCACAACGAGCTCAGCCTGCATCTGGAAACTGCAGTTAGAGACAAAGAGACGCTCAAACACACCGTCAGCCAGCTGGAGGAGACCAAACGGCAGCAGGAGAGAGCTCTGGAGAAACTCAGCAAAGATGTGAGAACATTGAGTCTTTGCATGTCATCAAAGATGAATTCCCCTGGTTTGTTTTACTGCTCATTAGGAAACATGGTTTAAACATTTTTCTCCTTTGGTCTTGTTACTGTCCTCTTCTGTCTCTCCATCAGTATGAAAGTTTCAACGCATCCTTAAAAGAAGAGACTCAGGTTCTCAGGGTTCAGCTGGATGAGGAGAAAGAGAGAACACGCAAGGAAGTACAAGAGGCCCATCGTCATGGAAACGACGCTAAGTCCGAGCTGGAAAGAAACCATTTAAATCTGAGGAGACTAGAGGAAGACGTGTGTGCCTACGTTTAAGTGTTTTTCCATGTATTCGCTAATTCAGTGTCATTACTGTTTCTAATGACTATTTATCAATTTATGTAGATGTCACGACAGAAGAGGGAGCTTCAGCTTGTATGTGAGGAGAGAGACAACCACCAGCTGGATAAGGAGCTACTGGCCAACAGACTGCGACACCTGGAGGGAGAGCTGGAGGCCGGCAAAAACAGCCTCGGTGAGAAGGCTCGTGAGATTCGCATCCTGGAGGTGAGACAGACCGGAGAACTTTCTAAACGCAAATCTTTATGTTACTGCAAACTAAACGGTCCAGAATCATGGCACTGGCTCCAGAGACCATAAGTGCATTCCAGGGGCCAGAGAAGGTGACAGTGAAGCCTACCTGAAACTGCTGTCGGAGGTAATGACACCCGGTTACGCCAATCGGAGGTCACTAAAATTAATGTTGCTTGGGTGTGTAACTTTTCAAAAATTATGTTGGACTCTGTAGTTTTCTCTGGCCCCCTCCCCAACCTGGACAGCAACGACATGTTTTAGCCGTATGTTGTTGTTCAACCTCTGGGTGTCCAGGTGGTGTCCTGAAAACAATGTGGGCTACGTAAGTAACTGGCTTTTATGGGGAAAACTTGGTCTGATGCGGAGAGATGGCATCCATCCCACGTTGGGCTCTTTGTTCTAGAAATTTGGCAGATTTTGTTTGTCCTCCAAATTATTGACAACCCAGGGTTCAGTCCAGGAAGTGGAGTTATATTCCTCCACACCTCTCTGCTGCTTCTCCTCTGTAACCCACCCAAACCCCCATTGAAACAATGGCAGCTCGCTCACGGCTCAAATTAAATAAACCCAAAATCAGTTGTAAAAATATACATCCTAAAAATCTTGTTAAAACAAACAGTTACTTACCCAGGCTTAGACCGCTTTGACCACATTTCCTGACTCTGCTCCCGTCTTACTTGCTCTACTCTGCCCGTTTTGTATTTGTAATTATTTCTATCCTTAACATGTTTTTATGTATTTCCTTCAATAGAAAGTACATCTGGACCTGCCATTCTGTGTTCGTTTGTTTCTGCTTCCTGTCCTCTCAAACCCAATCAGTCAAAACAGATGCCTGTTCGTGAGCCTGGTTCTGCTGGAGGTTTCTTCTTGTAATTGAGTTTTTCCTTTCCACTGTTGCCTTTGTGCTTGCTCAGGATGGGAGACTGTGATGAAGTGAAGATTCATCATCTTCTGGCTTCCTTAGATAACTTTTACTAACTGACTTTTATATGAATGTGAATGTTTTTGTTCATTGCCCTGAGACGACTTCTCTTGTGACTTGGTACTACAGTATATAAATAAACTGAATTGAATTGAATTAAACATTAAGATTAAACATAGTGACATTCATATGAGAGGTGAGTTGTGTGACTGCAGTTTTTTTTTCTGTCTGACAGGATAAGCTGAAGCGTATGGAGTTGGAGCTGGAGGAGGAGAAAAGCAATGGGGAGATGCTGACGGAGCGATTGTCCAGAAGCAGAGACCAGATTGATCAGCTCCGCTCTGAGCTCATGCAGGAGAGATCCTCCAAACAGGACCTGGAGCTGGATAAAAACGCCTTGGAGAGACAAGTGTGTTCACCCACACCCAGTCTGTCTGCCAATATTAGGCCATGCCAGAATACAAGTTTTTATTCTGGAGTTTGTCTTCAATACTGGAGTTAAAAATGCTTCTTAAATCCAACATGTTCCCAGTTCTGAGCATCCACTGAAGTGTATCATGAGTCGTTTTCCTTGTCTCTGCAGCTGAAAGAGATGAGGAATCGTGTCGCTGAGATGGAGGGTCAATCTCGATCATCAGCAGGAGTCTCCCAGCTGGAAAATAAAATCCAGGAGCTGGAAGAACGTCTGCGAACCGAAGAAAGGTAGACCGGAAAACATCCTATGTCATTAACAGCAAAGTCCATGCTTAAATCCTATGTCATTATTTTGGCTTAGGGGTGATTCACATATTTAAATATTTTCACAAGTGTACAAACTATACTCTGTTTTGAGACACCCCAAACACCCTCCCCTCCAAAGGCGTACAGAAAAATGTTACCTTCCAAGAAACACTTTTTTACAGGACATTAAACCCACAGGCTTACAAAGATATTGTAGCAACTCACTTGTGTTAGCAGTAAAATCACAACAGAGTTGCCTTCTTGTGTGACATCACTCTTAATTATACGTACACACTTTCACCCGCCAGCAGGAAGTGCTTTCCCCCTTATACATTCCAGGAACAACCTCTGACTCATGTCAGCTTACAGCCAATAACAGACGTTAACATAAATGCCAAACCAAAGCTGAACAAGACATTAACAAGAACATCTAATGTCCACACTCAGAAACATCAAACAATCATAAACATTGGACACATTGCCACAAGGCTACCCATCATCCTTTGCAGCTCACACTCTCTCTGAGGCTGCGATATTGTTCTAATGTCTTGTTGCCGTGACGTTGAGAGAGAGAGAGGGAAAACAAGGAGTTTGGTTGCATGTGCAAGTTGGACATGTCTTTTATAGATTTTAGATTTTAATGTGTCCTGGTTAGGTCAGGGGCCCGGTGCAGGGGGGGTTCTGTCAGCGACAGCAAGATCAGTGACTGCTGTGTGCATGCATGCTTGTTTTCGGTGTGTGAGTGCAGTGGGGAGCTTTGCTCTGAGCGCTTTGAGATGGCAAGGGGCAAAAACGGTCAACTTGTGTATAATTTTGAAAAGTGTACACCAGTCCTCAACACCCCCCACGCTTGTGAAAATGATCATCTGAATTACTCCTTATGTGTTCATTGTTTGTTATATTTTAGAGCTCCGATTTAACCATTAAATGTAAGAAGTCATCCAGTTTTGTTTTTTTCCCATTTCTCACATTAGAGAGAAGAACTCCGTGTTGGCGTCACAACGCCGTTTGGAGAGAAAACTGAAAGAACTGAACATGACGCTGGACGAGGAGAGACAAGCGCACACTGAGCAGAGAGACCAGGTATGAATGTGAATATTAAACAGTCAATCTGTGAGGCTTGAGCGTTACTTCAACCCCAGTCCAAATGTCTGCGCTGTGTTTGCAGCTGACTCTGAGGGTGAAGGCTCTGAAGAGGCAGGTGGATGAGAGTGAAACCGAGCTGGAGCGAATAGAGACTCTGAGGAGGAAAGCCCAGAGAGACATGGAGGAGCAGATGGAGCTCAGAGAAGCCCTGCAGTCCAGAGTCACAGCTCTGGAGACTGAGCTCAAGTAAGTTTCTCTTTTACTCTCTGGGAGTTTTCAGTAACAGTCATGCAGAATGCTTCCTGGCAGCCAGATTTGTCCCAGCTGTGCTTGTGACGAAGAGAAAGACCTCTTCTGTAGACCCCTCAATGATCAAACTGCCTTTAAAGGACGTTGTGATTATCCAACAATGTTCAGTCAGGTCATCTGGACATTTCGTTTCGCCCTCCGTCCGAAGGGCTTCATCAATCTGAAAAGTCCCAAACAGTGTTTTCCCCACCAAGCAGTAAACTTCTACAGTGGACCAACCAGTTTGCTGGTGATAAGCAAACTCAACAAAAAAAAAAAGGAACTGTCCAGATGGCCTGACTGAACAATGAACTTTGATGACATCATGGTTAGTGACTTTATTGTGAGAAAATGTTTGGTAGACTGATACCTTTTCATAAAGGTACAAATTGTTATGTGCAAAACATGCCATCAATAATCTGTATGATCGTTTTATTTAAAAAAATGATGCTCATGTGCCACAGGCAAAATTAGAACACAAACAAGCTCAAAGATTACATGTTGTACCTTTACTGACCAGCAGAGGGAGCAAAAGCTAAATGGGAGAAAAGTATTGAAGGACTTTACTGCGTTGAAAAGAGAGAATTTGAACTCTGGAATATATGACTGTGGATTTTGTTTTTTCTTGCAGGAGAAAAACTCAGGCAGCAATGCGTCCAGTTTTAGATTCATCGGCCCTCAGCTCTGATGAGGACGACGACAGCCTGTACGACCCCGCCGCCATCACCTCCATCCTCACCGAGAGCAACCTCCAGACCAGCTCCTGTTAGAGACTTCAGAGGCAGAACGAGAGTAGGAAATCACTACACTGCCTTACAAATAGAAGGAAACAAAATGGAAAGAAACAAATACATAGTTCTCATGTGACGTAACACATTCGGGCACTTTGCCACTAACCACCAGGAGTATTTTTTTTTTTACGACGATCTCGGTGGTTGTTTCACGTTGGGTTAAAGAATATTCCAACTGGGCAGATGGTTCGGCGAAGCACAGTTTTCACTTCATCCCAAAAATCAGGAAATGCGAAGGATCTCAAACGGAGGAGTTGAGTTCAGACTGTTGGCGAGTCTGGCTTGGAAACGTCAACCACAAGGATCCACCTTCAAAAACGTCTTATCTGCTACAATCACTTTTATTCTGGTAAACAAAACATTCTGTATCCATCATTTTGGTAAACTGTCAGAGTATAACTGTGCTGGAAACACTCGCTCTGCCCTCATGGATACATTCCTGTCTTGTAATTCTGAGCGTTAGCTTCATTGGCAGGCCTCAAAATGTCATAAAAATGTTCTAGTCTGTTAACGTGTTATTAGCATCACGGTGGATTAGTGGTTAACACTGTCGCCTCACAGCATGAATGTTCTGGGTTCTAACCCCGAGTTGTGCCTGGGGTCATTCTGTGAGCAGGTTGCATGGTAATATTTAAATTAATTTATTTAAATCTTTATTTAACCAGGCAGCTCTCAGTTCGGACGTCCCTCACAAATAATTAAAACATTGATCGTATGGATTTCAGGCCACAGAGCTCCTCCTCTCCTCGTGTTCAATAAGTAATAACGGTCATAATAAGAGATCAGAGGTAACTTGTTCTCTTTCTCTACCTCCTACTGGTCAGTCTCAACGGCAGTCATTTTCTGGCGATATCTTTCTCTTGCTCATCAGTCAAAAGTTTCAGTATTCTTGGTTTTGGTTTGTCTGAACGCCACCGTGATCGTCGTCGTGTAGCCCTTACTATGATAGCAGGAAAGTGGCATTGTGCGCTTGCGGTTGAGACATGTGGGAACTATGTATTGTTTTTAAACTGGGGGAAACACCAGAGGACAGTATGGTATGCACTGCACACCATGAGGGAGGGCCACGGGCACCTGGGAGCTAAACAACACTAGAGTTTAACGGGAGTAACTTTCCACACCAGAATGAATGTAAGGAAGCAACACATCCTCAACGTTTAAAGGAATTTCCCTTAGTACCCTTTCATTCTGTGCTCATGCACTGCACTATGTAAGGTACTTTTCAAGGTACTCCAGCAGACACACAAGTGCTTGAAGTACAAAATAATAAAAAAATATATATGTTTGCTTTAGCTCTTTTGGTGTTCAGTACAAACTCTGAGCATTTCAGCCAAGAGATGTCTGTATTGTCAAAGCTGCACGCTCTCTTCTAACGGGCAATATCTGCTGATAAAATCCCCTCAACCCAACGGGATTACAAGTTTGTTATTATTAAGGTGATAACGTAAAACTTGCTGTGACACAGTCAGGTCGAAAATCTAAGATGCATCTGCAAGAAAATCACCGTCACCTGGACATCTGCTGCCTGCTCTGCTCAAAATGTGTTGGAGACGGTTTCTGAGAAGAAAAAGTATTTTTGGGACCAAAATAATGCTGTCGGACAAAAACGAGTGAGCTGAGCCAAGCATGAAGACGGAATTACCAGCCAAGCCCTCGCATTATCAAATGATGCTTTGACTTTCTGTAAACCATTAACTTTTTCCCTGTTTGAGTATCATTACTCTCACACGACTGATGATTTGACTACACAGTAAACATTGAATTGGTCACAAACGAACAAGTACTGCAGATAATCCTACACTTCCTAACATTTACTCAGCCGAATCAAAATACTTGATAAACTCATGTTGTATGTGAATTAAATCTACTTTTTGTTTTGAAGAATAAACATGTTGTATATTTCTGTAGCTGTATGTTAAAATGTTTACACCATCTTTCAGTGCTAATTATTATGTAATAGAAATAAATCGCAGAGCAAAGAAAAGCATTTAAATAGATCAACGTGTTTAGAAACCCAAACGGTACTTTCACTTTACTAAACCCCATAAATGTGTTTGAATCGTTGTTTCGAGCACCTGAAGTTCAGCGTGTTTTTATGACTCGAGGACAAAAAGCCGTCTGCTCCTTTGTCGACATTTCATATCCTGAAAAAAGTAGTTTACCACTTCTGATAAGAAATGAAGGCCAAAATGGCACCTGCCAGCTCGATGTCTATGTATGTGCAGTAATTTAATTACAATTAAAGCCTTAAAACTTTGTTGAACACAGATTTGTAGCTGAATTGTCTGAGATTCCTTGATTTTTTTGGCAAAGTTTATTTAAGATTTGTAGATTTTTTTAGATTGATTTTGTTTAAAGTTTGAACAATCAGTTAATAATAAAAGTTTCTGTGGAGTAAAACTTTGGTTTTGTCTTTTCAAACTGGATAATGGTAATAAATATAATTAGATGAGTGTAAAATGATTCTGATTTATGCTGAAATTGTAAATTCTTTACAAAAAATGTTTTTTTTTTCTTTCTATTTAATAATTTAGCAACAATAAATATTTTATGCTGAATGAATCTCTTGTACTGTCGTAGTTTGTGTATGGTGTGAATGCTTATAAAACATTTCCCAGCATCTTTGTGCTAATTTCAGCTGTTTTCAGCAGGTTTTTTTACACTCACTCATTGCTGCTTGTTTTTAGGTATTTTTACGTTAATTTGAGCTTTTTTTCCTGTTTTTTATTTAGCTAATTTCTGACTTGTTTTTTTTAATAATTTCAACTTGTTCCTTTATCCTCTTTCTGCTTAATTTAGCCTCTTTTTTTTTCTCATTTCAATTTTTTGCGATCCGTTCAGCTTTTTCTTCACATTTCTGCCATTTATTTTTTCCCTCTGCTTTCCGCTTTTATTTTCCTGCATTCAGCAAACGGCTGTTCAAGTTCAGCTCGCATTGTGTTTAGTGATGAAACTTTTCAGCCTGGGTTCAGCATCTTCAGCAGCTGTCAGGAAAAACTTGTTCAGTAATGAGCATTCACCCTGCATTTTATAAGGAGATACAGTTTCTCTAGTTTAACTGGTTTTTACATAAGATCCTCACACACCTCAGGAGATCTGGTTGTTTTTTCAATATCTTTCTAATGGAGGACTTCCTGCAGGCTGCAGTCTCATTTGACAGACTGTGAGGGTTTCTTCCTGTTTCTGTCAATTTCTCAGGAATCTCCGCTTCTCTGGAAGAGATCTTTGCTGAAGATCAACTGATCCTACAAGTCATGTATCTCTCATCAGGCACGAGTTCAGAGCTTTATTTTCTTTGTCATAAGATCTAGTAACAGAATCGGGGAAGCTAAAAACAACTCATTATTAAAGCAACACGTTTTAAAGATGGCTGCAGTCTTTCACAGTTGATGTCATGTAGTTGGTGAATAAAGTGGATTCTTTTTTGTGTTTTTGACTGCAGGCCCTTCTTTTGGAAGTACTATTTGTTTATGGGTTGCCAGGTGAGCTGTTCGGTGACACCTGCCTGACCTGAATGTCCTCACGGCTGGTATCTACACCAGGCCGTTTACAGCGGTCTCACATCACAAGTCTGTCCTCTTCATTTGGTGTAGGGTGTTTTAATTGAGCTGATCCAGACTATCTGCACGTTTCTTAAATATAAATCTGTGTTTTATTGTTGCAGCAACAAAATGGTTTACAACAATTTCTGTCAAGTGGACCAACTTTGAAGTTTTAGTTGATCACAGTTTATTTTCTAATTCTGATCTCAAACATTAACATTTTATATACCTCATATGATTAGAGCAAGAGAAACAAATGAGACGGAACCCTAAGTAACCTGTTTGTTGTTTAGGGAGATTAAATAGTTGAATTGATTGAAAATCTTCTAAGAAAACGGGCTGTAAAATGACCACGAGTCACGCCAGCATGGAAGCTCACGAGGACACGAAGTGCAACCACGAGTCCTGATGAGCAACCTCAAATCACAACAAACTGCCTTCTGTGTACTTTTTAAAAGATTTTTATTTATATATATACTTGTAAGAAGTTTTCAACATTTTGTCATCTTAAAAACAACAGAATATCAAAGTTCATCCTCTATAATCCAGGTACAAAATCCAATAAAGTTAAATCAGGTCTGGATGGTTTATTTGTGTTGTATTATTAATAATACTGTATAATAATCATTATTTTTAATAATTATTGAGCATGAACTTTGATGTTTTGAACCACTTTGGCTATGGCTACCTCAGAGGAGTCGCCAGAAGAGAGGGCGGGCTCCAAAACCCATCCTATCACAATCAAACTGGTTGACCCACTATGTGAGTGTGCCGTTTATGGGACCGAGTTTATTGTCGCTCCTCGGACTGATGAAGTCCTTTGGATGGAAGATGAAACGTTTCAACACAAAGAAATTCAAAAAATGTTCAATACAAAAACAACTGGACTTTGTTTGTAACAGAAGACGTTTCGCTCCTCATCCGAGGAGCTTTCTCAATTCAATGAGCCGTGAGTGAGGGGTTCAGGTTATAAGGCTGAGTGAGATAATTCAATTCAATTCAAAAATGCTTTATTAATCCCAGAGGGAAATTATTTGTTGTTGTAACTCGTTATCCTCATTTCATTAAGAGATGTTATAGATGCTGATGCTGTAGACAGGAAGGATCTCTTGTAAAGGTCCATCCCACAGTGGATCCTAAGAAACTGGCTGCAGATGCCGGCCGATCCGTCCACCCAGACTCAGCTGGCCTCTCGGTTCCCCTCGGGCTGTAGGACCGCCCAAACGCTGGGCAGAACTCCTCCCAGAGCGATGGCTGCTGCTCCCAGCAGTCTGCCAAGCTCCTCATAGCTGCGGACAGCCAGCAGTAGGTGCTGAAAGACGATTCTGTCCTTCCGCTGTCATGAGCTGTGTTTCCTGCTAGTTCCAGGATCTCAGTGGTCAGGCACTCAAGCACAGCTGGCAGGTAGATGAGAATCCATCCACAGAACATCCTTTTCAACTCACTTGAGATTTGGGGCTGTAGTTGAGATATTTGAGTTTTGAGATGTTAATCAGCTGTTAGTTGTAGAAAACTGCCTTGTTGCCATGATTACGCATCATAACAAATGTCCAAAACTAAAAAAGTTTCAGTAAAAATCCTTCCAGCTGCACAGCATCTGATACCAGAGGAAACAATCATCCAAAAAATTGTGATTTACATCCAGAAAAAGAGGAATTAAAGTTTCCAAAAGCAAAATCTCAGAATGAAAGTAACAGAGCTGCTCCAACATGCAGCCACCTGGAGCAGCGCAATTCTAGAACAGATGGACTGATGAAGTCCATCTGTTAAGACACATAAGACATAAGACACAGACACATATGTAGATTTGACAAGTCACACCTCAACACCTTAACAGTAGGGGTTTCTTAAGGTCTTTGTTACTCTAATTCACAGATGAGACCCCTCTGTTCCCATCAGGTGTGAAAACTGACTGGGAATCTGTTTTAAAGTTGCATTATATGTTTTTGAAAGTGGAAATCTGAGGCCTCCTCCTCTGTTAAGAGACGGCTTTTCTCTTTTTACATAAATTGCTTCCTTCACCCCCCTCTCTCAAACCATCCGTGTTCTCTGTCCAAAATGTGCACATTTTGGTCCTGAAAAGAGTGTCCCTTCTCTGTGAGGTGAAGGTGAACAGCTGGATTTTGTCCTGAGGAGGTGGCTCTCCTGTGTTGAGTCATGCGTCTGTGAAGAGGCTGTTTAGACTCACCTCACCACCGGATGAAGAGCATCTCAGCGTGACCTCAGCAGAAGTAAGGAGTACCTTCAGGAGGATTAATCCGCACAAAGCAACTGGCCCAGACAACATCCCTGGAAAAGTGTTGAAGGAATGTGCTGATCAGCTCTGTGAGGTGCTGGCAGACATCTTTAACACCTCACTTACCCTGGAGACAGTTCCCACCTGCCTGAAGACTGCCACCATCATCCCAGTCCCAAAAAGCTCTACAGTGACTGGTCTGAATGACTATCGGCCAGTGGCCCTCACCCCGATAGTCGCTAAATGCTTCGAAAAACTGGTCATGACTCGCATCAAAACAAACATCAACGAGGACCCTCATCAGTATGCATACCGTGAGAACCGATCAACAGAGGATGCAATCTCCTCTGTGGTCCACACTGCGCTCAACCACCTGGAGCAGAAAAACTCTTACGTCCGTATGCTCTTTGTGGACTTCACATCAGCCTTCAACATCATGATCCCTCAAACCCTGATGGACAAACTATCCACACTAGGACTAAGCCCCTCCATCTGCAACTGGGTACTAGACTTTTTAACAAACAGACCACAGTTAGTGAGGATCCACAACCTCTCCTCCTCCACCATAACCCTCAGCACTGGCTCTCCTCAGGGATGTGTGTTGAGCCCCCTCCTGTTTACTCTGCTCACGTATGATTGTACAGCTACCCATCCAGGCTGTCACATTGTAAAGTTTGCAGATGATACAGCGGTGGTGGGATGCATCACAAACAATGATGAGTCCAGCTACAGGCAAGAGGTGGAACACCTGGAGAGCTGGTGCAAAAAGAATAACCTTCACATCAATGTGAAGAAGACAAAGGAGATGATTGTGGACTTCAGAAGGAACAAAAACATCTACACCCCCCTGAACATAAGAGGATCTGCGGTGGAGTGGTCTCCAGCTATAAGTACTTGGGTGTACACATGAATGACAACCTCAGCTGGAGCAACAACACCACCAGCCTGATCAAGAAAGCTCATCAGAGACTCTACTTCCTCAGACGGCTGAGACGAGCTGGTCTGGGAAGCTCAGTCTTCACCTCCTCCTACAGGTGTGCAGTGAAGAGCATCCTGTGCTCCAGCATCAACGTGTGGCATGGAGGCTGCACAGCTGCAGAAAGAAAAGCTTTGCAGAGAGTGGTGAAGGCTGCACAGAAATCTGTCGGAATCAGCCTCCCCACCATCACAGACATCTACACCTCCAGATGCAGGAAGAGGGCCACCTGCATCATGAAGGACCCCACTCACCCAGCACACACACTTTTTGCCCCACTCCCCTCAGGAAGGAGGTTAAGGAGCATTAAGTGTAGAACCACTAGACTGAGGAACAGCTTCTACCCTGAGGCTGTTAGACTCATGAATCTCTAACTAGAATAATCACTGTGAAAAACCATATGTTGCTGCTGATCTGTTACATGTTGCTGCTGATCTGTTTCATGTTGCTGCTGATCTGTTTAAATGTTGATGTGTTCATGCGTGCACATCTGCTCACAGACTCATGTTCATGTTTGTGCTGATGTTCAATGTTTTTATGTTATGAGTGCTTAGTGTATATTTAGTTGATGTTTTTCTTAGTTCATATCTTAGATGTTATTACTGTTTTTCTTATACATTTTATTGTTGGATGTAACTGGGACCTTGTGTACATAATTTCGCTCCACCACATGTACCACATGAGGTGCGAATGACAATAAAGAAACTCTGACTCTGACTCTGACTTTAGTTTCTCCAATGTAGAGGTCTGGACAGTCCTCGCTGCACTGGACCGCATACACTACACCACTCTGTTTGTGTATGGGTGTTTTGTCCTCAGGGTGGACCAGCCTCTGTCTGAGAGTCCTGCTGGGTTTGAAATTACTGGGATGTTGTGTTTGTTGAAGATCCTTCTGAATTTATCTGATACTCCAGCAACATAAGGGATGACAATGTTTTTACGTCTGCTGTTCTCCTTTTTCTGTTTATTAGTGTGTTTTGTAGATTTCCTCGCTGACTTGACAAAAGCCCAGTTGGGATATCCACATGTTTGGAGAGCTTCTTGAATGTGTTTCTGTTCCTTTTCCTTCCCTTCTGTCTTCGTGGGGACGCGTTCGGCCCCATGCCCAATTTTTTGAATTTATCTTGTCCTGGATGACTGAGAATCTTCACCAGCATGTTTCTTTCATGACGTTCTTCTTGCAGCTTTTCCGTAAAGGACAGATTTGTGGAGCTCACAGCTAATAGCTGACAGCTTCTCACCTGCGCTGTGGATCTGCAGCTCCCCCAGAGGTATCGAGGACTTGGTGAGCTTGGACATGAACTTCACGACTGCTTCTCAGATTACTGTTCTGTCAGTTCAGGTGGACGGCCATGTCTCAGAAGGTTTGCAGTTGTTTGCTGTAATCTTTCTATTCTCAGATGGATTGAGCAGAGCAAAATGGTTAAAGCTTTGTATATTATTAACCGTGCTTTAAACTTCTCAACATTCTCCCCGTCTTGTCAGGAGTGTTCCTTGGCCTTCATGATGCTGTTTGATGAGTCCTGTTGTAACAAACCTCTGAGACCTGACTGAAGAGGGTTAATACATATTTTAGATGTTTTCTCTTCCTTTTGTCCTAAAAAGGTGAAACAAGTGGAACGTTTCTGGATATTTCTGTGAAAGTCAGTTTAACACGTCAAATTGAACGGCATCATTTAACAAGTTTTAACTTAGTGGTATATATTTCATAGAAATATCTAAATAAGTTAATTTAAAAACAATTATCTTGTGCATCACGCTGGTACATCGGGAACAAGGAAAAACTTGCTCATGGACTAAAGTCACACAGAGCACGAGGAACATCTGAGAAGAGAAATGAAACTGACGTTAATCTGACCCACATCAATCAGAACAAACCGTCATGGAGCTGCTGCTGACACTTTAAAGACAAATATTCAAAACCATATTCCACACGTGTGACACTTTGATACCTTTTATTTTTCAGAACACTTCCTCATTTAAAATCTATAGTTGTTGATAAAAGGCGAGCAGCTCTTTTAGCTGCATGAAGGTATTTATATGAAAGATTGTCCAATATCCTCAAAAAATGGCTAAAAGTCTGGTAAACAGACAGATTTTGAGCTAAAATTTGATGTTTAGTGGCCGACCCTAACATGTACTTTGAACTCCTAACAGACTGCGTGACATTTTTTTGTTTAGAACTTTGGCACTTAAGGCGATTGGTGATTAGCATTAGTGATGGCATTCCTTCAAGGAATGCTAGTCTTCTAATTAAAATGATGTAACGTCCTCTTTACAAATCCAGGCTCAGTTCTCGGAAGGATTTCATTGGCTTGGACTACCTCAGTCCATCTAGTCCTAACAGTGAAGCACGGAGGTGGGAGGTTGATGACATGGGGCTGATTAATACATCAGCTGACAAGATGGCTCTGAGCTATGAGACGCTCGGCAGAGGAGGAATATTTCTGCATGTTCACTATCTAAAGCATGCTGACAAAATCACTTAAGTCTAATAAAGATGAAAAGAAAAGAAAACTAAAACCTGCCAAGTATGTTGCTTAACTTGAATACAACCGAGTACTTCTGAGGTATTTCAAAGATAAAAACTGCGGTGCATACCATCCAGCCAATAACGACGAAAAGAAAAATGAGTCGTTACGAAACACAACTGACGGGAAACGACAAAAAGAAGTAAAGCTGTCGTCTGAACGTTCACATGTATGTTGCTTCAAAGTTTTAAAACAGGGGTATTCAACCTGTGGCTCTGGAGCCACATGTGGCCCTTTTGTAGCTTTTACTGAAACATGAAAATGAATATTTATAACCTTAAAATGCTCATTTTAACAATTCTCTCGTTCAGTTTCCGGCTATTTTTTATTTGTTTTTTGTGACGGAATGATTTTAATTAGTCAAAAAACAAGTATCAGTTTGCCCACATGCCCCTGTTTTAAGAGCATAAACAGCGAGTAGCTGTAAGTGCAGTTTTACAAACGTATTACTCTGTTATAGTGAAATCAGGCGTTCTGCAAAAATGATTCCGAACAATGAGGTTTCGAAGAATGCGCCCAAAAAAAGTTTAATAAAAGAATCAGATGTTGCTTTAAAAAAAGTGAGCTAAAAATAACAAACTGTCTAATCTTTTGTGTTTTTGTAAATTTACTGGGATGCAAATTTATGTTTTACCACATGGTCGTTTTTTTTTCTTACAAATATTGTTGACTCCCCGGCCTCTAAGTTACAGTAGTCTCTCGCTACTTCGCGTTTCGTTTTTCGCAGATTCGCTATATTGCGGTTTTTCAGATTGGACATGGCACAACTGGCTGATTGATGGATGAGCCATGGATTGTTTACTAATTGTTTTAAATTAATTTGCACCATGTGTGCAGCCCACAAGTGAAGGGAAAGCTCCCTCCTGCAGCTGATCAGCTGATCTCCTTCTCTGCCACAAACACACATTTTTCCTGCTGCAGGGTTAACCCTTTGTTGTCTGGATGCACCGATCAACTTTTGTCTTCCAACTTAAAATTCTAAGTATGTCACATCATAAAAATCTTCATAATCACAAAATATAAAAGTGTTAAAAGTTATTTTTAATTATTTTAGAACTTCTATGTTCAGTTGTTAAAGTGTAATTGATCAAGAAGTAATTTTTGCTCTGTGCTGCAGAGCTGAAGCTGTGTGACGTCCCTTTGATGTCCTGCTGCACTTCTCTTCTCTACAATTTAAATTTAAATACTGTAACATTTTAAATAAACAATCCATGCTGTATGGGTTGTTTATTTAAAATATTACAGTATTTAAATTTAAATTGTTTAATTAATGAGGGAGATTGGGAGTAACCGGTGATGAGTGTGATTACAGCCTGGTACGTCATGACAAAGTTTACTGAACTTGAACTTGGACTACTGTATCGCCACTTTGGGGTGTTTCACTTATCGCGGGTGGGCGTCGCCTAACAACCGCGATAAACGAGGGACTATTGTACCATAAATTTCATCAAAAAGGGCAACACTAAAGTATTTTTCTTTGCCTTTGTCCTAAAATATGAGCACATGTTGGCAGTTTATTAGTTTTTTGTCACACACTAGCTTTATTTCACATTTAACATTTAAACCAAACCTAACGTAGAGTTGTGTTTTTCAGTTTTTTCTCTGTTTCAATCTTCAAGTAAGTTTTGTGGCTCTGGACACATTTTATTGGGAAAAGAACAAAAAACTTGCAAAGGTTGTAGACCCCAGGTTTAAAGAATCCAATAATACCAGTTGATCAAATGTAAGCAACACAGAGAATGAGTTAATTTACTATTTTTATGGAACAAATACTTGTTCAAAAGCCACATGTGATGTGTGCTTGTTATTGTTTCGGTCTCTTATCAGTTGCTGCTCAGCTGTTTTGGTTGATGGTGATGATAATCATCACTCGGGACCGGAGGCACAGGTTCTGTTTGTTCACTCTTTCTGATCAACGCTCAGTTTCCATGTTTGGCTTTTCGTTTGCTGATTCTTTACATTATTGGGTAACTTTTATATTGAAAAATTCAGCTTGTGAAAAACTTTATCCCAAATATTTTAAGCAGGTCAGAGATTACATGAAGAAGCACTTTTTATTGTAAATGGTTGATTTGACCAAACAAATGTGATGAATGATAAAACGAGGTGTGGACTCAGTTCCCAGAACAGAAAACACAATTTGTCACGATCAGCAGACGCTGTTATTCACAATCTTTTTTTTTTTTTTTATTGTTGAAAGGGTCATCTTCCTTTGTTACTCACCTAATAGATTATAAGCAATCTGATAGTTATATTTCTTTAAATTATGGTAATATAAATCCCATTATTGTTGCCACAGATGGGCCGGTGGTTGGATCTCATGTTGCTTGTTGATGGGCGCCGCAGGGTGAGGCATGCCAGGAATGTGCAGTGTAGACTGAGATCAGCAGGAAAACAGGCTGAGGGCATTTTTTATTTCCAAAACTTAAAGATGTCTTTCTAAAGAAATAATCTGATTTATGAACTAAAAAAAAAAAAAAAAACATTATCCAGGAAAATCAGGAACCATCCATCCATGATCTTTTACCTGCTTCTTCCTTTCCAGGTCACGGGGGTCACTAGTGCCCATATCCAGTCATTGTCATCAGCTGTCACTGTGTGAGAGGTGGGGGACACCCTGGACAGGTCTTCAGTCCATCACAGAGACACATAGACAAACCAGACAACCATCCACTCTCTCACTCACACCTAGGGACAATTTAGAGTTACCAATCAGTCTAACATGCAAGTTTTTGGTCTGTGGGAGGAAACTGGAGTACCTGGTTAAAACCCACGCATGCACACAGAGAACATGCAAACTACACCCAGAAAGGCCCCTGGACCAGGATTTGAGCCGGCAACCTGCTTGCTGAGAGGCAGCAGCTCTACCAACTGTGCCACCCACTAAGGAACCACTTGAAAAATGTCAGTGAAACTCACAGGCATCTATAACTGATTCACTTCTGGAGTCAATCACATTCAAGATGGCTGTTGGTGTTATCTGATGTTAAGAAAAACACAAACCAGCTATAACACGTTCAGTTTTACAGATATCGACCTAAAATTTGATGTGGTAGTAGTTGAGTCGTTCACAACCCATGCTCTGAGTGTGACTTGGACCAAAACGGCTTCAGCTCTGTCATTACTCAACAAACCGTTGCGGTCTAAGACCCAGGTTACACAACGGTGTTTAAGTAAAACCATAGTGTTTGTGCTGCGTTCCAGACGTCTGTGTACACGACACCAGCGCTCGTCTCCTCCGAAACCGAAGCTTTTTGAATCCAGGTCTTAAAGTGGATGGTTTTGGAAACACACGGCATCGTTTCAAGGGAAAACAAAACTTACATGCGCGCCACAGACGGCAGCAGTTAATAGTTTTTCTTTTACGACGGTAACGGTCGATAGCAGAGCGCTGTTTGCGCTGTTCTTCCTTCTTGAAGGACCCAACCACATCCCAGGTTCAAACGATTGATCATGTGTTTACTATTTTGGAAGTAACCATTTTTATGTTCGAAACTGAAATTTGCATGTATCATTGGGGAAAAAAACAACAACATCCAAATAATACACAACTCACAGCGCCATCTACAGGCCTGGCATGGAAACTGCAGCAAATTTAAGTAGCACAACTTGATTGTGTGAATGTGACTTTTTCAAACTCGGCATCGTAAAACCTCTAATGTTTCCAGAGAGCGTTCTCGTGGAAACCGGGTCCTAAACGCTGGCTCGAAAGGCGACGGATGACACATTCCTTCATGAATGCCAGACTTGTAATTTGCGCTTCAGTCCACAGAACAGTCTTTATTTCACAGTCTGTAGCCTCCACCGTCGCCTTTTGTGAAACCTTTACCTCCCACGGTGCTTTTGTGTGACTGATGTTCAAAAACACGTTTGTTCTCCCGCGTGTCAGGGAACAAACGTATCGAAACAGATTTGTTTTGGCATGAAGCCACAGCTTCAGTGTTTGCTGCAGGACCAGCTCCAGTATCCATGGCGGTACGCCTCTAATCCAGAGGAACCAGATCTGCGCAGCATCAACATGTGTACGTTTCTTGTTTTGCTGCTTTACATGAATACAAGTGAACATTCTTTCCATGGGCGGGACTGAGTTTCCAGATTTTGGCTTTTCAGACACAAGTGTTTGAGCTGAACGCTGATTGGCCAACAGCTTTGGGCGTGTGTTGAGTTTAGACATCGTTGTGTTTGTTCTCATTGTTCACCAGGTTCAAGGTGTTTCCATCTGCCTCCAGGGGGTTCCATGTATATAAGCATACGTTTTCGAGGCTTGGACATCACAACAAAAACAAAAATGTGTGGCTTCACTAGTTATGCAAGAAATAATTCAGGTCTAGGAGTGGAGAAAAACCCACACATCATCCCGGTACGTCAGCTCTAAAAATACCTCTCCTTATGAAAATATGTAGGTTGAGCTCAAGTGGTGATGACACTGATGTGTTTTTGCAAAGTTCCATCTGAGTGAGGAAACCCTTGTGAGGAAATATCAGCTCTCATAGTGCAATACCATTTGTTTTCCTTTTTTGGAAAGAATCTTATTTTGATGTCTCGACGGTATTCATATTCGAAGTCCACTGACAAAAAAATGAGCCCATGGATCCACAGCCTCGAGGAGGTAGAAGAGGGAAGGAAATTTACGAAACACTTTCCTGCAAGACTCAATTTTCTGTTTAAGAGCTGACAACGCTTCATCTAAAGATCAGTCAAGGCTTCTGGGAACTCTGTCGTTGTGACATGGCCTGTTGACTCCGTGTCAGTTCAAGGCACTTGAACCACTTATTCTCACACACGGAGTTTTCTTTGTTTGTTTTGATAAGATATTCTGTTAAACCTTTGCGATTTTTCACATTTAAAATGCTCTTTTCTTGTAAATAAAAGAGTTTTGTTATTGATCATTTAGTCTAGATGAAAATCTTCCACTTAAAATTTGAGATTTCTAGTTGTTGGTTTTTTTTACCCAAGTATCCAAACTTCAAAAAGTACGAGCATTTACGACATAATAATTAAAGTCTGAGCATTTCGTGAATGAATACTTGTTGCCTGCCACCTTTAGACCAGGGTGTTTAACTAACATAATCTTATGAGACAAGATCTGTTAGTGCTCGGAGTATGTGCAGTGAATGACTCAATCACTACCAAGACTTAATTATAACCATTCTTGTATTTGTCAATGTTGATAGACAGTGGTAGCCATCTTAAATTGGCTTGACACTAACACTTAACCAGTAGGTGTACAAAGTACATAGTTACTTTTTGAGTGTTTTATTAAAATCACAATATTGAGTTGAGTTGAACTTTATTGATTTTAGTATAATAAAAGAATAAACAAAGTTATATCAGAGAGTCAGAGATTCTTTATTGTCATTCGCACCACATGTGGTACATGTGGTGGAGCGAAATTATGTACACAGGGTCCCAGTTACATCATATAAAAAGAAAATAAATTTAAAACAAAAGTAGTAAAGTATATTTACACGTTCAAAGGAATGGGTAGAAGTATAAACTTATTGTTATACCCACCCCTCTTACATCTATAGCGTCATCCAATAATTTACTATTCATGGTAACTTACATTCTGTTTTAGTATTTTATATATACAATGCATTAATATTTGCATACCTTTATGGTCAAGCATCAATAATTTAACATGTTAAAACTCTTTCTAGATCAATAAATCATAATGCAGTAATTGATAAATTCATTAATTGCTAACAACATTGATAATAGCAGTAATAACAGTCATTATTTCCCATATTGATAAGCAGTGATGACCATCTTCTTAAATTATGTTTTAAAGTGTTTAAAGTTTGGACATTTCTTGATTTCCATGCTTAAACCATTCCACAGCTTCACCCCACGTACTGATATACAAAATATTTTTCTTGTGTTTCTGAATTTTAAAGTTTTAAATTCACCTTTTTCCCTTAAATTATAAAGTCCTTCCTGTTAAGAAGAGTTGTCCTGTTAAGATAACAGCTGTTTGTAATTCTACTATGTCAACAAATTCTAGCAGCCTAGATTTTATGAATAGTGCATTTGTATGATCCAAATAACCGACCTTATTGATTACTCTTATTGCTCATTTTTGCAATGGTATTAATGATTGTAATGAAATTATGTAGTTGTTGCCCCATAACTGCACAATAACTCAAATGAGGTAGGACTATGGAACTGTAAATGATGTGGACAGCTGTTTCCTCCAGGACATCCATCCATCCATCCATCCATTTTCTTTACCTGCTTGTTCCATTTTGGGTCACGGGGGTCGCTGGTGCCCATGTCCAGCAATCACTGTGCGAGGGGCGGGGTACACCCTGGACGGGTCGCAAGTCCATCACAGGGACACATAGAGACAAACGAGACAAACAACCATTCACTCTCTCACTCACACCTAGGGACAATTTAGAGTTACCAATCAGCCTAACATGCATGTTTTTGGTCTGTGGGAGGAAACCGGAGTACCCGGAGAAAACCCACGCATGCGCGGAAAAAACATGCAAACTCCACCCAGAAAGGCCCCTGGACCGGGGTTGGAACCAGGGACCTGCTCGCTGAGAGGCAGCAGCTCTACCAGTTGTGCCACCGTGCTGCCCTCCAGGACATGTTGGGCTTTATTTAAAATTAATAGACTTTTTGACAGTTTATTTTGTATATATCTAATATTTTCATTTTTTATTTACCCTTTATTTATCCAGGTAGTTTCAATGAGCCACGAGAACTCTTTTTCAAGAGAGATTTGCTTAGGGAGCAGATGGGGGTTAAGGGCCTTGCTCATGGGCCCAGAGTGGGGTGAATGAGGGTGGGAGCAGGTGTGGGTGCTTTTTCCGGCCCTGTTTTCCTTGTCAACAAGGAAGAGGGCCGGCAATGGAGGATGGGGCGTACCAAAGAGACCATCTTATCATGAGCAGAACTGGTTTGTTCCACTTTGGAGTAAGCTGTTGGGGGAAGAATCAGTTTTGTTGTGTGTTTCCTTGACTGATGAAGCCTTCCGGATCAAAGGCGAAACGTTTCAGCACAAAAAAAAAGAAACTGTCCAGATGATCTGACTGAAAAATGTGGGGTAAATAATGAATCTTCACCATACACCAAAGTTAGTCATGAAGTTCCACAGGGTTCAGTGCTTGGACCAATACCCTTTCTTTCTTACTTTCTTTTTCTTTCTTAGAAGCAGATGACCACTTGTCCTGAGCCTGGTTCTGCTAAAGGTTTCTTCCTCATGAGGGAGTTTTTCCTTTCCAATACTGCCTTCATGCTTGCTCAAGATGAGAGCTTTGTGATGAAGTTAAATTCAAAGCAGTCTGCTCCTCAGAAAAATAATGTGAACCTATTTTTATATATATGAATGTTTCTGTTCAGTGACCTGAGACGACTTCTGTTGCGACTTGGCTCTAAACTGAACTGAACTGAATTGAAAATCTATCCAGTCAAACAGACAAAGTTTAGTTATTGGCTAAGTTTTAAAAAAATAGATCTTGTGCAATCAGTTATATCTCAGAGTATACGGATAACTCTCAGCTACTACCCCACCAAATTTGAGTTCAGTATCTGTAAAACTGTCTGAGTTGTATTTATTTTTGTGTTTGCTGAGGGTGCGTCACTGTGGCAGCCATCTTGACTTGGACTGACTGTAAAAGTTAATCAGTTGTAGGCAAACATCCAGAGACGAATTTCCAGAGAGTCGTTTAAATCTTATCGGGTGGTTTATAAGATGTTTTGATAACAGAAACAGGCAAAAACTTTCATTCCTTTCATGTGCATGCAATAATAATAATAAAAAAAGCTGTATGGTGCTTTTCTTTAGCCTTGCTTTCTTTAAAGCACTGAAGCTCAAAACGTTTCAGCACAACATTAAAATAATCTCTCAGATGTGACATATAATTTAAGATTTTATCTCTCAAACAGGAAGAAAAGTCATAATGGAAGTAAACCGCAAGTTTCTAACTCATTCAGATGTCTCGGTCCCAGACGTGAGCATATAAGCAAATATTTCACCCACCAGTCTGCTGTCTAATCTGTGGATCAGTGTGTCTGAATGTGGTCACTTCATAATGGGTTTGTTTGTGGGACACAAAGCAGGGACGGGTTAGGTGTGTGTAGGAGTCACATTCCAAACGATCGTTCAATCATTAAACACCCCACAAGGACCTAAAATGTAATCGCATTCTCACTCGGTGATTCATTAGCTTGAATACGTTAATTAAAAAACAAATCTCTTTGATAAGTTTCAGCTGAATTTCTTCATGTTGCGTCCGTCTCGTGTCTCAGACTCACTTAGCTTCATCCCTTGTGTGCAGCTCTGAGCTGCAGTTTGCGTTCCTGCAGGCGTTAATGCTTTTAAAGTCTTTATGCCGTTAGAGATCTGTGCTGCGACCTCACCCAGCAGCTGTCAGCTACAAGCCAGAAGGCTCAGCATTAACACGGTTACTTTTGCACTGTCATCTTGTTCCTGTAATACGACCTGACATTCCCAGGCTGGTCATGCAGTGGAACAGTATTCAAATGAAGACAAAACATTTGTTTAAGGGCGTGGGAAGTAGTGGTGCAAAGGGTGCTGCAGCACCCCTTTGATGGGCATGCATGTCCAAATTCATAGATAAAGTATTAATGAACAATAACAGATTTGTTTTTTTGTGCTGCACATGCTTAAATTCTAATAATATTTATAATTTTGAATAATTTTGGTATATCAGCCAACACTGTTAGTGGAGCTGTGTGCAAAATTTTACTTAAAACCCATGAATGTTTGCGGTTCGTGAATGTCAGACCACGAAGTATCGACCCTTGATACTTCGCGGTTCGACATTTGTGGACTCACTCGTTTTCAACGTAATACACGACACATGATTGTGAACTTTAATATTACTCACATGATTGGGACGGATAAAAAGTTAACAGGAGCAGGACAAAAAACAAAAACAAAAAGTACTTCGGACAGGCGCCACCATTTTGTAGTTTTCTTTTAATAAGCCTATAATGTTATGTAAGTCGGGCAGCACGGTGGTACAGTTGGTAGAGCTGCTGCCCCTCAGCGAGCAGGTCGCCCCGGTACAAATCCTGGTCCAGGGGCCTTTCTGGGTGAAGTCTGCATGTTCTCTTCATGCATGCGTGAGTTTTCTCCAGGTACTCCGGTTTCCTCCCACAGACCAAAAACATGCATGTTCGGCTGATTGGTAACTCTAAATTGTCCCTAGGTGTGAGTGAGAGAGTGAATGGTTGTTTGTCTCTATGTGTCTCTGTGATGGACTGGAGACCTGTCCAGGGTGTCCCCGCCCCTCGCACAGTGATGGCAGGACATGGGCACCAGCAACCCCCGAGTCCAAAAAATGAAAGAAATGGGTAAAGATGATGGATGGATGGATGGATGGATGGATGGATGGATGGATGGATGGATGGATGGATGGATGTTTG
>NC_056502.1:18159475-18166200 GCF_014905685.2 Nematolebias whitei
ATGGATGGATGGATGGATGGATGGATGGATGGATGGATGGATGGAACGTAAGTCAAAAGAACTGACACAGAGCCAACAGTGTTTCCAGCCGCTGCTTTCTGCCAAAATTCAAAGAACAGCAGTGGAGGGAACAAACACTAGCAGAGAAACTGGTATGGTGAAATTACTACTTCTACTTTTTGTTTGTTTTGTTTTTTGAATGTCCAGAGGACCATACTTAACTTTTTTAGATTTTAGATGTGGTGAAAATAGTTTTGTAACACAAAGTCAGAAGTAACAATGTATCTGTTAAGCTCATAGAACTGGCAGGAAAGTCACAAATAATCCTGAAATTGAACTCATCCTTCAAGTCGTAGTATTTTCACTTATGAGTAGGCTACCCATATAATATTTTGAACTGTATTTGGACTGTGCTTATATGGCGTCTTTCAATCTTATCAAGACACTCAAAATGATTCACACCACAATCTGTGTCCTCATTTACCCATTCATGCAGCACTCTACTAGATCTGTACAGAGAATAATCAGTGTTTCATCACATTCATACACTGATGGGACACACATCGGAAGCAATGAGGGGTTCAGTGTCTTGCCCAGGGACACTTCAGCATGTGACTGCTGGTGGATTCAAACCCCAACTCTTGCGCTGGAGGATGACTGCTCTAACCACTCAGCAACAGCCGCCCCAATTTTTCAATACTGTACAGTACATATACGTATGTTGTTAAAATTACGTAAGTTTAAGAGTTTAGAACATTTTTAAGAACATTGTACAATGAAGAATGTTGTGGCCGTTTACACGGCGCATATTCTGAGTGAAACCGCACCTTTCTCTCTGCAGTTCTGCAGTTCATTTACACAACACTAGTAGCCCCCCTCTTTGAATCCAGAGGTTTTTCAACCTGCCTCACAGAGTGAAAGTTTTCGGGAGACCGCCCGCTGATAATGTAAACATCAAGGTAAATACGGCCAAATGTAAGGCCCGAGATAGGGTAGAGGAAGGGCAGCCGACCCAGGACCCAAAAGTCCAAAGTTCGATCCCCAGCCATTCCCACATGTCGTGGTGTCTCTGAGCAGCACACCTCATCCCTAATTGCCCCCCGGGCACTTACATAGCTGCCCACTGCTCCACCTGGGTGTATCTCAGGTGAGATGGGTTAAATGCAGAGAACAAATTTCGCCATTGTATGGGAACAAACAATGATGACAACACTTAGCACTTTACTTATACTTGTATGACATTGCAATATATATATATATATATATATATATATATATATATATATATATATGTATGTATGAAAAAACTGTGTGTATAATTTCCCCCCGTGAGATCTTCTGAGGTTTTAAAATGTGAATCAAACGTATACTGTAACCTAATTAACTGCATTCTACCAGTTGACCATTAATTCTGAGTCATTGCACTTCACCAGTCAGAAGAGAAATTTGATGTTGATTTGTGTGTCTTTTGTAAATCAGGGAACAAATCCCTCAAGCATGTTTTTTTTTTTTTTTTAATGTCAGCACACACAAAGTTTTTGGACAGACATCAGAATCTGGATTCATCTCAAACTTGTTCCTTCTTTTGGTGCTGATGTCATTTTATTTTATGTGGATAACTTAAGCTCAGCTTTCTCTGATGCCATACATACAGTCATACTTATAGCAAAGTACCATTCACTGTGAGTGGAGGGACTCCTTCTCATGTTTTATGAAGGATTTTAAGTCATACTATTCTTAATTAACTAGATTAAAAACTGGAAAACTGATTTCACAACATCTATGTAAAAACTTATTGTTCTAAGTTTCTCATAGTCTTGCTCCTTTCTGTTTTATTGTTTCTTTCATTATAAAAACCCCTATTTTGTAAAATGTGGTTATAACAACCTTCATGAGAGTTTGTATCAGTATCTTGTTTTATTGTTCTGTTTGTGTTCTTAAAAAAAATAAATAAATAAATAAATAAATAAAATATATATATATAAACTCTCTCCTGTAATTATTTCCACCCAGTAGCTGAAGTGGTTTCTGTTTCTGCAGGTCATTGTTGAAGAGAAGCTGCTGCACCGGTGCTGACCCTCCCTGCGCTCCGTCACCTGGTATTTACAGTGGGCGTGTCGTGCTGTCCACGCCCACTCTGACGTCATCACGAAAGTTATCCCTTAGACTCGAGAGGCTGGAGAGAGGCAGACACAGACAGAAGCAGCAGCCACTGTGGACAATCCACGGGGAGATCATCCAGACTTCCGTTCCTTTTATTTATTTATTTATTGTTTACAGCGGCGTTTTTATTTACATCCGTGAACATGAACGGAATGACGAGGAGCCTGTGCACCATTGAGGAAATCAGAAACCAAGATGGAGCTGTAAGTTACTCATTTAATCAGCTTTTTAATCCTCTAATGTTTATGTCTTAACAAAGCTGTAACTTTGAACACTTGGTCCTTTTATGTTTTCACCGAATCCTCAAATCTTCAAGTGGCTTCATCTGCTTCACTAAAGTCATTAAAGTATTAGCTCCTAAATACCCCCCACACAAAAGAGGAGCTCAGAGTTAGTCCAGAGAACATCTGTGCGTGCTGACAGGTGCCTTCTGGCCACATCTCTGAAGAGCTTACAGTCAGAGCAGTGACAGACCCTGAAGGCCTCTCAGGATCTGTAAAAGCTGCCCCCTGTGCAGGTGAAGATCTGTTCACTGGGATCCACTGAGCACGTTTTAATGGTTTAGCATACGAGCATGCTGCACAAGTCACACGATGAGTTTTATCCCACGGTGGTGTTATTGCTCCAGTCATCACCTGAATAAGCAGAGTGGAGCTCCATCAGGTGACACCACCTGGAGAAATCAGAGGTTTTAGGAGCCAGCTCCTTCCAGCGCTGTTCAACTTAAATTGCTCAGGAGCGGGGTCACCGTTACTGAAAGCCAAGAGCTCAGAGGCAGGACATCAAGCAGTTACTGTGATTAAATAAGTTTGTTTTATGGTTTAAAATCTAGTTTTATTTAAAAATGAACCCATTGGTGGGCCGATGAGTTCCCCCCGTGGGCCTGATTTGGCCCCCGGGCCACCAGTTGAGTAGCCCTGGTCAAGACTTTATGACTAACTGTCACTTTCCTCTTGTGTAAATGTGCTGAAAGTGGCACAGTGTGCAAAGGGCAGCACCTCCAACACCTGAAAGAGCAGAGGAATGTGCTGTGCAGCAATAAACTCCTTTGTTTGTTCAGGTTTACTCACTTATTACTTTTAAAGACGCGACTTTGCAACAGCACACATTTTATCCTCATCAGAGTCAAATTCAGCAGGCAAATAATCACCTTCTGTATTTACATGGCTGCTTGTTCCAGTCAGGCCAAAAAGGAAGAAGCTGACATGAAACAGCTCCCTAAATGGTGCTGAGTGATCCTGGTGAGCAGGAGCAGAGTGTTATTTTGTGACCAGGAAGTGAGGGAATGTGATTAAAAAGCAACACGGGGAACAGCCAGCTCTGACTCTGGAACAACAAGTCCTTTTATTGTGACAATAATTGAGTTTTCCGGTAACTGTTCGGAGCTTTCGGTGCTCTTTCTTTCCCCTTTTTGTTTCAGTCTGGCGCTTTTTAAATCGCATGATGATTTGTCCAGGCGTTGTGTGTGTGTGTGTGTGTGTGTGTGTGTGTGTGTGTGTGTGTGTGTGGAACACATTCCTCACACCTTCCCTCATCATTTGTCACTGGGGGGGCTGACATCAGCAGCTGGGAACTGGGCCAGACGTGACATAAAGACGTGGAGAAATGGCTGTAATATTTTGCAGAACATCTGGTTCTGTCAGAACACACAGCAGCTCTGACTCAGTTTCATATGAATATTTTCATGTTTATTGTCGTGTGTTCTGTTTTTACATGTCGGTAACGCGTCTGTTTACGTCACAGCTCAGCTCACCTCGTCCCAATAAAAATACCTCACCTTTCACTCAGCGCGTTGTTAGAACTGAGTCATGGCCACTCACTTTTATTTGAAATGCACTTTTTTTTTTTTTTTCAACTAAAAGACGTCAAACGTACAGGCTGAATGTGTTTATTTGGTTTTGTCTTTGTTTAGTTTGAAGTAATTTTATAGTAAACAATAAAAAAATAAAAAAATACAGAAAACCAGACAGATGGATTTATTTTTTCATATTTGCCAACATAAGTCCTCGCGTTTCGGCTTGAACGCGCGCTTTCAATTTCTTAAACGATAGTTCAGATCTTCTGTGGAAAGGTTGCGAACAGTCAGTATCTTACCTGTTGTAGATAGCGCTTTAAACAACCTCTGTTTGGAGAAATAATTTAATTCTGACCAGACAGATGAGCTAATGACTATTTTGAACTAGGCCAACACCAAAGTGAGTAGCTGCAGTCTTAATATCACTCCAATCTCAAATATTTCATTGCACCTCAATCATGCTAGTTTATAAACACTTACATTGCTTCCAGTTTCTTATTTGAAGGTTATTTTGACAGAAATATTATATAAAAGGGCCTTAGGCTGCGCTGGAAGTGCTACTGCTGCTGCCAGTATTTGTGTTTGCAGATAACTATAAAATGCAAATACTGTGTAATGCAAAAGCGCAGTGGCATAAAGGTTTATTAACAGTGTTTGCATAAACCTCATTAAAATATTTGACATTGGAACCGTTTAAATACTCCTGCAGTCCACTTTGGTCTCGACTCTGCCGTTAGCTCGATTCGCTCAGAATTAAACCGTCTCTTCAAACGGAGGACGTTCCAAGAGATATCTACGACAAGTAAGATATTTATCGTTCACAACCTTTCCACAGAACTCCACTTAAAAATGGAGCTCTTTTAACCTCAGAAATAAGTTTCTGTCCAGTCCTGAAAGTTTTGTTGACGTCCTCTTTGATCAAATATTTCTTAACTTTTGAATTAAACTTTATTCATACAAAGATCCCTTGGCTTGGTCGACACAGGTGCATGTAGAAGTTTGTCAGGATACGTTAAAGAACACTGGGGTTTGTACTGCTGCTGTAGGTCAAAACTTTGGTTGAAGGGGAATCTGTGTTATTTGCTGAGGCTGTCGATCGCACCTGGCGTCTCAGAGGCTGAGGTTTACGCCGCCATTGGACGAGGGACAAAAGTGCCACCTGCACAGCGTGGATGGGGAGAACAGAGTGTGAGAACGAAACAATTTAAAGGATGCTGATGAAAGCAGATGCAAACGCTTGTGTAATCTTCTGCAGGCATGCAGGCGCTCCACCTGAGGGCACAGGACGTCTTTCAGCTCATATTTAATGCTTCAGATCAGAAATAGAGAGGATGTCGTCTTTTTTTATTCAGATCACTGAGAGATTCTGTCGTTTTACCTGTTTACTCACCTGTCAGCCATTAAAGATGATTTAGAGCCATCCTGAAGTCCAACAAAAGCATCCTCCTCACACACAGATCCTTTGTGCTCGTTGTGGTGCACTCGGCTGTGTGGGCTTAGTTTCAGGTTTCTGCCACTGGGTAGAGGTAGTGTGCACTTCAGGTTACTTGTCCGTGTGTGTGTTTTTGTTTTTTCCTGTGTGTTCGGATGCAGGAAGGCTCGGATTACGGTGTGCGTTTGAAGCCAGCGGTTTCAGTGAGGCACAGATCACAAAAGAGAACCCAGACAGACAGGCTGCCGTGCAAATAGTTTTCATCAGAACGAGGATTAACGGAGTCTGCTGCATGTGAGGGCCCAGAGACGAGTTCCTGCTGAACAACCTTCCTACTGTTCTGTTTCTCGCCCCCTCCTCTCTTCTCCTGCCTTCATGTCCCATTTAAGCTGTTAAGTGTCTGCAAGTTGAGATGGAAGCACTCGTTTCCCAGAACTTTACTTGTTGGATTTGGACCCAGACCTCTCTGCATCTTTCTTTTAATTATTATTTTTAGTTTTCATTTTCTTGCAGTTCGGTTTTCCCGCTCGTGTTTCCAGGTTCAGTCCATCTCGTTCCGTTTCCTCTCAGGTCCTGAGCAGATAACTAAAGACTTTGTTTACTCTCGACACACAGCATCTTTTTCATGACGGTCCTTTATCGTGACATTATGCAACAAGGCCCGCTTCAGCTGGCTAAAACTGAGAGGCACTCTGTCAGAGTTTCTCTACAAAGTTGTCATTTAACACTTAAACCTAACTGTGTTTAAAACAAACTCATTTTTTAATCTTTAATACTGATTCATTTACTTTAATGTGTTGAGTTTACTCTTGAATTTTCCCCTTTTTTAAGTATAGATGCTCATCTTCAGATAGTTTATTAAGGATAGTTTTGTTTGCTTTAAGGAATCTGTCAGCTTTATTGTCTTTGCACCGAAGCACAACGAAATTACATTTCAGTACAGCCCGTCCAAGTAAAACAAACAGACATGGGGAGACGGAGGTGTCTGAGGCTGCGGCCTCGTGGGAGGCGCTGCCCTTTTGATTTAGATAAGAAAAGAGAAACACAACCTAGATGGGACACAGTGTAAAAGTTGCAAAAAAGGCCTCAGCACAGAAATAGCAACATATTGATGACATCATAATACATATGCATGAGGAAGGCAGACAAAGGCAATGAGTTTGTCCATGGACACTGCCAGATAGTCCCCTTTTGTTTTTTGTTTTTTTTTCATGTAGTTTTTTATCATTATTTGTATCCAGAACTAAACAGGTGAACAAACTAGCAGCACTCTGAAAAGAAGTGAAACTGGGGAAATATATATATATACTTTATATATATATATATATATATATA
>NC_056502.1:18166600-18196225 GCF_014905685.2 Nematolebias whitei
GGGGGGGGGGGGGGGGGATCTTTGTGCAGGATAACCCCGCACCCAGTAACATCCTGTTCCAGACATTTCCTGCTCCAGAGGATGTTCTTATGTTACTTTTACCCTGTTCTAAAAAAATAAAAATAAAAGCGGGACTACTTTTTGAACCAAATTGTTTGTTGCTACTGTGAGGACCCGTTGCCACGGTGATTTTCTGCTTTTACTCCTCGTGACGCTCGCTGCACTTTTTGGCTGAGAAGAACCAGGCCTTTGCTTCCAGTTGGCTGCGAGCATCTGGAGGGGTTTCTTCTAAATCCCTCTGACGTCCACAGTTCAAACCAAACAGTCTGTCTCTGTGCAGCGAGGGAAAATATGACTTCTGCTTTCCTTCTGATGCTCGTTCCCATCTCTCCTTCTGGTTACAGCCCACTCTCTCCCACCCATCTGACTATGACTCAGTCTCTCCTCTTTTTTTTCACCCCCTTTTCTCCCCATGAGCAGTCTCTCCGTCTCATAACGCACACTTTGTGGACTCACCCCATCTTGGTCTTGCTTTCAGGAGGGCTGCAGGGGACTCCGGCTCACGCTCCACGACCAGAGAGAAGCAGCTCGGGGCTCAGAGCAGCGCAGAGACAAGGTAAGAACTTCCTTTAGATGATCGTCTACAATCAGGACGGAAACAGCCGAGCTAATGAAGCAGACCCTCATGAGCAAAGATAGTTTAGTTTAACCAGTAAAATAAACTGGTATAAAATAGAGTTCATTTAAATCTAAAAGACTAAACAGTTCTGCTGTTGTTTACAGGTATTTACATCTAGATCTGTTATGTTTTGGTTATAATCTCATTTAAATTTCAGCCTCCTTTTTATGAAAAACATCATTTTTGGACAGTATAAAACCTTCCACCGACTAAAAAGACCTGTGGTGTCGCACCAAGGGAGATCTGGATGCAAACGCATCAACAAACTGTAACAGCTTAAATGTTAAGTTTTTGTCTAATTCATATTTTGTTGTCACATTTTTAATTCATCGTATAATTCTGGAGGAGATTGTGTCAGATTAGTTTCAAGCCTCGAGTCTTTCATATTTAAACAGATGTAACTTTTTTTTTTTTTTAACCGTACTTGTTATTTGTTGTAACAGATGAGAGATAATGATAAAGGTGCATGTTTGGATCGGGACGTTTCACGGTTTGTTTCAGTAGTTCTGAAGAATCAGCTTCTGCGTAACGCATTATGCAATATTCCTGCACATTAACGAGCTATAAACATGCGTCATGGCAGCCGTTAGTGTTTTTCTCAGGCTCTTTAAACGTCTCAGATCAACCATTGTTCCATCAAAAGCTGCGGGACAGTCAGAGCAGCGGAGTTGCGTAACGTCTATGTACGTCCCTTTACTTTCTGCTTGTCATTTGGCCAAGTGTTTCCACCCTTCTGTTCCGCCGAGCTCCAGATGTTTACGGGTTGGTCTCCTCCGTAATCTCAGCTAAACGTTTCTGCCTCTTGATAATACGTTCTCGCAATCCGTCACATGCAACAGAACACGCTCAGCGTTCTTTTAGTGGTCATTAGTTTTTAATTGCATCATTTGTGCTGACATTCCAGACGATGTTTGACGATTATCAAACAAATGTACCGCAGACTCCTAAATCTGTTGGATCACAGATTAATTGTTTTGGATTAGCTTCACTCAGCTATATACTGTATGTGTGATAGTCACACTGGTAACCCTTCTGTTCTCTGCTCTGCAGCCGATTGGACGAGCTTTTGCTCTGGTGCAGCCAGCAAGCGACCGGTCGCCTCCAAACACCGAACCGGTGAAATCGGCAGAGGAGCAAGTGGAGATCATAAAGGTGAGTGTAGCCGATTGCTAGTCGGTGTGTCTGTTGGCTAAACGAGTGTCAAAACGCTAACGTGTCGCCTTGTTTCAGGTGTACCTAGAGGCCCGCAGACAAGAGCAGCAGAACCATCAGCAGAGCCTGAAGATGCTGTCAGATGAAGTTTCACAGATACAGGAGGTGAGTTTGTGGCAGCAGCTGACTCTGAATGTTTCCACTGATAAGCTCCAGCATCAAACACCATGTTTCCTGGGTAATAAAGCTAATTGTGCATGTTTGCATCATGCAAAATCCTCCACGCTTCCTGTCTTCCATCTCACGTTATCTCCTTATCTCCTCTTTGATTATTCGGTAGAACATTAAACAGGTAGACTGGCAGCTTTTATTACTGACATTGCTGACGTTCTTCAACGGTTACTCAAGTATTTTCATTTAAAGTTCGACATTCACTTGGATGGGGGTGCTCATTCATGCCACTGTGTTCATTTAACAGCTTGTGCACTAGCATGACAAGTGTGTGGAAAACCCGTAGTGGTAAAAGAATTTATGCGATAACAGAAAAAAAAAAAAGTTGAGATTTGAATCCTGTCAATAAAACATTTGACACTCAGCTCAATTTGTGTTGCTTTATGTAATCAATCAGTGGAAGTACTTTTGATGTGACAGCAGGTAAAGAAGGTAGAACATCAATTTACGCCTTTATTGTGGTAGTTTGAACATAATTACAGCTCAGTTTTAGGTCTGGTGGCAGAAAATCACCTGTTGCTACACAAGCTTTCATCCTGATAGCAATTAGAATTACAGCAACGTTCTTAGTAACCCCATTACTGAGACTATAAAACACACCGTACAATAACTGTTTGCTGAAATGATTGCTACAAGACCAACATCAGTAAATAAATCATAAACAAACACTTGATGCAATGGCTCATGGGAGTTTTAAACAGCTACCTTTCAAACTTTTTGCAGCTGCGATGCTAACGCTAGTAAAAAGCGAAAATTCGGTTTCTGCCGTGATATTTTTATTTGTCCTGCCCTAACCATGCTGTAACATTAACATTGCTTTTGCCAGTATCTCTGATTATGAAACAAATTAAAGTTTTTGCTGCTGCTCATGTACAATCACAGCTAAGTTAAGTTGCAGAGTCCTTTAGCTAGCACAAAGATGCTGCAGCCCATGCGATTACAGTAGTTCCTCGTTCATCTCGGGGGGATCCGTACCCTGAAGTCCCGCAATAAGTGAAAAACCATGAAATAGGAATAGTAGTACAAGTAGTAAGTAGTAGTTTATTTTAGCATTAATATATATTTATATATAGGCGTTTTAAATCCTTCCCACACTCATGCAATATCCTAAACAATGTTTCTAAACTCTAAACGCTCTAATAGAGCACAGAATGCCATGATTTCAACTCCCTGCCTCTGCTGCTCTCGGCCACACCCACTTCTCCGTTCTGCACGGAGATCAGCTGATCAGCTGCAGCAGGAAGCTTATCCTGCAGTGTGGGCTGCACATAGGTGCAGCAGGCGCTAAATAATTTAAAATAATTTATTTTAAATTAAAAAAATTCATGCCAATCATGCGGCTCATCTATCAGTCAGCCAAATGTGTCATGTCCAATCTTATTTTGAAAAACCACGATAGAGCGAGTCTGCGAAAAACGAAGCGCGAAGTAGCGAGGGACTACTGTACAACACTTTTGTGATTAAAATAAACATTTTGCTGACTGAAAGTAATTTTTGAAATGCATGTGTTTTTAAATGAGTGCATTATAACTGACTTGTATAATAACTTTCCCAGCGTTGTCACTAAGTGCTGTTTTGTCTGTTATAGGTGAGGTATTGCCTGAAGTCTCTGAGGGAGCAAATGGCAGCCAAAACCAAGGTAACTCAAAACTTTAGTGCCTTCGTCGTTTGTTAACTCGCATCCTGTGTACTCATTTACCTCCCTCGTCTCCATTGTTTACTGTTTTCATGCTAACTTTCTTCTCTTTCCCCTCCAGCCGAACATGAATGGATGGAAGGTCGGCATTCCTTTCAGAAAGAACGTCTCTGCTCCCAAAGGAGGATCCAAGGCTGACCAGCAGGTGAGGAGACTCTCACGTGAACAAACTCTTTTCAGTAATAGAAAGCATTTGCTTGTCATATAATATCCAATATCAAATGCATGGTGTAGCCTCAGTCCAGCGTATTTTTATTTTATTTTTTGTCTTGTTGTGGAGAAGCCTGTAAAACAATCTCCCCCCTCCTCAACAAAAATGTGATATGTGTGTATATGAGCAGATCACATTGTTGGTGAAAGAGTAAATATTCTCATAGTGCCTTGGGGTGTTTGTGAATGTACAGGCGCTGTTCTAGCACACTGTGTTCTTCCTCCTGCACGTGTTCTCGTTTGCAGGTCCTCCTCCTTCAGCTGAACCCGTAATAGTTGCGCTGTTGCCTTTTGTCTGGACACTTTATGAGTTCTAACAACTGTGTTGCATGTCTTTAATAAAGCTCATCAAAATGTTTTTTTTTTTTTTGTGCCAACTGTAACATCTGTGACTCACCTCTCATGCAAAAAATAGGCGGGAACCACTGGCTATGACATAACTGCTTCACTGACGCACGCAGACACGCCTGTTTTCTTTTTGGCAGCACGAACCCGCAGATCTGGGCCGAAACTAAAAGTGTGTGTTTTTATTGCGTGGTAATAAAAACTTTTATCGCTTTCTAACCCGACGGTTTATTCTTGATCCGTAGGAGGCAGACGATGAGGCGGAGCGGGACAAGCTGAGAGAAGTTAGTAAGCGTTTGTATGCGCAGCTGCAGGAGGCAGAGAAGAAGCACCAGGAGGAAAGAGAGAGGCTGCAGGTAAAATATGTGCACGCAATGCTTATTTATCCTCTCACTTCATACTCAGCGAGGTGAGTCCCTACCAAACAAGAGCCTTTTTTTCCTAACGAGCCAAACGCCATGTCCTCTTCAGGCTGAAGGCAGCAGTCTCAGGGAGAGTCTGAGCAACAAGGAGGAACAGCTGAGGATTGCAGAAGATGCCGGCGAGAAGAAAGACATGCGTATCGAGGAGCTCCAGAGGCTGCTGGGAGGGATGGAGCAGGAGAGCGCCACTCTGAGGGCGACCATTCAAAACCGAGAGGATGAACTGCAAGAGCTGCGGCGGTTCAGAGAGGAGGGCCACAAAGGGGAGCAAAGGTCAGCCACTCTGCACAAACGAATCACCGAGAACGAAAAATCATCTGTGGCATTGCAGGGTGCCGTAACGTGCTTTTTCTCTTTTAGAGCTGAACAACTGGAGAAGGAGGTGGCGATCCTCAAAGAGAAGATCCACCATCTGGATGACATGCTGAAAAGCCAACAGAGGAAAGTCCGTCACATGATCGAGCAGGTGAGAAGCACGTGAACGCCACAGCGCCTCACGTTTTGCGCGCGGCTCAGCTCACTGGCTGACTCTGTGTTCGCTCGTCTTTCAGCTCCAGAACTCCCGCATGGTGATCCAGGAGCGCGACCGAGTGATCAAAGAGCTGGAGGAGAAAGTAGCGTTTCTGGAGGCTGAGGTGAGCGCCGCTCTCGTCTCCTCCTCTCCCAAATATCTCTGGAACGCTCAACAAGGAGACAAACGGTGGAAGAAAAGATGGACATTTATGTCTTTGTTTTGTTCCTGATAGGCAGCACGATGGCTCAGTGGTTAGCACTGTTGCCTCACAGCAAGAAGGTCCTGGGTTCAATCCCCAGTTGGACCTGGGGTCTTTCTGGGTGGAGTTTGCATGTTCTTCTCGTGCTTGCGTGGGTTTTCTCCTGGTACTCTGGTTTCCTCCAGACTAAAAACATGCGTGTTAGGCATGCCGTCAGGTCCAGGCCTCCCTTGCCAAAGAGATCTGTGATCTCAGTGGGATCCTGGTTTAATAAAAGTTAATTAATTTAATAATAGGGTAATAATGTATAAAACATTTCTCTGTGTGCAGAATCGAGAAATGCGTGACCAGATGGACTACTATCTGGGAGGTCAGAGGCCACACTCCTACCTTTCATCAGAGCGCCACTCCCAGGTTGTTTACAGGTAACCTGTTTTGCTCATTTTCTTGTTTTTCCTGGAAACTTTTTACACTATAGGTACTTCCTGCTTGACCCAGATTCAACTTTGCATAAGTTGAACAACAGTTTGTTTTTACTTTAAAAAAAAAAAAAAAGGTCAAGGCTCATTTATTAATGAATCTGTCCTTCTTGTCGTAACAGTAAACCACTCAAGCCTTCCACCTCCTCCACCAAGCCGCTCCCGTACATCAAAGTCATCGAGATCAAGTCATGAAACGACCCAGAAGCACCAAACCTTCTCCGTGAGGACTGAACTCGAGACAGCAGCTCTCCTGATCACGAACGAATAACACGCAGATCAGATCGGAGCTGAGCCTTCCTCCACCACCAAACACGATCCACTAAACCATTTCGAAGCTAACGCTCTTTGAAGGAAACCGACGAGTGACTCCGAGCACCAACTGTGCGTCTTTGGCAACGATTGCGCGTTTGTCAGCTTTGTAGATACGGTAGACTTCCTGCTGTGCGTCTTGTTTTACTTGTAAGGTTTTCTCTGTGGTCTGATCTGTTCTTGGCCTTTGAGTTTGTGTACTTGTTGTATAAAAACAGAACTGGTGAACAAGCGAACTCTTTTCCATGTTCGTTGTGTTATAAAGTTCGTTTAAACTAATGTAGCATCGATGTACGGTCGCTAACTTGTTATCTGAATTGTACTGATTAGTCACTCTCTGTTGAGTCTGTTCACTTGATTTGTGAATGATTGTTTGATCATTAGAATTAGGATTTTTATACGGCTGGCGTTTATTTAAAAATATCAGTGTGGTTTCTTAGCCCCGCCCACCTGATAACAACAATAGGGCACTTTATAAAACTGTGAGGACGCAGAAGGAAAGATGAAGACGTTCACTGGCTTCATTCCTCTCAATATATCTGACATTTCAACTCCATGTCGTTGTGTAAAAAGTCACCTTGTTGTACATAGTAATAATAATAATAATAATAATATTGATGAATGTGATTGGATGTTAAAATTTCTAACAGCTTTCTCCTTCCTGTTTATTTATAAGAAATGAAACCTGTTGACTGTTTGATAGAAGAGCTCTTTTGTACATCTTAATCTGTTATCTCTGTGGTTTTCAGAATAAAAGCTTTTAAATGTATTGCCTCATGTCCCAGTTTTTTATTCATTCATATGTTTGTGCCATTTCAAGCTCAGACTCTCAGTGCAACTCCTGCTGATCTGAAGTGTATATACAAGAACTATTACTACAAGAAGTTAATACGTTCCAGAGGCTTTCGTTGACCGTCACATTCAGTTCATGCAGAGTTTATATTTGCAGAATTTGCCCCCTTCTTAAGGCACGAGTGTTCAATCCTGGTCCTTGAGGGCCGCTACCCTGCACGCTTTAGTTGTTTCTGTGCTTCAACACACCTGATCTGAATCAATGGGAGACAAAAAGTCACCTGCGGAACATAAAGAGGTAATTTGACCACTGATCCAGATGTGTACTTGTACAAATGGCTCTCAAGGACCAGGATTGGACATCACTGCCTTAAGGTGTGCACTGAATCCTAACTGATCCTATTTTTGTATCATTGATGCATGAAGTTTTAGAATTTGTAGGTTTTTGTTTGTCCCCCCCGCCTCATTAAGGATTCACCACAAGTTCTCAGTGGGATTAACTTCTTCCATGTTCTCCAAGTCTCTTCACTTTGGCCTTATGATGCTCCATCATGATGGAAAAGGCTTTGTTCTCCCCAAACTGTTCTCAGATAGTTAGGAGGTTGCTTTTGAAGGATGTTTCACTCTTTATTTACGGCTGTTAAAATTGTGAGCCAGCGCCCTCCCTTGGCTGAGAAGCACACATGGATGGTTTAAGGGAGCCTATGTGCATTATGCAGGACATATGGTAATGCTCACATTTTCTTCTCCCAATGAATCTTCTATTTTTCAGATGCCCAAAACAATCAGAAATGGGATTCATCACTGTAACAGGCTTTACTTGAATCCCTGTACCTTTTGCATAATTTCAATCTGTCCCAGGTGTCTTCTCGAGAGTGAAATGGCTTCTAAGTTGTTTTTATTTTTACACCAGGCCATCCTCTAGAAATCTTTGTCTCAATGTGTGCACAGATGTCACTTTTTTTTATATAGCACATAAAAAAAACAAAAGTTAACCAAAGTGCTTTGCAATTTAATCAAATTAAAATGCGAAATTACAATAAGAACACGAAATTACAAGAGATATTGGGTCATCAAGGAAACTCAAGAAAGTTAAAAAATAAAATGCATCAGCTCTAACTGGTTCTCAACCTCTGCCTGGGGAAGGTCCTGATCAAAGATTTGAAAGTCTCAGTGGTCTTTAGATGATCAGGTAAACTATTCCACAGTTTTGAAGCAGCTTTTATTAGCTGCTTTGTTTTATGTTAATTTAGAATCAGGAAATTTGGTTTTGACCTGAACTGAATGTAATTTAGACAGTTCAAGAGTGCTTCCATTGAAGAGACCCTGTCTAACTTAATGGGCAGATACACCTGAGAATCATCAGCAAAGTAGTCAAAAGGGATGTTATATTTTTGGATGGAAGGATGGACCTCAAAGGCAATATATAACAGTTAAGCAATGGACCTAAAATAGACCCTTGAGGAACCCCACAAATCAGAGGAGCTGCAGACAAAGAACATTATCCCTAAATTAAAACGCCAGTCTGTCAAGTGGGATCTTAACCAGGATTAAACAGTGCTTTTGATACCAACCACCTGCTCAGATGAACTCGCCTGCCTGCTGCCAGTCCTGAGAAAGCTCGTTCTCCTTGAAAACCTTAACGATCCAATAAATGGTTGATTTGGGTGCGATCTTACTTGCAGCAAAAAAAAAAAATTCACTTGAAGCTGTTTTGTGCAAAGCAATGATGTTTCATTTGACCATGATAACAAAGGAAGATAAGTGATTTCAAGCACCAACCTCCTTTATATGGAGGGTGGAATGTGACAAAATTAAATCAATAAAAACATCCCACCATACTTTAAAAGCATCGAGTAACCCAACATGACAGAAGGACCTCCAGCCTCAGAGGATCAGGTCAAATGATGTCAGCAGGTGTTTTTTTATCACAGGGTTGAATTGTAATCAAAATAGTAATTAATTCAAATGGGTGCACTGTCAGTTTTAGAACCATACAAGATTTAAAAAATGAAGTCTTGCTTGAAGATTGAAACTTAAAGCAAATCTGTGTATTTTACTAGAGTTCCCTCTGCTGGATACTCCTCGCACTACTCAAGGGCTGCAGCACTCCTAAAGTCAACATGCACAAGTCAGATTATCTGTGTGTGGAAAGCCATTTGTGCCAGACAAGTGACTTTCCACATGACTTTGACATGTAAATATGTTAACACAAACTTTACATGTTTGTGCTACACATGAAACTTCAATGTGTATTTAACGCAGATTAAGAAAAAAAAAACATCACAAATTATTTTGTTGTTTATGCATCAGTCACATTTTTGGCTCTGATGGCTTTCCATTCCCATGTGACTGTTTAGACCTTGAGCTCAACATAGATATGTTTATATCTATGTTGAGCTCCAGATTCACAAATGTAATGCTGCGTTCAAGGCGGGTAAAAAATAAAATAAAATAAAAAACTAGGACATCTGGGCGTTACCATGATTCACTGGATTATTGGAAATAATTCTGACTTGGAACTGTGGTTCATTACCCCCAAATTAAAACACATACAACGAAGTTACTGAATTTGAGAAAAAAAAAGTTTACTGTATGGGCTGAAATAAACTATCAAAAACAGTTCAAGGTTCTTTATTGTCATTTGCATCACGTGGTACATGAGGTGAAACGAAATTGTGTACTCAAGGTCCTAATTATGCCCCAAAATAGCAATAATATAAACAAAACAAACAAAAAAAAAATACAAGGATATAAGCTATATGCTCAACAACAATAATATAATGTGGTGTATTAAACAGCAGCCTGAACATGAGTCTGTTGTGAGCAGATGGGTATGACTGTAGCAGCTTATGGGTAAGAAATCAGCAGCATGGATAATCAGCAGTACAAATAAAGTGACAAATCTCCAATTAAAGTTGCATTACAGTAGGTTCTTTTTCTTGAAAAACTCCTTGCAAACATAAAAAATGGTTATAACGTGTTTAACCACAGCAGTTGTTTCCTTTACTCTTTCTACAAGTTTAGCTCGTCTTCAGAGGATGGACACCCTGCCATCGTGTCCACTGGTAGAGGCCGGCTGCTGCTGATTTCCACTTTTTTCACCTAGTTTTTCTGTTTCATCTTTCCACAGTGAGTGGCAAAACATCAAGAGCAAATTTGAAAACGATTACATCACAATATTTATCCATACTTGATTCAGAAAGATAGAAACAGTAGTCAAAAATGGTAAAAAATTATAAGTTTTAATCAGTTTGATTTTTTTTCAAACAGCAGGGTCCCAAGTTTCTGTAATGTTGATTTTACAAAGTTGAAAAGTTTAGAAGCAACTGCTTGATGAATTTCAAAAATATATTTTACAGAGAATGTTTTCAACATAAATCAGTGATGACATTTCAGATTTATTGCACCTTTAATTGTTTTAGAGGTGGAGAAGTCGCTGATGTGCAGTAATGAATAGGGCTCGATGCACCTGATGCAGTGGTAAATACACCTGGCCACATTTTATTTGCTTAAAACTCACGTCAGTAGGTGATTGGCTCTACGTAGACACGCTGTAAATTTAATTTGATAGTTTTTAAGTGTTTAACATGAGAAGTATGGTGACCGTTTTCTGCTGTAATAATAATTTTAAAAAAGCCTAACCCCCTCCTCTGTGTGATGTTCTGCAAAATCAAATTACCGGTATTAAATATCCAAACAACTACTACATTAAGTCAAAAATACAAGTACCGTATTTTTTCGGACTATAAGGCGCATTAAGTGAAAAAAGTTAACTTTGACAGATCTTTGAGCGCCGTGTACCACACAATAAAAACTGATTAGAGGTCAGTAAGCACAACCAGAATTAATAGATAAGGCGCACTGAATTATAAGGCTGTCGATTTTTGAGAAAATTCAAGGATTTTAAGTGCGCCTTATATAGTCCGAAAAAAAAAAACGGCATTAAAAACCCAAACTACTACATCAAGTCAAAAATACAAGCAGCACATTTTGTTTGTATCATTCTGGTTTTACTGTGCACAGGAACATTTTACAACAACTCAACGGTAAGGCAGTTTTTATTTGGATGGCAACTTGTACATAAAAAATATCCAGGCATTAAAATGCCTCTTAGAAAACCCTCAATAGCAAATGGAATGGATGTTATTCAGTTATCAGCGGGGCAGCGAATAAGACATCTCGCATCCGACAATTCATCCGTGAACTAAAACACTTGTAAATAAGATTGCACTTAGGGAAACTGATCAAAAAAGAGGCACTTAATCACAGTTTTTCAAAACAAGTTTGGCTTCTGTAACAAAAGGATTAAAAAAAAAAAAACTGTTCAAAATATAAGGACAAATTATAAAAAAAAAATGTAAATAAACCTAAACAGTGCTGCCATAAATGCTATTAGCATCTAAACATTTTAGTTTAATATTAACACATCTGCAAAGGCCTTGGCGTCGTGCAATAAATACTGATTGTCTAATATGTTTGCATAGCCCCTAAAGCTGTTCGTGCTTTGGTCAAATCAACCCTAGCTGGGTTCCTACCTCAATATAGCACTTGTACATGCAGTAACACAGGATATAAGCACAAGCTACACCTGGGTACAAAGCAGTGCAGTGGCAGTCTGATATGCATCAGGTAGTACTGATGAAGGCAGTATTTGTTCACTCTAATACTGTGAGGCAACAGTGATTCGTGTAGGCACTGATCACCGGCAGCTGCACCTCCAGTCCACTTCAGAGAGTGCTATCCAGAGTGTTGTAGTTGTCCTTAAAGTTCTTGAGCTCCAGGAAGTGCCTGGGCTTCTTGCTGCGCTGCTGCAGAGCTGACGTGAGGTAGGTGGGGGAGGAGGAGGCGGAGGGGGAGGAGGCGCTCGCAGGCTCTGCAGCGTTGGTCAGGTCTTTGGCCGCAGACTGGTGGTGTTGGCTCAAAGTGCTGCTTCGAGACTTCACCCTGAAACAACGCACACAGGCGCACACGGTTTCCAACTGATTCATCGACGGTTTGTGTTGGGAGAGAAATGAAAAGCTGCGAGACGAACAGAGCGACGACAGGTTGTGTTTTCCTTACATGGAGGCCAGCTCGGTGAGAGCTTCCCGGTATTTTATAAATTCTGCTTCTCCAAACACCTGAGGACAAAGAAAATGGGCACCACATCAGAGAAAACTGAACTCAGAACGTAGTCATTAGAGATTTTTAGAAACAAAGGAGGTACACGTTGTAAACGTAGCTTTCATTGCAAAACAGCAGGTTGGGCTGATTTATAAACTATAAAATAATTAAACCACAAGCGGTTTCCCCCACAGCTGATGGATTTGAATAGTGAATGCTTGTAATAGGAGTGTTTTGTATTTATTCTTTGCTTGTTCAAGGCAATGGAGAGTGGCGGATGCTTGCAAGTGGCAGGACTAAAATTATCCACCATGAGGCACAATGATGGAACCAGAAGATGGCCATGCTGGTTTGGACGTCGCCCAGATTAACAAGGTCTGCGTCAGACGTTGGGGAACCAGGACATTTTGATGAGAAATGTTCTACTGCAACAAGACATGCATGGACAAGGGCAGAGAACTTAACACTGTTGGAATGTTACTAGACGAGCAAGCCTAGAGGGGTGGGGGGCTATATGGGAAGGATGTGGGAACTTTGGAAATTTTGATACCTATCATCCAGATTGACCCAGAAACAACTTTGGACCCAGTGTTCCAGCATTCTTGTGAAGAATCTGCTATCACACCTAGAGATTGAAGAGGTACAAGAAAGATGCTACAGTAAAGGGGAGCCAGGATGACAAGTGAGGGGAGATATACCATCACCCCACCATCAGAGTATATCTGATGTCCCATTGAAAAGCCCTGAGGAACTGAATACAAGAGCAGCTGACCTGAGAATCAAGACTGTGACCAAGATAGACACCTACACGTGAATAACAAAGTCCATGCTCAATAATCCAGGTATACAATCCAACATTTTTCAGTCAGGTCATCTGGACAGTTTCTTTTTTTTGTGCTGAAACATTTCACCTTCAATCCAGAAGGCTTCATCAGTCAAGGAAACACACAACTCAAAACTGATTCTTCCCCCAACAGCTTACTCCAAAGTGGAACAAACCAGTTATGTTGGTGCTAAGATGGTCTCTTTGGCACGCCCCCTCCTCCGTTGCCGGCCCTCTTCCTTGTTGACAGTCGTGTCAAACTGAACACATGAATGCAGCATTACATTGTATCCATACTGCCACCATCACAGAGGCCATTAAGCTGGTATACACAACAATCACAATGATCCTTGACTTGCTTGGCTATAAGATCAAGCCATTCAGTAAGGAACTAACTTCTCCCACCATGGAGAAGGAGACTGGAAGCAACTTAGAGATATCAGCCAGCTGTCAGAACAGCAGAAAGGTGCAATCAATAAAGAGCCACCACAAAAATACTGCAACATGTCTGTACTTGAGGCTCTAGAGACTGCCAAACAACGCCTCAAAGACAAAAAAACAAAACAATGCCTCTTTATGATAGTCACCTAAAGAGCCAAGCAGCAGAAGCCAGGAGAAGAAACAAGGGTGCTCTCAATGGCAGTGAGCAACATGAGGGTAGATCCACCCAGACATACTAGAGGCATATAAGGAAGAATCACACAATAATGATGTCCCATGACTACAAGATCTAAGATCTTAACACAGCAACCTCCCAGAACAAGAACCAGTGCTCTCACTACAGTGGCAGACAACAGGACAGTCTCAGGAACGAATGGCCTGGCATGACTCACACCTACTGGCTAAAAAACTGACTGCTCTCCATGAACGCCTAGCACAAACTTTGAGGCCTAGATGCAGATACACACCAAAATGGAAGTTGGCAATTTGCTTGTTTTTCAGCTCACAAGGTTGACATATATACATATATGTCAGCAGCCATCTTGAATTTTGACCTGGCAACCCAATTTTCATAAGGAACCTTTCCTATCACTAGATCTATCAACACACAGAATGGAAGTCAATGCCTCACTGTTTTTACCAAGTTATCATGCTCACAACATTCCCAAACAGATGGACGACAGACCGATGGTGTTTCCAACTCCCCCTTTTTGCTCCGTGATGGGGGGGAGGGGGTAATAAAACCTATATAAGCTGCAATGGAGCCCACCAAATCCACAAGACTAGTATAAAACAAAACTCTTGATGATCCACAGATGTAAAACATTTTAACGTCCAAGGATCGTCTCACACCTGGGTACTTTTTTCTCCAGTTTCTTCCCACAGACCAAAACCATGCATGTTTGGTTAATTAATAACTAATTTAGATTAGGTGCAGGTGTGAATGGTTGTTTGTCTATGAAGCCTTAGGTTTCCCTAGCCTCTCACACAGTGACTGCTCTCTGCTACTGGGAAAGGAAATAGTGGTTAAAGAAAAAATGGATGGATTTTACAGACTCATCTTGGACAGAAGACTTATTTTGATTATTTTTACCCCCCCCCCCACACACACACACACACACACACATTTACAAGTAAACTAAGATGCAGAATCAATCAGTGGTATTTAATAGCTCACTGCTCCCTCACTAAAGTGACCAAAAATTTGAGAATGCGCACAGAGTCTGTCTTTTTATGCTGCATTTCAGAATAAAAATCAAGCTATGATGTTGGCAGTAGACCTACTGAACGGAGCCGTGTGAAGTGTGGGGGTTGTGCTCAGAATCCAAGCAGCCTCCAGTGGTAATAACTGGAAAGTTGTGGCTGTTAAGAGTATCAAGTACAAATGAACTTCATCTTAGACTAAATTAAAACCAGAAAAGGTAAATGATCACTAAGAATGAAATCAAGTCGCAGCATCTTTCTGTGGAGCGACTTTCCTGTGACATCTGGAAGGCTAAACCAGAGAGATGGAAAGGTGGATACAGACAGACAAAACAAGTCATATCATGAACGCTCAGAAGCTCAGGATAGGACAAAGTTTTACCTTTCAGTTAGATAACGATTCAAAACACATTGCTAAGAAAACACTTTATGAGAAATTCTGAAGTGATCCGGACAAAGTTTGGGTCTAAAACTAAAGACAAAAACCTCTGAAATAAGTTGTGCCAAGCTCGTAGCATTAGTTCAAAATTATGCCAAAAATAGGAAGTCTCTCGGATGAGAGACGAAACGTTTCTACATTTTTTTTGTTGTTTTGCTTTGTTTTTTTGAATGTCCAGAGGACCAGATTTAACTTTTTTAGATGCCAAAAATAGTCGTGTCGAAATATTGTCTTAACGTACTAATTATAATTACAAGTGATGACGAGTTTACACACAGACACACAGCAAACCTGCTGACCTCGGCACTATGACGAGCTTTGTTGTAGCCGTCCAACACCGTGTCAACAAGAGAGCTCAGGCTGTCTCCGAGCGCGCAGTGGGAGTTTCGTAGCTGCAGCAGCCAGGTCCGAAATCGTTTCCCAGTCACAGCCGTGGATGTCCCGCCCAGTTCACAAAAAGGAAAATCTAATTTAAAAAAAAAAAAGATGCCAATATAATAATGAGCTCTTTTGACATTACAAAATGAAACATGATTTTTACAGACAGAAAATATTACCAGTGTCTCTGACCGCGTCCAGTGCTTTCATCCTGTACAGGTAATCATTGAAACCTACAACACACACACACACACGCGCACACGCACACACACACACACACACACATGAAAGAGTTGGCACAGAGGTGAGGATATTTGCAGCACTGATGTGTGTGAGTGCTCCTCCAACCAGGATCTTCTCTCTGCTGCAGTCGGTCATCATCTGGAGACAACAAGCGAGGCTCAAAGTGGATTTTCTGAACTTGGCTCAGTTTGGCTTCAATTAGTTGTTTCAGTTCCTACCAAACAAACAGATCATTTCATTGCACATACACACACACAGAGGGGGGAGAAACGAGGTAAACGTTACAACTGAACGATTAATAACTACAGAACCGTATTTACAACCTTAGGTGCGTTGTGGCCGAGGGGAACGTGCGGTCCTCTTCGAGACTTCATGGCAAGACGCATAATTTGTCTTTTGACAAAGATGAACAGCAAAACAAACACCTGAAGAAATGTCATGAGTTGAGTCATGGTTATCACTTTTTACACATATTTTCACAGAGATGAGCCTCAACAATTAAACCATCTGTCTTAAAGCAGGTCTGACCTGTCCGTGGGCCTGGACCTCTGAGTGATGAGCAGCAGTTCTTTACAGTCCATAAATGATAATGGACCCAAAACTTTCCCAGTAAAACATTGCATCATATATGGGATAATGGGTGTTTTTATTTATATTAGCTGACAATGGCTTTAATGGTGCGAGTGACAAGTGTCTGAAAACATTTACAGCTAAATAAACACTTTGGGATGTTTGCTTCAATTTTCTTGGTCTAAAATTAGGAATCAAAAACACAGTAATAAGGCTTTTTAGTAAAATATTTTAAAAACGTTGCATTTTATGTGTGCTCTCACAAAAAGCTATATCTTTCAAAACAAGTCATTTACTGGATATTATTTTAGGCCAAGTACTAAAAATAATGCGTTAAAGGGGAACTGACTGATTCTGGCCACTGCCTTGGAGCTTGACGTTTCTCAGAATTATGTAATCATATATAAAAAAAAAATCCAAGTTATACAAATTAATTTTGACTAAATAAAGTCGCATTGTAGCTTCTTTCATTTGTCCTCACTTGACTTAAAATTAGTTAAAGCTAAATGCGCTCAAACTCACCAAACTCCCGTAAGCCATTACAAGGATCACGTTGACGCTCGAGAGAATTCCCTCGTTTTCCTCCATAACTATGAAGTTGTTGTGCATTCTTATAAGATCAACAGGCTAAACATTTCTGCTCTCAGAGCGTCTAAAGTTATATTCTGTAAACATAACGATTAGTTTATGTTACCGTTTCTAAAACACATCACACACGTGTTAAAAAAAAAACATAAAAACCTACAACGGTCGATAAAAGAGCTCATTGCTGCTACATTCCGCAACTCCTTGTTGACTTCCGTGATAGTCACGTGACTAGTACGGGACACGTTGACGTCAATCGTTCATGCTCTCCAGCCTCCTCAGTTATGTATAGCAGAAGGTTGTAACATATAATAAAAACACATTTTCAATACAGTATGTACAGTACTATCAGTATTTTCTTTCTAGTCATAGCATTATTTTTTTACTCGTCAGAATTTATATATATATATGTATATATATATTTTTTTTTTTTATTATTATTATTTTTTCATTCAACCTTTATTTAGACAGGTTAATCCCATTGAGCCCCGAGGACTCATTTACAAGAGAGACCTGATTTCAACAAAGAATGATGACAACAATGGACAACAGCGACAACAATAGACAATTATAAAAAGGCATACAGATTTTTTTTTAAACAAATAAGATGGCAAAAAAAAAAAGTAACAAAAACAGCTAGATTATAAGGCGAGTGTAGAAAACTAAAAAAAGGAACATGTCTGCATTGGTCCTTGCTAGGAGTCCAACAGATTCTTAAAGCCACTTAGATCTTTGGGAAGGTCAAGGTCGAGAGCTTCAGATCTTTTTTGCAAGATATTCCAGGAAACAGGAGCAGAGTAGGAGAAAGCCCTTTTGCCAAGTTCAGTCCGCACTGAAGGAACACTGCAGGTAATAATGTCCTGAGAGTGCACGCTCTGAAAATGAAATAGCATTCATATTCTATCTCAATGAGCTGCATGTTGTAAAAAATAACCACATTTAAAAATGTATTTCCCTCTTCCTGCTGCTGACCAGCTTTATGGAGATGCAGATTTCATTTTCCAACAGGACTTGGCACATGCACACAGTGCCAAAGCTACCAGTACCTGGTTTAAGGACCATGGTATCCTTGTTCTTAATTGGCCAGCAAACTCGCCTGACCTTAACCCCATAGAAAATCTATGGGCTATTGTGAAGAGGAAGATGCGATATGCCAGACCAACAATTCAGAAGAGCTGAAGGCCAATATCAGAGCAATCTCTCTCATAACACCTGAGCAGTGCCACAGACTGATCGACTCCATGCCACGCTGCACTGATGCAGTAATCCAGGCAAAAGGAGCCCCAACTAAGTATTGAGTGCTGTCCATGCTCATACTTTTCATGCTCATACTTTTCATGTTCTTACTTTTCAGTTGGCCAACATTTCTAAAAATCATTTTTTTAATTGGTCTTAAGTAATATTCTAATTTTCTGAGTTACTGAATTTGGGGTTTTCATTAGTTGTCAAAAATATTTGAAACATATCAGTCTGTGTGTAATGAATGAATATAATATACAAGGTTCACTTTTTGAATGGAATTACTGAAATAATCAACTTTTTTCATGATATTCTAATTTTACGACCAGCACCTGTACAATAGCTAAGTGTTTGTAGGGCGTGGTGTCTAATTTTGCACATGCGCATTAACGTTCGCTTCGAAGAGCCTTATTATGTGACAAACAGGTATGCCTACATGTGAACCTCACGCGCGGAACAAACTGACAAAAATCACAGCTAAACTAAATAAAAACACATAAACAATAGGAAGACGCTACGCTGACCAAAAACAGCAAGTAAAAACTCTGCTTGGAAGCTAAACTCAACTGTTTTGTTGATGTATTTATTAATATTTTCGCGTCTGTCCCCTCTGAGTCAAGAATGCATTTAAAGTACCAGCTTGTCCTTCATTTGCATCCATCCGGAGAGACACTGGGTGCCATTCTTTAGTCAGGAACAAGGGTGGGAGTCAGAGAAGTCGAGCCCCCCACTCACAGGCTCTGTCACAGACTGACTTTTTGGGCCTCCGAGGTTCAGAGCAGCAGCAGCAGGAACCACAGTTTCCTCCGTGGCAACGGAAAAAACCAGCAGGTGCATTGAACGCAGCACTGTGAGTATCTGTGAGCAGCACGTCTTCAAGTTGGTTTCATGTAGTCATCACTTTTTCTCAAGAAGTGTGTCTGACACTGTTTTGTTGGAACAAACGACACGGGTAAACTTTAAACCACATTCATAATGCTGGTAGTTGGGTGGGATGGTTGTGTTTTGCCCATGCCTCTGTATTTGTGTCTGTCTGTTAGCAAAATATCTCACAAACCACCAGACGATTTTTAATTAAACTGGCGTAAGTGATCGATGTATGTAACTCTACAACCGATTAACATTTAGAGTCATGTTGGTTAATGATAGCTGCCAACTGAGCTTACAAAACAAAGAATGGCTGTAACTCAGTTGTTTTATAGTCTTTCGATTATCGGGGGGTTATATTCCAGACACCACGGTGATATGGGAAAAACTGCCAAGTAGGAACACTATATTTATTTTAGTGTTTTTATATATTTTAAGGCTTTATAAACCCTTCTTGCACTCTTTCAATGTTCTTAACAATGTTCTAAACTCTTTAAATGCTCTAAAAGTGAAAGAGAACCGACAGACTGATGCTACAGTTACTGAGCCAGTCATCGCCCGGGGACAGACTGGCCATCAGGAGCACTGGGACATTTCCAGATTTGGGAAATGTTCCAGCTCGGTTCGGGTTGGGTCAGCTCATTTCGATCGTGCTTGATTATTCTAAATAAACAATCCATGCCGCTCACTGTGGTATCCGCTTCACTGAAGCTCACAGCTCGCAGACAGACCCCACCCCTCCTTTCTCTTTCTGAGGCTGACAGCCTCAGAAAGAGAAAGGAAGGGGCCCCTCTGTGATCACTGAGTGGTCAGGCCACCAGGAAACAACGTGTACAATCTTATGTTGAAAACCCGCGAAAGAGTGAGTCCGCAAAAGTCAAACCTCGAAGTATTGAGGGACTACTGTACTGACCTAAAATGTTGTGTGATAGTAGCTGAGACTGATACCCAACACATATTCCGAGGGCTAATATATTGCGCAAGATCTTTGTTTGAAATTTTGGCATTAATAATTTGGAAAGTACTATGTTGGTGTGTTAGCAAAATATTCCCCAAATCAATGGACGTAATTCAATGAGATTCAATCACTGGATGTACATTTACAACTGATTAACTTCTGGAGCGAACACAATTCAAGATGGCCGCCACAGCTACCTGACGTTAGAAAAAATGAAAAAAAAATACTCATTTAGTTTATTTTGAGGATATTGGGACTGACATTTGTTGTGGTCGAAATTCAAAGCCATAACCAACACATACTACATATCACCCCTGTTAGCAAAATATCTATTAATATCACTGGTTGAATCCCAATGAAACTTGCAGCAATATTGGGTGTAGACCTACAACTGATTACCTTCAATATGGCTGCCAAATCTAATCAGCATCATCGAAAGAACAAATAGCTAGAACCAAACCTTGACCCCCTCAGTCGTGTCCAACTTCCGGCCTGTCTCCAAACTCCCATTTGTTTCTAAACTACTGGAGAAAATAGTCGAGTTCCAGTTGAAGTGCTTCCTGGAAGGTCACACCGTATTAGAGCTATTCCAATCTGGCTTTAAACCTCTCCACAGCACTGAAACTGCCCTGCTGAAGGTCTTTAACGCATCTTCAGATCCACAGATACTGATGATTCTGTGCTGCTTGTCCTGTTGGACATCACTGCCGCCTTTGACACCATCGACCATGAGATCCTCATTGCTAGGTTAGAGCAGTGGGTGGACGTCACAGGGTCAGCCCTCAATTGGTTCAGATCTTACCTCGCTGACAGATCCTTTTGTGTCTCCATCAAGGATTTTAGTTCTGCAGAGGCAGAGCTTAAATGTGGGGTTCCGCAGGGGTCTATCCTGGGTCCCCTCCTATTCTCTTTATACCTGCTGCCGCTTGGTGCTATTTTCCGGAAACACAACATTCCCTTCCACTTCTATGCAGACGACTTTAAAATTTACTTCCCCCTAAGACATAATGGTACATGCTCTATTCAACTGCTGCTCGACTGCCTGGCTGACATCAGGGACTGGATGGCTTTAAACTTCTTAAGTTTCAATGAAAAGAAGTCTGAAGTCATGTTGTTCCCTCCCAACGACACAATCACAAACCACTGTATCGACCTCTCCGCTCTAACCCTGTCAGAAAAACAAGGAGTCACTAATCTGGACGTGATAATGGACCCTTCCCTGAAACTTAATCATGTAAACATGATTGTTAAATCATGTTTCTTCCAACTAAGGCGGCTGTCTAATCTGAAGCCCATATTATCCAAAAATAACCTGGAGACAGTAATACATGCATTCATTACATCTAGGCTTGATTACTGCAATTCACTCCTGTTTGGTATCAGTCAGACCTCCATTGCACGACTACAACTGGTCCAGAATGCAGCAGCCCGATTTTTAACCAGTACAGGCAAAAGAGAGCACATTACACCAGTTTTGGCCTCACTGCACTGGTTACCGGTTCACTTTCGAATCCAGTTCAAAATACTCATGTATGTCTACAAATCACTGAACAGTTTCACCCCCCCATTTATCTGATCTGCTACAACCGTATGTCCCACCGTGTTCCCTGAGGTCAGCGGACCAGTTGCTCCTCACAGTTCCAGGAACTCGTCTTAAGCGCAGAGGTGACAGGGCCTTCTCTGTAGCAGGACCAAGACTTTGGAACGAGTTACCTCTGCTTGTCAGACAGGCCCCCTCCCTCTCGATTTTCAAGTCCCTTTTAAAAACCCACTACTATTCGGTGGCGTTCAACACCAGATGATCTGTGTTTTGATCCTGTATGCTCCACACTGGTTTGTCGTCATTATCTGCATCGTTTTTATGTCTAAATTCTGATTTACCTCATTTTGTGTATTGCTTTGTGTGTAGTCTGTTGTTTTGTCTGTACAGCACTTTGGTTGGCCTTGTCGCTGTTTTAAGTGCTCTATAAATAAAGTGGTATGGTATGGTAAGTCAATCATATTGAGCTAAAATTTGGTGTGGTAGTAGCTGAGAGTCATTCACAACTCAGAGCATGAGATTGTACATACACATATTTTCAAGGTTTTACTAAAACAGCTAAAACGTTGTCATTTCTCAACAAAAGAGGGTTTTACTCTAAAATCTCATAAACACTGGCAGGTGGTATGCATGCATTCCTTCGATGAATGCTGCATCTTTTAACTATTTGTAGCATTTCCTGCAGTTATCTCAACGTTGTCTCCTCTCCCCTAAGCCACAAAATGCTGATTTTGTGTTGTACAAGATGAAAAAGTGTGAAAATGAATGTGTGACACGTTGAACTGTCGTGAAGAATTCTACCCCGTGAGGGGAGGACGACAACAATGGCAAGGGGAGGAGAGACAAAAGGCTGATAGGAAGTGGAGAAAGAACAGGAGGGTAAACCTGTGTGGCAGGTTTTCGTCGCTGAGCTCAGTCCATCATACGAAGCTGATGGGAGGAAAAGAGACACGTATGGCAAGCCCTTTTAACATAAAATAGGATTCACCACGCTTACATTCCAGATATCTGAAACTGAGTTTTGACTAGACATATTGGTTATTTAAGATATCTTGAATTGCATTTTGACTAGTCAAAATACTCATTTAAGATATCTCTAATTACATTCTGACTAGTCATAATGACGTCAGATTTACCATTGAGTTGTATGGAGGCTTCAATTCAAGATATCTTGAACTGAATTTTGACTAGTCAAAAATACAGTTCTAGATATCTCTAAGTTAATTTTGACTAGTCATTATTTGCTTTCAAGATATCTCACTTTTAGTTCTGACTAGTCATAATTACAATTAAAGATATCTTAAATTACGTCATTATTCAAGATATCTTAAATGTATTTGTAGATATCAAAAATGAAGTTTTGACTAGTGCAAATTAAATTGTAGATATCTTGAAAGCAAATAACGACTAGGCAAAACTAACTTAAAGATATCTAGAACTGTACTTATGACTAGTCAAAATTCCTTTTAAGATATCTCAAAATGAATTCAAGATATCTTGAATATTTTATCATGTAGACGGCTTTTCTATTTAAGATATCTTGAATTCACATTTTGACTAGTCAGAATGACATTCAAGATATCTTGAATTGTTATTCTGACTAGTCAAAACGTCACAGATTTACGTAGCATTTTGGCGGAAAAATCATAAAGCATTGTAGCATTTTTATTTTATAATCTGCAAAATCAGGTCAGTCCAACACAACGCTCGTATTTTTAACATGATTTTTAACGCGGCAGCTCGGATTATTTATTGTATCTGCAACAAGAAGATTTTTTTTGCGACGTCTTTTTCACGACAACCGGAAACCGACACTTCCTGCTTTGCGAGTCTTTGCACTAAGGAGAAATGTCTCTCTTTTCAACATCTTTGCTTAATTTGCCAACTTTTCTTTCGCTGCTGAGGAGGAAATCGCAGCGGCGAATTCTCGAACTAATAAACGTGAAAGGATAAAAGCTCTTCCATGAAGAAAATATCCACAGCTGTCAAGGTAAGAAAAGACGTAGCTTAGCAAGCTAACCGTTAGCTACAACATATGAAGCGCATAAACATCGAGATAAAGAAGCCTAATTTAGTGTGCTACATTATTTGGAGTGTTTGAGACAGACATGATGTAACATTTTTTATTATATTTTTATGAGGTTCCATTAGTGCCAAACATATGTTTATGTGTGTATGTAGCGTGCTGTGTATATGTAAGTTGATGTGTTAAGTGAATCCATCTATTATACAATCTATTACTTGTTTAAAGCTAAATATGTTATAACAAGTATTAATTATATATATGTGTGTGTGTGTGCTAAAAACAGATCTATTTTAGATCTCATTGTGTGTTGAAAAAAGAAATGTTGGCTTATTTCTGTAGAAGTGCAGCTGGTAAAGGTTTTTGTAACCATGTAGTTGCACTTTTTTTTTTTTTTACCAGACTGCCCACTACTCCCAACTCCAGCTGCCAAATGGTCCTCCTGTACTGGCCCGCACAAGAGATTTACAAAGATGGCACAGACAAAGAACACAGGTAAAAAAATAAAATAAGAGTGGAACACATTCTTTTCTGTTACATTATTTAGTATAAAGGTTATGATTCTCATCACAATAACTGTAATAACTTTCCCACCTGTATATTATTAGTGCCATGTGAAATTTGTCATAATCTCAATATTACTTGTGTCAAATATATTTTTCTCTCCTAACTTGTTTAGAATTGTTTGTTTTTGTAGGTAATGAATAAATGCAGGTTCAACCTCTATGGATTAGTAATATTTGCAAGTTAAGTAAAAATCTTAACTCTCAAGTCTGTCCCACTGTGTCCTAGAAAATTGCTCACTTGTCTCTTTACATTTATTTATTTTTTAGTTTGACATATTTTTATGTTTATTTCTTGTAAGGGAATCCATCCTGAACCTGCCAGCGAGGTGGTGGTGGTGTGAAAGCTCAAAACTGTGGTGAAAAGATGTTTGCACTCCACGCTTTACAGAGCTTTCACAGGTATAACCTTTGGGTTAATGTTTTTATGTCCATGTTTCCTTTGTCAAAACTTATTGTGATTCTGTCACTCGTGTGTTTTGTAGGACCACTTCCAGATCCTGACATCCTGGCATCGGGAGAAAAACCACCTGCTGGAGTCCCAACCACTTATCACACTTATCCTAGAGATGGTCTCTCAGCTTTGGAGCTGGTACCATCCAGACTTGGTCCTGTGCCACAGGGCTCACTGAGGTCTCACCAGTGTCCACCTGAGAAGTCCTGCGCAGCATCATTCTGCACCACATGGCTCCAGACCTCCTGCTCTTCCTTCAATGCTGCATAGTCTTCCCGACATGTGTTTTGTGGCCACACTCGGTCAACTTATGCACCTTCAGTCTTTGCAAGTGTCACATGAAGTACAGGCCAGAACCAGGGAGCAGTCCAGATGTCCTGCGTGGGTACAGCTTCGACAACCAAGGCTTACTGCTAGCTGTTTCCACTTTCCGTGTTGCTTACAGAGGAAGTGCGGAGGAGGAGTCTGCTGACAGCACTGGCAGCTCAGATGATCAGGGGGTACACTAAACAATAACTGTTGAACGGGTATGGTGTGATGAATGGATTGATGATCGATTGATTGATCAGATGAAGTCTAAACTGGACATGTTTTACTTCAACACCTTCATCCATGTGTTTATATCAATGCAGCAAGAAACATAAAATTTATAAATCACCCTTTTGTTCCTTCATATTTTTAATCAGTCTCAAGCTGTGAATCACTGTAAATACTATATCCTGATGCTGCTCAATGATCCAGGTAGGAAAATCTAAAAAAGTTAAGTCTGGTCCTCTGGACATTCAAAAAGCAAAACAAACACACACAAAAAGTAAAAATGTTTCGTCTCTCTTCCGAGAGACTTCCTCAGTCTGAGGTGCTGTTTTCAGCTCAGTCTCTTAAATAGCACCTTCTCAGAGTGGATCAACCAGTTTGCTGCTGACAACCATGTGTAAATGTGTGAACCATTTATTACTTCATTTTATGCTTAATAAATGTTTTAATGTTAAATGGTTATTGTTGCACCGGGGTCTGAGAGAAATGTAATTTCAATCCTGTGTATGTCCTGTACATGTTGCAGTTTTTGACAATAAAAGTGACTTTGACTTTGAGCAGCACCTCAGACTGAAGAAGCCTTTCGGATGAAAGACAAAACGTTTCTACCTTCTTTTTTTTTGTTTGTTTTGTTTTTTTGAATGTCCAGAGGACCAGACTTAACTTTTTAGATGTAAATACTGTAAATAGTTATTCATGAAAAATACATAAATGTGCCAATTTATTTAATTTGAAATTACATAATTTGATAAAATATCTATAATCCACTATCAATTTATAGTGTACAGTTATAAAATGTTAACTTAAATAGTTACATGTTTTTTGTTTTTACTAGATATTGTAAATTGCACTTGTTTTCCTTGTAATTCAACTGAATCAATCCACAAATAAAAAAAACAGTACAGTATGCTGCTCAAGTGTGTTTTAATTGAAGAATGTTTAAAATAATTCAAAACAAACTATCTACCGGTAACTACGTAACACTAGAACAATTTACATACATGTGACAAGCTTGGGTATGGATGTTATTTTGATTTTATAAACTTACTGCAACACCACCTTAGGACTTTCACCCAAGGACATCATTTATACACAGAAAAGACACTTGGGTTTGTTTACAAGTAAACACTGTGGAACAGAACTACACGAGTCTCAACTGTCACCTTCAACCTGGAATATAAATATGAAATTAACAAAAATAAATATGAATAATACTTAAGAATTGCAAAACAAACAAACATGGGCCTCACATTCACATACAAAACTCCAAAAGCCAGCCAGTCTTCTCTCAGGTAAGACACTGACTAATTATGGTGACTCAAGCAGGCTGTGAGAGCGTAGTAAAGCATGGTAGGACAGATACGGTGGTTTTCTTGCCCCACAAGAACAACCAGGAACTGAACAAAAACAACAGCGCAGAGACTGAGCCATTTTCCTCACTGTCTAACACTAACACTAGAGCCACAGGAAGTTGTGGCATTTTCTAACAATGTTGTCCAGAACAGCTAGCGCCATTGCAGCCACACAAAATTCTGCAGGCAGCTGTTTGAACAGCTAAGTAGCAGCCGCGGGTCCTACGCGTCATTTCATCTTCTTCTTCTTCTTCATTTCGTTAATGGCGGATCGCAAACAACTGTAAGGTGCATTCCGCCACCTACTGTACATGAGTGTGTAACAACAGTTCTCTACATCTATCAAATTCTATTAATTAGTCTTGTATTTTTAAGATATAAAATTATCGCTTTCCTTATTTTATATATATCCGTTATGTTTCCCTCAGTTCCTAACAGTCCTTTAAGACTCCAGTCTTGACCTGTCTTTTCAACCATTCTTTTCAGTATCTCTCTTTCAGATTCATATGTTTTACAGTGCATCAATACGTGTTCTACAGTTTCTTTCTCTCCACATTTTTCACATTTATCAGTATTTTTCTTCCCTATTCTAAATAAAACATCATTTAAGTATGTATGACTTACTCTTAATCTGGTCATTATGATTTCTTCCCTTCTATTTTTCATATTAATATTCTTAATTGCTATTGACTTTTGGATTTTATATAGACTTCTTCCTTTCTTATCTTCAGTCCACCTTTTTTGCCATTGTTCTTTTTCTTTATCCTTTATCAGTGATTTTCCTTCTCCTTTCCCTATAGGAATTGTAATTGTTATTGTCTTTTCTAAAGCCCTTTTTGCTAATGTATCTGCCTTCTCATTTCCTTTTACCCCTTCATGAGCTGGTACCCAGCAGAACCAGACATCAATGCCACCTCTGTACAATCTAAATAAACTGTGTTTAATTTCTAATATTAAGTCTTTCCTATTGTTTCCTTTCCCCTTGATACTTTCCAAAACTGCTTTCGAGTCTGTGCATAGTACAACCCTTTCTGGTCTAACCTCTTCCACCCACATTAAACTCAATGTAATTGCCATCATTTCAGCTGTGAAAACGGAAAGGTGGTCCGATATTCTTTTAGATATGTGAATTTTAAACTCAGGTACATATATCCCTATTCCCACACATCCTTTAAGATTTTTTGATCCATCGGTATAGATTTTGAGATAGTTATAATATGATTCTCTTAAATAATCATCAGTTTTTACCCCTACTTCATTCAAACTCCAATTATTTTTCTTTTTAAGTATTCCTATATCTATATTTATCTTAGGAAAGAGCCAAGGAGGAATAACAGAAATTGGGTTGGTTTTACCTATTTTATTATCCTCTACTCCATATAGTTTGATCCAGTCACTGATCATCCAACCAAAACCATTCCTCTGGAATTTTGTGTATTCCCAACAGTTCTGAAATATAATTGAAGTGACATTCTCTTCTTCGTCACCTTTAATCTTCATCCAATATGTTAATGCTAATTTTATTCTTCTCATGTCAAGCGGTGTTTCTCCGGTTTCTATTAATAGAGCATTGATTGGTGTTGTTTTCACTGCTCCTGTACATATACGTAGTGCCCTACTCTGTAGTCTATCTATTTTTTTTAGTGTCGTTTTAGCTGCTGCTCCATATATGAAACTTCCATAATCGATTATTGGCCTCATAAGTGCCCTATATATGTGTAGTAGCGACTGTCTATCTGCACCCCAGTTATGTCCGGCCACAGCTTTTAATAGATTTATGGTTTTTTTACATTTGGTTTCTATGTTATCTACATGTGTTTTCCAAGTATAAGCACTATCTATCCATAAACCTAGGTATTTAAATTCTTTGACCCTGTCTAGCGGTTGTCCATATAAAGTTATTGGTCCTATATCCACATTTTTCTTATTTGTGATTATCATAAAACATGACTTGCTAGCCGAAAATTTAAAACCCCATTCATATGACCATGTTTCCACTTTTCCAATAGCTTTTTTAATATGTCCCACTACATGTTTTATATTCCTTCCCCTCATCCAAATTGCCCCATCATCTGCATACAATGCCGATTTGATACATGTATCTGTTTCCAAAAATATGTCATTAATCATTATATTAAATAATATTGGACTTATTGTACATCCTTGCGGAATACCATTCTTTACATTAAATTCCTTTGAGTATTCATTCCCAATCTTAACTTTTATTTTCCTATCCGTCAGAAAATTTGCTATCCAATTATATAGTTTTCCACCAATCCCCATCTGCCTGATTTTTATAAGTAGTCCTTCTTTCCACATCGAATCATATGCTTTTTCAATGTCAAAAAAAACTATGATCATTACCTCCTTCATTTTTAAAGTTTTTTCCATGTCATTACTGACCCTAGTCAATGCATCTGTTGTTGATCTTCCTGTTCTAAAACCACACTGATATCCATTCATTAGCTTTTTATGTTCAAGGAAATATCCTAATCTGTTTACTATAATTTTCTCCATCCATTTACTTAGATGAGAAGTCAAAGCTATCGGTCTATAGTTACTTGGATTGGTGCTGTCTTTCCCAGGTTTATTAAACGGGAGTATTATTGCCCTTTTCCAGTCATTTGGTATTATACCTTCAGTCCATATTTTATTAAATAATGTTAATATTAATTTCAATGTTAGTTCTGGCATTTGATGAAACATAACATAGCATAGTTGATCTTCTCCTGGAGCTGCGTCTCCTGTCCCTTTTAATACTGATTGAAGTTCTTCCATGGTTATGTTTGTGTCTAACGTTGAATTGTAGTTTTGACATTTTCCTATCATATTTTTGTAATTTTCAAGTTTTTGTATTTGTTTTTGTCTATGAATATCTGTAAGACTTACGCCACTATGTACTGCTGCAAATGTTTCCCCTAGTAAATTTGCTTTATCTTTATTTATAATTACTATTTCTTGTCCTCTGATTAAAGCTGGCACTTTGACATCTTTTCTTTTCCCATTCATTTTCCTGAACATTGTCCAAACATTCTGTAATTTAATTTCTGAACCTATTGATGAGCAATATTCTCTCCATGTTTCCTTTTTTGCTTCTTTAATAATTTTACGAGTTATTGCTCTTTTTCTTTTATAATCAATAAGGTATTCGTTTGTTAAATTTTTCTGTAAGCTTTTAAAAGCTTTATTACGTTCTTTGACTGCTCTGCTACAGTCATCATTCCACCACGGGACTATTTTTTTCTTACTTTTCACTATTATTTTTGGAATACTAGC
>NC_056502.1:18206225-18252092 GCF_014905685.2 Nematolebias whitei
TTCCTCGCTAATATACTTTTAGGTATGTGTTCAAAACATTTATTTAATTAATTAATTCCAAGCCTTCTCTCTTTTCCTTACAGGAGGTCCTGTTGATCGGGTGTTTCCTGGCGATGAAGTTTTAGAAATTCAACGCGTCAGCATGTTGGGGATGAGACGTTTGGAGGTCTGGACTTTCATCAGAAAACTTCCCTCTGGACCTGTGGAGGTGGTGCTACGTCGCCCCCATAAACATCAGCATCCATGAGGGTTAAAAAAAAAAACTATGCAAACCAGAAACTATAATCTTTTACTTGAAACTGTCAGTGAAACAAAACATGAAGAAAGTTTTAAAAGCTTATAATAGTTGACTGATGTGAAATCAATGTAATATAGTCTTAATAAGATGTGTGGAAAATGATTAAGTGTGTATATTTATCCCATTTTCATTTTTTAACATTACATCCACCTCCAGACCTGATGCTACTTCAGCCTTAATTAAAATGCATTGATGGCGTGTGCATTTATCAAGTCAGCCAATATTTTCCTGAAAATGTTTGTACATGTTGTAAAAACTCCCAAAATCCTAGCCCACCCTGTTTTATATTGTGAATAACTGCTTACATATTTAATATGGCTTTTTAATAAATGCAGACAAACGTTAGCTTGTTGTTTTTGCTTTTACTAGAGGGAGGTTGTGAGTTAGTTTTTCCTTTTCACCTCCTAGAAAAACCACAAAACAAAGAGATAGTTCAGGTTTGTCTTGCACACCATTCCTTTGTGTAGGATTGTGTGAAATACCTGTGAGTTTTTAGTATCTTAACTGCAGCAGATGGTGGCATAGAGTTATATAAAACCACTTGAGTGCGCACTGCCCAGCCCGCTCATTGTTTACATTTGTGACATCGTGGAGAAGCTAAAATGGCGTCCAAAACTGGCAACAGCTCACATCCAACAAAACAGCTGTTTAATTAACAGCAAACCTGACAGGATCTGTGTCACAAATTATCTTTACAATAATTTAATATAATTCATAATTAATGTTAATTTATACAACAATCATGTAAAACAGCTAGATGTTAGATGAACAAAATCTATTGGGTCTAACTAATGATCTAAACTAGACCTGAAGTCAGGCAATGATTAACGACTGACCTCCAATAGATGTAAGACTTTTTAGCTAGTTTAATTATTATGACATCGCGATGGCAGCCCTCTGCTCCACAAAGAGTACTGTAGTAGCTCGGCGGTCTGTGGTTGTGTCAGGAAGGGCATCCAGCATAAAAACAATTGCCAAGTCTTTGTGTGAGTTAGTTCGCTGTGACGACCCCTGAAGAAGAGAGCAGCCGAAAGAAGAATTATGATTTAAATCGTTTTCAGAATTCATGCAAAGAACTCTGATAGTGATTTGTTTACGGAGGAGAAAGCAGCTTGTACTATTTAATAATTTGTAAATTGTAGCATGATTCAGCCTGTATAACAAAGCAGTATCTGCCACAGAAGCTGATATGTACTAGCCAATTCAATAATTAATAACCATTACATGGCTTTATAAATATATATTAACAGCTTTATTTCTGCTCAGATCAAATCTGCTTACCTGTGGAAGGAACCATGTTGACATTTTCCCTCTGTTGCTAACATTCATAGCACACACAGCTTTCTGGATCTTTTACATTTATATATGCATTCTGTTACTTTATTATTATATTGCATATATTTTTATTTTGTTTACATAACCTTTCTCATGTCTTCTTAGTCAAAATGGCAAGTGCATGTGGTAATGGCTGCCGTTGTTGCAGTGAATCCTAAGGGCATGTGACCAGAGCGTCCTCTAGTGTTTTACACGACTATGATTGTCATCGGAGTGGGTTTTGCTTTGGAGAACTGGAGAGAAATGCAGTGGGTGCTGTTGTAGAGTCCCTTGTATAACTTCATTGTTCTGAGCAGGAACTGTTCAGTGCTCAAGTCGGTGTTTTTTTATTTTTTATTTTTATATTAGGCACCTTGTTGAGCAGCTATGGGGTCCTTGGGGGCATATGTTGAGTTGTTCATGGCAGTTCTTGTACTTTTACATTGATGCCTGTCCCATAAACCGAGCTGACTGGAGTGGATACCAACAGCGGGGAGGCCCTAAACTGGTGTTGTGTCACCAAAGAGAGTTGAGACCAGCACCAACACAGTCCTAGCATGTTAGCAGCTGCTTAGAGCAGGGCTACTTACAGATGAATTTACTGCCATATAAAACAATTCTAACTTTAAACCCTTCCTAGCTCTTTCAGAAAAAAGTTTTATTGTATTTTTTTTTGTTGTCATTTTTAATTTAAAGTTGTTGTTTTTTTAAACACTAAAGTTGCAACACAGGCCTCAGTTTGTCGTGACAGGCTCTGCATTCACAGTTTTGCAAAATGGTCCATGTTGAAGTGTATCCAGTCAGAGTTGCTGCCTGATGCACAGAACAGGAAGTAAATATTTCTTAATCACTATAAAGATTTTGAAGGTTTGTAGGATGACAAAAATGTTCTCTTAAAACCTCTCTATTCTGATTAGCTGTTAGTTTGACTCCATAAAAACTTTTCTAAAGATCATTCCGTCTGCTGGCTGCTGCAGGTAAGATACTGCCCACTCATAAGTACGCTACACATTAAAATAGATATATTAAGATAAGATACATATCACAAGTCTGCCAACAGAGTGCAGTATTTAAAATTAAAGAATCACACATTTTGACCTCACATTGTAGATTTAATTTGTCAGCAGAATTGCTTTAGACCTCTGGAAATTATCAGCAAGCACACTTTGATAAACAAATTATTAGGGTCATATAATTTGTCAAGAGTCCAGAGTTCATGAGCAGGGTTATTCTCACATGCAGGTCCAATCTGATGAAAAAGGATTTCTCTTCAGCCATAAAAATGTTGCTTTAAGAATTGTATAAAGTGTGCAATCATTTATTATTTGTGCTTTTTCTGTAGACAAATCAGTTTGCTCGCTTCAAACAAATGCATAAGAAGAAACAGTTTTTTGATCAATAAAAACACAAACATATGCAATCCACATGGTTAATAAATCAATTGATATAGATAATCAGTTCAGTTATTTTTTATATAGTTCTTTGGTGATTTGGATCAGTCAACTTGAAACATGTTTTAGATTGCACATATTTAAAAGCTCTGTGCAGCCTAATGACCCAACGAAGGATGACAACAGCATTTAAGGTTGAAATTCCACCTAATATTTGTACGTCTTTCCTCCAATACGTTCTTCTAACTCGGACTTATCTTAAAAATACCTCCGTTTTAATAAACTAGCCCAGTCAACACAGTTTTCTGCTTCAAATAACTTTTTTGACAAAACTAGAGTTTTAAACACTTAACGTTTTTCTAAAATAAAAAGATGACTGTTCATGTGTCCATAAATGTAAATAAAAGTTAAAGAGAAACTGCAGCTTGTATTACACATTTATTCACAGGCCAAATATGTTGTAATAAAAGGTGTAGATTACAGAGTAATTATCTGTTTATCTAACGGGCCCAGTGCAGGCAGGAGCTTCTCTGTTTATATAGTAGGTTTGCAGCTTATTGCTAATTAAACTGATGAAAAAAACAGATGATCATTAAAGTGCTGATGCTCATTTGTCAATAAGCTCTGCAAGTCAGCTTGATGACTATTGCTAACTGGTTGTACAAACATCCAGTGGCGTATTGCGTTCTTTTATGACTCATTATCTGATTTTTCTTTGGTCTTTGTTCATATTAGCGATCTCTACCAGATGTGACACATTTCTTCCTCCGTGCCAGCCAGTCCTGACGTGTTGCTCTATACATTAGAGTTTTATGTTTGTCTGGCAAGAGACAAAACTGGAGAGACGAAGGGTTTACGGTGTACACGTCCTCGGATGCTCAGGTTGACAGGGGCTTTAATTCCCACCACCACCCGAGGACGGTTTGCCTTCACAGAAGCTCATCACAGCAGCTCCTGAGCAAACAGAGCTTAGAGGAAGTGAAGGCATAACTTTAACTCAGCCATGTTGAAGCTGCGAACGCTGAGAGTAAGGAATGCTCTGATACGGGAATGCATGGCTGAGTTTTTGGGAACTTTTATTTTGATGGTAAGCCACATTGCACCTTAAAGTTGAAATTGTTTAAAGTTCTAACGAAATGCACATTGTAGATCGTCTTTAAAGACCCAAATAATTACTTCAATAAAAAGATAAAACTTGCTTTTTTTAAAACATGCATCCTACAGAACATTCCAGCAAGTTACATTTTATTTATTTCAAGAAAATACGTCATCGGCTCGTGAAAAATACTATAACTATCATTGTTTGTTTTGTAATTCTTCAGGTTTCATGTCAAATTGGCATCAAATTGTAAATAAATCAAATTCAAGGGAAAGATGAGATGAAATGGGAAAAATGAAAGGAAACTCAATGTCAATGTTAGTTTTATTTAACTAAAAACGATCTGAACTCAAGATATTTGAATTTATTGGTCAAAAACATTTTTAAATTCCTTCAAGTTTAAGCTTGGTAAGCCAAAAAAAATGATGGAACATCACAGCCTTTAACGTTTGTAAGGAGATCATGGGTGCTCCAATTCTTCCTCATCTGAAGGTGAGCAGCAGAGCTGGGTCAAGTTTAGTTTTCAGTTTCTCCACATGTAATCCTGGGCCGATCAGAACTTCAGGCCTGTCCACTGACCTTCTCTTTCTCAGACATGTTTTTGTGATGCGTGTATATATTGTTCTGTTGATAAATGCAGATAGGTTTCTGCAAAATATCATCATTAATGCCAAACTAGAGAAACTGTATTTCCTGTGAAAATGCAGTGTGAATGCTTAATGCTAAATGAATTTGGTTGAAAGCTGCTGCTAAATTTGAAACCAGTCTAAAAAGCTTTCATCTAAACTGTTAATTTGAGTTGAATTGGAACAGCGGACGTTTGCTGAAAGCTGGAACTGATCGTTGGTTGTTGATATGTGCTGCTGACTAGCCATGAGGCTGATCTCATGCTGCTGATTTATTTAATATTATGATGCACACTCAATAATCCAGGTAGAAAAATGTAAAAAAGTTAAGTCTGGTCCTCTGGACATTCTAAAAAACAAAACAAAACAAAAAAGTTGTAGAAACGTTTCGTCTTTCATCCGAAAGACTTCTTCAGTCTGAGGTGCTGTATTCAGCTCAGTGATTTGTTTAATGTTGCTGTGTCCATTCGTCCTCATCTGCTCACACAGACTCATGTTCATGCTGCTGTTGTTCGGCGCATTGTATTAGTGTTTAGCGTATTCTTAGTTTGGCATATTTCTTGGTTCATGTCCTGGATCTTACTACTGTTTTTTTTTTTTTTTTTTTACAATTTGTATTTTTGTTGGATGTAACTGGGACCCTGGGTACATAGTTTCGTTCCACCACATGTACCACATGTGGTGTGAATGACAATAAAGACACCTTGACCGTGACCTTGAACATTAAAAAATAATAATTGGAAAGCAGTTAGAAACATGGCAGAAATGTGTAGAAAAAGGTACATGTAACAGAAATGTGGCAGAATACAATATAAAAGTCAGAGAGGCTAAATAGATTACAAAAAAAAAAAAAATTAGCAAAAAAGATTCTGAAATTAGCAGAAAGAGGTTGCTAAAACTAAAAGCTTAAATTATTTGGGGGGAAAAAAAATCACAAAAGGTGAAAATTAGAACGAAAGAAAAGCAAAAAAAAGGCTGAAGATTTGCAGATGATTATGTAAAAAGCAGCTGAATAAGCAAAAAATGCTGAAATTAGCAGAAAGAAGTTGGAAAAAGGTGAAATGAGCAGTAAAAGGTTGTAAACAGCACAGAGTGTTTGAAGGATAAGAAGAAAGATTCGTTTTCAATAAGAACATGGCCGACAAAGCTAAATGTTGGATAAATAAATATCCTATTATTCACCTACTTACTCAAATAAGCCGTTCCAATAAGGTTTTTAATCTTGCAAGAGACGGCCACGATAAGGTGTACACGGATGTACAAAGTTACATGCTCAGTGCCTCGTCATGAGAATCTGCACCGGACAGTGAGGAGGAAGTGTTTTTATAATCCTTATCAGACAGAGGCAGGTCATCGACCTCAGCTTCCCAGCTTACAGACTCGGAGGCGTCCTTGGAGTTATCAAGTGTGCCTGCAGGCTCCTCTCTGAACTCACACGCATTAATTTAACATTAGTTATAAACATCCATGAACCTTTACCAAAATTCATTTGACACTAAATATTTCAAAAAGTAAAAGTTGCACCAATACCAAAGCCAAAGCATGAATGTCCTGAATGAGCTAAACGTTTTGATTTATGAATTGTTGAAATGGGGCAGCACGGTGGCGCAACTGGTAGAGCTGCTGCCTCTCAACGGTCCCCAGTTCAAATTAGGTTTTGAACAACTACATAATTTTTAAAGTCGACATCAACATAACAAAACTCAAGTAGAACTCGAGTAGTTGATGATGTCATAGGATCTCAAGATGCAAAAATAAATAAATAAATAAAACAAAAAAACCCCCGTAATTTATTATTTACAAACAACAACAAAAAAGGCCAACAAAATATTGGGAGCGTATATTATGCTCCTACCATTTATCATACTGCAAATAAGTCACAGCAAAACCAAAACTATTGGTTATTATTATTATTAAGCTGTAAAAGTGAAAGAAACGTGCGGCACATCAAAAACAAAACTATAAACAGTGGGGCGGACGACCACCTCGCACCAACGCCAGCTGTGGGGCGCATTACTTTTAGTTTTAGAGATTAATATGTTTATAGGTTTTTATAGGTTTAGAGATTAATATTTTTTGCTTTTTATTTGTGAAACAAGGTCAGAGGCTGGTTCAGGTTCGGCCCATTGGACCCAGTGTTACACCATATTCTGTGATCTGCAACAGTGCATGCAACACCGTGGTCACAGAATATGGTGTAACACCGGTTTGCAACGAGCTCCAAACAGTCAGGAAGTTGATTCAATTTCTGTTTCCTTACGGTAGATGAACCGGAAGATTAATCTTTAGTGAACTATTTCCATACTATCGATGTATTTCTACCTGTTTGCCAAGACTGGACCTGCTCCGCTCCATCCGTCTGCTTGGAGGAATCCATTTTGTAGCCCGCGCCCGGTGAGGATCACGTGACACGTGACGCAATGACGTAATGACGTAATGGTGAAGTAATGACGTCACTATGAGTACTCGACATGTACTGTAATTTAAAAACTCAAGAGATGTTCTAGGAATCGATGTGTCGATTACTCGAGTAGTCCGTTAAAGCCCTAGTTCAAATCCCTGTCCGAGGGCCTTTCTGGGTGGAGTTTGCATGTTCTCTCTGTGCATGTGTGGGTTTTCTCCAGGTACTCCGGTTTCCTCCCACAGACCAAAAACATGCATGTTAAGCTGATTGGTGACTCTAAATTGTCCCTAGGTGTGAGTGAGAGAGTGAATGGTTGTTTGTCTCGTTTGTCTCTATGTGTCCCTGTGATGGACTGGAGACCTGTCCAGGGTGTACCCCGCCCCTCGCACAGTGATTGCTGGACATGGGCACTGGCGACCCCCGTGACCCAAAATGGAAGAAGCGGGTAAAAGATAATGGATGGATGGATGGAATTGTTGAAATAGCAGAAAAGTTGCAGAACTAGCAATACATCACAGAAGCTGTTGATAACCATGTGGATGGACCGGTTTGTTGTTGGTCTGGACTCACAGCATCTATTTGTTTCTAAACAATTTCTGAAATACTCACCAAAATACATGATATTGCTGATGGTCTGTTTCAGAATGCCTTAGATGTAAAATGTCCTTTTTGCACTTAGTGTTTAAGAGACAGTTGTGAGTGTGACTAAAGTCATTCCTTGTCTATGTGATAATGTCAGCTAGTGATAAAGTGCCGGCTCAGGAACAAAGATTAACAAAGTGTATCTTAGATTTGTCTCTTGATATTGCCCTTCATGTGCTGAAATTCTTCCATCTTCCTCAAATACTTGAATTAACGGATGCACTGAAATGTTCACATTTCTCCCAATCAATCTTCTTAAATGATTGTTTATTCCCTTTATCTCCCAACCTAAATTGTTCTATCTCAACATTTTATTTTTGCTAGTTTTGTTTTTTGTGATGTATCGTAAGAGATAAGGTAAATAATAAAACATCTGCACGTCTATTTCCAAACAATCCCTACTTTTTTTTAATGTAAAATTACACCAGTTTACAGCTCATCAAATTATTTATTGTGATTTATTTTCTTTTTTTTTAAATGACCACTTTTATGAACAACTTTCACTCATCATGACTGTTTTCATTAGTTTGATTCCCTATAATAATAGTGGCCTCAGCTTGTACTGAATAATACATACATGTTAAAGAACAACATCAGCCTTTTAATATTTTATTCATTTTGTGTATCTTGTCATTTTGATGAGTTGGTTGCTTGAGGGAAGCACTGAAAAAAAAAATGTAGCAAGCAGCCCAACTTTGTCTATTTGTGTTAACCTTAAAATCAGTGAGCCTGTCACAAATAGTCAAAATGTGCACAAACAGATTGTGCACATTAGCTTTTAGCTCACCTAAAAAAAACTTTTTTTTCTTTCTGACACTGTTGAGGGGGTGCATGTAAATGCATGTACAGTGCTCTATTATTTCACTATATTAATTATGTGTGTGTGTGTGTGTACTTTACCTTTTCCTGTACTTTATTGTCATTGTGATCTGAATGGGATGTTATTATGCTTCTTATCGACAAGAACCCTTTAGAAATGTGTAACTCCAGCGGCAGTTCCCTCTGTGTGTCTGTGCAGCTGCTGGGTCGGTTGTGACAACATTGGGGGGGGGGACTTGATAAGTTTCTACAAAATAACTTTTCTTATTAGGAAGTCAGAACCAGATAGGAACCGAGGCAGAGCGAGTGTTAGGAGTTCCTGTACTTGTAATGGTTTCTTTACAAAGGCAGCTGTGGCTGAGTGGTTAGAGCAGTCCTCCTCCAATGCAGTTGGGGGTTCAATTCCACCAGCAGTCACATGTTGAAGTGTCCCTGGGCAAGACACTGAACCCCTCATTGCCTTCGATGAGTGTCCAATCAATGTATGAATGTGATAAAGCACTGATTAGTCTTTGTAGAATGCTGTATGAATAGGTAAACGAGGGCACAGATTGTGTAAAGCGTTTTGAGTGTCTTGATAGAAAAGCTCTATATAAGTGCAGTCCATTTACCATTTCTGCATCCTGACTGGCTCTCCACAAAGCTTCGTGTTATTAAATTTGATGAAATCTACACCCGATTGCTTGTGAATCAGTTTCTTTTTTTCTGCGACAACACTGAACTTTTATTTTTCTGTTTGTCACACAGCTCTTTGGCTGCTCTGCAGCTGCACAGGTGAAAACCAGCCGAGAGGCTAAAGGCCAGTATCTGTCCATCAACATGTCCTTCTCTGTGGGCGTGATGTCAGCCATGTACCTCACCAAAGGCATATCAGGTAAGGTTGTTGTCATTGTATAATGGATGAACTCAATGTGTTATCTTGATCGACAGCTAAACCCAACAGCAGAATACCAAAAAAAAAATAAAAGTTACTGTAGTTTTACTGCAGTTAATATATGTAATGTGTTGCAGACAACCAATAAAGACATTATCTTTCAAAGTTTTATTATGATTGATCTAATTATGTCACAGAGATAATCTAACCTCCTTTCTCTTTCTCTCTCTTTTATCCTCCACCTCCTTTATGTATTTTGTCTGACATCCCTCGTTCCTCTGTAGGGGCCCACCTGAACCCAGCAGTGACTCTGAGTTTCTGTGTCTTGGGGCAGGTTCAGTGGGTGCGGCTCGTGCCCTACTGCCTCTCCCAAATCCTGGGGGCGTACGTGGCATCAGCGCTGGTCTATCTGGTCTACTATGGTTTGACATTTTATTATTTTTCGTTTAATAAATCTTTTCGCTCTTTTGATCCTTTTATTGTCTTGTCCTGTTCAGAATTGTGGAAAATGGGATAGAAATGTGCTCACAGTGCTTGTTAAACATCTTGGTAGCTCGAAACTTAAAAAAAAAAAAAAAGTGCATTGGAGGAAATGGCAAGCTCAGAGACACAAGAAGATTCCCACATCTCCAAGAAAAGTCAAGATTCTGCAACTAAATCCAACAATGTTCAGTCAGGTCATCTGGATGATTTTTGCTGAGACGTTTCGTCCTTCATCCAAATGACTTCTTCAATCTGAGGAGCCACCAAACAGAGTCCCACAAGCAGCACACTCCCATAGTGGGGAAAAAAACAGGTTGCTGGTGATAAGATTGCCTCCGGGGCCCCCCTTCTCCCCTGTCGTCTCCTCTGAGGCAGCCATGCCAAAGTGGTTCAAAAGTGGTTTGTGGGACTCAGTTTGTTGGTGGCTCCTCAGAAGAAGTCCTTTGGATGAAGAACAAAACGTCAAAAAAAGAAAAAAATGAAAAAGAAAGCGTCCAGATGACCTGACTGAACATTGATGGATTTTTACCTGGATTATTGAGCATGAACTTTTGTCTGCAACTAAATGTTAGTAAAGTCTGTCTGCTATTGGTGGAATTAATTGTTGGTATTTATTAACTCTTTTTAATAATAATAATAAAAAAACTGTTCAAAATAATATTAGCTGTTAAAAAAAACATTTTAATACTACTCATATTTCAGTAACCTGGGACCCTATGAATTTCATAGTGTTCTGATGTTTCAGAATTGCTTTATTTGCTTTTATTTTGTAATAAATTAAAACAAATCTATGTCTAAAACGCATGCGAACATGCTTCCAGCTGAAACCCAATGTTTGTCGTGTTTCTCTTGCAGATGCCATCATGGAGTTTAGTGGAGGAGTTTTGACTGTTTATGGCCCAAATGAGACAGCATCCATTTTCGCCACATATCCATCAGAATACCTCACGTTAGGCAGGAGTTTTCTAGATCAGGTAGGTAGTGTTAGTTCAAACTGAACCACTGGTTCAGCTTCAGTTTATTGAACCCAGATGTGTCATCAGGTTGTGGGCACCGGCATGCTGATGTTGAGCATCCTGTGTTTGGATGAGAAGAGAAACACCCCGGCTCCTGCAGAGCTGATTCCTGCCATCGTTGCAGTGATTGTCCTCGGTATCTCCATGTCGATGTCTGCAAACTGCGGCGCTGCCATCAATCCTGCTCGGGACCTGGGCCCCCGCCTCTTTACACTCAGTGCAGGCTGGGGGCCTGAAGTCTTCACGTAAGAACTTTGTGCTGCAGTGCACGCAAACACACACGTTCTGACAACTAACTGACAGGTGACACGTTTAAAGTCTGCTGTCAAAATGCTGCAATAAAAATTTATAAAGAGGCCATATTTTCTGTGCTCTTGCATTTTTAATGTTTCTCTGAAAATTTGTGATGTTTTCTAGAACTTCTAGTTATCCTTTTGCTACTTTTAACTTTTAGCCACCCTTTTGCAAGTTAAGCTTCTAGCTAATCTTTTGCTATTTTAACTAGCCCACTATTACTTTTAGCTACATTTCTGCTACTTTTAGCTCTTGGCTACTATTATGCTTCTATTAGCTATTCTATTAACTTTTAGCCACCCCATTGCAATATTTAGCTTTTAGCTAGGTTTTTGTTATGTTAACTAGTCTTCAGCTACATTTAGCTATATTACTGTAAACGTTAACATTCTGTTACTTTTATATTTTAATCACCATTCTACTGCTTTAAGTTTTTAGCTACCATTTTGCTACTTTTAACTTTTAGCCACTGCTATGCTTAGCTTCTAGCTAGTCTTTTGTTAGTTTAACTAGCACTCTGCTACTTTTAATTATATTTCTGCTATTTATTTTAGCTACTATTTTGATACTTTTAGTTAGTTTTCTGCTATTTAACTCCTATCTAGACATTTTTGCTATGTTTTAGCTTTTGGTTTGCCTTTTACTAACTAACTCTTGCTACTTTTAGCTATTAGCTGGTGTGTTGCTACTTTTATCTTTTAGCTAGTTTCCTGCTTATTTCAGCTTTAACAACTCAGTTTTAGCTTCTGTGGCAAGTTTCAGTTTCAGTTTGTGTGTTCATTGCTCCCTGGTGTTTTGTCTAGTTTGAGCACTGAAGCCACACATTTGTTTGTTTATCTTTAAATCAGTAGTTTAAATTATTTAAAGTGCGGTTCTGTGGAAAGGTTAGGAACAATTAATATCTTACCTGTCATCAGTAGCTTCCAATTTAATATTGTAACAGACGATGTTGGTGTTGTTTTTCTTAAATGTGTTTTATTTAATGAAGTTATTTTATTCTACAGGTGTTACAATTACTGGTTCTGGGTGCCGTTGGTGGCTCCTCCTATTGGAGGTGTTTTGGGTTCTTTCATGTATTTGATCTTCATCCACTGGCAGCTGCCTGACCCAGAACCTCCTGAGAACCTCCCTGTGGTTCTCACCATCAGCGACAAGATCCAGAAGCCAATCAGCAGCTGGGAGAACGGAGAGAAGCTAAAGTCTGCACATTTTTAATTGTTACAGTGATAAAAAAAAAAAAAAAATCCAACAGTTTTGATAATAACAGTTTTTTGCTCTCGTGGCCAAAAACCAGACCTCTGGTTGTTCACTGCAGTTTGATGATAATATCTGATAAACCTGGATTGCTTTTCCTCAGCTGCAAATAGACAACAACTCATCAACTACTGTTAACAAACTCCTTCACATTTCGAGGAAAATTACTGTAAAATAGTTATATTCAAATATTGTTCTATATTTTACTGTAACTTTTGTAAACTCTAACTTAATATAATTACCATAAAGTTATAACAAGACGTAAAGCTCAAATAAAATTTAAAGTACAGCATTAAAAAAGCACTTTGTGTGTGAATGAGTAAAAGTGATGAACCGTAAGGTGCTAAAAGTCTCTTTTATTATTATGAGTTTTTTCATTCAACCTTTATTTATACAGGCTAGCCTCATTAAGCCACGGGGACTCATTTACAAGAGGGACCTGTTCCAGACATAACATATAAAGTACAGACAACAACCGTAGACAATGACAGCAATAAACTACAGTAAAAAATGCAGTTAAAATAAGAGTAGTGTATAAAACAATAAATCAGGGTGCTGCAAAACAGGATGAAATACTAAAAACAAGAACATATCTGCCTTGATTTTCTATTGACATTATCAAATGTTTGAAACCCCTTAAAGAAATCAAGGTGGGCAACTTCAGTTCCTGTTGTAAGGTGTTCTAGGTTACAGGAGCTGAGTAGGAAAAGTTTTTTTTGTCAAGTTCAGTCTGCACTGAGGGACCGCTGCAGGTAATGATGACCTGAGAGCGCACGCTGTAACTGCACTGATGACGTGACATGTGGGAGGAGATATAAGAAGGTAGCAGACCAAGGAGGGATTTATAGATGGAAATGCACCAGTGTGAGAGCCTGCGTGTAGATAATGACCAACTGACCAATGAGTACAGGGTGCAGTGGTGTGTAAAGTAGTTACAACCAGTTATGAATCTTAGCGCACCATGGTAGACAGCATCCAACATCTGCAAGCAGCTGGCAGGGGCATTCATGTAAATAATGTCACCATAGTCAGTGGCCAGTAGGAAAGTAGCAGCTACAAGGTGTTTTCTGGCATTCAGAGTTAAGCAAGATTTATTTCTGAAAAATAAACCCAGTTTTAATTTGTTTCTTTATCAAGTTTTCAATATGTGGTTTAAAAGACAGATGTGCATCAACGAAAATTCCCATGTATTTGTAAGAATCTGCAAACTCAACAGGAGCACCATGCATGGATGAGATAGGAGGAAGAGATGGTGGGGCCGACTTTCTGTTGGAAAACAACATCCCTTTGGTTTTGGCAGCATTTTGCACCAGCTTGAGATGGAATAAGTCTGACTGAATGATGTCAAGTGCAGACTGTAGAAGCTGGAAAACCCTGGCAACTGTGTTAGCTCAGCAAGAAACAACAGTGTCATCAGCATAGAGATGCAAGAATGTGTCAGGAATGTTTTGACCTACGTTATTTATATAAATTGTAAAAAGAGTGGGACCTAAAACTGAGTCTTGTGGCACACCATTGATGACTGTTGGGTATCTAGATGAAGTACCGTTGTGTCAAACACATTGCCTCCAACCTGAGAGATAGTTTGAGAACCAGCCAAAAGTGTGATCGGAGAAGCCAAAATCTGAGAGCTCATGACATAAGATATCATGATCTACAGTATCAAAGGCTTTGGACAGGTCTAAATAAAGTGCAGCACAATGGTCCTTAGCATCCAAAGCTTCAACAACATCATTAAAAAACCTTTAGGGAAGCAGTCATTGTGCTGTGTTTCCTGAAGCCAAATTGGAGAGAAGATTAAATATTCCGAGTTCAAATAGTTTTTGACTTGAGTATTTATCAGTTTTTCTAAAACCTTATCTAAAATACAGAGTTGGAGTTTGGGCGATAATAGTCCAAAAAAAGGGGGGGGGGGGGGGCTCTCCTCCCTTCAGTAATGAATGTTGGAGTGATGTCAGGCCCTGCTGTCAAGTGAATCCATCACAGACCAGTACAGTCCAAATGTCACCTGTTCTTAAACTAATTGCAGAATAAGAGATAATGAAGATGCCTCCTGAATGGCCATGATGCTTGGGTGATACGAATACCTGACTGAAATAAGAAAAGATGATAATAAGAACATTCATCTGATCATAAAAATATCTGCCTGATCATAAGAACCTCCATCTGATCCATCTGTAAATCACAGAACAGATTCTAGAGGCTGTACAAGAACAATAAAAAATTTTTTTTTAAATTGTCATGCAACTGTGAGAATGAAAAACATCTTGACACCTATAGGTCAGACTTAAATCATGAGACTTTTGTTGTTTCTATGATAGCTCTCAGCTGCAGGTAAGATGCTGACTGCTCCTATATATGCCACAAAATCTCTCTAAAAAGAGTGCATTCTGTATGCTCATGAAAATGACGATAACTGTGAATGATCCCTTATTTTTGTAATACTTTACAAAAAGATCAATAAAATATGTAACTTTAAAACAGCATGTTACTGTACTCCTGTAATGCACTGTAATTAAAACACACTAATGTACTGTTGGAGTAAATCACAGCCGCTGGTCTGCAAATAAGAGTGAAATGTTGGCCTCCTCTCAGAGGAACACTGACAGCTTGTTGAACACAGCCAGCAGCCATAACCGATACTGACTGAGGAATAAAGCTGTTAACGTCTTTTTTTGTTTTGTTTTTTTAGCAAAGTGATTTGTTACATTTGTGAGTTGTTTACTTTTTAATTATGAAATGCCTTTTTGAACACTATGCATCTGGTAAACAATAATAACAATCAATCACAGGCCTAATCAGTAGTAAGTGTAATAAAGTACTTTGATTGCAGTGTTCCAGTACTTCTTGTACTAACAGCTGTCTTTACTTATTAGTTACTTTTAATGTACAGATTTAATTATAGACATGAGAGGATTTTTTTCCCCATACACAGACACGGTTAAAGTTCAGGTTGGTGTGATTAATTTTTTTGTTGTCGCTTCTGTTACCACAGAAAGCAGTGTTTATTTGGGTGATGTTTCCAAGTTAATGTTTCTTCCAATATATGGATTTTCCCTCCAAATCTGTTAAAATATTTTTATTGTGATAAATAAAATGAATGATCATCCACAAGAAGAAGAAAGATAAAAGAAGAAAGGAGGAAGAAGAAGATGGAGGAAGAAAAAGAAAGGAGGAAGAAGAAAATGGAGGAAGAAAAAGAAAGAAGGAAGAAGAAGAGGATGGAAGAAGAAAAAGAAAGAAGGAAGAAAATGGAAGAAGAAGGAAGAAGGAGAAGAAAGGAGGAGGAAGACGAAAAGAAGAAAAAGAACATGGAAATGCTCAATAGAGATTAAAAAAAAAAAGGGAAATGCAAAGGTATGTATCAGACAGCAGAGGGCGCTGTGACACAAAACCAGTACAAACAGACCATTAAAAAGTAGGAAGGTGAGGGTTTTTATGCATTTTTAATTAACCTGTTCTCTAAAGAATAATGCCTCTAAAACCCGTTTAATTGTTTGAATAATTTCCAACATGTCTAAAGCTGTAGCTACTGTTGATGCAGATTAAAACACAGTGAATGTGCTGAAGGCAAACTGAGCAAAATGTTGCTTTCAGGGAGCAGGAAGTTCAGATGGAGCGGAGGAGAAGGAGGTGCTGTCCTTCCTCCTCCTCCTCCTCCTCCTGATGAGAGCAGCAGAGCATCTCCGGTGTCTGATTCCGCTTCTCTCCAACCTCAGTGGCCTCAGAACCTCCGACTGAAGTCCGAACCTCGCCATGTCCTCCAGCTCAGGACACTTCGCAGCAGAAACCAGTTTCTAACGCAGAGCTGAGGAGGTAAGGTGACTTTGTTTCTTTATGCAGAAGAAGTACATGTATCAGCTGGAGTTTGGGGATTTGTTCGCTGATTTTTGCTCTAGTACAAAATAAAGTGGGTTCACAAAGCAGTGCGAGTCAAAAGATTTCCTAAACTCGAAGTTTGTCTTGTTGCTGTTTGATGCTACAAACATATAGAGCAGCTTTTAGTGGTGTTTAATTAACACTTAGTTCAAGCAGCCTCCAGAGCAGCTCCTGCTGTGACGTCACTTTGTTAAAATTCCTCCTCTGCTATTTAAAACAATTCGTTCAGTTTTTCTTAGAGGCTGTACTGCTGGGAAGCCAAAAAGGTCAGGACAATAAATGTACGTGTTTAATTTAAAAGCATGTTGGGTGTTAAATATGTAAAACTTGCACAAATAATCTCAGCAGGAATAAAAAAAAATAAACTGTGAACACAGTTCTTTGAAATTTGCTGAAGTTGAAACAACTGAAAGCTAAAAGTCACAGAAGGCTAGCTAAAACTTGAAAATAAAAAAATCTAGCAAAAAGTAGCAAAATGCTTGCTAATAGTAGCAGAATATCTAAAAGTAGCAAAATACTAGTATAAACTTAAAACTAGTAAAACACTATGTTAAAATAAAAAAATACGTAAAATGCTAGCTAAAACCTAAACGTAACAACAAGCTAGCAAAAAGGAGTGAAGCGCTAGATCAACTCTAAAAGTAGCAAAATACTAGCAAACTACAAAGCTAAATGCTTGCTTAAAAATTAAAACTAGCTAAACACTTACCTAAACTCATAAAAAGCATAATAAGAAACTAAAAGAAACAAATTGCTAGCCAAAACCCAAAAGTAGCAAATGGGAAGCTAAATGCTAATAGTAACAAATGCTAGCTAAAACCAGCAAAAGCTAACTAACTTTAGCAGAACATTAGCCTTTAACTAAAATTTCCATTAGTAGATGTAACATTGACAATATTAGTACAGCAGCAGATGTAGTGGAATTATCATTAGTAGTATTATCAGTATTAGTAGTATTAGGAGTAATAGAATTAGCATTAGCTGTATTAATATTAATATTAGTAGTATATTTAGCGTAGGCAGTAGTACCGTAGTATTAAAGAATGCTATAGTAGATAAGAAAACAATATTTCTGAAGCATATCAAGAGATCTGATTGTGTTTTTATTAGAATTTTTGGCAACAAAATAGTTTAAAAAAATAAAATAAAATTACAAAAAAAAAATCATTGCATCCATCTCCTGAAGGAGATGAATGTTTTGATGTTTAAACACATAAATGGCACAAACAAACATGACTCTTTAACTTTTATTTGTTGAACAACAGTTCCCGTTTTAGTGGTTTTGTTGTGCGCCTCCATCTGAAAGTTCCCCCACTGATTTACAGTAAACTCCAATAGTCTGTAGTTTACTGTAAAAGGATGACATGTAGACGTTGCAGCGTTACACGAGTGGAGTTATTTTGGAGGTATTATATTAAAGAAGATTGAAATTTAACTCAGCCTTCCTCCAGAGCAAGTGTATTGATTATTTGGCCTCTCTTCTTAAAATACAATGTGTACTTTTCATAGATGTACATCAATATAGATTAAACCTAAACACAATATATCACTTTTAATGACAACATTTAGGTTATTTACTTAATGTTTTTAACAAACATTAAGTACTGGTAATTCTCAGTGTTTTTCGGTTTGATTTAATGCTCTTGTTTTGTGAAAAGAAACTTGCTGTGGTTTACAGTACTTTCTAATTGGCAGTTAAACAAAAATAGAAATAGCTTTCACCAGAGGAAATGAACATGACTATAAAATGCTGTATAGCATGACGAGAACAGCTGCTGTACAGAAAGTTTTTTACAAGATAAAAAACAAACTTACACAAAATCCTTCTATCACACAAAGACATTTCTGTCCAGCTCCAAATAAATATTTTCAGCTAAAGCTGTGACTGTACAAATGTTTTAAGCAATAGAAGTGTCTAGGGTGATCTTGTAACTGTTGCCATTAAAAAAAAACAATTTAATTAAGGATTGTTTGTTGTTTTTTTTAAATGCGACAGTTCACACATGGGCATCATACACGTTATTTCGCCATCTCCATTCAAAATACAAATATAACTCATTCTGTATCAAAATATCTGCAAAAATACTGCAAAACATGCACTTTTACAAATGTTTTTGTGAATGTTCATTATTTACATTAAACATATAAAGTTTATTTTTTGGTAAAACAGGTTTAGATTTTGTTGCAATGCCTATTCTTAAAAATTCAATTCAGTTTATTTCTATAGCGCCAAGTCACATCAGAAGTCATCTCAGGGCACTGAACAGAAACATTCGTATATAAAAATAAGTTAACAGAAAATTAATTTAAATTATTATTTAAAAATAATAATTTAACATTATTTACTTGAGGAGCATACTGCTTTGAGTTTAACTCCATCGCAGACTCTCATCTTGAGCAAGCATGAAGGCGACAGTGGAAAGGAAAAACTCCCTCATCATGAGGAAGAAACCTTTAGCAGAATCAGGCAGTCATCTGCTTTGACCAGCTGGATTTGGCAATGAAGATCATGTTTATAGCTAATTATGAATTTTAAATTTGGCAGAAGTGAGTTTAACCCGTTAGTCCAGTCCTCTGTAGCAGTCCCAGTTTCATATTTGGCCATTTGAGAAAATTATTTGCCCGAGCTGATTTTAACATATTAGCTGGACTCCTGCAAGACAAACAAAAGGATTTCTGCCCAGGTGCCACGAAAGGGGTTATTATTATTATTATTTTTTTCAGTTTACCCTAGTTTATCCCTCATGTCTCCGAACAGCTTAAGAGGTTCACTAGGGTTTCACAAGGTGCCAGATGGACCTCTGAAAAAGAGGGAGCGAGGGGTGTGATAACTGAACAGCCGATGAGCAGAGAGAAGTGAAAGAACAAAGCACTCTTCACTCTGTTGTATCTATCTACAGTGGCTGTAATTTAGTGAGAACAAGGTGATGGGATTTCTCAAAAACATGAGAGAAAATTGCATATCTTGTTGACTTTCAGCTATTTGTCCTGAAAAATCATTTAGTTTCTGCAGTTTGTGTCATTTTGCATTCAGCTCTTTTGAGGTCAGTGCAGAGATTGTTGATTTAGACATTACTAAAGTTGCAAAAAAAGCTTTCTTAATTTTTACTCGTTTTTAATAGATGTCTTCTTACAGATTTTGCCCTTTGAAGCAGAACAGAAAAAAAAAAAACTTACTTTTATCTGTACAGCTCACCTTTGTTCAGCTTGCGGGCTTAATGCAATTTATAGGAGTTTCTGACAGGGGATGACTTCTAGATAGTTAGATTTATACAAGTATTATTTCACTTAGAGCTTTTATTAAAACTTCCTGTATAGTTTTGCTCCTAAGCAATGGATTTGGTTTGCTTTTTGAGCCAAATTACAGATCCTTCTCCAGCTGTTTCCAGCTCTCAGATTGAACGCTGCAGTTCCTGTTATTTGATAATCACATTACATCCTGGGAATAGCTTATTAAAACACCTGGCTGTCTTCAGACAGTCTTCTCTTGTGTATAAGGCGTAAGTATTTTTGCTTTCAGATTGCTAGTTGCTTAAAGTTTTTGATAAATCAGTTAGTGTCCCCATGATGTTATGAACTAAAACCACTTTGAAAGTCTAAACATTGCTTTATCACTCTTTTATTTTTACTCTACTAGTATAAAATAGTAAAGATGTATTTCCAAAGATGATTAAATGGATCATTAATCCTCTTCATTTACTGTAGTTCGAGAAAAATGATCCAAAGTTGTAAAAAAGGGAGGTAAGGAATGAGCATGTTAAACAAAAGGAGAGACTGTATTACAGGGGAAAAAAGGCGAAACTGGAAACAGTAGCCGAAAGCTAATCGGTCCAACTTGCGCAGAGAAAGACAGAGCAGGTCTGTCTTAAAAATATTGATTTGATGCTTGCTGTCTTTAGCCCCTGTCTGCTGTACAGTGAGTGTCTTGTAGTATGAAGTATTAAACCCAAGAGAAAGATAGTTAATACTTCCTGTCTGCATCACTGTCTGTCACCCTCGACCCCCAGCTCTAACTGAGAAAACACAGTGAGTGAATAAAATAGTAACAAGTCACCTTGACTAGAAGAGAAGTAAATCCATCTTACCTGACTGACAGAAGCTTTTCTGTCAGTGCTTTTTAAACACTATAGGTCTGTTCCTTTTTTCTTTTTACATGCTCTTGTTTGGGTCCCACCCTAATAAACATCAAATTTCATTCAGCTGCTATTCACAAAACTATATTAATATTTAAACAAAAACTTGCAGCTACTTTAAAGGATTTGTTCAGTTGTTTTGGTTTTATATCATGGATGGCTGTTCTTTATTTTTGTATCAAAATCTCACCTACAATTTGTCCAAAGCTTTTGACACAAGTGAAACCACATTTGCCCTGTCTTCTTTGCTTTGGCTCTCTGTTCCTTTTAGATTTAATTTTAAGGTCTTATTGGTTTTATATCTTTGAACTGGCTCTCCCCAAATTTATTTTGTGTTCTTTTGCAAGGCAACTTCCAGTGTTTACATTGGATGAGATGGCGCCAGTGTGCGGCTTGCTGTTGGTCTTTCTTGTCTGTCAGCATTTTGAAACTGTAATTCATGCCTTCATAAGCACTCGGCTGGATTATTGTACTGCTCTTGGGAGTTAATGGTTTCTTTGTTACTCACTTCTAAAGAGTACAAATTGCATCTGCACATCTTTTACTTCACATACAACTCGTATTAGACAGTGCACGTCACAGCTAGGACTTCAGTGGTATCCTACCTGACTAAATTCACCTCTTAATACCAAAATTATGATGTCACAGCTATAGAAACCATCATTATTTCTCTATAACAGGGTGTTGAATCACAAAATTATTTTATATCCCGAGCATCAATCTTTAATGCTTTCTACTACTAAAGCATAAACTGAATTAAACACACCAACAATTTTCAGTCAGGTCATCTGGGCAGTTTCTTATTTTGCGCTGAAACGTTTCACCTTCCATCCAGAAGGCTTCATCAGTCAAGGAAACACACAACACAAAACTGATTCTTTACCCAACAGCTTACTCCAAAGTGGAACAAACCAGTTATGTTGGTGCTAAGATGGTTTGTTCCACTTTGGAGTAAGCTGTTGGGGAAGAATCAGTTTTGTGTTGTGTGTTTCCTTGACTGATGAAGCCAAGAAACTGTCCAGATGACCTGACTGAAAATTGTTGGATTGTATACCTGGATTATTGAGCATGAACTTTGTTGGTTTTGAAACAGTTTGACATGACTGTCGACAAGGAAGAGGGCCAGCACCGGAGGAGGGGGAGTGCCAAAGACACCATCTTATCACCAACATAACTGGTTTGTTCCACTTTGGAGTAAACTGTTGTGTTGTGTGTTTCCTTGACTGATGAAGCCTTCTGGATGGAAGATGAAACGTTTCAGCGCAAAAAAAAAGAAACTGTCCAGATGACCTGATTGAAAATTGTTGGATTGTATACCTGGATTATTGAACATGGACTTTTTTGAATTAAACACAGTTCAGCCAACAATTAAGTCTCATTTTGCTTCATCCACAGCAGGCATCATCTGTAGCAGAAGCTTCAACACATGAACCGGATAAATAGCACAATTACAGTCACCACAGGCTCATGAGGTTTCACTCCTGAAATTTTTCAGCTGTAACCCTAAAAGTTTAGTCCGAAACGTGGGGTCAGATTAAATAAAAATTACTATGGTAAAATTAAAAAAAGTTAATAAAATAAATTTTACTCACCCAAAGTACTGAATGTTTGAACACTAAATCCACCCTTTCCGTTTCAGCTACAGCTTTAGGTCCCTTTCTGTTACCACGGAGGCTAATGTAAAAATTCAAATCTGTCCAGTCGTTTTTCTGGCATACATTTTGAGCTGACTCCAGACATGACGTCCATCTGCTGCATTCCCAACAACACAAACTGCATTGCTTCTCAGAGGCTTTGAGCTACGAGTCATTTTCATATTTGTCTATTTGAAAGTGGCAGATAAACTCTCTGGCCATCCAGCCAATGATATGAAAATGGCAACATCTTCATGCTAGGTGGCCCCAGTGTTGCCAACTCTAAATCTGATTGGTTAAAGCAGTCTATTTAACCACTGTGTTGTGTCGCAGGTGATAATCAGGCATGCCATGGGAATTTATCCAATTACACTTAATAGGTCAAAAAAGTTAGTTGCTGCAAAGGATTTGGCGTTGTTGAGTGTCTGTGCCTGTGTTGTGTTGGCTAAGCAATTTAAACTCTATTACTTATAGAAGGTGACAGTGTGTAGGGCAATAAGAAGATGATAGTGGTGGTAAACTGGACCCTAGACAAAATTCTTGGTTAGGAACCTGTACAACTCAACAGCAGTCAAAGGTCATCCAGGAACTAACTGAACTGATACAAGACCTTAGTTTAAAGCTAAGCTTTGCTGAACTACAGTATCTTGGGGCAGTTTTTGGATGACTTCTGCCAGTTTCCCATGCTCCCAAACAGCTATTTCAATGTTGCTCCAATTTTCCTCAACATATCAAGTAAGCAGAACTTTTCAAGCATGACTACTATGAAAACTGAAAACAGAGAGAGAGACTGAGAGCTGTTGAGAAAGAGCTTCATGTGCGCCTCTCTTCAATTCCTGCCTGGATATCAGCTTTGTGCTCTTGTCAACAGGCCCACTGAGTAAATTGATAATTTACTGCATATTGTCATGATATGTGCTGTATTAGACTACGGTGTGTCATTTTGTAACTTTTTTGATTAATCATATGCTGCTGGGGTTGTTTGATGTAAAAAAGTGCTGTGGCTCAAAAAAGGTAAAAGAAACAACAACACTGGGTTAAAGCAACAGTCTTGTTACCATCCATCTATCATCTTATAACCGTTTCTTCCTTTTCAAGTCCCGGGGGTCACTGGTGCCCATATCCAGCCATCACTGTGCGAGAGGCGGGGGACACCCAGAACAGGTTGCAAGTCCATCACAGGGACACATAGAAACAAACGAGACAGACAACCATTCACTCTCACTCACAGCTAGTGACAATTTAGTTACCAGTCAGTCTAACATGCATGTTTTTGGTCTGTGGGAGGAAGCAGGAGTACCTGGAGAAAACCCACGCATGCACGGAGAGAACATGCAAACTCCACACAGATTTATTTTTAAGCTAATGAACTAATGATTCTGGAGCCAATTTATTTTACCATTGCAACACATGAAAATGTGTTGATGTGGGATGTTTGAAACACAATTGTATAATTGTTGCACAACCTGTACATTTTGGGAGTCATTAAAGAATTGCTGCTGCACCTCGTCTACACCCACTTTACTGAACAGATTCTCCCGAGTGTCCCAAAAACTAAGTGTAAACTCAGAGGGGACCAGGCTTTTGCTGTTGCAGCTCCTAAATTATAAAAAGACCTCCCCTTGCACATTAGGCAGCGCTCGTCTCTCACTTTTTTAAAACACTTTTCTTGTCTTTGGCTTTTGACACCAGGTGAGATGTTTTTATTCTGTATCATGTTGCTTTCATTCAGTATGTCCTCTATTTATTACTTTACACAGCGCTTGGGTCTTTTGTGGTTGTTCTAAAGTGCTTTATTAATAAAGTTGGACCGAATAGGATCTCAAGTCCTGAACCTTTTAACCTTGCACACTTCTGAGAGGTCACTGATGTTAGGTGAGCCGATGCTCCTGAATGTAGCGAAGAGCAGACTAACCCATACAGGAGACCTCATCGTCACCCCATTAAAAAAGTTTTTACTCTTTGGCATTGGAGTCAGACTGAGTTTTATGTTTCTGTTCTTTGTTCAACACATGTGCTTTTGAATAAACTTTAACATAAAAAATACAGGAAAGGAGATGCTGTGCAGCTGCTTCGTGACTCTTTTCTATTCACTCAAGGAAACTGAATGGATCTGACCGAAGCCTCTGGTCTCCAGACAGACGGATGCAGCTCTCTGCTGAATATAATTTCCTCATTATGGCTCAAACAGACCAGAGGTGCTCTGCTGTATGTGTGTGTCCTGTTTTGCAGTGGTTTGAACGCTCAGCAGATTTTCAGTTTGTTTTTCACAGCCTCGAGCTGAAAAAAAGGACATTTGAAAGTAAATGCATCACCTGTTTGATGACACTTTAACACAAAGAGATTGTGCCACTTTCAACACTTTGTTTTAATCAAAAACATGTTTTTTTGTGTTTAACATTTCACTTTTCTCTCCTCCTGCTCTGTTTTAAATCAGCTCTTTCTGTCCCTCAGCAGGCAGTCTCATGGGCCTACGCAAAAGGACACCGTCAGAGTGGAGATGTTCAGAAAGAGGCCTCCTCCAGGTCAGCAACTCATATTAAACGCATTCATTTTCTGTGTATTTAACTGTTCTTATTTTTTTTATTTTTTTTTTTTATGATATGTGGCTCAGGCTGCTTAATGGAGATTCAAAGATTTAAAAAAGGTGTTTCTTGTGCAGAAAAGCTCACAAAGACAAACTTTTTAATCTCTTTTAGGGGAGTCACTAAGAGTGTATACAAATCCATCCATCCATTATCTTTACCTGCTTCTTTCTTTTCGGGTCACGGGGGTCACTGGTGCCTATATCCAGCGGTCACTGTGTGGGGGACACTCTGAACAGGTCTCCAGTCCATCACAGGGACACATAGAAACAAATGAGACAAACATCCATTCACTCTCTCACTCACACCTAGAGACAATTTAGAGTTATCAATCAGTCTAATATGCATGTTTTTAGTCTGTGGGAGGAAACCAGAATACCCAGAGAAAACCCACTTATGCACAAAGTGAATAGGCAAACTCCACCCACAAAAGTCCCTGGCCGAGATTTGATCCTGCGACCTTCTTGCTGAGAAGCAACAGCTTTACCAACTGAGCCACTGTGCTGTCTGAGACTGAAGGTGAAACGGTACATTTATTTACAATATTTACAGTATTTACTGGGGCTGGACTCAGGAGGAAACGGGTAAGTAAGTATCTGTGGATGCAGAATTAAGATGGTAAGTATTTTTAGGCAGAGAATTTTCTGGAAGGCTTCATATTAACAGAGGAGTCTTACTCAGGTTGTAGATGTTTCGGTTCTAGAGAGGAGGGTAAGAGTCTAGGTTCCAAGAATGTGAGTATGGTAGGTGAGTTTCACAGGTTGGAGAGTGGCAGGTCGGACCAGAATGTTGAGGTGAGTGAGAGATCTTCCCAATTGTAATGTTCGTATGAAAAGGATGACGGGTTGAAGGCAAACCCAGGCTGGAGGACCAAGGTAGGTTCCAAACTTGGAGAACACAAGAAACAGATTCTCATCTGAGAGGAGCACAAGGAAAGCAGGATAAATTCTCAGTATCTTAAATTGCACTAAGAACTCTTGTCTGCTCACTGAACATCATGGAGTAGACAATGTAATGGCCTCGTCCTCTGGCAGCCTTGGTCTTTGAATGCAGCAGGTGGCTCACTAGAGAGATGCTGGAATCTCTACATGCACATCTTCAGCCTCAAACAGACGTCCCTTTTTCACTTTTTATACATCCATTGATGGCAGAACATAATTATGGTGTAGTCTATAAAGTCCATAAAACTTTACGACACTTGATACACACGCATCACTAGACGAAGTGTCACAGACACTTTTTATCACCCCAGCTCCAAGGTCAAGGTCACAAATTAGGGTCAAAGTTACAACAAGGTCTTTTCTTGTCCTGCCGATAACTTCAGGGTGTTCAGGAGCTCTGGCGCCTGTGTGGCCCCGCCCACTTTGACTCACCTTCATCCATCAAACAGGTGGGAAACAGGGGCTGCAGCATATTTTGACTCAAAACCCAAAGTGAATTTTACATCCAAAATGGCGTCTAGTTTCCTTATTCCCGTGACACTCTGATTTTTGAAATCCCTGCAGAGGTGGTTTCCATAGTAACACTGTCGTGGTTACACAATACCCACATCGGATAGTGTTTATGTTGTGGATGAAACTTGATGCAGCTTTAATTGATTGATGAGGTTGCAGAAAAAGGAGCCCTGGTGCTGATGCCTTTGTGCCTCCATGTAGGTGAAGCTTTTGCAACATTTTAATAAACTTCCACAGACATCATGACAGCTTTAGTCAAAACTAAAAGTCTCTGAAATTGATTTCTGACAATAATAATAAAAAAAGACCTCAGCATGCAGAAAACTACAGTTTTGGGAGGGCACAGAGGCAGGCAGGGGCAAAATAATAGTCCTTATGAAGATGTGACATCTGCAGCAAGTCATCTCAGAAAAAATCAAACCTATTTAGGATGGCAGTGCAGAAAGAGCTCCAGGAGCAATGGTTTTCACTCATTCTGCCTTTTCACAGAAAGGAAAAGAGAATTTGTTGGAAGAATGTTGAAAAAGACGCTGACAGGTATGAATTTACCTGGCAACACAGTTTGGACACTTTTTAACTGATTGTTTTCTTCATCAAATTTCTTTCTCATCCCACCTAAATTTTCATCTCCATCCTTCTGCATGTCCACATAACAGACAACCTGTCAGCTTGTATTATAAATATCTGTGTTTATTATTAAAAATAACAAAATAACAGTGAAGCAGCTACTCTTCTTTATACTTCTACTATTAGTTATTTTTATGTCCAGCCTTTCTGTATTTGTGTGTTTCTCTCATGTTAGTTGTTGCCTGCTGAAAGACCTAGGCAGAAGTTAAATATTTTTTACCTATATGTGTCTGTTAGCAAAATATCTTATGAACCACTTAATGAATTTTAATGAAACTTGCAGACAGTAATCATTGGATGTACTTCCACAACTGTTGAACATTTGGACTCAGTCCAATTCAACTTGGCCGCCACAGCTAATCAAGATTAGCAAACACAAAACTGGTTGTAAAGCAGTCAATTTTAAAGTTACTGAGCTAAAATGTGATGTGGTAGTAGCTGAGAGTCATTCTCAACACGTACTCTGAGCGTGACAGCCAGATTTCGCATAACAATACGTTCAAGATATGGCCAGAAAGGCATCCCCATGAGTTCTTAACACAAGATGATCTTAATCTACAACTCTAATGAAAGGCTTTGGGCAATATGCATTTCTTCAAGCAGCACTCAGCCTGTAATTGTGTTAAATTTTCACTGTTAATCTGTGTTTAAGTAAAAGCAGATTTTAATCTGAGTCTGGATTCTGTGTAAATAAGTCTCTGGTGTCTTTTCTCTGCTGCCCGAGACACTGATCAATCCTATAGGCGCCACAGCCTCCACTGCTCTGCTTCGTCTGTACCCTTACTCCTCAGCTTAACCATCACCAATCACACTGGACACACATTTAAACCCCCCCCCCCCCCCCCCCCCGCTCCATTACTCTGTCACCGTGTCACTTCCATTTTTCTCCAGGCAAATATATTACTGGCCATAGTGGACAAAAGAAGGACGTACAGACAAATAAGTTGGCCGTGAGAGGGAGTGCATGTGACTGCAGACAATTCTTTTCACCATAATTAGATCATCTACCGTAAGCAATGATCACGTCTCCTCTGAGTCTGATCTGATTTGGACTACGTTGCAGTCGTTACAATGTTTTCCCATAGCTCAGTCTGACTTGTGTTTGGGCTCATGGCTCCAGCTTCAGTCTCTGTTGATGGAGATATTGTGTCCTGCTGAGCAGTGGCCTGTCCTCTCACACCTCCTGTCATGAGGATAAGAGTATTAAGAAGACAGGAGGAGGGGGGATAACAAAATATGTGCTTTTGGTTTTAAATAAATGCATCAATTTTTCCAAATATGAGATTTTGATGTTGAATAAATATAAGCAATGTAAATACAAACAGGTTTTACAAGTCCTATAAACCCATATGTTTTCCTAATAGAAAATGGTAAACATCAAATGTTTCCATTTTTTGAACCATTTTTTTCTGCAGTGTTGGTGCCTTTACAGGTATGTACACTGTCCATGCCATAGGCACTAATGCAACCCCATATCAACAGAGAGGCATACTCATGAAGTTTGCATTGACAACAGGCTGGATGGTTTCCCTTCTCTTTAGTATGAAGGATGTGATGTCAAAGGTTTCCAAAAACAATTTCAAGTCTTGATTGACCACAGAACTGTTTTACACAATGTCCTATCTGGGCTTGTATTTGAGCTCAAATCGATATGTATTTACACATCATTGTCTTTGTTTTTATGAAAATCCCCCCCGTCCGTGATGACTTTTATAGATTTCTACAGACTTGCAGTGCAGCGAGGTGTCAGTGTCAGGGCTTCTGGTGCCCTTGAAGTTGTCAGAGACATTAAACACTTACTGTGCAGTTTGATAACGATGCTCTTGCATTCAAGCTGAGTTTGTCAGCTTGCACATCATGAACAGACACATTCCTGACGTAAGATGCTTGGAAGGGCTCAGTGCTTACCCAGCACAGGCATTTTGCCCTCCTCACAACCAAAGCTCTGCACGTTCAACAAATCTCCACACGTTCAACAAATCTTCAAACACGATGACCTTCATCCACACAACAAGCAAAGTCGAGAGACAACAGGAAGCGGAGGAGTTTCAGTAGAAAAGATTCTGAATAATATGCTTCTACTATCTGATATCATGCTAATTAGAGTTTAGAAGAAAGAGCAACATGTCACTGCTAGTGGGGTATTGTTTGCACTCAGTTTGACAGTTGAAACTTTTGCTTTTTCCACTAATCTCTTGCTGTGCAGCTGATTTAACACCAGGCAGCTGAAGCCCCCAAACTCTGTTGTTTTATTTGTTTTGTTTGTTTTTGACTCCTCCTTCCAAGCCAGTAAACATTTAAAACAAGAGATTATTACTACATGAGAAGTTTCACATCACGTTTTAGCTCAAAATCTGAAAAATTGACGGAGAATCTTTTTGCTTTTTTAAGGTAAGTTGGCTGTGGTTGCCATCTTGAATTGAGTCGATTCTAAGAGTTGATTCTTAGAGTTGATTCTAAGAGTCGATTCTAAGAGTTGATTCTAAGAGTTGATTCTAAGAGTTGTGGATGTGCATCCAAAAGTGGCGCCTCCGAAAATCTTTTAATGTGGTGGCCATGTGAGGTCCACTGGTGTGTTCTGCTGTGACACAACAAAACCAAAAGTCAGAACAAAATTTGAGGAGATTTGTCATGTTGTTATATTTATCATAATAAATAGTAAAACAGTAGATAGGGAATCACATTCTGATGTTTGCAAGTCTACTTTACTTTTATTTATTTTATAGTTATTAGTATTTGTGTAAAGCACTGTCACTACTCAACTTTTTTGAAGCTTGTCCTCTCCTAAATTTAAATATTTATAAAAAAATATATATATAATGCATATACCACTCAAATGGTTATATGTATGCCGGCCCAAACCTCCATGGGGCCCTAAGCGAAATTTGGTTTGGGGTCCTCTACTTTTGCTCATAATGTGGATTACTGCGATCAACAGTTCACCCACCTAACATAAACTCATTGCAGCTCTGACATCCCTGTTTACATTATCCTACATGTTTAGATCATAGTGGTACTAAAAGTAACAAAATAAAAAAATAAAAACACCAGTATGTAATGTATTTTACAGCAAAAGTGTCATCTGGTTTATTATCTTTGGTTCCAAAGAACTGCAACATTAATGTTCAAAATAATTTGTAGTGCAAGATCAACAACAAACAACAGATAAAATAACTTAGATACATAAAAATAAATTAAATTGAGCAAATAAAATAAAATAAAAAATAAAATATCAAGGAAATAAATAATGTAAATGAACAATTACTTGAAACCACGTAAAATGGTTTAGAAAAATAAATTTAAAGTTGATTAATTAGTTCTTCAAACTATGTAAACGTATGCAATAATTTGCAAAAGCTGAACTTAAAATATTAAATAGAATCATATAAAAAAATCATTACAATAAAAATTTTCAATTCCACTTAGGTGGGGCCCTTGGGCCGGCCCTGTGTATGCTCTTAGGCGTGAATGGTTGTTTGTCTCATTTGGCTCTATGTGTCCATGTGCTGGACTTTTGACCTGTCCAGGGTGTCCCCCACCTCTCACACAATGACGACTGGACATCGGCACCAGTGACCCCTGTGACCCAGAAAGGAAGAAGTGGGTGAACATAATGGATGGATGGATTTATATTTTTAACCTAATTACTCAGAAACATTAATTGTTTCATGTTTAAGGGTTATCGTCACTCTGGTCCACTCTTGATGCCCTGGCATTCAGTGATCACTTTCTTTAAGCAAGTACAGTTTGTCAAGCGAATCATGACATATTTTGGTAACAAGCAGATGCACATGTGCTCAAAGACACAAACAAAAACATTATCATCCACCTTCGCCTTTTTTAAACAAGTGGGTTTATTTTTTTAATGGGTTAAATCAACTGTGACACCACCTCTGTTGCTCTTCATCTCATTTGCCTCAACCAATTTTTCTTACCTTACAACAAAGCGGAGCTTTTTGATTTTCCTTTAGGTGGGCTGTGTTTGTTTGGTGAAGCTCAGAAACAGCAGAGATGTAGGTTTCAGCTGTGTGGGGCCTTTACAATGCTGCAGAAACACAGGAAACCACAGTGCCTTTGTTTATGAGTGAGCCTGTGATGACAGGGTAATGATTCTGTTGTGAGGTGGCCCTTCCTGTAGCACCTCTAAGAAGTATGCTTAAAACTTGTTTCATTTCAGGGCAACAATTTTGATCTTAAACTTTAAGAAATACGTATGCAGACTAGTGTCCACTGCAAACCTGGTGTGTCATTTTATTTAAAAAGTAGCCTACAACAGGAGAACCATTCTGGGGATGAAAGTAGAGGGAAACTCCTACTGTCCTGAGATGAGTGTACAAAAGTACAGTAATGCAGGGTCAGAGAGACTGTGCCAGTCATACTTTACTTAAAGGGATAATCTGGTCATTTTTAAAGTGATGTTCTGACAATTAGATGTCAATTGTTAGTATCTTGCATCGGTCATAGAGCAGTGAGTGTGTTTTATAATGTTCTCAGGCTTATTAAACAACTCTTTAAAAATTATTCCGGTGTGAAAAAAGGTTACATTAACTATTATTAAACTTCTACATTTTTGCACAACACTGTTCATTTTTTGTTGAACAGAACAAAGTCCGTGTTGCTTCACAAACATGTGAGTCCTGAGCATAGACCGTGCCAATGGTGCTGAGAGGTTTCTGAATGGCTAGTTGTGTGGATCAGGTGGACTGATAACATTCAGCAGCCTCTCAGCACCATTAATATAAACACAATCTAGCCATGCTTAGACACACACATTCACATAGTAATGTTGTAACACAGAAACACAGACGTTCAGTTAAGAAAACAGAGACAAACTGAACTGTGTCATTCAAAATGTAGAAGTTTTAATATCAGCTAACGTAGCGTTCTTGCACACCAGAATGTTGTGTTTATTAAATAAAGTTGTTTTATAAGACTAATAATATAAAACAAGCCCTCATTTGGCTAGTTATTAGCATAGCCTGGATGAAGACTTTTGCCTCTTTCTTTAGTCTGAGGTCTGTGACTGACGTCACAGCTGATGCCTATTTGTTCAAAAATAACCAAAAATGTAATGTGTGGTTTTTTTGTGTCTTTCTGTACAAAAGACAGTTCAGATCTTTAGAAGAGGGGTTCTTTGGAAATGTTGTGACCATTGATTATTTTACCTGTTAAAGGTAGCTCTTGGAAGGACCTTTGTTTGAAGAACTAGTGAGTTTAGTTCTTACAAGACTGACGAGCTAACGGCTAGTCTGAGTGAGGCTAAAAACAAAGTACCCTAATTTCCGGTCTATAGAGCATACTTGACTAAAAGCAGCGTGCACTCAATTTAAAATAAAACACAGTTTTGTACATAAATATGCCACAGGTGCCCACATTTTAACATCAGAAACTGTACACAGCTCCTAATCAAATGTAGAACTCTAGTGTGCAGTAAAATGTTCTTTGAGTGTAGGTCGCTTGTTAACCTGTCAAAATGAAATGCAAAAAAGAAAAAATAACAAAACACAAATTATGTGACCAAGGTGTGACAAAGCTACCGGTAAATGTTTTTGGAAGCAGGATGCTTGTTAGTGCATAAAATATATATATATATTATAAATTACCGTAAATGTTATTTAAAAATACAGTACATAAATTAGCTGCGGTGTCCAAAGCATGTGAAAAAGTAGCAGCTTATACACCAGAAATTATAGTAGATTGCTGCTGCATTCAAACAGTGTCAGTCTTCAGTATTTCATAGTGTTTTATACAAACTTTATTTTATAAACCCTTACACCATCAGTTTTGTATTACATGATTATTTCAGCAGATACAGTACATAATGATTGTTCTGCTGGAAGTGCTACAGCTGTTTGCTGCTGTTTGTGCTTGCAAGCATCCAGGGAATTACTGTATATGTAAATAATTGTGCAAAGCAACATTTATGCTGATTTTTACATAAAATAGAGTGTTTATATGAAACATTAGGAAACATTTTTGGTCTTGGCTGCAATCCAACTAACCATCAGTTTGTCAACTTGGTCAAAATTAAACTTTTCTTTATTCAAACTGAAGTCATTTAAAAAAAAACTTTATAATTATACGTGTTATATAAGCACTGATTTTGTATCTTTGTGTTTCTACAGAGGAGGAGAGAAAGGTCAAAGCCAACGATAGGGAGTACAATGAAAGGTTTCAGTATGCGGTGAGAATAAATAAAGCTGTTGTAAATATATTTTTCCAAAACGTGGATGCTGTCATCATAGTATTGTTTTGTTTGTTTGCTTGTTTTTTCCTTCTGGTTTTAGAGTAACTGCATCATGACATCCAAGTACAACATCCTCACATTTCTGCCTGTCAACCTGTTTGAACAGTTCCAGGAAGTAGCCAACACTTACTTCCTTTTCCTGCTCATACTGCAGGTGAGGTGTGTGTGTGTGTGTGTGTGTGTGTGTGTGTGCGTGCATGCGTGCGTGCGTGTGTGGAGTGGGGTGGGGTGGGTGTAGGAAACTCTGTGCCACTGTGTTAACTCATCACTCAGTTATGCAAATGAAAAATCTGAAAGAAGGATTCAGTGTAAACAAATAAAAAACGTGTCTCGATGAAGTTTATATTACTGACATAGTTGATTATTTTACATTTTCTTTGTGAACAAGAACTAATTCTAAAATATATATATATATTCCTAAATATCCTGTGAAAACTCTTTAGTGTTTACCTTGAATTGTGTGGTTGACATTTCTCTTGCTGCCATATTGCTGTATTTAAAACGTCAGTCCTGTCTTCGTCTGTTCATTCTCATTCATCATAATGAATACTTTATATTAAACTGATTACATTCACTGGGTGATGCTGCAGTGTATAAATATCCTCATCCAAAAAACTGTGGGAAAAAAACGGAGGTGACATGGTGCTTCATATCACCTCAGACATCTCAAAGTGCAAATCCAGGTAAGGAACATTCCTTTTCACAAATCATTTCTAGATCCTACAACAATCGTATTTACTAAGTTGAAGCAAATAAATTCCACAGTAAGATATATAGCTGTGGTTCATCAGAACATGCGCTTGATTGCTCAACTGACGCCAGTTTATGGCTCAAGTTTTTAATTTCTCTTTTTGTACATGTTTTCTAACCACTGCCACTTATTCAACTTGTGAGCTACAAAGACATAAAATGCATCAAAATGTTCTCCTGCTTGTCAGGTTTCATGGTGTGTAAATATCTAAACTTAGACTCTTATACTTCTTGATATAGCACTGTCTGAATTATCCCATGCAGATCTAGATAGCATATTAGCTCTAATTATTTTATTTGGTGAGCATTGTTTTTAAACCAATGTTACAGCTCAGAAATATACATTATGTCACAAAGCTTTGGTATTTATATTGTATGTATCTCCCTCTGTCTCACTCACACACATAAAGCTAGCTAAATGTGTACGTTTTGGTAACTTACAAACATTTTGTAAAATGATTATTGCATTGCTGCAGTAATGTTACATTAACTGTAATATTGGTTTCTAGTTATCTTTCAGGCATTATGGACTGTTACACATTTTACAGGTGAAACAGCACACACACAAGGGTTGTCCACGTGCCTGCAGACCCGTGTGAGTCTGAGGGTGAAGATATAATGACGGGGATGACAAGTGCAATTGTGGGAGTTCCTATTTCACTTCTGTCCTGAGGTGAGGCCTGAGATGGCGCCAAATGTCCACACCTGCAAACATTCTCCTTGATTTAGCACCAAGCCTATAAAAGACTTCTGATGACTTCTCCTCGCCGCTGGAGCATTACCTGCCAGTGCGTACCTCCTGTGACTTACCTGTTCCTGGACTCCTCCGCGAAACCCTGGAAATCTCCTTGTGGCCTCCTCAGCTGTCTTCCTGGTTCTCCTCGTGACAGCAATGTGGAAATGTGAATACTGTTTGCATCACTATTCTTAAACCTTCCATAAATTTCTGTTTAAAGTAAATAACTCAGTATCATGCGTTGTATTTGAAATTAATAAATGTATTTAAGTTAAAAAAAATGTCATTTTGATCAAATCTAATCTTTGTGATGTTTTTATATGAAAAAAATCAAAAGTTTTTTGCAGAAATTAAATCCTTTCATGGTCTGAATAACCCTGAACAGGCACGTAAACCAGCTGGCCGACCTACATATCTGCTTCCTGCATGAGTAACCTAAATATGAAACCTGTCATGTTGCTAAATGATGAGGCAGGAACACAACTTTACCAACAAAGATTTTTTTCGAGTGCATTTTTAAGTGTAAAAGTCAAAGAAGTAAACTCATTTGAATCGCTGAAAATATAACAATAGTTTGAAAGCGAGCTTGATAGGTCACATATGTTTTTTATGTAGTTTTTTTAGACTTGTAAACAAATTGTCAAACAATATTTAAAGCCAACACCGATTAGACACACAAAGTTGATAAGAGAAGGATGAGTTTTGTTGGTATAAAGTTGTTTCTCCTGAATTTGAATTCAAGATATGAACAAGTGCACCACATGCACCAATGTTAGATATTTTTTACTTTTAAAACGAGTTACCTCTGCTTGTCAGACTGACCCCCTCCCTCTCAGTTTTCAAATCCCATAAAAAAAAAAAACATTACTATTCAGTAGCTTTCAACACCAGAGGATCTGTGTTTTGAACCTGTACGGTCCACACTGGTTTAACGTCATGTTTATTATCTGCATCGTTTTTATGTCTATAGTCTGATTTACTTCATTCTGTATTTTGCTTTGTGTGGTACCTGTTGTTCTGTCTGTACAGCACTTTGGTTGGCCTTGTCGCTGTTTTAAGTGCTCTATAAATAAAATGGTATGGTATGGTAATCACAATGAAATTTCTGTTTATACATTTTATGAAATAAATTAATCAAAATGCTACAATATGATGTGCTGCTGTAAAGAGAACTTAGTCATGTGTTTAGCGTTTTTACACTGAAACTGAAAAATCTGAGTGGTGGATGTGAAACTAAACCTTTCCCTCAGGACTCAGTGCAGCCCTTTGTGATGTTTGTTGCTTAATTTGTTTTGTTCGCCTCACTATAATACACTGTATTGACATGCTTCATTTAATATCATGTAAAAATAGGAAATTACGATCAGAAACTCAGGAAATTATTATGTATCTCGGTCACAAATCAATTAAGAAAAACAAAAAACTAATGTCTTCTAATGCGCTTCTCTTCCTTATCATAAGAAACTGTCTGCAGTGAAGCTTCCTGTGTCTGTGTGTCTTTGTTGAAACAAATCTGATTCACATTTTCGTCTGCACATCTTTATTTTTATAGTTGATACCTCAGATTTCCTCCCTCTCCTGGTTCACAACCATTGTGCCTTTGGCTCTGGTGCTGAGCATCACTGCAGTAAAAGATGCCACAGATGACTATGTGAGCATGTGTTTCACACTCAAGCACATAAAGACTGTGTATCTGAAACAAGAGCCTTACGCTTTCGTCTCCCGCAGTTTCGCCACAAGAGCGACAGCCAGGTGAACAATCGTCAGTCTCAGGTCCTCATCCGAGGCTCGTAAGTCCTCACAGCTGAGCAGACACGTCCTGCCGCTTCTTCTGATTCATAACGTATATGTTTTTATTTACAAGGTGCCTCAGGTCCCAATATGGTTTGTCTTTGCAGACTGCAGAATGAAAAGTGGATGAATGTAAAAGTGGGTGACATCATTAAACTGGAGAACAAGCAGTTTGTTGCAGTAAGTGCACAAAAAACATCTGTCAACTGTCACCAAACATTCAGTTTAGATTTAAGTATTATAGATTAAAATAAATAGCACTAACATATTACATCCTTAGAGCAAGCTGAAAAAAATTTGTGTGAATTCTACTTCAACATTCACACTACAGTACTTTTTTTTTTTTTTTTTTACATTTCCAAATATTTTTTGTGATCTAACTATTTCTGCAGGTTTACTGCAATTTAGCAATTTTTAGATCAAGAATTGTTCTTGTTTTTACAATTTATTTCACGTGCTTTACCAAGATTTTGTTTGTTTGTTTTTATGTTCTTTTTCTACTATTTCATGTACAGCATTTTTTTGCTAACAACAGTTTTTTTAAATGTGCTATTTAAATACATTTAATGAAATTTGATACATGTATTCAGATGTTTTAAATCATTTAACAACATTGTTCTACTGGAATCTGTTTCAGTATACCAGCTTTATTTTTGTCTGTTACTTTTGATGACAACACATAGCACCTTTTTTAATATCTAGCTACTGTTAGGTTAAATTTAGCTTCTAGCTTGCATTTTGCTATGTTTAGCTTCTAGCTACTCTTTTGCTACTTTTAAAGTTAAGCTATAGTTTAGCTACATTAGGTTTTAGTTAGGCTTTGCTACTTTTAGCCAGTGGTTTGCTACTTTTGGCTTCTAGCTACTGTTTTGCTACTTTTAAAGTTAAGCTATGGTTTAGCTACATTAGGTTTTAGTTAGGCTTTGCTACTTTTAGCCAGTGGTTTGCTACTTTTAGCTTCTAGCTACTGTTTTGCTACTTTTAAAGTTAAGCTATAGTTTAGCTACATTAGGTTTTAGTTAGGCTTTGCTACTTTTAGCCAGTGGTTTGCTACTTTTAACTTCTAGCTACTGTTTTGCTACTTTTAAAGTTAAGCTATGGTTTAGCTACATTAGGGTTTAGTTAGCCTTTGCTACTTTTAGCCAGTGGTTTGATACTTTTAGGTGATTTTTGCTATATTGAACTTTTAGTTAGGCATGCTACTTTTAGCTTCTGTTTGCTACTTTTAGCTGGCATTTTATCCTTTGCGTTTAGCCAGTGTTGTACTTCTTTTAGCTTTAAAAACTCACTTTCTGCCTTTTCTGCAGTCTTTTAGAACGTAGCTTTTTGTATTTGACCCACATGAGATCATTTTGTTGTAACGTCTTTGATCTGAGCTTTTAGCAGTTCGGCTGTGTCCTGCAGTGTTTGCTGACATCAGCTGTGTGTTTTCAGGCTGACGTCCTCCTGTTGTCGAGCAGCGAACCTCACGGTCTGTGTTACATTGAGACTGCTGAGTTAGACGGGTCAGAAAACACACAAACATCTAAAGTTCTTAATAAAAAGTTATAGAAATGTGCATCTAAATAACTGTTGTTGTTTTTTCCATTAACTTGCAGAGAAACCAACATGAAGGTGCGTCAGTCTGTATCGGTGACAGCTGAGCTTGGTGACCCAAACAATTTGGCAGCATTTAACGGTGAGGTCTGAGGACAAGCTCATTTCCTCTGTGTCCTTCTCATATTTGATATAGATGATGATAGGTTCCAGTGTGTACTCAGTATGTAAGACAAATGTTTTCCACCTTCGCTCTGACACATGAATAATAAAGAAGGCGCACAAAGCGTTCACACTTTCTGTCCTTCTCTGCCACCACTAAATGACAACCTCATCATCACCCACCAGAGAAAGAGCTTTGAGTCAGCAGAGTTCGCCCACACTCTCCTCACCTGCCCAGAAAAATGCATTACAGCAGCAAATCTGCCCACACTTTGCCTCATATCATCTTACAAACAGACTGTGTTTGCATGACAGGATGATAAATGCCACCGCTCAGGAAATACTCGTTTGAGACCAATTAGATCTGGAGATCATTCAATGGTCTACAATTGAAGTTTGTGTGTATTTTGTTTTTATTATATGCCTGTCTCTGCCTCTGTCCATCCGTTTATCCATGAACTTCCTCTTGTCCGCTCAAGATAATTTAACAAAACTTCATATACACGTGCAGTGTTGTGTACACTTTTAATCATCCCAGCTCTAAGGTCAAGGTCACAAATTAAGGTCAAAGTTCAAATAAGGTCTTTGCTTGTCCAAGCCATTGCTATAGATTGCGGTTTTGATTTATAATAGTTTGTCGACGGGAGTATAATGTGTCGTATGTGGTACTCTTTTTGTGCCTGTGTTTTGTGCAGGTGAGGTGGTGTGTGAGCCTCCCAACAACAAGCTGGATCGTTTTTGTGGAACTCTGTATTGGCGAGACAAAAAGTACCCCCTGACCAATCAGAACATGCTGCTCCGAGGCTGTGTCCTCCGCAACACAGAGGCCTGCTACGGCCTGGTCATCTTTGCAGGTGGGTGTGTGTGTGTCCTTGGCAGAGTGTGTATTGCAGGTGTGTATTGACTCATCGCAGTTCTGTTTCTGTCCCAGGCCCAGATACCAAACTAATGCAGAACAGCGGCCGTACCAAGTTTAAACGTACGAGCATCGATCGTTTGATGAACACTCTGGTCCTCTGGGTGAGACCATCTCACTTTCATGGCTCTGAACTATTCCAGGACGTGATCTCAGTGGCTTAAATTTAGTTTCATCCTGTATTCTAGTAACACACGCTACACCGATTTGAGCAGCACCAACCAATATTTGTATTAACATTTGGTCAACCTTTTCTTGCCTACTCTTCCTTTACTATTTTTGTGCATTTCTGTTAGATCTTTGGTTTCCTGTTCTGCATGGGTGTGATCTTGGCTGTGGGGAACGCAGTGTGGGAGAAAGAGGTGGGGTCTTTGTTCCAGAGCTACCTGCCCTGGGACCCTCCTGTGGACAACTTCCTGTTCTCAGCCTTCCTCTCATTTTGGTCCTATGTCATCATTCTGAACACAGTGGTGCCCATCTCTCTGTATGTCAGGTAAGGAGAAGTGCAATGAATCACAAAAATAAATCTGTGTTTAGGAGAGACAAATAAGGCAAGATTCAAACATTTATTTGGAGTAATTTATTGATGATTTATTACAAACGACTCCACTGATGTAACTCCGTGCTCTCCTGGGTATAGCCATTCTCAAAATCATAATAACATTGTTCAAATTATTAAAACCCTATGTTTGATAAAGAGTTTAAAAGACAAATAAGATGTTAAACGTGTTTTCTGAAACCTAACATATTCACCGTGTTGCTGTTCACATTTTAATAAACGTAGCTGTGGTTTCCTGTTATTTTTAAAGACAAATATGTTCCCATTTTCTCACGATGCAGGAGTTCATCTGCTCAGCAGTCTGATGCCACTTTTTTCACATTTTTTATTTCAAGACACGTCAGTGTTTTTAGGAGGTGACGTTCAGCTATAAAGTTATTTTCTGAAACACAGACTCGTTTGTAGTCTGGGATTGTTTTGCTGAACGTAAGGCGTTTTTGGTGCAAATTATCACAAATGGGCAAATATCCATATTTATTGCTAACACCTTTGGTCATTCACAAAAAAGAACTGATAAAGAAACTGCTGGTTTTGTGACATGATGTCACATTGTCACTTTTAACACTTATTGATCAAATCAAACACTTTAACCTTAAGTGTTTCAATACCATTTTTTTGAGCACATAAATATCACATTTTCAATCCACAGAAAAACTCTTGATGTTTTATATAAATATGTGTTGATATATGTCATCTTCTGCTGCGTCAGTGTGGAGGTGATCCGGTTGGGACACAGCTACTTCATTAACTGGGACCAGCACATGTTCTGCTCACAGTGTAACACAGCAGCCGAGGCCAGAACCACCACTCTGAATGAAGAACTGGGCCAGGTGGGCACTTGCATCGTGTGTGTTTAGGTGATAATCTATGGGTGCTGAATGACAGTCTGCGGGGCTTAATTTGTAAAGCGATCGATGCCGGAACACAAATAATGTTATAAATAATATTTGCACTAAAGTAGATGTGATTTCCTGCATTTGAGTGTATTTTAACAGGTTGTTAAACATCTTTGTTTACCTACATTTGTAAGCACTCTGCTTCTGTCAATCATCCTCGCTGTTGTTTTTGACAAATTAGCGCCGTCGTTTTGATATGTAATGTGAATAATCAAACATTTCTATTGTATTTTTAAAAAATAATAAAAAAATTATTAATGACCCACTTAAACCGTCAAACTGATTTGCAATTTTGTTTTGCTGTTTAATTATATTTTTGATTTTTTTAAATAAAATTTCATGATGACTTTGGACTTTTAGGGGCAGAGATTTTTTTAAAGGTAGAGGCAAAAATGCTTACTTGAAAAGGCACGTATGTGATATTGTAAGTGGCTGTTGTGTTTAAAATGAGTGTTTATGTAATCCAATATAAGTTTAATTCATTCAAAGCACTCATATTTGTTCATAACTTTATTATTACTGGTCGTAAGCGTGAGAGTTACCGGATCCAAGCAAACAGTTGCTAGAACATCCATCCATCCATCCATTTTCTTTACCCACTTATTCCATTTTGGGTCACGGGGGTCGCCGGTGCCCATGTCCAGCAATCACTGTGCGAGGGGCGGGGTACACCCTGGACGGGTCGCAAGTCCATCACAGGGCCACATAGAGACAAACGAGACAAACAACCATTCACTCTCTCACTCACACCTAGGGACAATTTAGAGTTACCAATCAGCCTAACATGCATGTTTTTGGTCTGTGGGAGGAAACCGGAGTACCCGGAGAAAACCCACGCATGCACGGAGAGAACATGCAAACTCCACCCAGAAAGGCCCCTGGACCGGGGTTTGAACCAGGGACCTGCTCGCTGAGAGGCAGCAGCTCTACCAGTTGCTAGAACACACCCTGTCAAAATAAGAGAGTTCCCAGATCCTGTTCTGGCAGGATCTGGCTCAAATTAAGCCTCAACAGTCTGTAGTTGTTCACTTCATTATTCATTCTTTGAAATATACCAGTTGCACTTTTCAATAGTTAAACATTTTCTTCTGAATCAAATTAATAAAAGGAGCACTTTCTTTCTTTTTTTTTTTTTTTTTTTTACCGCAGATGCAAAACGAGTTTGTAGATTAAAAGAATGCTTAGTTTGGAATGCACCCTTGGATTATTATGTAAAGTTAGGTCACTGTATCAAATCTAGTTTGATTAATTTAACATCTTAAATCTTTAAAAATATCTAGTAATCAGAGTTTTTGAGTTCTTCATTTGTTTGTTTTGCTTCAAAGCAGCCAGACTTTCTTGTGCTTTTGGGGGTTTATCCACAGCACATTATGCTGTTAATGATTAGGTACAAAGACTAGACTGAAAAATATTGAAAAGCAGCAGAATTCAAGTTTTTGCACAGTACTGTACCCTTTATGTGACGTTAAACTGTTTATTTAGGTTGAATACATCTTTAGTGACAAGACAGGAACTCTCACTCAGAACATCATGAGCTTCAATAAGTGCTCCATCAATGGACAAACCTACGGTAAAGAATAAAGAGAAACTAAATCACCAGATGTTCACGCATCGTTATGTTGTACGTTAGCTGTCCTTTGTTTTCCTGCCAGGTGAAGGAACAGATCAAATTGGAAAACAGCCCAAGGTTGAATTTTTTAATTACTAATAATAAAACATCTGAACACATGTTTTTATACATACATATAGTTTATTATATATTATCATTTCCCCCTCCTCTCTTGTTTTGTCTTCAGAGGCTGGACTTCACCACTTTTAACCCCCTGGCAGACCCAGATTTCTGTTTTTATGACGACAAGCTGCTGGAGTCAGTGAAAATGGGCGACCTGAGCGCTCACGAGTTTTTCCGCCTGCTTTCTCTCTGTCACACTGTGATGAGTGAGGAGAAGAGCGAAGGTGAGCTACACAACCAGGCAGCCATCTGTCGGACAATAACACCAATAATGTATTATATATCATGTTATTATTGTTCCTGGTGTCCGTCTGCGCAGGAGAGCTGGTTTATAAAGCCCAGTCTCCAGATGAGGGAGCTCTGGTGACGGCAGCTCGAAACTTCGGCTTCGTGTTTCGCTCCCGAACGCCCGGGACGATTACAACCACAGAGATTGGCCAAACCGTCACCTACTCGCTGCTTGCCATCCTGGACTTCAACAACATTCGCAAAAGGATGTCTGTTATAGGTGTGAGGACATTATTTGTTTAAATTTTAAATGGAGAAAATGTGCAGTGTGACTCCGAAATACCCACTTTTCCAAAGTAAAAGGGAACTTGGGTGGTAAATTAAATGCAGCTTTATTTAATTTTGTCAACAAAGACAAAACAGATAAGAGCAAGTGCAACTGTAAACATAAAGAAATACACAATCAAACGTGTCACCTCAGGTAAAGAAATAAAAAAGATTTACAAATATTACGAGTCAAAATATTAAATGCACTTATTGAGAATGCATGAAAACTGGCCAAAAAAAATGGAAGAAACTAAATTTTCACAGTAGTTTTCTCATTTTGATGGTTAATGTGTCCTTAAAATAAAAATTGTGAGCTAAATTTGTGACCAGATGCCAACTATCATGTGCGTGTTTACCTAGAAAAGTGCTAAAGCGACTAAAAACAAGTTACACATTAAACTTACTGCTCGTATTTGTTTACCTACGCAGACGTAAGGCCAACGTAATGGAACTCAAGCTTCCACGTAGTTTTAGTTGATTCAAACGAGAGTTTTGTTTACATTAAATGCACACTTGCATTTCTGAATTCTCATAAAAACCTCTGGACAGCTACTGGAGTGAACCCTTTTAAAAGGCACCATTTGATATAGTTCAGGATTAGTTTTTTGTTAGATTTCATAGTTTGCAATGAGTATGTTTAAAGCTAATTTATAGAAGAGTAATTGAGCTTTTTATTGTGAACACTATTCTTACAGTTTTAGTCATTTAGACACTGTCAAAACAAGTTTTTTTTTCTTTTTTGACTTATCTGTGTGTTTTATTTTCCTGAGGCAGGAGTTAAAACAGGAACTGACCTGGTGTGGGATTTTCACAATGACGGTGTTGTCAGTTTCAAAATGGGCTGAGCTTGGGTTAGTTTTGACCCTGATTATTGATCACGGTAGATCAGAATGTCTTCAGGTCAAAACCAGCTAACCAATGCTAAAGCTTCAAAAAGCAGCCACTGCCGAAAGAGTGATTCCTTATTTCAAAAAGGTACAGGACATGTAAAGGTTATGGGGCACACTGTTCTTCACTCTGCAGCAGCTGTAATAGTGTAACAACTAAAAATACAATTTCCCTTTTATTGAACAAAAATATCAGATGTGTATTTAAATTAATTAATTATTATTATTATTCACATCATTTGGGGACCTTTGAGTTTTTTCCTGTTTGTCCTGTAAGCGTCTGAAAAGTGAGCAGGTAAAACCTTTACCTGAGTTGCAGCTGCAGTGTAACATTCGGCCTCGAGTTCACACGTGTGCATCTTACCAACAGCCCATATGAAAGATGAAATGTGTTTTATCAGCTTGGAAAAAGGACTAAATCTTTTGAAAGTGCTGCAAAATTTCTCTGGCTTTATGGCCATTTTGATTGTTTCTCTCTGTGTATCTCTTTTAGTTCGAAACCCAGAAGGAAGGATCCGTCTTTACTGTAAAGGAGCCGACACTGTGCTGTTAGAAAGACTCCACCCCTCCAACCTGGAACTGATGACCATCACCTCAGACCACCTTAATGTAAGAAACGATCACTAGCTTATGACATAGTGCATGGAGCTGCAGTGCCATCTAGTGTATCATCACTCTGATCATTTTCTTTTCAATTTCACCTAAAATGCATACGGGATGCATATTTTATCACCAGTGGTTAAATATGAACCTTTATGAATATTTAAATGTTAATTATCTTCATCTCAGAGTGCACACACCAGGTATGTTTTGTACATGTTTCTGTGTGTGTTTTGGGATTTAGGAGTATGGAGCAGATGGGTTGCGGACCCTCGCCCTGGCCTTCAGGGACCTTTCTGAGGACGAGTGGGAGGTCTGGTCAGAGAGCCAGCGTCTTGCTGACAAAGCCACGGACTACAGGGAGGACAGACTTGCAGCGGTTTATGACAAGATAGAACAAGACATGATGGTGAGTCCCAAAACAAAATTAAATAATTACTAGCTTAAACGTGTTACCTAGACCCTAACTGTTCTGGGATGATTCTTTACAATAGCTTAACATTTTATTTGAAATTTGCCTTTTTTAATTGATTTTTTTAAGGTTGTTTGCTTTTAAGACCTTGTTAAGTTTGCTGCTATTGTTGAAATTGAAAAAAAAAATACATCTACGTTCTTGGGTTTATGTGCATGGATTGTTGCAGAGATGGATTTTTATCATTTTGAACGTGGCCAGGACTAATTTGTCATCTGTAAAAATGAGGGGGAAGAAGAAGTGTTTAGTTGTGGTCCTGTTAAAGCCGTCCAATCTAATGATGATGCAGGGATTAAACTGATGCTGCTTTCCACCAATAAAGAGAACCAGAGCCACAGTTTGACCCAATCAGAGCAGAGCAGGGCGGGGCCTGCTGTCTGGTTCACATTGAACCTGAGTGAGCAGCAGTGACAAACTGCTCACCTGCAGCAAACCAAGGAGAACGCACCGCTACCCTAAGAGAACTACCCGCCCCTTCATGAAGGTGATGACATGTAATAAATTAATCAACGTCTACGTATTAAACATACGTTTTTGCACATGACCAGTTCACAGCAGCCAGGGAAGATACCAGAACTGATAAACCATCACCTCCTCCTTCCACACTGCTCCTTGACGTCCCGGGACTTTTGTATCTAAAATCTAACTTTGTATTAAACATTAATGTGTTCAGAGTGTCGTCATCGTTGTACAGGCATGTGCAACCTGCACACATGACCAAACTCCGGGTCCGAGAGAGAGACAGAGACGTGCACCACCGCAGGAGCATTCAGCCTGTTGAGTTTCTCTCACAGCGAGAGAAACTGTTTCTGCTACTTTTGTTTTTCTAAATAAATATTAGCACTAAAAGATGAATATTTATATGCCCCAGATTATAGTAGAGATGTGATAAATGTAATTCAGTAAATGATCAAATATGAAAAATAAATGGTATTAAATGACTACATGAGCCAAAATAATGTAAATATAATCCCTTTGAATGAAATAATAATTTTAGGGAAGAACTCTGTCAGTCTGGGAAAAAAAAAACAATCTCTTGGGGTAGAAAAAAATTGTCAAAATATTTTTTTCTGCTTTAATCCATATATGTGTCCAGCTTCTTGGTGCCACAGCTATAGAGGACAAGCTGCAGGAAGGTGTCCCAGAAACCATCGCTCTCCTCACTCTGGCCAACATTAAGATCTGGGTTCTCACTGGAGACA
>NC_056502.1:18252492-18253445 GCF_014905685.2 Nematolebias whitei
ATAGTTGGACTTGCGAACCCTGGCCTCATGAAATTTTGTCCGACTGGATATCTTTAAATTATAATTGAATTCCCCTGCTCTAATGAGTGCAAGGAAGCGGCTAATAAGGTAACCTCTGTAAATTTAAGTTAAATCCATCCTTCCATTATCTGTCACTTATTCCTGAGTCGGGTCGCGGGGGCAGCAGCTTGAGCAGGAAGGCCCATGAAGGACATGTCTTTCCACAGCCACCTCTTCCATCTCTTCTGGGAGGACTCCAAGGTCAGCCGAGAGACATCATCACTCCAGGGTCTTCCCATGCATGTCCTTCCAGTTGGACATGACTGGAAAGCCTTCCTAAGGAGCCGTCATGGGGACATCCTTACCAGATGCCTGAACTGAAGCTAAATCTTGCATGTAAAAGTTTCGTCCACTATTTGCTATCTTTTTTTTTCCTTTATTTTCCTCCACACAGAAACAGCCGTCAACATAGGTTACTCGTGTAAGATGTTGACAGACGATATGTCCGAAGTGTTCATCATCAGCGGACACACCGTTCAGAGCGTTCGACAAGAACTCAGGTCAGTCTGGTTTTATTTTTCATCTGATTCTGTTTGTGTACATGTCAGTGTTTCCCCTACCATTATACAAGCGGGGCGCCACGCTCCATCAACAGAACCGAGTGTCCCGTCTACCGAACCCCACTCCCCACCCCCAACCACCTGTCGGCACTGACGTAACGCTAAACTAGCGGCTCGCAATGCAGGTGCACTAGCTAAAAATCTAAAGGCTGCCTCTTTCTTCATGTTGAACCCTCACGTTGAATGCACCCCTGCCACTCGAAAACTGTCAGTGCAAACAGCGCGCGGCTGTCTCTCTGTCTCTGTGTCTCTGTCTCTGTGTCTCTGTCTCTGTCATATCTCTAAAACTGTTGGTTTAAACAGCGCGCTGCGCAGCTTAGGACAAGTCTCCGT
>NC_056502.1:18253545-18305898 GCF_014905685.2 Nematolebias whitei
AAAATCACGGATGAGATGAGCGCCTCGCCATGGCAAGTTATCTAGGGGAAACGCTGCATGTTATAATTCACATGGAACCCTTGTGTGAAACGAGACAGGGCTTAATTCACTTTAGTTGGAATTGCAACACAATATGTCTAAAGACATCTTAATATCCACAAATAAATAAATATGCATGTTTAAATATATATGAGTGTGTGTACGAGTGTAGTTTGTGCATGATGAGTGAGAAGTTGTGATACCGCTGTGATTTTTAACAGCTGAGTGAAAATCACCCGAGTGCTCAGTTTGTGTAAGAACACCATCAGTTTCTGTTTCTGAGAGGACCCAAAATGCAGACAGACGAGCAAGAAAATAATTGAACCAAAAGACTAGTAAAAAATTAATTGCTGACATTGCAGCAAAAATACTACAGAACTAAAACACAACAACAGAAGAATACCTCAGGGATCCAGGGGGAGAGAGAATAAATATATATATATTGGGTGGGGTGATTACCGAGTGAGTGCAGCCGGGTTAATTAACAGGTGTTAATTAAAACTCAACAGTCACGTAAACATGATGGTCAAATCCTGTTTTTTTCAGCTGAGACGGCTGTCTAAGCTGAAGCCTATACTCTCCAAAAATAACCTTGAGACAGTGATCCACGCCTTCATAACATCTAGGCTTGATTACTGCAATTCACTTCTGTTTGGAATCAGTCAGTCCTCCATTGCTCGTCTACAACTGGTCCAAAATGCTGCAGCCCGATTTTTAACTGGTACAGGCTATAGAGAGCACATCACGCCAGTTTTGGCCTCCCTGCACTGGCTACCCATTCACCTTCGGATCCATTTCAAAATCCTCATGTATGTTTTCAAATCACTGAACAGTTCCGCCCCATCCTATCTCACTGATCTTCTGCAGCCATATGTCCCACCGCGCTCTCTGAGGTCAGCAGACCAGATGCTTCTCTCAGTCCCAGAAACCCGTCGTAAGCTCAGGGGTGACAGGGCTTTCTCTGTTGCAGGTCCACGACTGTGGAATGAGTTGCCACTGAGTGTCCGGCAGGCTCCCACACTCTCAGTCTTTAAGTCTCGCTTGAAGACCCACTTCTATTCTCTTGCCTTTAACACGTTGTGATTTGTTTTGGTCCGGTCTGTTCTCTACTCTGTTGGCCATTTTAGTTAGCTTCTGCTGCTATTTGTATCTGTATTTCTATTTTATGTTTTCCTGTCTGCTGTGCATGTTTGGTTCTTTTGTACAGCACTTTGGTTGGCCTTGTTGCTGTTTTAAGTGCTATATAAATAAATTGGTATGGTAGGTGTATAAAAAGCTAGGAAAACCACTAAATACAAAAAATAAAATAAAAATTTGAACACATATGTTATGAAGTACACCTCCCTCCCCCAACAAAAAACAAGCCAACCCCCCCCCCCCCACACACACACACACACACACACACACCATGACAAAATCTAAGTGTTGCCACAAAAATGTTACAAAAACCTGGTGCAAAAAATAAATATTTTAGGGAGGTCCTGTTTTTTTCAGTATTATGACTCCAAACCACAGTTGGCTCCAGAGTAATTACAAAAACAAGTCTCCCTAAAGTTCAGGCGTGATAAACAAAAACAACAAACAACAACAAAAAATATACTTGTAAAAAGATGAGTTCTAGTGTTTTCCCTTTTTCTTCAAACAAGTCCCGCTGATGTGGAGTTTCTTTTCTTCCAGGAAGGCGAGGGAAAGGATGATTGAGCTGTCCCGTTCCAGAGATGGAGGAAAAAGTGAAGGGATGGAGGGATGGGTAGAGGCATGCTTCACGGAGAACGGGTTCAGAGAAGGGCAAGAAGGAGACGATACGGCAAAAGGAGGAGGAGGAGGAGGAGGAGAAGGGAAACAGGTTCATGGTTCTTCTTTTCCTTCACCTCCCTCAAGCTTCATGGACAGCATCTCTGGAGAGTTTGGCCTCGTGATCAGCGGTCACAGTTTGGTAAGAAAACACAAATTCATACATGAAACAAACAGGGGTTATCAATAATAAAGCATGAAATGAAATTAATTCTTCTTTTTCCTCCAATGCTTCTGTTTTGGAACTAGAAATCATAATTTTTCTAATTAAACCTCCTGTCCTGTCCTCTGATAGGCTCATGCACTTGAAGCGGACATGGAGGCAGAGTTTGTGTCAACAGCTTGTGCGTGCAAAGCGGTTATCTGCTGCAGAGTCACGCCGCTGCAGAAAGCTCAGGTGGTGGAGCTCATCAAAAAACACAAGAAGGCCGTCACTCTGGCTGTAGGAGACGGCGCTAACGACATTAGCATGATCAAAAGTGAGTTGCATGGAGGTTTGTGGGCGGTATGGTGGCTCAGCTGGTAGAGCTCTTGTCTCTCAGCGAGAAGGTTTTCAGATCAAATCCAAGCCAGGGGCCTTTCTGGGTGGAGTTTGCATGATCTCTCCGTGCATGCGTGGGTTTGCTCCGGGTACACTGGTTTCCTCCCACAGACCAAAAACATGCATGTTAGGCTGATTGGTAACTCTAAATTGTCCCTAGGTGTGAGTGAGAGAGTGAATTGTTGTTTGTTTTGTTTGACTCTGTCCCTGTGATGGACTGGAGACCCGTCCAGGGTGTCCCCCTGTCTCTTGTATGGTGACTACTGAATATGGACACCAGTGACCCCTGCAACACAAAAAGTAAGAAGCGGGTAAAGATAGTACAGTAGATGGATGGATGGATGAAGGTTAGGAAGAGAGAAGTGTCGTGAGGAGCGGATACCTTTAAGCAATGGAAACTTTCAGCAAAAGTGTTTGTAGAAGTCGATGTTGCCTGTTGTGACGGAGACTGTGTTGAAATGATTGTTGCACCGATTGAAATGTCTTCACAGACAGAGTCTGAGCTTTTGTAACACCTTCTGACCTGCAGGTTGGCGTCCTCCTCCTTACAAATGGATTTGGTGATAAATATAACTTAAACTTAAGATTTCTTTTAAAAAAATGCACTTTTAAAACAATTATAAATTGTGCTGGCTTGTTGTATTAAACACAACTGGTTTATTTCTAACAACAAAGCAAATTTAGTGGAAACAAAATGAAAGCATGTTATAAAAACAGCTTGGTTGGTTTTCTTCTGCTATTCACTAAGTGTTGCATCATTTTTGTGTTTTTGTCTGTTCACATGCATGTTTAAATAATAACTTAATTAAGAAGTGCAAAGCACAGAAGTAAAAACATAATTAAACAAAAGTGCATTCTGAGTGTTGCGACAGTGTTTGATAACTGAAGTGGTGGATCCTGTTTTATTTGGGTTGTATTTCTTTCCACTGGGGAAGTTAAATCTTGATTAGTAACAGGGAAGGCATATTTCAGTGATTCATTCAGGAATACAGTAAATTTAGTTTAAGATGTTTACCACCGCTAAAAACATCAAGAAAAGAAAGGTGAACATAGAGCTGATGCAAGAAAACATCCATCCATTATCTTTTACCCGCTTCTTCCATTTTGGGTCACGAGGCTCGCCAGTGCCCATGTCCAGCAATCACTGTGCGAGGGGCGGGGTACACCCTGGACAGGTCTCCAGTCCATCACAGGGACACATAGAGACAAACGAGACAAACAACCATTCACTCTCTCACTCACACCTAGGGACAATTTAGAGTTACCAATCAGTCTAACATGCATGTTTTTAGTCTGTGGGAGGAAACTGGAGTACCAGGAGAAAACCCACGCATGCACAGAGAGAACATGCAAACTCCACCCAGGAAGGCCCCTGGACCAGGATTTGAACTAGCAACCTTCTCGCTGTGAGGCAGCAGCTCTACCAGTTGTGCCACCATGCTGCCCTGCAAGAAAACAAACAAACAAAAAAATTAAAAATGTTTTTGTTAATGTTTATGGATTCTAAAATAAGTGCCCCTCTGTAAAACTTTATTTTTTCAAGTTTAAAGACAAATTTTGGGGGTTTCTATGGTAAATACATTTTTTAAAGGTTTTCTTATAAACATCAAAGTTCATGCTCAACAATCCAGGTACAAATTCTACAAAGTTCAGTCAGGTCATCTGGATGGTTCCTTTTTTTTTTTTTTGCTGAGATGTTTCGTCCTTCATCCAAAGGACTTCTTCAGTCCGAGGAGACACAAACAAACTGGAGTTCCACAAGCACCAACTCCTATAGTGGAAAAAACAGTTTGCTGGTGATAAGATGGTTTCTGGCGCCTTCCCTCTCCCCCATCAGCTCCTTCTAAGGCAGCCGTGCCAAAATGGTTCAAAACACCACAAAAAAATTCCCACTATGGGAGTCGGTGCTTGTGGAACTCCAGTTTTTTGTGTCTCCTCAGACTGAATAAGTTCTTTGGATGAAGGATGAAACATTGCAGCAAAAAAATAAACCGTCAAAATGACCTGAATGAACATTGTTGGATTTGTACCTGGATTATTGAGCATGAATGTTGGTGTTTTCTTATAAAGTGTAGGTTAAATCTTTTGGAGTGGGGTTTAGTGGGTAGTTTTATGAACAATTATCTTACCTGTTGTAGATTGCTCTTTCAGTGACCTGTTTGGAGAAACAAAACCTAATCTCGATCAGCTTGTTGAGCTAATGACTAGTTTAACTAGGACAAGCAATTCAAGACCAACGTGGATTTCTGACATTTTAAAACATTCATTCAACCTTTATTTAGACAGGTAAATCCCATTGAGCCTCGAGGACTCATTTACAAGAGAGACCTGATTTCAACAAAGAAAGATGACAACAATGGACAACAGCAACAACAATAAACAATTATAAAAAGTCATACTGCAGTTTTTTTTTTTTTAACAAATAGGATGGCTAAAAGGAAAAGGTAACAACAACCAAAAAACAGCTAGATTCTAAGGCGAATGTAGAAAATTAAAAACAGGAACATGTCTGCATTGGTCCCTGCCAGGAATCCAACAGAATCTTAAAGCCACTTAGAGAGGTCAAGGTCGAGAGCTTCAAATCTTATTGTAAGATATTCCAGGAAACAGGAGCAGAGTAGGAGAAGGCCCTTTTGCCTAGTTCAGTCCTCATTGAGGGAACACTGCAGGTAACAATGTCCTGAGAGCGCACTCTGTAGCTGCACTCACGCAGAAACATGTAGGAGGAGATGTATGAAGGCAGCAGACCAAGAAGTGATTTAAAGATGAAAATGTACCAGTGAGAGAGTCTACGTGAAGTTAATGATGTCCAGTTAACCAGTGAATACAGGGTGCAGTGATGGGTACGATAATCACAGCCAGTTATGAATCTTAGTGCACCATGATAGACAGTATCCAACATCTGCAGGGTTCTTGTAGGAGCGTTCATGTAAATAATGTCACCATAATCAATGGAGGGAAGGAAAGTCACAGATACAAGGCGTTTTCTAGCATTCAGGGTTAGACAGGATCTGTTTCTGAAAAAGAAACCCAGTTTAACTTTCAGTTTCTTTACCAAGTTTTCCACATGGAGCTTAAAAGAGAGATGTGAGTCGACCAAGATACCCAAATATTTATAGGAATCAACAAACTCAATGGGGATACCATTTGAGGATAAAATCGGAGGAAGAACTGCTGGGACCAACTTCCTATTTGAAAAAGCATCCCTTTGGTTTTGTCGGCATTTAGGACAAGTTTGAGGCGGAACAAATCTGTCTGAATGTAGTTGAATGCAGATTTCAAAAGCTGGAAAGCCTTAGCAACAGTTTTAGCTCGACAATAAACAACTGTGTCATCAGCATAGAAATGTATGGATGCATTAGGGATGTTTTTACCTACATTATGTATGTAGATTGTAAAGAGGGTGGGTCCTAAGACTGAGCCTTGTGGTACACCATTGTTAACTGTTAAATAACTGGAGGAAGTACCATTATGTTGAACACATTGCCTCCGGTCTGAAAGATAGTTAGAGAACCAACCAATGGTGTGTTCTGAGAAACCGATTTCTGAGAGTTTATGACACAAGATGTTATGATCCACAGTGTCAAAAGCTTTAGACAGGTCTAAGAAAAGTGCAGCACAATAATCCTTAGCATCCAGTGCTTCAACAACGTCATTAAGAACCTTCAGTGAAGCAGCGGTTGTGTTGTGTTGTTTCCTGAAACCAGATTGATGTGGAGGTAAGATGTTAAATGAGTCCAGGTAATTTTTGATTTGAGAGTTTATCAGTTTTTCTAGAACCTTGGCTAAAATGCAGAGTTTAGAGATTGGTCGATAGTTGTTCAGTGAGGTGGGGTCACCTCCCTTCAGCAAAGGAAGAACAAAGGCTGTTTTCCAAGTGTCTGGGATGGAGTTTTGTCTTATGGAGAGATTGAAGATGTGGGTCACAGGGACTGTGATGATATGAGCAGCCAGCCTTAAGAAATAAGGTGGAAGTTCATCTGGACCTGCAGATTTTTTAGGGTCAAGATCTTTTAACAGTTTATTGACCTCACTGACTGAGAATGGAGAAAAAGAGAATGTGTGATTAACTGAGGATTGACTTGTAGGAGGGATTTGATTTGTAGAAGTTTGGTTATTAAGTGAAGTGGCTGATCTTCCATTAGTAACTGTGTCAAATAAAGAACTAGAAGCAACAAAATGTTTGTTGAAACAGTTCAGGATCTCGTGGGTTTTTTTGACACAGGAACAGAGTTAACGAGAAGTTGTGATGGGAGGTCAGATGATTGGGGGGTGCCTGAGAGAGATATGATGGTTTTCCAGAATCTGTTAGGGTCATTTAGATTTTTGGAGGTCTGAGATAAGAAATAGTTGCGTTTTGCTGCTTTGACAGCAGTTGTGCATTTTAAAACAGCTGCAATCTCAAATATTTCAGTGCTTCGTGTGAACATTATTTTGTCAGTCTTTAACTTTTTGTCATGTTGGCGTTACACAATTTTTTTTGTCAGGTATATTATGGTTTTCCTGCCAGAAGTGCCCCAGACAACACCACAAGTGCTACATCTAGCTGCCGCTGCCACTATTTGTTCTTGCAGATAACAACAGAAGTCAATGTTAATTAAACTGTATAATGTGAAAATGAAAGCTACGTAAAAAAAATTAAACAGTGTTTATATGAACCACTATAGAATTACTGAGACTGGAGTTGTTTTAAGATGTCAGCAAGGCCCATTGGCTTTGTCCTGCTTGGCGGAGTTTCTGTTTTTAAATCCAGTCAGAATTAAACTCTGCTTCTCCAAGCTGAGGTCATTGAAAGAGCAATCTACAACAGGTAAGATGCTAATTGTTTATAACCTTTTAACATAATCCCACTTCAAAGACTCACAACTATCTCCTTGATGAATTAAAGCTGAAAATGATTACATTGTGGGCACGGTGACTCAGCTGGTAAAGCTGTTGCTTCTCAGCGAGAAGTCATTGGATCAAATCCTGGCTGGGGGCCTTTCTGGGTGAAGTTTGCATGTTCTCTCCGTGCATGCGTGGGTTTACTCCGGGTACTTAGGTTTCCTCCCACAGACCAAAAACATACATGTTAGGCTGACTGGTAACTCTAAACTGTCCATAAGTGTGAGTGAGAGAGTGAATGGTTGTTTGTCTCATTTGTCTCTGTGTGTCCCTGTGATGGACTGGAGACCTGTCCAGGTTTTCCCTGCCTCTCGTAAAGTGACTGCTGGATATGGGCACCAGTGACCCCGGTGACTCGAAAAGAAAGAAGCAGGAAAAGATAATGGATGGATGAATTATTAGATTATTTCACTGAAGACTTAAAGGCTGAAGTTAATGACGACACGTGGGTACAAGCAGTTAATAAAACTGGTGCTCATTCTTTTACAGAATGTTGCCACGTGCTTTGTTGCCCTAAATTTTATTTTTGACACTTTAAAATGAAGAAATTGTATTCATTGTTAAGAGTATAGTTTTCTCAAATTTCTGGGGTGGCCAAAGATCAATCTATAGTGGCTAAAGCCACCATTGTCCACCCCCTGGCTCCGCCATTGCACCTGGTTGGGGATAGAATGGCTCCCTCCACTCACCAAGATCTGCCACTCTGCACCACCTGGCCAACAGAAAACAACACTACCTCTGTTCTTACACACCGTGTAACTCCTACCCACCTGAATGTCTTCGACAAAAAACATTAAGGTTTACTTGCATTCCCTGTTTAATTCTAGTCCAGAAAAACACTCAGCTTGAAGTCTACAAACATTCACTATTCACTCAGTGACGGGGGACGTCTTGTTCTGGTTTGAGTTGACTTTTTAATTTTCTTCGCCTCCCTTCTCGTCTCCTTCAGGTGCTCATATTGGAGTCGGTATCTCCGGTCAGGAGGGGATCCAGGCTGTGCTGGCCAGCGATTACTCCTTCGCCCAATTCCGCTTCCTCCAGCGCCTCCTGCTGGTCCACGGTCGCTGGTCCTACTTGCGCATGTGCCGGTTCCTTTGCTACTTCTTCTACAAGAACTTTGCCTTCACTATGGTGCACTTCTGGTTTGGCTTCTTCTGTGGCTTTTCTGCTCAGGTCAGAACATGACATCCAGAATCAGGGCGGCGGGGTTATAATTGGGGTTTTGACTGTTTGTCTGTCTCTGTCTCTGTCTTTGTCTGTTGTCTGCTCTTGTTGTAGACGGTGTATGATCAGTACTTCATCACACTCTACAACATTGTGTTCACCTCCCTCCCTGTGCTGGCCATGGGGATATTTGACCAGGTCTTTTCAGTTCTTTGCTTGGCAAAATCATAAATTTGTCACTTTCTTGTACTCAGCACATTGGTTTTTGAATGGAGCCTTCAGGATGAGGTTGTGAACTTTCAATTTTAATGCTTTTTTATTTTATTTAGTTTTTTACAAAAGCATTGCATGAGGTGTCACCAAATCACACAAATGTTTTTACACATTTCATTCATTTCTTGTGGTTGGAGTAGTCTAGCGTGAGTAAGGCTTCTGTTCTGGTTTAGGTTAGGTATGCTTATGTTTGCATTTTGCTCAAACCACTATGCCACTTAGCTTGGCTGTTGTCAGTCTGGAATCTTATTTTAGCCCATAAACTTTTTCATTTCTCCTTTTTTTAATTTGCAGGATGTTGCAGATCAGAGAAGTCTGGAATGTCCTAAGTTGTACGAGCCCGGTCAGCTCAATCTCCTCTTCAACAAGAAAGAGTTTTTCATCTGCATCACTCAGGGCATCTACACGTCCGTGGTGCTTTTTTTTGTCCCCTACGCCGTCCTGTCCAATGCCACTCAGAGCAGCGGTGTGCCGCTCGCTGACTACCAGACATTTGCCGTCACCACGGCGACCGCCCTGGTCATTGTAGTCAGTGTACAGGTAATCTTACTCTGTCTGTTTTTGATTAATTTGTTTCAAATTGTGCATTTAACGTTGGTTACAAAAGCATTCGACCCTCTTGACATCATTTCTATTTTACAAATACTTCAAATTAATGAAGTTAAATGTGAAAATGTGTTTATTCTTCATGACCAAACGGCTTCTGCTCCTTTAGGTTGGATAAGTGCAGCTTGTGTCCAACTATCTTTAAATCTCACCGGAGATTCTCTGTTAGATTTGGTCTAGACTTTGACTGGACCATTCCTAGCCATTTGCTCCTAACCCACTGTAGCTGTGTGTTTAAGGTCATTGTCCAGCTGGAAAGGAAACCTCCGCTTAGTCACTGGAAGACTTTTCTTTCAAGCATTTCTGTATTTTGCTTCATCCATCTTTCAGTTTTAATGTCCCTGCTGATAAAACCAAATCATCTCCACAGCATGATACTGTCGCCACCATGCTTCCGTGTAAGGATGTTGTTCACAGCAGGATGGGAGGTGATAGATTTGCCTTAGGTTTGATGTTGTTCTTGTTGGCCCAGATGTTTGAGTTTGGTCTCATCTGACCACAGCACCTTCCTCCACATGTTGGAGGATGAAACACCAAAACATCCACCTTTTTTTTTTTTCTTCAAGCGACTCATTTTCTTGGCCACTCTTTCAAGAATCCCAGCTCTCCAGTTTTAATATTGGGAATTTTTAAAACTAATCATGATCTGTACTTCTCCATAATTTTGTTTCTGACCTGCATGAAGAGTTCCTTGGTCTTCATGCTGTCTCTTGCTTGGTGGTAGACTTGGTTTTAGAGGTGTTGAACTTGGGGGTGGGGCGATGTTAGACCAGGTATACATCATTTTAGACTTAGATTTCTTACAAAAATGAGTTCATACGAGTTAATTTTCCCCATTTAACTTTATAAATCTGGAGTATTTTTAGATAATTATTGTCTTTAATCAAATTAAAAATCTGTTACCTTCCAAGTTAAAGGGGACAAAAGCGAAATCTTATCAAGAGGGTTGACTACCTTTACGTCCCACTGTGTTCCTGTTTTCTTACGCCTGTTTGATTTTGCAGATCGCTCTCGACACAGGCTTCTGGACAGTTATTAACCACGTGTTTGTGTGGGGCTCTCTGGGTTCTTATTTCACCATCATGTTTGCGTTGCACAGCCAGACCCTCTTCAGGATCTTTCCCAACCAGTTCCACTTTGTAGGTCGGTCTCCTGCTTTATGTTTATTTATTTTTTACAACTCAAACAAACCTCAATTAAATAAAAGTTTTATTCATGGTATTTATGAGCCCTCAAATTAGTTATAGCTAAGTTATAGCTAAAGTAAAGTTGTGATTTTAGTCACTGGCCTGAAAAAGTAGAACATTAAAAAAAATTAATCCAAACAATGTGCTTCTGTTTGTGTCTGCGTCTACGTTTGTGAGTACAGGTTGTGCCCAGAACACACTATTGCAGCCAGTCGTGTGGTTAACTATTGCACTAGCGACAGCAATCTGCATAGTTCCAGTTATGGCATGTCGCTTCCTCAAGCTGGACCTAAAGCCTCAGCTCTCAGACATGGTAAGAAGACAAAGACTTGACACGAGCGTGTCTCTGTTGCAACATGTCGCTGTTTTCCCAGCATGCTTGTTTCAAAGAGCCCACAGACAATGATTAACGTAATGCAAAGAAACTATTCCAAAGTGTGTTTGTGTGTAAGAGTGCACTTAGCGTCACAGGTCTCATGCACTGAACTACACTGCAACTATTGATCTAACCAGTGTAACTTAATGGCATGAGGTGCTGTCAGTAAATGAGTTTTCTGGTGAGTTCATGGCCTCCGTCAGTCAGCCAACTGAAGCTGCTGTCCAGGTGGTGCGAGGAAATTAATTTTCTAATTTACATAAAGATTCTCTACAGTTAAAAAAAGTCTGGAGTTTTGATGAGATTCCTGGCTATAAATAAAAATAGCACTTAAAGCAACATGCAAAGCACCCCACGGGCCCAAGAGAATATAAACTATTTCTCCAAGCACTGGATAAACGTGAGACGGTTTTATGTTATTTTTAAGCGTGCTCATCCAACTTTCTATTTTTATTCTTCCGTTGCTGTCAGGATTTTATCTTGCTGTCCCTCTCGCAGCTTTAAAAATCATTAAAAAAACATCCAAACCTCCATATTGGTGAGGAATAGTATGCTATGACATTTTGGTGACAGTTGGACTTTTGGTGGTTGTATGGCATAAACAAAATTCACAAAAATTTTCCCCATAGGCAACAATGAGGGAATTGTCTTACAAGGTTAAATCAGATCCTCTGGACGGATTCTTGTTTCCGTATCTTAGAATCCGTCCAGAAGATCTGACTTAACCTTGTTAGATTTTTCTACCTGGATTATTGAGCAGCATCAGGACAAAGGGGGAATTGATTGAACAGATAATAAAACAGCCCTTCTTGGCGCTACATAACTAGGTAGGAACATCATTTAAAGTTCAAACAGGTCAAAGAAAGTTGGACTTTACACGGCCGAAATGGCATTTTGCTGTCTTTAAAATTTCAAACCACAATCAGTTTAATGATTTTTGAAATTTTATGTCAGAATGTTCAGCGTAAGTGACGATTCTTTTAACTTGTCACGTTTCGTACATAAACTTAACTTTTCTAGGTTGTCAGTAAATATATTAAAAAATAAATTCCCGTGTTTTGTGTGTGTCTTCAGGTGCGTCACACTCAGTTGGTGCGGCAGAGGAGGAGGAAGCCGCCAGGTTGTGGTATCGGAGGGGCTTGGCGTGGCGCCGGCAGTGTCCCTGAGAGCCGCTTCGGCGCCCGCGGTGGCTCCCGGAGGTCAGGCTATGCCTTCGCCCACCAAGAAGGCTTTGGAGAGCTGATCACGTCAGGAAAAAACATGAGACTCTCCTCTCTGGGCCTGGCCAGCTTTGCCTCCAGGCACAGCTCGAGCTGGATCGAAACCCTCCGTAGGAAGAAAAATACTCACACTCCTCCCAGCACCTCCGAGAACTGCAGCCCGGCGCCCAGACATGCTTCCAGGATGGTTCCACCACTTTCAAACTCTTCATCTGTTCTGGGCGGCTCACAGGAAGCGCAGATCGAGGAGGAGACGGTCACAGAAGCAGGTCAGAACATTCGAGCTGTCCCCGCTGTGCTCACACAGCCAGCAGCTTCTGGGTCAGCTCAGGCCTCTCCTGCTGAGAACATCCCCTCTGCCGCTGTGAGGTCAGACTCACCAGGAGGCTGGATGCTCTCCTTTGGAACTGTGCAGGTCAGCTCGCTCTCTTCAAATCATTTTTAAATTTCACCTTGCACTTGTTCTATCTGCATGGCTTTAAACGTGCACGTTTAATCATCGTTCTCGCCCTGTTTGACAGGAAGCTCTGTTTGGCTGGAAGGCTGCTGCAGCTCGTCCAACTGCGTCCAGCAAACAGGGCTCTCCACGTGCTGCCATGGAAACCAGCCAGACTGAGTAAAACCGATGCAAAAGGTAGAAGAATCCCATGTTTGCAGCCAGATTTTTGCACACGTGCGCATTGTGGAGAAAGACTGAGCCGAGTACGCAGACAACAACACGGGTCTCTTCTCCCAAAATAAACAGATTTCATCAGTCAGAAGAGGAAGCAGCACATTCTAATTATTTGAACTTTCCCGACAGTAAATTCATATTTTTAGTGGTGGCATAATTAGTTTGAAACTTGCTGTTTATGGAGAGCTTTGAAAAAGAAGAAGCAGAACAAGCTAATACATTGTTTCTGCGTTTTACAGCTAAACAAATAAATGTTTTACTGATAAACAAAGGGGCAAAAAGAGTGAGCGTTACCTGTCAAAGTTTTCTCTGTTGAAAAACTTGTGTTAAGTTCTCAATGAGAACGCTCTTTAATTTACAGAAAACTGCTACGAGGTCGGTGTTCCTGTTTTCTCATTGGCATGCTGTGTTTTGATTCTGTAGCTACTTTCTGCATCATATTGATGTGTTTATAACAGCACCTTCAATGATGCTTTACATGCTTTAATTTGAAATTTAGGCTTTTATTTTTACGGTGTGATATTGGTCGGTGCCTCATGCCTCTTAAAAACGTCAGAAAGAAATAAAACAAACTTCCAGCTGTTTGTTTTTGTTCAAAATTATGTGATAGTCAATTCATGAGTATTCAAAGGTTGGTTTGTCTAAATAAATTAATGAAAAACGTTATTTTATGAGTGGTCGTTTGTGCCATTTCATGCTGTAAACATTCGCTTTGTGGTTTTTTTAACACAAAAAAGGGTGACGTGTCCTATTATCACACATTCATTTTCATTTATGGATTGTTGTGTTAATGCTTATCAAGCATTCACACTATTGTGATCCTGTTTATATATTATTCTTATAGTTACTATCCCTGTTCCATATGTTTTGGGGCGTCTATCGCATCCTGCAGTTTTCAAGCTATTTCAACAATTCATAAATCAAAACGTTCAGCTCGTTCAGGAGAAGGGTACTTTGACTTTTGGTATTGGTGCAACTTTAGCTTTTTGAGATATTTAGCCTTTTCTGCCATTTTTTCTCATAGAAAATGAATTGAGCTCATTTTACATCCTTCAGGTCTTGAGATCTGTTTACAACCTTTTACTGCTCCTTTCACAGTCTGTTCTGGTTCAGCTTCTTTCAGCTTCCTTTGCAAATTTAAACTTTTTTTCAGCAATTTTTTTTCATTTAGCCTTTATTTATCCAGGTAGACTCATTGAGCCACGAGAACTCATTTTCAAGAGAGACCTGTTTAGGGAGCAGATGGGGGTTAAGGGCCTTGCTCATGGGCCCAGAGTGGGGCGAATGAGGATGGGGGCAAGTGTGGGTGCTTCACCTACCCCACCCACATTTTTTTTGTTGATGTTGTCGGTACCGGGGCGTGAGCCGGCGATCTTCCGATCACAGGCCCACCTTCTCTAGCCTCTGCACCACCATTCCCCCGCTAATTTCAGCTTTTTCCTCTCTCTCTTTTGTGCTCCTTTCATGTTTGTGCTTCTTCTAACTTCTTTCTGTTAATTTCAGCTTGTTATCAAAAACACAAAGTTTGTTTTCTCAGTCATCCAGGTATATAACAACAAAAAAGGTTGAATCATGTCATCTGGACTTCGTTTTTTTTGTTAAAAAGAAACGTTTCGCCCCTCATCCAAGAGGCTTCGTCAGTCTGAGGCCTAGCCATCTGGTATTACCCAGAAGCCACCCTGACTCTTGTGTTTCAAGCCTGCCTCAGATACCCCTGAAGTCTGGCCTTTTCACTAATGGTTTCAAAAACACAAAGTTTGTTTTCTCAGCCATCCAGGTATATAACAACAAAAAAGGTTGAATCATGTCATCTGGACTTCGTTTTTTTTTGTTAAAACTTTGTTAAACAGATGACATGATTCAACCTTTTTTGTTCAGCTTGTTATGTTCCCTTCAGCTTATTTCTGCAAGTTTCAGCTATGATTTAGCTGTTTTACACTAATTTTAGAATTTCCAGCTAACTCACTTTTTTTTTTTTTTTTTACACTTGTTTCAATGTTTTTCAGTCTAATTCAGCAAAAATATACTTTCTCAACTTCTTTCTGGTAATTTAAGTTTCTTTTTGCTTTTTTAGCTACCTTTCAGTTGATTTTTGCTAATTTCAGCGTTTTCAGATCATTTCCACTTTTTTGTGTTAATTTCTGCTTCTTTCAGCCTAATTGGCCACAATTGTGCTCTCTTCAGGTCTTTCTGGTAATTTGTTTCTTTCTGCTGTTTCAGCTACTTTTCAGCTATTTCTGGGTAATTTAAGCTTTTTTGAGCTAATTTACTCATTTTTATGCTCATTTCTGCTTATTTAAACCAAATTCAGCAAATATGTGTCCTTTCTGCTTTCTTCTTTAAGTTAAGCTTGTTCTTCCATTTCAGCTACAGCTCAGCATGTTTTTTTTTAGCTAATTTCAGCTGTTTTTCAGCAAGTTCTTCAGCAATAAGCATTCACACTGCATTTCACAGGAGACACAATTTCTCTAGTTTTACATATAAGTTTAATTTTCTTACAAATGTCATCAGAACCAGAATCAGAATGCTTTTATCCTTGCACAGTGAAGTACAACAACATTACTTTCCGTACAGCCGTCCTAAAGACGGACAGAAGTGTACAGGGGGCTGCAGCGTCTAAGATGCACTGCCCCTGTTGCTTAGGTAAGAAAAGGGGAAGAAATAATCATAATCAGTCATAATAATAATAGTCATAAATTAGTCATAATCAGATCCTTGTTGGGATTAAGTAAATATTATGTAAATTAACCATATACACCTTCTATATGAATCTGCTGTTAAACATCCTTCAGATCAAAAAAATGTTGATTTGATTTCTGCAAAATTTGTGGAAAACTTGAGGATTTACAAATTTTGCTCAGATCAGCTCTTTGTGGAGCCATGCATCTGTGGATAGAACAATAAAAATAAATTACAAAAAGGATAACATATTTTACAAATGCAGATATGAGTTCATGCAGCCGTCAAAGTTTAAAGCAGCCAAATGAGGCAGAAAGAGAGGTGAAAGAGACAAATAAAACTTTAGAAATTATTATTTTTTTTTTAATTTCACTAAGTTTAACCACAAAAACTCCTCAGGGATATTTTGAGTTTATCATGTGCACTATCACCTTCTACTACTTTTTATATCATTTTTGAACATTTCCAGCCAACATCCCTTCATTTGCTGTATTATATGATTCCAAAATACCTGTGAAAACATAATGGTCCACGTGTGTATGACACATTCTGAACAGACAGAAAATGGTAGAGCAGCTCTAAGGGGGTTTTATTTCGACGCTGAGGAGGATTTCCTCTGTGTAACGGCGCTGAACAGGGGGAAGAGCTCTGGGATTTCACAATAACGGGTCTTACGGACAGCAGGCTGCTGCGGCCAGAGAAACTTGGCTTTAATTATCTCGTCTGCGGTGGAACTCAGTCGTTCTTCGGCTTTTGAAGGTGCAAACGAGAGTGAAGACTCTGCAGCTGTTATTGCTGTGCAAGTGATGATTTAAAGTGATGATTTGAGGAACTTTTGAAAGGAAAGACGGCCGGCAAAAATGGTTATTTTTCTGCCTTTTCTGATTCTTGTTCTGCGCATTCTGCCGATTTGCAGCATATTTGAGGGAACCTGTCCCAGAAAAGGTGAGCGATCTGAGAATACATCTAAATTAAATTGGTGAATGCTTTTACATCCTCTAAGGATGTTTTTTTTTTTTTTATCTTGGTAACAAGTTTATTTAGAAAAAAAAGTATGTTCAATTGTAGTAAAACTGAATAAAACTCGAGCACCATTTATTAGTCAGTTTTATTAGCGTGTAGCAAGAATTTAAAGAGTTAGAAAACTTAATATAACTGATTTTATTAGCATTATTGACATTTTGAGTCATTTACCCAAATCAATCAATTTTAGATTATCTACAGTTTTGTCTTACGTTGTTCCTGGTAATAGTTTTTATTTTATTTAGTGTTAATTTGTTTTATTTCAAGGAAAACATGTATTTAACTGGTTGTGTTTATTGATTTGAACTCATTCTATCACGGTTTTAATTTGCCAACAGCTTTCTTTAGTTTGCAGTAGAGAATCTGCACCTTTTTAGTTTTTATTACTCTGAATTATTTAGATACATCTTAAGCTAAATTCTATTTGAAAATGAAAACACTGAAACCAATCTATATACTGTCATTTGCACAGTTCAGGCCAAAGGTTTGTTGAATTAATGGGCAAAGTCTGTCTGATATTAGTTAAAGTCTGGAAAGCAGGCAGTGAACGAACGAGCAAATAAAAAAAATCTGAAGTTTGTTTTGAGTTATAATCAGATTTTTGAGTTCTGGGCAGAATCAAAGCAGATCAGGGGAACTGTTTATGTAAATTGAAATGATACGAAGGGGGTTAAACTTTGGGTAGAAGAGAAACTGTGTAGGCGAGATGCGTATTAAAAGAGGAAGTTTCAAAGGAGTGGGTAATTTTTGTTATGCAACATTGAATCCTATGTGAGCTGTGCCTAGTCAACAGTGACTGAAGAAGTCCCAGACAGCACGCTCAAAACACCTTTGCACTCACAAGCGAGGACAGCCTGCAGTATCCACAATGTTTGTTTGGTTCTGTGTGCAGATCCTCCCCCAGGTGTGCTGGTTGTGTCCTCTGGTAGCAGGCTGGTTCTGACCTGCGACGGCGATGTGAAGGTAAACGAAGCAAAGGTCATCCTGACCAGCTCCATCTGCAACAAAAAGAGGCCCGCTCCAGTCAGAACCCCAGCCCAAAGAGTCCCAAGCAGACGGCCGGCCTCAACTCTGCAGAACACTGAGGCAGGCGTGAGCTCAGACCTCAGACACTCAGACACAGGAAGACACGCCGTCTCTCCTGACACCGTCCACCCAACCTCCGTCAGCAGAACCACAACAGGTGGATCAGACTGGGAGGAGGAGAACGATGATGGTGATCGTGAAGATGAGGAAGAAGGGAGCAGGGTAACGAGAGGCATCAGGGCGAGACATCAGTGGAAGTGGAACAAACTGCCAGAGAAGAAACGAGACAGGAACTGGGGACAAAACCCAGTTATCAGTCATGAAGATTTTCTGTCTCTTGCTTCGGTGAGACCGACAGACGCGGGGAAATACGCTTGTTATCGCCAAGGAGAAGAAAGCTTTGCTGTCAAAGTCTTTGTTGCAGGTGAGTTTCAGTGGGGGGGCGTGGCTAAAGGTGGGCCTGCCAGTACCAAGGGCTCAAATCCAATCAAATGGCCTATTTCAGAGCTATTCAACTGGAGGCCCGGGGACAAATCAGGCCCACAGATGAACTCAGGTTGGTCCACCAGTGGCTTCATTTTAAATAAAACTAGATTTTAATCCATAAAACAAACTAACTTAATGACAATAACTGCTGGATGTCTGGCCCCTGAGCTCTTGGCTTTCAGTAACTGTGGCCCCCTGAGCGACTCAGTTGAATAGCCCTGGACTATTGGCTTTTTTTTCTTGCTTCTTTGAGGACAACTCAGTCACTTTTACAGATATTGACCTTAAAGTTGACGTGCCAGCAGCTGAGCCTGATCACTGACAGACTGTGCAGATATTTGTTTAAAATGGCATTTGGAGTCATGTTTGTCTGTTAGCAAAACTTCTCATGAATCGCTGGAAGGACTTTAATGAAACTTTCAGAAAGTAATTATCAGATGGAAACCTATAACTGATTGTTGTTTGGAGATGATCCAATTCAAAATGACCACCGCAGTTAATCCACATTAGCCAACACAATAATGGCTATAACTCAGATGAATTGACAAATGCTGATCTACAAATTGACGTGGAAGTTGCTGAGGGTCATTCACAACACATACTCTGAGCGCAACATCTAGCCATACATTTAGATTGTGCATGTTATTGTCAAGATTTGACCGAAATGGTTACAACTCAAGATGATCTTAGTCTAACGCTCAGGCGTTAGACTTTTCATTTGTATTCTAAACACAGTTTCTAAAGATGACAGGGGGCACGTACAAACTAATGTTTTTCATCTTTAATATATTTCACTGTCAATGTGAATCAAATGAAAATCAAATGTAAACACATGTAAATCAAAGATTTTTTTAAGTTACAAAGTGAAAACAGCTAAAGTTGTGCTCAGTAGCTTTATGAGTTGTTGTCATCATAACACTGCCTCTTTGGTAAAGTAAATGCATCTTTAAAAAAAAAACACTAGTTTTATGAGTAAAGAAAAGTTTTGAGCCATTGCTTGTGTTTTGTACCCCAGATCCTCCTGAGAGTCCGAGTCTGTCCTGCTACAAAAAGTCACCCAGCAGTAAAATTCGCTGTGAATGGAAGCCTCAGAAACCCGTCTTAAAGCATCCGGACTGTTACCTGATTTTAAAAAAAGGGTAAGGATACAGCATGTGTAATCACTTCCAAAATATACATTTTTTTAAGCTGTACAAGAGGTACTTGTGAACCACGGTTGACCAAATACACAGCCTGCTGTGTAGGAACCAAAAATGATAAATGATCATATAAAAATTGGTAAATGGTAAACGGACCCGGCTACTCAACTCTCCCATGAAACTATTTAAACAAATAAAATGACAAAGGTGTCCAGTTCATCAGCCGAAATCATAAAGTGAAATGTTTCTCAAATCTGTGTGCGTTTCCTTCAAACAACCAACCCATTGTTTGAGCTATTGTATTTTTCAGACCGGATTATAAGGTGCATTAAGTGAAGCAAAACAGTCAGATAAGTCAAACTTTATTCAACTCATTCACAATAAAATCGGTTCGAGATCAGTAAGCACAACCAGAGTTAATACATAAGGTGCACCTGATTATAAGTCTCACAGTCGATTTTTGAGAAAATTAAAGGATTTTAAGTGCGCCTTAAAGTCAGAAAAATATGGTACTTTAACATTATTTTAAACACAAACTGAGATTTAGAAGACACTAAAAGTCTCATTTGATTTTCATTCCTTTCATGTTTTGTAAAAAGTTAAATTTGTTGTAGTTAAAAATGCATTCTGTTTTTCAGCACGTTTTGAGGAGTTCAGACGTCTTCAATTAACTAATAAACAAAATTACCTTATAAATGGACATGAGCTCTAAAATTAATCATGTTTAATGTTTTTACCTCAAAAATGTTACTGCAAAAAACTTTTGTCATTAAAAGTTAATATTTGTTTACCTCCATCCATCTATGTTCATCTATGATTGGGTCACAGAGGCAACAGGTCCTGGAGGGAAACCCAGACTCCCCCACTCCCCAGTTGAGGCATTCCCAGACCAGAGAGGATGCAGAATCCTTTCTCTGAGTTCTAGATCTGCACCAGGACTTCTCCAGAAAACATCCATCCTAATCAGATGCTTGAACCACCTCAGCTGACTCCTTTCGATGCAGAGGAGCAGGGCTCTCCTCCGAGCTCCCCCCACATTATGAAGCTCCTCCCCCTTTCTCTAAAGCTGATTCCGGCCCCCCTGCAGAGGGAGCACATTTCGGTTGCTTGTATCTGAGCTGTTGTTCTTTGGGTCCTAATCCAGACCTTAAATCTATCCGTACTTTAGTTTAAACTGATTTTTGTAAAATGAAGTTCCTCGACACAGAGTTTGTACCTTTTTTTGTCAAATCAACTAAATGTGGCTCACTGCTTTCTGTATGTTTTTGCGTCTTATTCATTTTTCTGTGCGGCTTCATTCATTTTTGTATTTTTGTCTTTGTCTTTCATCTCTCAGTGAAACAACAGAGCAGGTCCCCTGCTCGTACTCTTCCCAGCACTCTCAGTGTTGGTGCGCTCTGGAGCACAACGAAGACGAGCAGAGAACCCTTCACGTGGCCTCCCTGTGCGTTACGAGCATCCTGGGCAACGCCACCAGCCCCCCGTCATTTTTCAAGCCCCTGAATATTTGTAAGTGGATGTTCCGCTGCTCAGCTGTTTGACTCAAAATGAGCTTCTGGTCAGCTCAAGCTGTTCCTTCCTCCTCTATTAGTGAAGCCTGACCCCCCATCAAACATATCGGCCCACCAAGAGGAGGGCCACGAGAGAAGGTTGAAGGTCTCCTGGAACTTACCGCGTTCCTGGAAGCGGCAGGATGACTTCTACGACCTCATTTATGAGCTCAGATACAGACCTTTGACATCAGCGCATGAACAAGTTGGTTAGCCCGTCAAACAATCTGGTCTGAAATTATTAAATCATCTGCCACTGCTCAATAAAGACTGTTTTGTGTGTCTGCATGCTTGCAGGTAGATAAGATAAAAAGCCAGCGCTCATACATTATCACCAACACTCTGCCTGGTGAGGAGTATCTGATTCAGCTCCGACTCAAAGAAGAATATGACGGTCAGTGGAGTGAGTGGAGTTCACCGCTTTATGCCAGGAGTTGGACGGGTAAATATTAATGCACACACATGTTTAAATCAAGCTGTCACTTTAGGATAAAGAACAGGTGCCTCCCAGTTCAGAGGGGCCCTGGTGGATAAATCAGATCATTTATTAACTCCTTGATATACTTATGTCACTTTGGACGCAGACTATATTTTTGACAACCTGACTTCTGGTTCCTTCTTGCACAAGTGGGTTTTCCCAAGAAACTGTGGCCATAAATAACCCGTAACCTGCATCGCTTCTTGTTTCACTTCCTCCATAAATAAATGTACATTACCATGCACAGCGTACATTCAGAGTCCCGGACACATAGTCTTCTTTGTGTCTTGATGGGTTTTTTTTTTACTTTATTTTTAAATTATAAAAATGGCTGATGATTTCACATTTTAGAAGGAAAGTAAAACCTTGTTCAGGGGTCATTTTTTAAGTGGAAAATACTTTCTTTTTTTTTATGCTTGGAAAAAAGTAGAATGATGTATGTCCTTTGAGCTTGTATTTAAAACAAACACAAATACCTTCAAATCTAACTTCACAGTGGTTCCCAACCCTGGTCCCTGAGGAACACCACCCTGCATGTTTTAGCTGTTTCCCTGCTTCAGCACACATGATTCAGTGGTTTGATTACTTCCCCAAGTTCTGCCGGAGCCTGTTAATCACCAAATCATTCAAATCAGGTGTGTCAAAGCAGGGAAACAGCTAAAACATGCAGGATGGTGTTCCTCAAGGACCAGGGTTGGGAACCACTGCTTTAACAGATATAAGAAAGTGGACTCGATCATAAGGCTCCTGATGCTCCGGGTTGTTGAGAGTCAAAAGTAGTCGAAACTTCCTACGCTTGAGCTGCAGCTCTGTGTTGTTCCAAGTTTTTATTTCCTCAGTTCCTGTCACTTCTGTCTAATTTTAATAGAAAAGTAAAAACAAGCTGCAGAGAGCATGTGGGCGCTACTCTGGTTTACATTTAGGCAGATAATTTGAAGGCTGTCGAGTCAACATTTGGATCATGATTTCTGAACAAATGCATTCAAGTGTTTATTTTCAAACCAGCTGTGCCTCTTGTAAAAGCTAATTGGAGTATAATATGTTGAATATGTCATGGCATATAAGAGACAGGAAAACCCAGCTTGTTGATATCTAACAATTTATTACAAAAAATAAAAATTTAAAATGTCGAGCAGATTGTCCCAGGGATACAACAGATGGTAGAATCTGTCTGGCCTCAGATTGTCAGAAACTGCTCATTACAAAGTTATCAGTGAGACCAAACAACACTATTAGTCTCGTCACAAGTGGAAGGACTTAGTGGGCTGCAAGGCCCGACATTGAACTGTGAACAGATATGCACCAAACAGGGCAATTCTGTTACATCTAATGAGGACATATCAAAGAGCCTGTCAATATTTTATCAGTGAGTCTCATTTTTCTATGACAAAATGATCTACAGGATTTTATAAACTATCAAAAACAGGTACAAAGACCGTCCTAAAAGTGACTGCAGGATTTGGAGATATAAACTGTACTATCTGTATTGATTAACCTTTTTATTTAACCAAGCAAATCCCATTGAGATCACAGATCTCTTTTGCAAGGGAGGCCTGGGCCTGAAGGCAGACTAGTGGGAGGAAACTGGAGTACCTGGAGAAAACCCACGCAAGCATGAGAAGAACATGCAAACTCCACCCCAGATCCAACCGGGGATTGAACGCAGGACGTTCTTGCTGTGACGCAACAGTGTAAACCACTGAGCCATTGTGCTGCCAATACCATAATATCAATATTAATATTTTTTAAAGGTTCACAGAACTTAGCTAAACTGGAGAAACTGCATTTCCTGCTAAAATGCATTGTGAATGTTGATTGCTAAATGAGTTTTGCTGAAAGCTGCTGAAGAAATTGGAACCAGGCTAAAAAGGTTTTGTTGCTGGTAATGCCAGTTGAATTAGCTGAAAGCAAGAAAATTAAAGCAGAAAGCAGAAGAAAATCTGCAGAAATGAGCAGAATAAGCTGAATAAATAATCTGTAATTAGCAAAAAAAAGACTGAAATCAGCAACAAAAAAAGAAAATGTTGAAATTAAAATAAGTAGCTGAAAATGTTTTTAAAAAGTTGAAATTAGCAGAAACAGGCTAAAAAAAATAAAGGCTCAAATTAGCAGAGGAAACACTAAAAAGTTACTGAAAAGGCAGAAAAATGCTGAACTTAGCAGAAAAAAGCTCAAAGGACAATAAAACGCTCAAATTAGCAGCAAGAAGCTGAAAGGATCAAGAAAATAGCTGAAAAGGACGAAGCAGAACTGTTAGAACCTGGGGCAAACCCAGTCACCTGTAACTAAATGTGGGCAACCCTCAAGCAGCCACGGAGTCAATGGATATGTGTTCAACAGTGAGTTTATTTACAATTGTGCATATTATTGTTGACCAGTTTGAGTCTTAGCAAACTTCAGGGTGAGCCCAAGCCAAAACAACAAACAAGACAAACTATCACTACTGTTTTTCTCATACCTAAAAAAATTAATTTACCAAAATACACGTCTCTTACCTTAACTAAGCAAACAAAGTCAGGAGAAAATGTCTTGAAAATCAAATGGCAGCTCACCCCTACAAACTCTTCACAAAACTAACTAATTGATCTGACAATAATGATTGACAGCAATGACAGAAAAATGATCTCAACAGAGTGAAAGCTTTATAAGGACTCACACTATAAACATTTCCAGTCTTTTGTTTTTCTAATTATTTAAAAGAAGTTATATCTAACTATTAGAGGTAGTTCAGATTTGTTGGAGCGAGTTTCTGTGTAGTAGACTTTTCCTGCAGTGGACCGCTGTCAGATCAATCTCAGAATCGCAAAATCACAAGGAGATTCTCTCCGGAGTGTCAAGCTAATGTTACATAGTGGTTTGTAGCTGTTAAAAGCAAACTTCCTTAATCTAAAACAACCCCCCCCCCCCCACACACACACACACACACACACACACACACTCTCACGCACTAATTTTGTAGTGGTTTTAGCAAAACCCAACGCTGAGGACTGTGGATTTTTACTTCACGTTTCTTTTTGCATCAGATACTTCTTCTGTGTTTAACACAGAGCATTTTGCAGAACATGTTTCACACAAATGTGTTGCAACAACCCACACATTATGTTCCAGCACAGCCAATTCTCAGTGTAAACAATCATGGCCAGTCAGAATCAGAATAAGCTTTATTATCATTGCACTGAGATACAACGAGAACATGTACATACAGTCGTCCGAAAGATGGACGTAGTGCACAAAGATGCTGCTGATTAGCACGGCCCTCTTATTCTTCCTCAGAATAATATTTTACTTAGATGAGAAAAGGGAAGAAAACATGAGGAGAGACGGTACAAAAAAAAGATCTCTCACTTCGTGTTCTAGACAGGGCACGAAGTGAGGCATCAAAAAAACCTACCACAGCAAAGCAACATAAACAGACGTTATACATGAACATATAGGCAGTGAAGACATTGAATTTTAAGGGAAGGTTGTAGCATAGTCCAGAACACCCCCCCCCCCCCCCCCCCAGCCATTGTCCAGATAAGAGGTGTTATTTTTCATCAGCTCAGCTGAGGTTCCGTCTCATGTCCACGGCCTTGGGGAAGGGAGGAGTGAAGAGACAGATCTTTGTTTTTATTAAACATGCCAGGAGGAGTTGAGATAAGTCCGCTGTCAACGCCACAGTTTGGATCAGGCAGAACTCATGAAGTGACGTTTCTGCCTTTTAAAGTCTCGCTAGTACATTTCTCTGATGGTGACTCCAAACAACCGAATTGATTCCTTACGCTGAAAGTCGAGCTCACAGCTTTCAGTGTAAACAACCATGGCCAGTCCTCGGGGTAAACAACTATCCGATGCAAATGATCCAACACTCTACAACAGATATCACTGTTAAATATCTGATGTTCAGGTAAGATGTTGATTACTCAGACCTGTTCTGTAGGAACTCACTTAAGTAAAATCTGAACTAACACTATAAATGAACTCTCTAGGACACACATTGGAATTTTTGGGTAAATATTGTGTAATGTTTCCTTCTGGACCAGTGGCTCTCAGCTGGTCCACCATCACGTCACCCCTTAACGATGAGCCGTCAACCCAAACTTTCAACTTCTCAAATTTACTGAATGACGAGATGGTTCAGTTAGAACCTGAGATAGAACATAATATTCCAGTACAAAAATAAAATAAAATAAGACAAAAAAATACCTAAGAGATGTAACGATAAACTGGCCAGCAAGTGATGATGCTAGAGGAGGAAGTGTTTTGTCTTACACTCAAGTGGCTGCATTTTAATTTCAACCTAAACACTTCAGCCTTTTTTTTTTTTTTTTTTTAATTTGCACATTTTTATTGATGATTTTTCCATACAAGTGTACATACAGATTTTACAATATTTTCTTTTTCCAGATGTTCCATACATATCATCCAAGAAAGTCTGCACATAACATCTGTAACTGCCTCAGACATAACAACTCTGCTAGTCTAGATAATATCCAATCATTTCCTTGTTAACAACAACAACAAAAAAAAGAAAAAAAAAACAAAACAAAAAAAAACAGAACAAAACTGTACGTAAACTATTTGCAGCCTGTAGCTCTAAGGGTTCCTGTAACCACACTATTAAACAATAAAGTCTGATCTCCAGGATGAAACAAAACCCCGCCAATTTTCCCAATAATTCCTAAATTTTCCAGGTTCTAATCTGATGGAAAAAGTCAGCCTTTCCATAATATAAATATTATGCATTATGTCAACCCAATCTTCCCTCTTGGGAGCTTCTGCCTTCAGCCATTTCCTAGTAATGGCTTTTTTGCTTGCTACCAACATAACCCTATACATATATCTATCGCCTGCTCTTGTGATCCTTTCCATCCCTCTTCCCATGTACAGATCCTCAAATGTAAGTGGAATATTCACCCCCAGTACCTTATCCATACAAGTCTTTACATCCCGCCAATAGGGTACCATGAAGGCACAATCCCAAAATACATGGAAGTGCCCTGCTCTGTCTTTTCCACACTGCCTCCAGCATCTCGTATCTTGATATTTTCTTTGTGCTGGTGTACTAAAATATCTTACAATATTCTTCCATCCAAACTCTCTCCACGAAAGGGAACAAGATGTTTTCCACTGTTCCCCACATATCTCCTCCCAGTTCTCCTGTGAGAGCCCACAATTAGCATCTTTTTCCCATCTTGCTTTTATGTATATTGTATCACTCTTCTTCAAATTTTCCAATTCTGTATACAGTTTTGAAATTATTTTCTTTCCCAAATTTGATTCATATGCTGAAATAAACATCTTAATTATACCAGATTGAATCTCAATTAAATTTGCCCTTCTTAGTAGTTCCTCCGTATAATGCCTCAATTGTAAGTACCTGTAGAAATCCTTGTTGTTTAATTCATATTTGTTCTTTATTTCTTCAAAGCTTTGTATAGTATTTTTCTTAACCATCTCCCAGATTATCTTTGGACCCTTTTCCCATTTACTAAATGTTTTGTCTGTTACATTAGGTTTAAAATCTGAGTCATGAGCTATCCACCTTAGTACTCTACCCTGCTCTGTCAACCCATATTTAACGATAATTTTATTCCATATGTCAAGAGATAATCCTAGCCATGGATTTGATTCCTTCCTGAGGTGTTTTCTCAATTTGTTATCATTTATTATGGCTTGTAGAGGAATCTTGGGTGACATGGCGCATTCTATATCTTTCCATTTTGCAGAATATAATGGATTACATATGTTCAGTAGAGTACTCAACTGTGCTGCAATATAGTAGCTCTTCAGACAGGGTAAGGCTAGCCCCCCCTTATCCTTCGATAACTGCAAAGTTCTGAATCTGACCCGTGGTTTCCTTCCTTGCCAAATGAATCTCGATATAATTTTATCCCATTCTGCAAATTCTTTATCCGTCACCTCAACTGGGAGAGATGTAAATAAATACAGTAACCTTGGCAACACATTTGTTTTAATCATTTCTACTCTTGACACTAAGCTTGTAAAGGGGATTAGACTCCACCTTCCCATATCTGACTTTATTCTCGACACCAAGGGGCTAAAGTTTAAAGATTTTAGTTCAGATAAGTCATGGGACAGAAACACTCCGAGGTATTTCAGAGAATTTGACTGCCAATCCCAACTAAATGTGTTTTTAATGAATTGGTCAGGTGAATAGTTGAAAGAAAGAACCTGGGTCTTTTTTGTGTTTAATTTGTAACCTGACATCAGCCCAAATTCATCCATTATACTAATTAGTGCTGGAAGTGACGTGCCTGGTTGAGATAGGTAAATTAAAACATCATCTGCAAATAATGCTATCTTTTGTTCCCCTCCGTCCATACATATACCCTTTATATTTCCGTTTTGTTTTATCCATTGGCTTAAAGGTTCTAAATATATTGCAAACAGCAGTGGGCTAATTGAGCAGCCTTGGCGGCATCCTCGATGTAATCTAAATGTTTCTGAAAGGCTCCCATTAATTTTGACCCTAGCTGTGGGTTGGTAATATAGTGCTTGAATAATTTTGATAAATGTTTTGTTAAAACCAAATTGTTCTACCACCTTATATAGGAAGTCCCACCTGACCGAGTCAAAAGCTTTTTCTGCGTCTAATCCCAATATTACCGCTTCTGTTCTTGTTTTAATAATCTTTTGCATTACCAGCAATGTGCGCCTAATATTATCCTTTGTCTGTCTTTTCTTTATAAATCCTGTTTGGTCTAAATCAATTATGTCCGGCAGAATTACCTCTAGTCGTCTAGCCATAATTGCTGTAAATATTCTATAGTCTAAATTTAGGACGCTAACTGGTCTATAGTTGGCACAGTCTAATTGATCTTTTCTTTCCTTTGGAATAACCGCAATAAAAGCTTCCCTCCATGACCTTGGTGTCTCTCCCTCTTTTAAGACCCAATTAAACGTATTTTTTAGCAAGGGGATCAACGGTTTTCTTAGCAATTTATAAAATTCCGACGGGTAACCATCTGTCCCCGGAGCCTTGTTGGTTTTCAATCTTGAAATTTCTGAGTCTATTTCTTCTTCTGTAATCTCCTTTGTTAATATACGATTTTGATCTTCCGTTATTCTTGGTAAATTCAGAGATTCCAATAATGTCTGTATTTGATTATCATTATTAATTTCTGCTTGTGAATATAATTTTTTATAATAGTTTTCAAAACAATTCTGAATCTCTTCTGTCTTATATTTGATCAAGTTAGAGGAGTCCCTAATTTTGAAAATATTATTATTTGCCACTTGCTTTTTCATTCTATAAGCTAGTAATTTAGCTGATTTACCTCCTCCTTCGTAATACCTTTGTTTTGTGTACAGAAGGTTTTTTTTTATTTCATCTTCCAAAATGCAGTTTATCTCCGTTTGTATTCTTTTAATTTCTTGAGATCTTTTTTCATCCAGAGAGAAGTTTTTGTGTTGTTTTTCTAAGTCTTTTAATTCCAATTGTAATTCTCTAAGTTTACCCTGCTTTTGCCTTTTTAAATATGCTGATTTGGCAATTAGCTTCCCACGAAGTACTGCTTTGCATGCATCCCACAGCGTAGCTGGGGATACCGCCCCATTATTATTTTCCTTTACATATATATCAATTTCTTTCGCAAGTTCTTCCTTCATATTCCCCTGTAATAAGCCTGCATTTAGTCTCCACATTGTTGTTTTTGTTTCTGTTGACACTTCCAGGGTGATATATACTGGACTATGATCTGATACATCCCTTACTCCAATGTCACAATTTTCCACTCTGTATCGATCCTTATCATACATAAAGAAATAGTCGATTCTTGAATAAACTGAGTGAGGTGGTGAGAAGTATGTGTAATTTCTGCCTGATGGATTTAGCTCCCTCCAGACATCCATTATTCCCAGTTCTGCCATTAACTCTTTAAATTTTTTGCTAATTACAGATTTTTGCTTCCCACCATCCGAACAATCTAGTTGTGGGTTCAACCTGAGGTTTAAATCTCCACCACATATTATAATGCCTTCTCCCTCAGTTGCCATTAAATCAAACATCTTTCTATAAAAGGACCATTCAGAGCCTGGGGGAGCATACATGTTCAGGATAGTAACCAGTTCTCCTTCTAATCTCCCTTTTATCAGCACGTATCTCCCTTCTTTGTCTATTGTTTCTGACAACTTTTCAAATACAGATTTTCCCGATATAAGGATTGCGACTCCTCTCCTACGGCCTGATTTATAAGATGAGTAAAATACTTGACTATAACCATTTCTCTTTAGCTTCTCATGTTCCTTCGCTGTCAGGTGCGTCTCCTGCAGCAGTGCCACTCCCACCCCCTCCCTTTTCATTTTACCTAATACTTTAGATCTTTTAACTGGGTTGAGCATCCCGTTCACATTAAAAGAGGCCAACTTTAATACCTTTTTCTGTGTTGTCATTTACTCCTTGCGATTCCTTATTTTCCACCTTTTCTGCACCTTGAAGGACCCTTAAGCTACAGATAAACAAAGTAATAATGCACACACAACTGAACATTTTCAAAACTTCCACTGGTGAACTAGTGTCTAACCAAAGAACTTCCAAGAGTGGGGTCTGAACTTTGACCCTTTGTAAGCCGTGATGGAAAGCCTGCCAAAAGGGAATTCCTCTCCCTACCAGAGGGAGTGGGCCCTTCTTATTGCAGTTAGCTTTGTTCATGCTTGCACCACCACCCTAATGTCCACACACACAAAAGGGAGGATGCCCCGACCCTAATGAAAAAAAAAAAAAAAACTCCTTCAGGAAATCCGTAATAAAAAATAATAATTCCGTTATCTTGACCCGATTCATTATTCCCTACGCCCCGGGTTATATTTCCCCTCCAACTTGAATAGACCCATCCAAAAAACAAATATCTTAAATACCTTATTTTAAAAGGCAGTGATCCTTAAATCTCATCCTGACTTCTCCTAAAACCTTGCAATCGTTGTTTGTATCTTTCTATTGTCTCTCTCGGTGTCTGTCCTCCTTTCTTGGCCCCGATGGTCTTCCATGTCAGGCGTCTGATCTTCTCCAAGCTGTTCTCCTCCGGTCTGGTCACCGCCACCTGCAGCCCTCGTTCCGCCATGTCTTTGGTCGCCTCCTCAGCCGTGCTGTAGATCCGAGTCTCTCCCTCATAGAAAACCCGCAGTCTCGCCGGGAATGGCGTCTGGAACCGTATTTTCTTCTCTCGCAGGACTCTTTTCGCCTCTGTGTATTCCTTTCGTTTCTTCAGCACTTCCGGGGCATAGTCATGCTCCAGAAAAACTTTTTTCCCCTCATACATGAATCCTTTCTTCTGCCATGCCTTCTTTAAGATCTCTTCTTTCACCCTGAAGCTCATGAACTTTACCACTATCGATCTCGGTGGTGAGTCCGGGGAGGGTCGCGGCGGCAGAGCCCGGTGGGCTCTCTCTATCTGGAAGGGAAAAGATGGCGGCAGCTCCAGCTTCTCTCTCAGAAGTTTCTCCACAAATTCCGTCATCGATCCAGCGCCATCCTCCGCCCCCTCCTTGAGTCCATGAATCCGTACATTCTCCCTCCTTGAACGTCCCTCCTGATCCACCAACCGTGTTTCGAACCGTTTCTGTAGCTCCAGAAGCTCCATTGCAGCCTCCTCAATGTGCTGCAATCGCTCCTCCGTTTCTTCTATCCGGTTCTCTGCTTTATCAATGCGGCTGTTAGCTACTTTAATCTCCTCCTTAATTCCTTTTAGAGCTTCAGAGTTTTCTTTACGGAAATCTCGCAGTTCCTGGAGAATCGTTTCCAAATTTGCCATGTTAAAGTCGGAACGGGGCTCTGCGGTTTGAGTCTTTACATTCAGCTCCGGGTCCTCTGTTACTTCTTTAGCTGAGTCAGCTAGCTTCAAAGCTACCGCTTCGTTACCGTCGACCTCTCTGTCGTCTAACTCGGGTTTTTGAGACTTTCTGCCGTATTTCCCTCTAGTCATAGTAAATGCCCCTTTTTAAATGTTATATTTCGGACTTTTCGTTGAAAAATTATCAAATTAATCGGGCTTACAAAGATCTGGGTCGAGGAGCTCGCCTTTTAAGCTGCGGCCATGATGGCGTTCCCGGAAGTCCCCCCTTCAGCCTTTTTTTTAACAAAGTCAGCAGTTCTCTAATGCAAATATGAAATAAAAAAGCCCAACTACGGACAATTAGTTTTAAAAAAAACACTCAAAATATATAGGACACATTAAAAGCGTAACAATGTCTTGTGAAAATGATTCAGTCACTTATTCAAGCATTAACCATAAAACTGACACAACAATGAGAAAGTTGCTTTTTTTTTCTCTTACTATATTTTGTTGCCCAGGCAAAGACCTGTGACCCACTGAATACAGGTCTGAGACCCACTTTGTGGTCATGACCCACCAGTTGAGGATCTAGAGTGTGTTTTTGATTTGTTTATGCTCTTGTGTCTCCTCAGCTGAAGTTGTAGAGACTGACTATTCTACGACCACGATGGTGAGAGTTTGAACTGTTAATAAAGCCTCATTTCTACTTTGTTTTGCTCTAATTGTCCTTCATTGTTGATCATTTTGTCTTGTTTTGTTTCTTTTTATCTTGCAGGTTGATTTGTCCACCCTGGAAGACTTGGGCTCTGGTTTACCGGATGATGACTGCCTTGAAGGTAGCGTAGGAGAGAGAGACTGCCACAGTTAGTGCTGAAGCTCCTCTCTGTCTCACTGGGTTTGAACAGGAAACCATGTCTCAACCATAAAAACTGAGAATCAACAACAAGACAGGCCACAGGAGACATGGTTCCAACACCCACTATACCACCGTGCTGTGAAGATTATACATGTTTAAATATTTCTCACAGTTTTCTCCTCTTTTTGCCACAGGTTTTGAAAATGACTCGTGTCTCAACTCAGATGCTCCAGGCAAGATACCACATTATGTGCTTTGGATTTCTGTTTCTTTTGCCTTTTTATCAGCCATCTTTGCAATCTACATTTTCAGGTATTGAAATCTGTGAAATCTGATTTATTTTTATATGTAAACAATGTCCAATCCAATTTAAATTAAATATAGCCAGTAAATTCAAGTACTTGTTAGAAATCACAGCTCAGGCAGTAAAATCAGGCAACATGTTCTCATTTTATTTGTTGTGATTTTTGTTTTATTTCAGACACAAGGACAAATTTGTGTCTAAGCTCCACAAACTTCATGTCATCACCTGGTGTGGTGACTTGTCTCCACCTTCACCCCTTGCCCCAGCAGCCACAAAGGAGGAGACTGTGACGACCTTTCTCCCCCAGCTTTACGAGGAATGCCCGCCAAGTGACATGCAAGAAGAGGATGAAAATGAGGAAGAACAGACTGTGACAGGCAGGATAGAAGCCATGAACTTTAACAACACAAGTTATTTCTTTCTACAGAGTGAGTTGTGAACAAAGACAGACATTTGGACAGCTTTTTACGGGTTGTTTTGCACTTTAGAGCCAAAAATACAGGTGTCAAGGTATAAAAAGGAACTTTTTGAGTGCGCTGAAGGGAAACTCAGGGAACAATTTGTATAGACTGTATATAACATTATGTAACCATTTGTTTTTAAATATGTTTACGTTGTTTGGTTTCTTGGGGGGATTTCTTGCAATCAAGCGTTCTTGATTAAGCTATCAACTGTAATGGCCAGTTTTCTTTCTACCTTGTGTACATATCACTAAAATTTTATCACGTTCATTCTGATGAACACTATCCTGACGGTATTATTCGTATTAAAAGTTTGTTCAGAAAGCTTTTAAAACCAGAGTTTTGCAGCTTCAGGTTCTCTAAGCCAGAGAATATTAAAATTAAAAGTACTCCACCTGTTTGTATTTGTAATTATTTCTATCTTAACACATGTTTTTTTTGTTGTTGTTTTTCCTCCTATAGAAACTACACCTGGACCTGCCATTCTGTGTTTGTTTGTTTCTCCTTCCTGTCCTCTCAAACCCCAGCCAGTCGAAGCAGATGGTCGCTCATCCTGAGCCTGGTTCTGCTGGAGGTTCCTGTTAAAAGGGAGTTTTTCCTTTCCACTGTTGCCTTTGTGCTCGCTCAGGATGGGAGACTGTGACAAATTGCAAATTCAACACTATCTGCTGGCTTCCTTAGACAGATAACCTTTGCTTATCAGCTTAACATATGTGAATGTTTTTGTACAGTGCCCTGAGACGACGTCTGTTGGGACTTGGAGCTAATATGAATAAACTGAAATTAATTTGAATTAAATTGACTGTCACACACTGCCTCTTGTCCAACAGCGCCATCTGGTGGACAATAATGTAACTGCAGCCGGCAAATGCTGATGAAACAAGCCGTTAAACGTTCAGTCTGCATTGAAATTATAGTTTTAATTGCTCCTAAAATTTTGCTTTTACCAAACTTCTATTTCAGACTGGATTTAATTAAAATTCAGCTGAACGCTGCACTCTTCTTCCTGGCTAGCGGTTGCCACCTCGCGGAGCTAGCCGTTAACCGCAGCCGTTTCCATGGCAACATCTCTCGGAGACGATGAACGTTCGTTTGATTTCCAGCTGAACGAACATAGTTTACATTGCACACACTGAGCTGTAAGGTACAAAAACTAGCACAAAAAATGGACCTTGTGGATGGAAAAGGCGTGCTAAGTGCTGAGCAGCAAGAGAAACTGCGACAGTTAAAGGTAATTTCCTCTCCGGTTTTTTGTTTTTTTTAAGCAGCTAACCGCTAACTTTAGCTACTCAGAAACTGCGCGTCAATTTCAAAATGCGTTTTTGTTTTAATTTATAGATGAAGATCAGAACCAACAACGAGAATTATTTGAGAACACACCCTGAAGTAAAGGAAATGCTTGATGAATTTTTAAGGTTTGCTCATTTTTAACGATTATATTGTTTCAGTTTGACTTGGGTGCAAAACAAGAGGTACTGGCGTCCAAGTCCTTGTTAACAAGGACCAAAATTATTTAACTTGTCTTTTACAAGTCAAAACAGAGGGAATTAATTAATTAATTAATTACCAATGTGGTGTCTCAGAGTTCGCAAGTTTGCTTTTAAAGTTGTGCTTATTAAACTATTCTAAATCTGAGACCTTTTATTAAATTAAAAACGATCCAAAAGTTCTGAACTGTACTTACAGTGTCGAAACCATTAAAACAGGTCAAACCAGTTTCACAAATTGAAAAATAAATTACAAAATGACCAAAAGGTGAACAGATCTTCTGTGTTTTACACTAGTGCTGTTTTATTGGTTTTAGTGACATTAAAAGCTTTTAAAAGAGGCTTCATCAGACTTTTCAAACTAGCCTATATGCATCAGCTTTGAAGGGTAAAATGAATAAAAAGCACTTTTTGTATTTGTTTAGCAACCTACTCAATAAAAAAGTGTAAGGACAGATCTTGTTGTGTTTAGTTTACATATGTGACTAATTCCAATCTGTCAAACTAGATGGCCTGAATGTGATTTAACAGTTTATTTCCAAGTAGGATAAAGTCTTAAATCTGTCTGTTTTTGCTAGCTAAACTAAAAATCACTTGCTGAACTAAAATATATGTAATGTATAATATTTCAGACAACAGTTTTCTCTGATAAAGTTCTTTGCCTATTTAAGCTGAATTATTTATTGCTTTTTATGCAGCCTTCCCCTGCATCCATCCATTTTACCCGCTTCTTCCATAGTGGGTCGCGGGGGTCACTGGTGTCCATGTCCAGCCATCACTGTGCGAAAAGCAAGGGACACCCTGGACAGGTTGCAAGTCCATCACAGGGACACATAGAGACAAACAGCCATTCACTCTCTCCCCCTGCCTATTTATTTTATCAGTTTAAATGATATTCTAAGAGCAGAGGAATGCCTGCAGTAAAGCACATTTGGCTGTGAACCTTTAAAAATGATGCATCACAGCAAACACCAGACACCAATTGTTTAGTTAGTCCTCTCCTTTTCTCCTCAAACAGAAAGCTGCTTCTTCAAAAACCGGCTGACGTTTTTCAGTTTGCTGCAGGTGAGTCGAGCACATAAACACACTCACAGGTTTATTTCTGCAGCCCAGAAAGGAAAGTCAGGGATGCAGTCTCGTCCTCTACCACAACTTTACCACTCACCGTTAAATTTATAACCATAAATACTTTTCTGCACCCTGAACCTGAGCTTGATTCCTATCCTCAACCTTAAAAACATCCATCCATCCATTATCTTTTACCCGCTTCTTCCTTTTTTGGGTCGCAGGGGACACTGGTGCCCACGTCCAGCAGTCACTGTGCGAGAGGCAGGGACACCCTAGACAGGTCTCCAGTCCATCACAGGGACACGTAGAGACAAACAACCATTCACTCTCTCACTCACACCTAGGGACAATTTACAGTTACCAGTCAGACTAACATGCATGTTTTGAGTCTGTGGGAGGAAACTGGAGCACCAGGAGAAAACCCACACATGCGCGGAGAGAACATGCAAACTCCACCCAGAAAGGCTCCCGGACGGGGATTTGAACCGGGGACCTGCTCGCTGAGAAGCAGCAGCTCTACCAACTAACAAGTCACTCTAAAATGTAAATGTAAAAATAATACACACTGTCTTTAATATGTTCAAATGTAATCTTTTGCCTCCCTTGTCTTTTCATTCATGTTTACTAACAATTCAATTCAGGTAATTTCTATAGATGCAATTCACAATAGAAATCATCTCAGGGCACTGAACATTATAAAATGCCAATTGCTAAAAGTTGTCTAAGCAAGCCAGCCGATTGTGTTGAATGTTCACTTCGTTGCAGTCTCTCATCTTGAGCAGCACATTGGTGCGAGTGGAAAGGAAAAACTCCCTTTTAACAGTTAAGACTCTGGCAGCAGCATTTTGGATCAACTGAAAACTTATTAAAGAAGTATTTGGACACTGATAATGAAGAATTACAATGATTCAACCTAGAAGTGATAAATGCAGGTGTCTGCTTTTCTTGGTTTTTAATTTGAGAAATATTAAACTGATGGAAGAAAGCCGTCCTGGTAACGTTTTGAATGTGGAGGTTAAGCGACATATCCTGATCAAAAATAACACCACAGTTCTTTAAATGACATTGCTAATGTGTTTAGACAATTTACACAACAATTTAGTTTTAACATGACTGAGAGGGCTGATCGAGTTTGTCAAGAGATTAAGATGCACTGACAGAAAGAACAGACTCTAGCCTTATCATTTAAAGATAATCAGTATAAGAGAATTAGACTAGAACTAATACGAACTAAGACAAAGTCATGAACTAACAGGTGTCACTGAATTTTTTTTTCAGATCACTTCACCAACCTAAACAATCCTACCGGAGCTCTCATGGGAAGACTGAGCGATTCAGAATGAACACCTTCATCATGTGTTAGACTGAACAGCACATGTACATGTTCACTTTTTACAACTGTCATGATTTTAGCTTGTCTATTTTATATGTTGCCAGATTTTTATTGATCTGCCACAGGGTCTGTTGAATGAAACTGATTAAATGTAAACAGAAAAGGATTGCACTGTGATCACGCTACAGGTTGAAATATGTCCACACAGCAGCTTTTTACATGCTTTAACTCTAGTCTGTGTTGTCTTCACGTGTACTCAAGTGTTGCACACATTTATGTCACAATGACGGCTCCTTTAGAAATACGTTTGTAGTGTTCTCACATTTTCTTTTCTTTTTAATGATCAAATAAATTCCAGTACCAGTGAAAACTTCACCCGCCTTCTTTCGTGCCAGAGTTCAACACTAAAATCAACTTATGTTGAGAAATAATTAAGTTTTAGCTGTGACTCAGCTAAACTGGTATTACTGTACATCAGATTTTAGCAAAGCCATTTTTTTGTGTTTTTAACATTGAGTTAGCTGTGACAGCCATTTTTGTGTACGGTAGTTTGACTTCAAAAGATAATCAGTTGTAGATATAATTATTTTCTGCAACTTTCATCAACACTCATCCAGGGGTTCATGGCGTATTTTGGTACCAGACACAGACATATTGTCCACCTTCACCTTTCGGCAGGAGCTGATAATACAAAAAATTATTTTGGTGAAAGTTTAATTGACCTAAAAATAGTTGACCTTTTAATTTTAACTGTCAGAATGGGAGGAAGATCTTTCAGTTATCTTGTGGAACCAACTTCCAGTTTCTGTCTGTGAGGCTGACACATTGTCCAGTTTTAAGACTGAACTTACGACTTTCCTCTTTGATAAATCCTATAGTTAGGGTTGGCTTGTTATGCTGCCTTAAACTTAGACTACTGGAGGACAAATTGACCTCATTTCCTTGAATGAATTGTTAAAATTGAATAGTTTTTAATTGATTCTATTTCTATCAACGTGATTCTTGACCTGCCATTGTGTATCTGTTCCTCTCAAACTCAGTCCATCGAAGCAGATGGCCGCTTGTCCTGATCCTGGTTCTGCTAAAGGTTTCTTCCTCATGAGGGAGTTTTTCTTTCTACTGTCTCCTTCGTGCTTGTTCAAGATGAGAGTTCTGTGATGGAGTTAAATTCAAAGCAGTCTGCTCCTCAGATAAATAATGTTAAATTATTATTTTTATATATGAATGTTTTTGTTCAGTGCCCTGAGATGACTTCTGTTGTGACTTGGCGCTATATAAATAAACAGAGTTTAATTGAATTTTAAATCATTATACATTAAGAAATTATAACTGTTTTATCCTGATGCATGCTCAATAATCCAGGTAGAAAAATCTAAAAAAGTTAAATCTGGTCCTCTGGACATTAAAAAAAAACCAAAACAAAGCAAAACATCAAAAATTGTAGAAACGTTTCGTCTCTCATCCGAGAGACTTCTTCAGTCTGAGGTGCTGTATTCAGCTCAGTCTCTTAAATAGCACCTTCTCAGGGTGGATCAACCAGTTTTGCTGCTGACAACCAAAACCAGCTGATCACATGCTCAAGAAGGACCATCAGCCTAACAATGGGTCATTAGCACACTGATGGCTGTTTACTGTTCACAGAGGGCTGAGTGATACTAGCAATCACAGCATTGTAAGAGGGGGACAGTTGAACCCGGAGGCCTCCACCCCTGTTTAATGATGGACGATTTCTTTTCACAAAGATGGCCTCCTTTACTCCTCTCTCAAACCATCGTTCCTCTCTGTCCAGGATGTGAACATCTTCATCCCTGAAAGAGTGACCGCTGGCCTGGAGATGAGTGTAGACCGCAGAGTCCTGGCCTGATGATGTTGATCTTCTGTGCTGGGCCATCCTTTTGGCCAGTGGCTGTTTAGTTTCCCCGATGTAAGACTGATCACAGCCCTCCTGACACTGAACAGCATACACAACATTACTCTGTTTGTGCCGGGGGACTGGATCTTTGGGATGAACCAGTCTTTGCCGTAATGTATTTTGGGGTTTAAAAGCCACTGGGATGTTATGTTTAGAAAATAAACGTATATATATATACATATATATATTTATATGTATATATATACATATATATATATATATATATGTATATATATATATATGTATATATATTTCAACAAAGAAGAATCCCTCCAGAAGACCTGGTTAGTTTTTTTTTACCTGGATTATTGAACATGCATCGGGATATGTTGAATGGTGTTCTACAAGAACCAAGACTGGACTCAGGGTGGACAGTCATCTTTGTCACCTGCAGGACAGACAAACAGAATAATTGGTTCAGATGTTGAAGGACAAAGTAGTTACAAGTTGTTGTTTTTTTAATGTTAGTGGGGAACTGGAGCGTCCCGGAGAAAACCCCAAAGGGCACAAGGAAAACATGGCAGGTCCACAGTGCAGTAGGGCCTTTATTGTTTTGTGCGTTTGTGCGTCGTTTCGTTTCGCTCTGTGTGTAATTTGTGTGTCAAATTATGTTTAATGGACTGAAGAAGCGTTTTGGAAAAAAGACAAAACATTTCAACAGAGAAGAATCCCTCCAGAGGACCTGACTTAACCTGTTTAGTTTTTTTACCTGGATTATTGAACGTGCATGTTCTACACGAACCAGGACCGACCGGACTCAGGGTGGACGGTCATCTGTGTCACCTGCAGGACAGACAAACAGAACAACTGGTTCAGATGGTGGTGGACAAAGTTGTTGGGTTTTTTTTTTGTGGGGAACCGGAGCATCCCGGAGAAAACTCCAAAGAGCACGTGGAAAACATGTCTGGTCCAAAGTGCAACCCTATTTTTGTAGGGCTTGTATTGTTTTGTGTGTTTGTGCTTCGTTCCATTTTGATTTGTATGTAATTATGTGGACCCTTGTTCTACAGAACCAGAATGGATTGAAGCACAGAACCACGTCCAGATAAAAACCAGAGATTGCTGTATCACACCAAACTCAGGAAATTATGGAGGTTAAAATCTCTGGCACCAAATTGTCTAACCCTCCTGAAGGTTTTTCTTCTCTGTTGACCCTGAACAGCACCTGTGTGTTTCTTGAAGGTTCTTCTCATTATTTAGACTTTCAGTTGAACTTGCTGCTTGATGGCATTCTGTATCGTTGACTTTGACAGAGGCTGGGACACTTCTACTGACTGGGGAATCAGAGCCAGAACCTGAAACCGTGCTGAGACTCACTGTGGGATCCACTAACTCTTCTGAACATTTGGACCAGTTTGTGTGTGGGTAAAAAGAACTGGGACCTGGTTGAGGGCTATTTCTCCCTTCACGATCAGAAGCCAAAGCAGGTTGATCGCTGAGTTGGCATACTTCCATTATTATTATTGCCATGACTAAAGTCCACGTAAGACTTCTTTTTGCATTTAGCAAGATGAGCCATCGTGATGAAGGGATGGTTCAAAGCATCACGTCAGTTCCAGCCTTCACTGCCGCACGTTTCACAGATGTTTATAACTCTGAAATGATAATTCAGCCCCCAGTGTTTCTCACCACCACTGAGGAACTGACATCCCAGTTCAACTCTGTCTGCTTAAAGACTCTGGATCATGTTGCACCTGTTAAAACCAAAAAAATCAAAACTCAGAGCAGAACCTTGGCTGAGTGACGTCACCAAGGCCGTTAGGCAGCAATGTAGAAGGGCGGAACGAAAGTGGAGGAAAGACTGGCTGCAGGTCTCTTTTCAATACTTAAAGAGAGTTGGCACCATTATCAGAAAATAGTGAAAGCTGCAAAATCCAAATACTTCTCTGATATAATTACCTCAAACTCTCACAACCCAAATGTCCTCTTCTCCACCCTAAACTCTGTTCTCAACCTCACTGAACCATCACCTCTGGAAGCCTCGACTGAGCTGTGCGACAACTTCTTACATTTCTTTTTGGAAAAAATTGCGACCACCAGGGCTCTCATTTCCCCTCCAACTCATGACCCATCCATCCCACCTCAGTCTGTAGCTCCATTTGACCATTTTGAACCCATCACTCTATCTTCTCTAGAGCAGGTCATGTGCAGCTTGAAACCTTCTGGCTCCCCCTTTGATGTGGTCCCCCCTCAACTACTAAAGGAGGTTTTTCCCACTCTAGGTCCGTCCATTCTTGATATAGTAAACAGTAGTTTATCCACTGGCGTGGTGCCAAAATCCTTTAAACATGCTGCTGTCCAGCCTCTCCTGAAAAAAAACAAACTTTGACCCTTCAGTCGTATCCAACTTCCGGCCTGTCTCCAAACTCCCATTTGTTTCTAAACTACTGGAGAAAATAGTCGAGTCCCAGTTGAAGTGCTTCCTGGAAGGTCACACCATCTTAGAGCTATTCCAATCTGGCTTTAAACCTCTCCACAGCACTGAAACTGCCCTGCTGAAGGTCTTTAACGACATCTTCAGATCCACAGATACTGATGATTCTGTGCTGCTTGTCCTATTGGACCTCACGGCTGCCTTCGACACCATCGATCATGAGATCCTCATTGCTAGGTTGGAGCAGTGGGTGGGCGTCACAGGGTCAGCCCTCAATTGGTATTCTCTTTATACCTGCGGCTGCTTGGTGCTATTTTCCGGAAACACAACATGCCTTTCCACTTCTATGCCGATGACTGTCAAATTTACTTCCCCTTAAGACACAATGGTACATGCTCGACTCAACCGCTGCTTGACTGCCTGGCTGACATCAGGGACTGGATGGCTTTAAACTTCTTAAGTTTCAATGAAAAGAAGTCTGAAGTCATGTTGTTCCCTCCCAATGACACTATCACAAACCACTGCATCGACCTCTCCGCTCTAACCCTGTCAGAAAAACAAGGAGTCACTAATCTGGGAGTGATAATGGACCCTTCCCTGATACTTAACAATCATGTAAACATGATTGTTAAATCATGTTTCTTCCAACTGAGGCGGCTGTCTAAACTGAAGCCCATATTGTCCAAAAATAACCTGGAGACAGTAATACATGCATTCATTACATCTAGGCCTGATTACTGCAATTCACTCCTGTTTGGTATCAGTCAGACCTCCATTGCACGACTACAACTGGTCCAGAATGCAGCAGCCCGATTTTTAACCAGTACAGGCAAAAGAGTGCACATTACACCAGTTTTGGCCTCACTGCACTTGTTATCAGTTCTTTCGAATCCAGTTCAAAATACTCATGTATGTCTACAAATCACTGAACAGTTCCCCCCCCATCTCTCTGATCTGCTACAACCGTATGTCCCACCACGTTCCCTGAGGTCAGCGGACCAGTTGCTCCTCACAGTTCCAGGAACTTGTCTTAAGCGCAGAGGTGACAGGGCCTTCCCTGTAGCAGGACCAAGACTTTGGAACGAGTTACCTCTGCTTGTCAGACAGGCCCTCTCCCTCTCGGTTTTCAAGTCCTGTTTAAAAACTCACTACTATTGAGTAGCTTTCAACACCAGATGATCTGTGTTTTGATCCTGTACGCTCCACACTGGTTTGTCGTCATTATCTGCATCGTTTTTATGTCTATGTTCTGATTTACCTCATTTTGTATTTTGCTTTGTGTGTTACCTGTTGTTTTGTCTGTGCAGCACTTTGGTTGGCCTTGTCTCTGTTTTAAGTGCTCTATAAATAAAGTGGTATGGTATGGTATGGTATATTAAACTCTGACGTGCGTCATCGTTGCCTGGCCTTTGATACGTTAATGTGACATCACAGGTCCCGGATGTTTTCTGATTTGACGTCTTTCCAAACAAACGTCATCCTGTCATCTTGTTATCAAACAAAAGTGAAGCTTTGTTGCGTCACAGAAGTTCCTGGATGTTTTGGCATCGTTCCAAACCCATCGTTGAGCAGATTCCGGAGGCACGCTCCGTACCATCAGCTCATTTGCGCATGCGCTAAAAGAGCTACTTCCAGGCATAGATATAAACACCGGCCGTAGGTCCGCCATCTTGGAACGGTCGACCGCTCCACTCTGTGTAACCTGTTTGACAGGAGCAATGAAGTATCTGCACGTTTAATCAGTCATAGCTGAATACTAAACTCATTCTCACGACGTTTTCCTCTGTAAATTTTAGGCGTACAGTCATTAAAGCTGAACACATGGATCAGTGTATTTAAATATTCTTGGTGGGGTTAACATTAACACTAATAAAATATTCTTATGACAAGTTTTGCAAAACTCACAGTCACTGATACATTTTTATCAGTGGTGGAGAAAGTCCTCAAACTGTACTTAAGTAAAAGTACAAATAAACAGACAAAAATGTACTCTAGTAAAAGTAGAAGTACCACATTAACGTTTTTACTTAAGTAAAAGTAAATAAGTACTTGCTTTTAAAAATACTTAAAGTATTAAAAGTAAAAGTACTTGCTGAATATATTACCTAATGCAATGGTCTACAATATCATTAAGTGTGCCTACCGTATGTATATTTTCTGTAATGCATTAATAGTGTTGAGTCATTTTAATGAACAATGCTGCAGATAATACATGTTTTTATTGTGTTTACCCTGTGACACAGTTCACACTTGGACTTGTGATTCTTTGTGACCTAATTTCAGGGATGACATGCAGAGTTAAATGCCATTAATCAAAATAAGAAAGAGGAATGATTATACCTTTTGAAAGTTTTTATTTAACACAAAGCGAAACCAATGTGTCATTTTAACTTGAGTAAAAACATTTAGTAAAAGTTGTCTGCCTGAAAACAGAAGCATTAGACCTGACAAAGGAATATCTGATCATTTCAACTCCAGTTTGTCATCAACTCTAGTTAAAATACTGTCTAGTCAATCTCGTAATGGGTCAATAATGAACAATATTTTAACTTCCTGACACCATTTTCAAAACTTGGACCCGAGTGTCGAGTCATAGACATCTCTAGTCTCCTAACATCCATGAACTGACACATTTTAATATTGCAGCAAGAATTTCTTGTTCAAGTTCTGAAGAAGTTGTTTTTCAAAGTTTTTTAAGTCCAGTTTGGCTATTTTGGGAGAGAGGTGTCCTGCTGTACTGAACAGTCTTTCAATAGACTTTCAATAAGGCCATGGGTGGAGCATGTCTTCTGGCTGACTTTCCTCAGTGGAATACATTTTGGGTGTGTCAGCGGTGCTGTGGGTGCACCCAGCTCAATGACATATATACTAGAATATATGTCATTGGCCCAGCTCTTCTTGAAGGTGGGTCTAACATTACCTGCCCACTTTGCAGTGATTCATTGGACCAACTCCCCTCTCGCCATTGGTTACTTTCAAATTAACGAACAAATAAAAAAGTTGCAACGTGAATGTAACTTGTAACACAACACATTATAGAAATGTAGAGTAGTAGAAAGCACATATACTTAATGTAAAATGTAGTGGAGTAAAAGTAAAAAGTACCCATGTTTAACTCTACTTAAGTAAAGTACAGATACACGAAAAGTGTACTTAAGTACAGTAATGAAGTACTTGTACTTAGTTACATCCTACCACTGTTATCATCAAGCTTAATGTTGGCGTCCCTGTTGCCCAGCGGTCATGTTTACCTGCTTTTATCATAAAGGATCTGAGATAAAGTGCTTTGTTTGGTTATGCGACATAATTTGGTTAATACAGGGGCGGATCGCCGTATGTGTAATTTATCAGCTGTGGCTCAGTGGTACTGAGGTGGAGGGCATCTTCAAGTTGGAGGATCGGGGGTTAGATCCCCAGCCCCTGCAGCGTGCCAAAGTGTCCTTGAGCAAGGCAGCGAATGTCCCCACTACCACTGATAAACGTAGTATTTGAGAATTTAAAAGTGTTTTGTATTAAAATCAAAAAATAAAGCCTGTGATGTTTAGAAACCTCATTTACTGTATTGATTCTCATCATTGGGTATCTATTTTATTGTAAAATGAGAAGGCAGTTTTACAGAAAATGAGAACAATGTTATTTCATAATTTTTCCAACAAATGATATCACAGTTACGCATTACTCAGATGTTCTGTCCCATTGTTTCTCCGTCTCTTCTTCCTACCTAACGTGTCACCCAGCTGCTTTAAATAAGCCGGTACAGGTAGACGCCCATCCAGATCAGACCAGACGGAGGCTGGAGAAGAGCTCTCTCTGTCTACACCTTGATTTTTTTATTGCATGTTTTTGTAACGTCTACAAGAAAGAAGACACTTAATTTGTAAGTAATGCCTAATTCATCCATGAATCATTAAGGTTTCTATTTTAGTTGTCTTTGTAAAAAGTTTAAAATGAAAATTTTTGTGTTCAAACCTGTGCAAACACAATATATCTTGTCTACGTGTTATTAATCAATTGGTAAAAGGTAAATGTAGGGATAAAAAGTTGCATCAGCATCATTTTTAGGACAACACAATATTTAAACACATTATTACAATGGTTAGTATTGTGATAATTTGATTCATTTAAATTAGATGTAAAGGAACAGGAAAGCAAGCAAACAAATATCTGTCAAAAGACCAGGATGCAAATCTCCTGAGCAGAAAATGTCACCGTATAAATGTCAGGAAAATGTTCAAACACGGTGCGAAGGATGTCCGTGAGGATAACGAGACCAGTTAATAAAACGTCATTGTACTTTAACTAATCTGTTTTTCAATGCACGTTATCCTCAAAAGTCCTCAAAGTCTCCCTCAGGACGAGTAACTTAGAAGGTTACCAGGGAAGTATCACAGTCACTGAGGAGGAAGTTTATTAAAGAACTTGGAGGTTCCCTACGTGGAGACGGGCTCCATAACAACCAAGCTATATTAAAATGATTAGAGTTCAAATCAAACGATGGAACTGAGTGTCAGACTTAGTTGGTTTGTGTAATAATGTTCACTTTATATAATGTGTCCTGCAGACTGACGTCCCGATGTCTCCAAGAGGAGGACCATGTTTCTTTGTCCTCACTTTGGCCTGTGTTGTCCTGGGTTTGTACCAAACTCTTCCATTCATTTTGCCTCCTTCCTGCTGCGTTAAAGTGTTTACTGATTACAATCTGCTCCAATTTGTCTCATAGCTACTGTCCGCACAGCCGAGCCTCCGGGTGGGATGTCTGCAGATGATGCTTGCTTCGTTGCCAAAAAACTGGTATGAATTTTTCTGAAGGCTAAAGTGAAAAAACATTTTTATTTTAATATAACTTTAAAGTCCATCAAGCTAACTTTGTCATGATGCAAGTTGAAGACACACATTTTCAGTCTAAAGTTCAATTTAACTGAATATATATTGGATAAATTGGTGGAGTGGTGGCGCAGAGGTTGGAGACGGTGGGCCTGTGATCGGAAGGCCGTTGGGTCAACTCCCCGTACTGACAACATAAAAAATGTGGGTGGGAAATGTGAAACATCCACACCTGCCTCCACCCTCATTTGCTCCACTCTGGGTCTTTGAACAAGACCCTTAACCCCCACCATCTGCTCCCCCAGGTGCCCTAGATAGCAGATCTCTGCTCCACACAGAGGGCTGTGGTAGCTCGTTGGTCTGTGGTTGCATCAGGAAGGACACCCGGTGTAAAAACAATTGCCAAGTCTTTGTGCGAGTTATTTCGCTGTGGTGACCCCTGAAGAAGGGAGCAGCCGAAAGAAAAGAAAGAAAAAATATATAGGAATTTATTTCCAGAACTTTCTAGGAATGTATTAGTATCTTCATCACATCTCCACCCTTTAACCACACGGTGTTATTATGACACACGTTTTCTCCACCCGTCTGCAAGATTTCTCAATTATGTCAATTTGTGCATTTATTTTAGTTTTAACCCTAAAGCACCAGGGTGTTTTTCTTTAAATATCACATTATAGAGTTTTAAAGCTCACTCAAGATAACGTTTGTGATGTTTCGTTTGTGACCAAAGAATTTAAACAACTAAATATCTCACCCTAAATGTCTAATCAAGACTTTTCTTTTAATTTTCAGATGATGAAATGCCGTGATAAAGGTGAGAAGATTCTTAATAAGCTTATTTAAGTTAAATTATTCTGTGTATGATTTAAAATCAGATTTAGGTTTTGAACTGATTTGTTTAAGAAGTATATATATATATATATATGCAAATATTTACAATATTAGGCGTATACATGATGTGAAACAAAACAGGCTAAATCCTCTGTAATATGAGTCAGAACTCATGCACAGCAAATAGACCACTCCTGTTTTCATGTTTGTGTGTTCATTGTGCAACATGCAATTAAGAAGATTTGTGGTTACAGGATACCCTGCACCCTCCACGATGCTGTTGAACAGTGTCTTCAATAACAGGTAGTTTTACATCTACTCTCTGGAATCATTAGATGAGCTAAATGGCAGCCGGGCACTGAAATGAAAACAAATCTTGTTCTCATGTAGAGTTCCTCTAACCTTTTAAAAATATTTTTCTCATTTTACAAAACTGTGAGTCAGGCTAAATAGTTCTACATTTCTGAACAAAACATTTGGTTGTAACTGGAACATTAAAAGTTCTCTGTGCTCGATGTGCTTAAAGCTAACTTCCCAAAGTGCTTTTTGCTTGTCTTTTTACTTTATGACTATAGAAACAAAGTTTAGCTATGCCATCACCTAACCTTTTTGTACCTCTCATTGGTTTCTAGTAACCTGGCTGCTGGGAGAATAACCCCTGACCAGTTCATCACCTTTCAGTCCACTTTTCTCCAAGTCCTGAATTCAGTCACTGGGGGCACAAACAAGAATCCACTTGGTCAGCTCGCCATGAATGCCTTTGAAAAGATGGTGTGAACACACACATGCATTACTGACACTGTCAAGTTCATTACAAAACCATGGGATTATGTCACAAAAATCTAATTTAGCAATCCAAGAGAAGAGAAGAAATCTGGGCTCGACCAAGCCCTGTCAGAGCAGGTTTTTACAAACACCAGACCAGGCTGAAGATAAGCAGCTAAGATCATCTTAATACCTGCAGCTGTAGAAATATTTCTGTATGACTAATCTCAGCATGAGCAGCCGTTTTAATCTAACCATGTTAGCTGTCAGTGACTTTACCAGTCATTGTAATATATTCAGAAAGTAAAGTACATAAGACTAGAAACATTGAGTAAGTATGACATTTTTGATCAGGTTGTCTTATTAGGCAACAAAAACTCATTTCAGGATTAAGTGGAGCAAGCTGACAGCACAGAATAAACCTTTGGGGCAATTTATGTGTCACTGCTTTTGTGAAATCAAATCAAACGTAACTAAGTTTGGTCAGGATTACCAAATAAAAACCATCCTAATCCCCTATTTAGGGTTTGTGAAATAGCTCTTTAGTCACATAAGAAATTTCAAAAAGTGTAACAAATTAGTTTACTAGCTTTATCACCAAAAAGGCAATGAGGAGATGTATATGGATGCAGTTAGAGAGGACATGGAGGTAGTTGGAGTGAGGACAGAGGATGCAGAGGACAGAGATGGAGGAGGATGACTCACTGTGGAGACTCCTGAAGAGCAATTGTTTTTGAAAGTATTTGTGGTCAAAATGGTTTTCTTAACATCTTATATTTTCTCTGTCTTTTAGAAAAGCAACACGTGGAACTGCAGTAGTCTCCCCGCCATGATAAAAACAATGAGGGGCTCCTCTGTCAGTAAACTGGATCAAAGCATGTTTCATTTAAGACTTGATGCTGGTTTGTATCAGTTTAACCATCTTTTTCTGTTTCTGCAGAACCTTTCTGTGTGCTACGTGGAAGCATTCATGGCTCCTCTGTCCTGGGCGACTTTGACGTCTCAGAGTGGAAACTGTAACTCAAACGACTACGACACTCTGCTGTTAGCTTCCAGATCTGTGCTGCTAGATGTACCCTCAGCAAGAACACAGCTCCCCGCTAAAGTCGAGAGCCAAAACATGGGGAAGATGTAAGCGTGCTGTGCAGTAACTTTATCCACTGCCTCATATGAACTCTTCTAAAAGCTGAAACTGCTTTTGACTCCAGGATGAACATGCTGAAGGAGATGTACGACACCATGACTGAGGACCAAAGGACGGAGGTCTTCAACTGGGCCAAAGAACAAATCCTCCAGAACAACTTCAGCTGTACACTGAAGAAAACATCCAACTCCAAATCAAGTATGAAACGTTGGTTAAACTGGAAACATTTGTGGAAAAAGTGGACTCACGTCATCAAACTCAATTTGATCATAATCCTAAATGCGTCAACATCTCTTCCCATCGTGCTACCAGTTTAAACGTCACTTGTTTTCTGCGTTCACATTTATTTTAAATATCAAGAAAAGAGGAAGAACAAAAAGAGAACATATTGAAAAAGAGAATAGGTAGCCATAGTTCTTTAAAAAATATTATAAAGCAGAAGTGACCTTACAGACAAAACGAGCAACACCGAGATGAGAAAAACAAAACATGAATTAGAGAAATGTGCAAAAAATAAAAATAAATTGTACATCATTCAAAGCAAGTTTCATTCAGTCAACCTTTATTTATACAGGTTAGTCTCTGCGTGGACTGTTGTGTCAAACATGCAGGCAAAAGAAAAGGTTTGACGTGAATCTGGACAAAACAGCAAGAAGCAGGTGTGTCATGGCAGTTGCTTGTTGTTTGGTCGACACTTTTGCAAGTCGCAGCACGAGTGCACGTTTGTAATGCATGTGTGTTCGCAAATGTGCTCGTTTTGAAAATAAGATTCCGGTGAAGGAATTCATGGCTGCTGCATGAGACCTGTCGTCTGTCGTTTCCTTCACTGAGAACGAAGTGTAACCTAACGCTCCACTGTAGCGCTGCTTAAGGGCCAAACGTTTTCATACAACTGTCTAAATGAAAGGACCTGTGGGCGAGAACATTTTGAATTTAAGAAAAGAAAAAGTTTAAAAAGTATGATCCTCCCCCACCCCCCCTCATTTTTCAACTCAACAACTTGAACAATATTTTAGAGAAAGCTATAAGTTTAGTTTAAATTATTGTAGCTCCAGAACATTAGGAGACTCATAAACATTAACCTTTTTAATTCATTTATTTATTTAACTAATTTAATTAATTGGATTTTTTTGGGGGGGGGGGGTCTATTATTTGTTTTCTTATGCTTGGAAAATTCATTTTTTTGTTTATTTTCAGAGACAAAAGCTTAAAATGAGTAACTGTTCATTAAAAAAAAAAGGGGGTGGAACTTGAAAAAACCCATTTGGACCATGGACAGCCCAAAAGGGTCATGGAAGTTCTGAACAACCTTCCAGATGGCAGTCGCTAAAACAGATTCATGGAAGCCAACAATTTTCAGTCAGGTCATCTGGACAGTTTCTTTTTTTGCTGAAACGTTTCACCTTCTATCCAGAAGGCTTCATCAGTCAAGGAAACACACAACAAAACTGATTCTTCCCCCAACAGCTTACTCCATAGTGGAACAAACCAGTTATGTTGATGCTAAGATGGTGTCTTTGGCACGCACCCTCCTCTTGTGCCGGCCCTCTTCCTCATCGACAGTCATGTTCAGATTCATGGAAGGTTTGAAGGGACACTGATAACGTTGATCAACTTGTATGTCGATGATACCACTTTATATTCTTTTAAAAATGTAAAATTTCTCCCCATCGATTATTAAAATCAACTGAAATTATTTTCTTCCTAAACACTTTTTATATTTAGCCAAATTACATGAATTATTATCCAAAATTCTACTTTTTGGTCAGTGAAGGTTTGTTGTAGGATAAAAAGATTAACTATAGCTAAATATTTGTATTGTACTTAACATCGCTCATTTTGAGAAGATTATTTTAAGCTGTTTTGCTGTTAAACCTAAAAATTTAAAAAGTATCACCATTAAATCTAAAGGTCTACATCTGCATCAACCTCTTCAACCTGTGGGTCGAAATGATACCGTTCTTTAATTGTAGTCATGGGCCACACAAAATCACTCCAAGGGCCGTAAATGGCCCTCGGGCCACACTTTGGACACCTCTAGCTTAAAGAATCACAAAATAAACACCAAACCCTTCTGCACTGAATCTCATTTGTTCTTACTTTTCTGTTCAGTGATAAAGTGACTTATTCAAGCTTTTTTATTACACAGAAATGCTGGATATCTGCAAACCGACGCTGAAATGGCTGAATGTGGACGGACTGAATATGATTGGGCCTTACATCTCCAGTTTACCACTAAATGATCTTGACTCTGCTTCCAAAGACACTGTGAGTTGCTGAAAAGAAGAAAATGGACTTTTCAACAGTTTTCTCATTCAGCTTTAATGGGTTTCTTCACTTTGTTTTCCAGCTGTGTGACTATTTCAGCTCTGCTAAGCTCAAATCCAGCCTGAGTAAAGCAACGAGGATAAGCCCCAGCTTGGCCAAGAAGTTTCTCCAAAATGTTCAGCAGTGCTACACTCCAAAGGATTTTCCAAACCAAATAGATAAGTGAGTATTCTTTCATCAGTGCATTCAAACAGAATCTTTTGGAAGAACTTTGAAGTGCACAATTCATTCTAGAAATCAATTGCTTTTTTTGCCCTTCATGTTTATGGCTGTAAATGTGGCATGAGGGAAAGCTAAACTGAGTTAAAGTTGAAACAAGTCATTACTGTTGACCCTCCCCAGTCTCGGCCCGCTGGCTTGTTTTTACAAGGCTGCTTCAAATTTGACTCCTGACCTCAGCAAGAAGCTCCTCACTCAGCTTGATTCCTGTGACGGCTCCACAACCGAAAAGGTATTTCATCTTTTCCACTCTTCCTGAATGTTCCTTGTCTGAAGAGGCAGATTTGAATCTCTTTGTTTCCTGTTCTCTGACTGAAGCTGAAGAAGGACATTATCAGCAGCATGTTGTCAGGTCCCATCAGCGCTCAAGCTCTGCGTGACCTGGGTCAACACGTCACTTCACTGACACCCAAACAACTGAGCGACCTCCCTAAGGACAATCTTAAAGATGCTCTTCAAAACCTGGGCTCCAGTGTTGAATGGTCACGAAGCCAGCTGCGCTCTCTGGCCAAGAACCAGCTGGGTTCTAAGAAGGTGAGCCTGTAGAGATGACTGCTCCTCTGTGTCTGTTGAGATCTCCATCCTTTTCTCACTCTGGTTCTTTTCAGTGTGGCAACGTGACGACGGAGGATGTGATGGCCCTTCAGTCAGTTGCAGCAGGTTTGCCGAGCTGTGCGCTGAAGAACATAAAGGCTCGGGAACTCCTGGCAGACTCGGAGGCCTTGACTAACATCACCAAGCAAATGGAAAAGAGGCAGCTGAAGGCCATGCTTCAGGGGGTGAGTATGAAGGAAGCAGCAGAAAAAGAGAATAATGAAGGTTTACATACACAAAATTATTTGCTTATTTCAGTTATTAGTAATATTTGAGCTGGCATTCGTGTTAATTATCGTTATCATTTCATTCTTTTTTGTAGCTTGTGAGGAACATGACCGTCTCTGAGCTGCTGCAGAAGTTGTCTGGACCTTTACTTCGCAGCGTTTCTCTGTCTAATCTGGATAAAGCCAACATCTCCCGTTTGGATGAGGTGCAAAACAAAACTTGGAGTTTGTCCCAGGTACTGTGACATATTTGTCTTCTCACTGTCAAAAGCACAGAAGTATTATCTCCAGAATTTTGCTAAGAGTTTTTGCAGGACTCCTATGAAATGTACTTTAAAACCTTGGCTCCATCTTTTTCTTTTTTGATGTAGGCTGCTTATTTGGCCAAGAAGATGCATGACGCGAGGAAGCTCGAGTACAGGTGAGTTATACAGGTATTGTTGAAGACAAAATACACAAAAATTATTTCAAATAATAAAAAGGTATCAATGCACTGAATAAAATCAGCTTTAACTTGTATAGTTTTTTTTTTATAGAGAGAAGTATTATTACTAGGGACGCACGATATTATCGGCAAGGTATTGGTATCGGACGATATTAGCAATAAAGTTAAATATTGGATATCAGTCATTTCATCAAAATAACTCACCAGTATAAAAGGCACTGTACAGCACTTTGAGCTGCTTTTAGTATGAAGGGTGTTTTATAAATAAAA
>NC_056502.1:18306309-18351017 GCF_014905685.2 Nematolebias whitei
TTCGTCCAATATGTATATGAAAGGTGTTGTTTTTGTATGACAACCCAGTGACAAGGATGGCTGCAGCGCCAGCGCAACGTTATGACATCACACACGCCATTTAGATTTGTGAAAATTTACAAATTTGCACTGATCGAGTGATGTCATTGTGTTAGAGAGAGTAAATGTCACAAATACATTTGACATTAAACAAAATCCAAGTTGAAGTGTTACATCATTTTCAGCCTCCTTTTTGGCATCTGCATTTGGTAGCAGACCAAATTGACAAAGATCATGCAGAATAATGTAGTATTTTAATTCCACAGCAGAGAAAGCTATGTAGTTTCTGTAAATAGGTCTAGGAAAAAAAATAAAAATGGTATTGGTATCAGTTATCGGCCAAATAAGTTTTAACATATCGGCATATCGAATATCAGCCAAAAATCCAATATTGTGCATCCCTAATTATCACAGATTTAATACAATACAATACAATACAACTTTATTTATAGAGCACTTTAAAACAACACTGTTGGCCAAAGTGCTGTACACTAGGACATACAAAAACATAAAAACCCCACACGTTAAAAATGTGAAATAAAATAAAGATAACAAATAAAATAAAACAAATAACTTAGAGTCATTAAAACCAACATTTCAAACTGAAGTAAAAGCCAAAGAGAAAAGATGTGTCTTCAGAGAAGACTTAAAAACAGGAAGTGAGCCAGCTTGTCTGACATGCAGAGGCAGCTCGTTCCACAGTTTAGGGGCAGCGACTGAGAACGCTCGGTCACCTCTCAGTCTCCTGTTGGACCTTGGGACCTTTAAAGGTCATTCCATTATCTAAAGTACTCTATAATGGGATTTATGAGTGAAAAATAACTTTCTACATATAAATACTTTCTGTATTAAAAAACTTCAGCATAAATAACTTTTGCATCTCCTTTAATAATGATACATGAAAAAACACAATGAACTCTCCCAAAATCACAGCTGATGCAGACCTCATGTACACAGTCTGTTGAATCATTTCTGCCGTTCAAAATGTTATTTTCTGAACCAGGAGGCTGAATTCCATCCTCCGCGGCATCACCTGTAAGATGATTGCAGAAGTTAACAACACGAACATGCTCGACGTGGCTCAGGCCATGACAGAAAACCCTGAGTGGCTTTCCAAAGCTCAAGTAAGACTTCACTGACGCTTCCTGCCATCTGTAGATATAACAAAACGTACCTGCTGATAATTCATATACTGTGTTTTCAGGCAGGATGTGCTGCACAGAAACTTTTTATGAGTTTGGAGCAAGAGAGAAAGGACTATTTTAAAAACATCTCAGAGCAGAAGCTGGCTGCAATTCCTACATTGTTACTAATTTACCTGCCGTAAGCAAACAGCATGCTCTCTAAATTACTTTATATTCATTTTATACATATGTTTATAAATCTTTGTTGTTGTTTTTTTTTTCTTCCTATTTTCATCAACCCAGACCAGGGAAAGTGAAGGATTTACCTGACTCGGTGTGTCAGGTGTTCCTGGACAAAATGGAAGCAGCCAACCTGAGCTCGTTGCCTCTTCAGGCTCCATCTCGTCGAGCACTCAGCAATCGAGCTCTTCTTTGCCTGACCATTGTACGCACACAGATGCATGACTAGTGACAAACCAATATTCTGTTCTGTTTGAACATTGTAACCCAAAAATGTGATCCAGTGACAGATTCCTGTGAATTTTCAGGGAAAGAATATGTCTGACCTGACCAGTGCAGACGTGTTGAGGCTTGGACCGCTCGTGTGTGAGGTGGATCCCTCTGAGTTGACTCTGATGGCTCCTGATGTGATCACGTTCAGCCTCCAGGCCTTGGCTTCCTGTCAGTACATTCCTCCAAGCCACAGAGCCAATCTAATTCAACTGGTCACCGAGATGTTCGGGTAGGTCCTACTTCCAGTGGATGGAGCTGCTTCAGAGAGCACAGTCTGATTCGGGGTGATTTGTTGCTTTTAGGGGTCCCTCTAATTGGACGGCTGACACTGTGGAGCTGCTGGGCCCCCTCCTTCTTCTGAATGACACTATTGTGTCTGCTCTACCCAATGAAGTGTGTATCTTCCTCACATTTAACTGTCCATCGTCTTCGTTTGCCACCTGCCCAATACGGTGCTCAAAACTAACATGAATTTATCTCCTAAACATTTTCTTTCTACTTCTCTGTCTTTGTTAGCCTTGGCTGAAGGATGTTCTTGTTTTCCTGAGGTCACGTCTCACCCACATTTCAGATGCTTTCAAAAAGAAGTTGTTTAAAGTCTCTACTAACCCCAGCACCACCAACAGCACCACATCAAGTCCGGCACGTAAAAGGAGAGCAGGTGAGGACCAAACGTGTTCAGTTTGTGACTGTATTTAAAGACGCTCGTCTGATTATGTACCTTTCTACGTCTCTGTCCATCTGCTGCTCTCAGCTGACAGTAACAGTTACAGCAACGCTACAGAACCTACTGAAACGCTGATTGTACAACTGGGCCAGGATAACGTCTACTGGACAGCAGCACAGCTGGAAATGATGTCAAATAGCACATTCCTGGCTACTGTTGAATATCTCGGGTCGGTCACTGGCTACACTGCAGAACAACTGGCTGTGCTCCGTAAAAAAGCAATCCAGGTACAGTGCAGGAGCTCATCCTGGAGCTGAACATTCTGGTTGTTCATTCATTGTTTAGCTGCGGTTTTATAACCATTGTAGGGATAACAAATACATCTTGCGCTGTGATTTTTGTGTTCAGCTGAAATGTTTTTTTGTGAACTTGTGCAGGCCTTTGGCCCTGTAGCCCAGATGGCTGGCAGTGCAGTCTTGCAGCTGGGGTGCATTACGCAGGGCTTCTCCAACTCTGAGCTGGAGCAGCTTCAGCTGCCGCTCGACGTTCTGGACGACATTGCCCAGTGTGGCTGGAATTATTCACAGGTCAGTTACACATACAGTTCCACGTTTGTAACAGTAAGTTACGGTCGTAACGTGAGTCTTGTCCCAACAGTTGTCGTCAGTGTGGAAAAGTGTGTCTAAATACAACAATCTGACCGCGGCGCTGCTGGAAGCTCCAGACATGGTCGGACTAAACCGGTTCATCTGCGGTCTAAACTCCACTGAGTTCAGTCAGCTCAGCCTGAATGCCTTCAGGTTCGTTCAGCAGACAAATAATTTCTGCATTGCTACTCGTCCGTCCGACAAATGATTTCCGCCCCTGATAAAACTCATACTTCTACAAACAGAAGGGTGTAGCATTAGAAACACCTGCTACCATAACCGACTGCAAAACACGTCATTGTTGTTTCTCTCAACTAAAGATTTTCCACTTAACGTCAAAAAACTAAGATTTATCACTATCTGATAGTAGTGTTAAATAAATACTGTTAGTGTAAATGGAATAAATTATAACTTAAATAGTGTAACTAATCAGAGTTGTCTTTTGGATAAAGGCTTTTTCCCTCAGATACTAAATGTGTGAGGAGCAGTGAGATATGTTGGGATGTGTTTGTCACAGGGATGCCGTGGGTTCAATGAGTGGTCTTCAGTGCCCCTCTGAGGTTTTACAGCAGCTCAAAACACTTGCTGTGTCGGCGTTTGGAAGCGTCACGTCCTGGACTGAAGCCCAGGTGTCTGAATTTGACAACATCATGGGTGAGATCAATTAATCGACTTGCTAATCAATCAAAAATCCTCAAGAGGATTTGGAACGGTTATTAAGTGTTTACGCTCGGCAGCAGATAAATGATGAATTCTCATGGGTCTGTCTCCCTCAGCTGGGTTGGATGCAAAAGAAATGTCTTCCCTGGACTCCTCTGTCTTCTCATTCTTCAGCCAGACTTGTATTCCACAGGTCCCTCCACAAGTCTTTTCTGTAAGAAGCTTTGTCTCCCCCATTTGATTTGTTGAATCAGAGGAACACAATCTGTAATATTCTTGAATCTTTGGACAATCTCCTCGCTGCGTCCAAATATTTAGTTTATTCCACATTTATTCAGTTCCTCTAAGTCACATTTTCTTTGCACAAGCGTTTACTTAATTAAATGTTCTAATTTTGGTATCTCTTTCTTCTGTTCCCATCAGGCTCTCTCTGTTGCTCAGCTGGAGGCTCTCGGGCCTGACAACGCCGTCATGGTGACCAGCGAACAGCGAGCAGCTCTAACAGCTGAGCAGCGGGCCGCTCTCAACGTGGCGGCAGCCGGTACGGTCGGCCAAGATGAGCCGCAGACCCAGCCTGCCGGAGCTGGTAAGAAAAGCCCCAGTTCTTAGTTTCAACTCACAAACTGAACAGTTTGGCTGCTGCCGTCATCCTGAACACATTAAAACTCTGCGATTAATCGAGTTTCTCTTGTCATCAAAATCTGTCAGAAAGGTCTGATTCAATGATTTTTTTTGTTTCTCAGCACTATGATTAAATATTAAAGCAAACATATATTCAAATAATATTTCAAAGAAAGTATAAAATGTAGTTTCATGACAAGATGCTTGTATCAGTAAACTACGTAAATTTCAATTTGAATTTGCAAACGTCCTTCACAGAAATGTGTTCTGAGCTGAAAACCCACAAAACGCTTCTTGCTTAGTACCAAGCAGTGAACTTGGTGGATTTTATTTTTTACATATAGTCAAATATCAAGTTTAAAAGAGATCAAATGCAACATAAAACTACTTCTAACAAGGTAGTTGTTCTTTTTTGAAGAATCTGTCCAGAGGACCTAACCAACTGGATTATTGAGCATGCATCAGGACACTGTTGTTACTTTTGTTTTATTATTTAAAATATATATCTGAATGCTAATCATTTCTTCAAATTATTTTTTTAGCTTTCAACCCTTGAGGCACCTTTAAAATGACAATAAACGTAACACCTTTGGGCCCAAATGGCCTTCTTATAAAATCCCAATTAAAAAATGTAATGTATAAATGTTTTTTTTTTTTACTTCCACTGCATGAAATATTTTCAACAACTTCAGACCTAACCATATATGAAGTTTTATTATTTTTCATATTTACCATTTTAGGCAGCACGGTGGCGCAACTGGTAGAGCTGCTGCCTCTCAGCGAGCAGGTCCTTGGTTCAAACCCCGGTCCAGGGGCCTTTCTGGGTGGAGTTTGCATGTTCTCTCCGTGCATGCGTGGGTTTTCTCCGGGTACTCCGGTTTCCTCCCACAGACCAAAAACATGCATGTTAGGCTGATTGGTAACTCTTTAAATTGTCCCTAGGTGTGAGTGAGAGAGTGAATGGTTGTTTGTCTCGTTTGTCTCTACGTGGCCCTGTGATGGACTTGCGACCTGTCCAGGGTGTACCCCGCCCCTCGCACAGTGATTGCTGGACATGGGCACCAGCGACCCCCGTGACCCAAAATGGAATAAGCGGGTAAAGATAATGGATGGATGGATGGATGGATGGGTGGATTTACCATTTTTGTTATAGAAACTTGATAATTTCTATCGAAAACACAACGTATAAAACATTTTCAGACAGGTAGGACTCTTCACCATGGGGTAAAGAGTGTGTGTGCTTTGTGCAGCACTCCTATATTCTCTTCACCGTGCAATAGTGGGGGTTATGACATTTTAAAAGTAAAAAAAAAACCTAATTCTGACCAAGTTTCATGAAAACAAGTATTTTAACAGACTGATACATTAAGAATCAAAAAATGGCTAATAAGCAGAATGTACATGTTTGGTCCCCTACAACAAACCAGACAACTTGTTGACATTTGAGCCTAACTTAATCAGATTTAATTATATTTAGGGAATAATTAGGACTTTATAACAAGTGTTTCTGTAACCACTTTTGTTCCATCATTATAATTTCTTTAAAAAAAAAAAAGCTAATGTACACAACTGGTGGCCTCAGAAAAGCAGCAAATAAATGTTTAAATCTACATATTTGATTAACGCTTCAACTGATGCAGAGTGATGTAAAGTCCCACCACCTTAAAAACAAAGCCAGATATTTAAAACAGCCTAGAGTGACCGTAATGAATTTAATTAAGCCATGGCTCATTTAAGACTTTATTGTGAATTTATTGTGGCGTACGTCTTGTTTCTGTTCAGGAGCTCCAGCGCTGAGCGTGGAGGGGATCTACGCCTTCGTGAAGCCGGCTCTGTTTCTCCTCATCGGGATCCTTCTCCTGTGAAGAGCCTGAACATCCTGCTGCAAAAACAAGACGACGTGTAGTCATCTTCATAGAGCACTTACTTAAAAATGCAGTTCTTCCAATTTCATCTTTTGTGTTGAAGAGATAAAATACTGTTTGACTGCTGGAGATTCCTGTTCTTCAGATCTGTTGTTTTTGAACTGTATGTTTATAAGAGAGTCTATTTTAATAGAAGGAAGAGGAATTTAATGTTAAAAATTGTTGCTTTGTTAATAGAGAACATGCTGATGAAACGCAGGGGGACAGATTAAATAAACCCAAAGATTATTAATAAACAGCCACTGTGCCAGTTTTATTTTCATTCAGAAACATTTGATTAGAAAGATGTTTATAAAGTCTAACACCTAAAGATGATTACTTTTAAAAGTTTAAACAAGAACAGTTAATTTTAATAGCAACGTTTATGGATATCATTGATGTAGAAAAGTGAAAATTTACAGACAACGGGCTTCTTATCAGGCGTGACATGATCTGTAAAAAATTTAAACAAAAAGGTTAAAAATATTTGAAGCACAACAATATAGGATATGTACAGAACAGTCCTGACGTAACGAAGTTCTGTCCATTAAAAAACGTTGCTAAACAATTTCAACACTTTAACAGCGTCTAAAACTCAAGTACAAGTATTCATTTCCCTCAGGTACACAGGAAAAGTACAACTAAACCAATATTTTGTTTACAGTAATCTGATAAAGAAAAACGTCTACGTTTACCTGCAAAACAAAAACTATAAATTTACTAAGAAACCAATCAGTAAATTATACGCAAATGAAGTACTTTCATTTAAGAGTTAAGTTTTACATATTTAGAAAGTTTTATCCTAACAAACAATATATTTACACGTCACATTATTGCTGATTTCCAAAACCGTTAACGTTTTCCAGAAAGGTGCGGATCAGTTTGATCAGAAACGTGCGCACGTTTAAAACTTGAAGGATCAAAACTGTGACGGCAAACAAATCAAGTATAAATCACATTTTTACCCACATCTGTATATAATACCAGGACTGTAAGTGTCCAAACTCACGGTGAATGATAAAAATGTAAGTTTAGCTAACTTTGATTCACACACAAACATAATCAGGATGATAACTGAAGGAGATAAACAAAATGGTACGCTTTAAGAAATGTGTCAGGAAATTATTAAATCCACAAATCTCAACTGATGAAGTCATTTTTTAAAAACAAGAATTCACAGGACATCATCGCCTGAGTCTCCGTTGTCTAAGTGACTAAAATCAAAAGAATCACAGCGGGAGAAGATTAATATTCACAACTCATGATTATGTGAATGTGGCCATGCTGTGGTCAAACTGTAAACAGGAAGTAGCTCAAACTGTAAACAGGAAGTAGCTCTCATGTCATTAGAATGGTTATGGAGAAGCGCAGCAGCAAGTCCTGAGTGTCAACATTAAGGCTGATCTTACAGTAGAGGAACATTGAACTGTTTTACAACACATTTATTGACACGTTTAAGATGAATAATCTTTGGTTATTTAGTACGTGTGTGACCTACGTATGAAAAAAGGCACTTGCACAGTTTTTTTCCTCCATGAACATCAGACACTTGTGTTATCTTCACGAGGTTTTGCTTGCGTTCCTTGCATTAATAAAAGCCATCCCGTGAGTTCTGAAGTGTGTGTTCAGGTCAGTGGTCTTCTCAAAGTGTTTACCGCAGACCTTACAGGTGAACGATCCGTCCTCCTGACCCGTGGGGGGTGAAGCCGAGTCAGAACCGTTCAGGGAACTCTTATCGTCGTGGTTCTTGAAGTTAACGGAGGTCGACGGGTGCGCGCCGACATCTTGCTGGCCGTCGCTGAACTCGTCCCTCACTTTGTGGGTGATGAACAGATGGCGGGACAGGGAGGACGTGGACGTGAAGCAGGCGCCACAGTGCACGCACTGCAGATCGCCGCCCTCCGTCCCTCCTCGCCTGTGTTGGCTGATGTGCTCGGCGAAGGCTGCCTTGTCCTCTGTGGTGAATCCACAGGGAGCACAGCTGAACCCAGACTCTGGCTGACCAGCAGGAGTGGAGGAGGACCGTAGCTTCTTTGCCGGACTCGTCCTGTCTGTGGACTCTGCATCCCGCTCCGTTTTCACAGCTGCCCGACGTCTCCGCCGAGACCTGAAACCTCCATCCTGTTCTGAGGAACTCTCAGCGTCGTCGGCTCTCTGTTCGCAGACATTAAAACCAGTTAGATGAATTTACAGACGCTGCTGCGTTGACTCTGCAGGAGCACGGAGCAGGTGTCTTACCGTCAGGGTGTCCTGGCCCGTGTTGCTCGTGCTGTGTCTCAGCTGAACGTGCCTGTCCAGCATCGCTCGGCTGCTGAACGTCTTCTTACTGTTAGAACAAAACCTACACAACATACATGTTACATGTCAGTTCTTCCTACAAGTTACAAAATTAGTTCATCACTGCCAAGTTAGTGAGCGGCAGACAGAAATACAGAGTGATGCACATGCTCTGTGTTCTGGTGGGAGTTATCAGTGACACCTGCTGTGTGAAGGAAGACCACAACGTCTCTGTTTGTTGTAGTGTTTGCATATGAGCATAAGAGCTATGAGAGTAAGAAAAGTTTGTTTGCACAAGACCTGCACATTTTAAGACCAGCTCAAAAACGGGATCAGGCATCAACTGTCAAGTGAACATTCTGTGGAAAATCATGAAACTTGAACTGTGGTTTGAGTAAAAACCATAAAATATATCAAAATGCCAGTTCAGTCATAAAAAACCCAACTTCCTGTGTGACCTGCTGAATGATGTTTCTGTGAAATACACCTGAGCTGCAGAGCTCCAAAGAGGGCTTGGTTTTATCACCCGTTCCCCCGAAAATCCTACTCATCTCCAATAAAAATGTCCTTGCAGCTTTTAGAAAATCTTGTGTGCGTTATGAACGTTGGTGTTTTTCTTTCAGCTCTGCAGGCGTGACCACAGTGAGTGAACTCCCACTAGAGTTGGCCATTGTTTTACACCGGATGGACTTCCTGATGCTCGAACCTGCAGCCTCAGGATTACAAGCTCTGACCGCTGAGCTCTCGTGGACCTCCACGCTGAGCCGTGCACCACAAGTCATAGAACGCTATTCTCAATCAAGCTTCATGTTTTGATGTGTAATTTCTATGCTTTATTTTACAGCTGCATGACAACACACAGACAAATATATTTTGAACATGATATTAATATATATAAATGTATCAAGGCAGTAAGATCCATCATTTATCTTCTGCTTGTTCTTGAGTCAGGTCGTGGGGGCAGCAGTTAAAGTAGGGAGGTCCAGACATCTCGTTCCACAGCCACCTCTTCCAGCTCTTCTGGGAGGACTCCAAGGCGTTCCCAGGTCAGCCAAGAGACATGGTCTGTCCAGTGTGTCTTGGGTCTCCTCCCATTCGAACATGCCCAGAGCACCTCCCTAGGGAGGTGCACAGGGAGCATCCTTACCAGATACCTAGAACCACCTCAACTGGCTCCTCTTGATGTGGAGGAGCAGCGGCTCTACTCCGAGTTTCTTCCAGATAACTGAACTTCTCACTCCATCTCTAATGACTCTTAAGCGTTATAAAACCTGTACCAGCCAGTCGGCCTAGCCCGGTCTTCCTCTGGTTTTGTTCACTTTCAGCAGAGCGACTCCTCGATGTGAGCGGGATCGTTACATTAAGGGCGCGCAAATCTCAGCTCAGCAATAACTGCACCTCGTCATTTTTCCAGGCCACTGGTGCTATCTATTGCGTTGCCATTTTCTCTAAGGAAAAACAGGAGCTCTCTCTGTCACACAAAACTGTCCAGAAGCAAATAGCTGAAGGAAATGGTGGTAAGGAGCAATCGCTGGAAGTATGACTCATCTGTGATGTGACCTCCTCGGGCCGGCGAACCAATCAATGGCCGGCAGTCTGCTGGCATCAAATGTGCAGCACCAGCCCAGCTCGAATGAAACTCCAGGTCTCTAGGTTCCGAAGGTTGAGCTGGAAATGAGCCAGACTGTCCAACGCCAACACTCAAAACCTGGGGCAGAACCCGGGTCGGGCCAGTCTAGGTCAGGTCAGGCCTGACAATGCATAAGGACCATAAGGAAGAGTCCAGCTCACGTGCAGAGGAAATTAATTTCAACTGTCTGTATCCACGATCTCGTTCTTTCATTCACTACCCAGAGTTTGTGGCCAAAGATGAAGGTAGGAACATAGACCGACATGTAAACAGAGAGCTTCACCTTACAGCTCAACTCCCTCGTCACCATAACGGACCAGCACAGAGTTCACAATACTGCAGATGCTACACCGATTCGTTTGTCAGTTTCCTGCTCGTGAACAAAACTCCACAATACTTGAACTCTACCACTTCAGGCAGAACCTCACTCCAAACCCGGAGGGCAGTCCACACTTTTGTCCGACTGTGGACTCAGATTTGGAGGTGCAGAAAGAGATAAAAAAAAAATACTTCTGCAGTGATTTTCACTACAGATATGTGTCTGTTCTCCATGCAGAGCTGCTGTTAAATGTTACACTATTTAGATGTTGTTGTGTTTTTTCTTTGGAAACGGCGTTGCTTAAAACAAAGAAATGAGTACAACTGAACACTTACTGGCAGCGGAAGCCTCGAGTCATGATTTTGTGCTTATCTCTGATGTGGCGCCCCATACTGGAAGTGGTCGTGAAGGAGCTCTCACATTTGTTACAGGGAAACTTCTTTAACGTCTACATAATAAAACACAAACATAAATACACAACTTGGCCCCACCCATCCATTTATAGTTTTACTAGTAAGACTTTGACTGCAGATGGCTTCCAGACCTTGCCATGCTCTTGGCTCATATGAGCGATGTAGTCTTCCCGTTCTGTAAACGGCGTGTTGCAAGAACGACACTTCCACCCCGAAGGGGTCTTCATCCTTTCAGTCTTCACTTTCTCTTTATCCATCCTTTCTTCTTCTGAGCTCTCTAATTTCACAGAAACACGTGAGGAAGCAGCTGTAGAAGGAGGCTGCTCTACTTTTGACAGGCGAGTCTTGTGGGTCTGAAAAACAGAGAGTAAAAAAGATCTAACAGCTGTTTTATATGTTGTGTTTCCATTTGAATATTTAGCCACAGGTATACCTTGAAATGATCCAGCAGGGAGTTTCTCTGAGAAAACAGCTTGATGCACTCAGGGCATTTGAAGACGTGCACCTTCTGATTGGTTAAATGAGAGTCAAAGTGGGAGTACAGCAGCGGCTTGTGTGTAAAAACTGTGTCACACATGACACATTTATAAATTAGCCTGTAAAAGAAATAAGATCGGGAGAGTTTATTTAGAGTAAAACAATGTATTCAAGCACATTTGTGTTCTGTATACGTACATAGCCTGTCCACCAGTGAGGGCGGGATGCTGAGATGTAATGTGGCTCTGAATGCTGGGGGCAGATTTGAAGGCCATGGGGCAGCTGGGACACTTGTGGAACATGTCGCAATGAGCCTGTTGGATGTGAGACTTCACAGAGTTCAGCCCTCCAAACACGACGAGGCAGCTGGAACATCTGCAGAGAAAATATATAGAAATGGGACTGGTTTCACAGCACAGTATACCTCAGTTTATTCACACCGCGTGGTGTCGTACCTGTACCCAATGCGGCGAGAAAAGTGCAAACAAGTCTCGAGCAGATGCTTCTGAAACTGAGGCTGCTTGAGCGTGCCCCCGCACTCTGGACAGATGTGTGGTGGGCTGCCCTGGTGGCTGCGCTGATGTGCTGCTGCGCTGCAGCTGTTGGGGAGGAGCATGGGAGGAGAGCACTCTGTGCACGACTAAACCGCAGAAGAAGAAAAAAGAAGACAAACATAGGAAATCACTTGGTGCTCATTTATCGTGACGAAACGTGACATTTCTAGGTTTGTTTGAAATGTGACTATTGAGGATGTGCAGAAAAATAATTAGTGAAGAAATGAACCTTCGGAGACAAGATGATGGACGTATCGGCAATGTTATGAAAACTTCAGCAATCACATCCGCTGCAAAACTAAAAATTAAAAGCCGTACGATTTTCAGGACATAAGCAAAACAACAGTGACGGTGTTTGTTTTTACAAGTCAAATGTTGACACTGTCAAGATGTTTAACTTTAGGACAGTCTTCCTGTTTGTGATGCCTCTTTAAGCAGGACCCTGCCTCAGTCTATGCTGATGACAGTAAACAAGATCTGTGACAGATTAAGATTAAACAACCCAGTCGTTCTGCAGAATAATTCAGAAATGCATCATCATGAAAGAAAAGAATAATTCTACATTACATTTTTCTTATTTCATAGGTTGATTGGAGTTTTATGTAGTAAAACCATTTCAAATAACCTAAATTACCACGGCAGCAGTCAAAGCTTGAAAGTTTCAGAGTAAAGTTTTTTGACACGTTTACATAGTTCCCACAAGTTAGAAACGTAAAAATAAATGTGCAAAATATTTATGAACATAAAATATGCGGAATTGTGAGACCAAAATAAAAACATGCAAAGTCTGAAATAGGCAGATGTTTAAGATCTAAAAGAGTGTGTGTGTGTGTGTGTGTGTGTGCGTGTGTGTGTGCACAACTTACAGTGCTGTGAGCCAGTTTGATTTCTTGGAAATGGTCAGAAACTTCCTCTTTGCTGCCAAACTGCGCCTGACACTCGGGACATTTATTACTCGAGTACTGCACCAAGTCTGCGTCTTTCTTAGCAGCTGCTGCTTGATGTGGCTGAGGAGCTTGTTTCAAACTGGACTGACCTGAAACGGACGATGACGGTGCTGAAAAGACAAAATAAAGCAGAGAAACAAAGCAGACTTAAATAAACATATTAAAACATTGTACACAGCAAATATCTCCTATAAATAACGATAAAAAAAATAACTAGATGTTTCCTCACCTGCTGCTCCTGGTTCTTGCTGGCTGATCATTTGGTCCACAGGTACAGGCTTCATGACGAGGTGCGAACACTGCATGATCAGGCCTCGCTCCTTGTGCTCTCTGGCATGCAAAAGCAAGCTGCACTTGTTGAAAAAGGCCAGCCGCTTGGCGCAGTGATTACAGGTCACTTCGATCCTCAGCGAGCGCCGGTCGTAGTGCTGCGCCAAACTCTGCTCCAAGGCAAAGGCATCACCGCATTCCAGACAGCGATAACCCTGCAGCCGATCACACAGACCTCAGATCAGATTCTGAGGCTAATAATCTTATGTGGATTTGAAAACCAATTAAATATATATTATTTTTGTAATGTTCTTTGCACGCACTGATTTGAGACTTACGCTTTTTTTTCTTTCTTGAAGAAAAGTAAAAGCTGGAATAATTTAGAACAACTGCATTTGCTCAGGCGTTTCAGAATATACTTGATGAAAGCTCTCACCTGTGCCGGGAGAGAAAGGCCCCACTCGGCTGGAAGAGCAGAGCTCAGATCTGGTTTATAACTGGGCAGCAGGTTCTTGTTGTTGAGGATTTTGTTGAAGGCTTCCACCAGGTTGGTCTGGCTCTTTGAAATGATCGCCCCCGTGCTGTTGACTATAGAAGCAGGTCTGTTGCTGGTTAGAGCTGGGTGCTGAGTTAAAGTGGTCATCCCGCTGTTGAGAGTTTTTTGCCCCAGACTGCGCAGGTTGACTGCACCCGGACTGGTCCTGGAGGAGGAGACGGAGGGCAGTGCTGCAGTCTTTGTGATGCTCACTGCTGTTGGGGACACTTTGGTCTTGGTCTCCACTGAGGACTTCTCTTTACCTGCATCAGCAGCATCTGGAATTGCTGCTGCTGGTAAATCCGACTGCTCCTTTTTGGACTTTGCGTTCTGGTGTTCTGATGAAGGTTTTGCACCGTCCACTTCCTTTGCAGTGGCCTTTCCGCTCCTTTTAGGTGGCAGACCAGTCACGGTTCTTGTGATGCTCCCAGTAGGCATTTTGATTTTAACTTTGAGTGGCCTGAGTGGAGAGGAAACCATCTCTGCAACACTTGAAGCCACTGTATCCTCGCTAGCAGTACTGCAGTTCACCTCATTTGTTTTTACTTTTTCTTCTGCCATGCTTTCACTCCGTTCTTCGGTGTCTCCTGCCTTCTCCTCTTGACTGTACTCACCTTGAACGAGCTCCTCTTGGTGATTTAGTTTCTCCTGATTCAAAATGGAGACTGAACCTGGGCTGCTGTTTCTGGTGGTGAACACAAGACCAGTCTCACTGGGAGGTGGGCTCTCAGGTGAGTCTCTCTCATCGATTACATGCTCTGGGTATTTCTCCTCCTGGACCACTGCTGAGCTTGTGCTGACTGGCGAGAGGAGGTCCTGGCATTTTTGTAGAGATGTGTTGGGAGAGCTGGGGGCAGAAGGCTCTCTGCCATCTTCATGCTGAGTTTTTAGTTTATTTGGTGATGAGAGATCAGGTGGAGGAGAAACAAGACAAGAAGTATCTTCATGGGACCCCAGCTGATCAAGATGTAATTTTGCTCTGCGTTTAAATTTGGGAGGGGAAGATGTTCCGGATTCTGGGCTCTCCTGAATCACCAGTGGACTTCCTAAATCTGGTTCAGAGTCATCTTCATCTTCGTCTATGATGTGCTTGATTTCAGTGTCCAGGTTTGCATTTTGTATCAAGGGGGGCAATGGGTTACCAGGAGGATCCGCTTCAACATTCAGAGGTGCGTGAGGTGAAAGGTGAGGAAGTGCTGAAGGAGCGGATGATGAAGTGGGACCAGCAGCATTGTGGTCACTGGTTGTGGACCCAAAAGGAGAACTCTGGGACCATGATTGTGTATTGGACTCTATCTCTTCAAAGCCATTGGTTATCCGAGGCTCCATGGTAGCACTAGCTGACAGCTTGGGACCAAGATCCGAGGTGAGGTCCTGCAACTTCACAGGAACCTGGGAGACCAAGGCACTTAACGGACTGCCTGTTTTATCCCCGACAGGCTTCTCTTCATGTTCAGAAGACTCTGGTCGAACTGTGTTCTTCACAATGACGCTGACCCCAGATGGCTCACTGTGAGGACCCTGCTCATCCCGGTGCACCTCTGGGTTGGACTGAATGGCCTCTTTCGCATCGATGTCAGGAATGTCAAACGCTGCAAGCAAGTCATCAAAATCCGGGGTTTTCATGTCCCCCATTGCCAGCGGAGAGACTCTAAACCTGGGAAGGCAACAGATGAGTCACTGATGGCAGCGCTGCGATAACTTAAACCCAACAGCTGCTCTTACGTTAGCCTCGGGAAAATATCTACACGGAAGAAAACACACTTTGGATTCTTTATTTGCAGACTCGTTTGATGCAAAATAAACAAGATGACATGGAGCTAAAAGTCCAGAGTAACGTCAAAACTTTACTGTCACGCTGCAACAAGTGGCGGCTAACGGCTAGCTTAGTTAGCGGTAACATGCTAGTTGGCTATGCTAATGGTAAAAAAAAACGAACCTCCTGAAAAACCGTGAAAACATGAACTTTAATTGCTGAATCTCTCGGTTATTGAAGGTCTAATATGTCTTGTTAAATACGCGTTGAGTTCGCTCAAACCGAAGAGGTGTGGTATATTATTTACCTGCCAGTTAGCAAAGCTGGTTCGACTTTCCTCTCGGTCGCACAAGTTTGGTGTCGACAAGTTTGCGACGGCGGCTGCGATCAAACATGGAGATTTGTGCGAACCGTTACATTTTTACTGAATGCACGATTCGTTATTAAACTGCATTATTTTGATGACGTTCGTTCAGAATCAGTCATTTATATATTTGATTAAGAAACAGTTTTGCCCAAGACACATTCGCTGAGATTTTCAATGTTTTTTGAGCTGTTGATTCAAGTTCAAATGAGTGTTTGTGTTCAGAAACAGCTCGAAAACTTCCCATCACAATTATTCAAAGACAAACCTGGCAAATCAGTTTTGAAATATTAATAGCTATAATAGCAAAATTAGGTTTATTTATATAAATTTTGCAATTTGATCTTTTCTAAATTAGAACTTGACTCAGTATGTTAAATATTGTCCACATCTTGTGACAAAAACTGAAATAAATGAAATTGGGTGCTATATTCAACAAGCTAAGAATTAAAAGTGAATAATTCCAAGTACCTGGTGTGTATGCAGCACTTCAGTGAAAACATTCCATTAATTGAGCTTACGTCATTTCATATACCTTTAAATTTCACATTTAAATGTGTGGTTTCACTCACTGATGCTTAAGGAGCACTAGAAGTTCACTTTCATGCAAAATGCACTGACGCTTTGCAAAAGGTTTGAACAGACAATTATCAAGTAACTAAGTATTCAAAAAATTTTTTTGTAAATTTATTGAAGAAGCCTATTTATATTGCTGAGAAGTTATATTACAAAAAGAAAACTCGAGCACATGCGCTTGACACAGAAAAGAAAAGTTCAGGTCATAAGAGTTTACAGAGAAACAAAGAAAAGATAGAAGACTTGTTCTCTGCTGGGAAGAGAAGCATTCTTACTGTGCAACTCTCAGATCTCTTATTCATCATACAGTACATCAAACATTTCTTTCTCGATGCTCATTTCTTTTTCTCCTCGTCCTTCTTGGCGTCTGGTTTCGAGCCTGCCTGGGAAGCCAGAGAGCCCATGGCGTTACGGATAGCCTCATTGTTGGGGTCGACCCCAGGAAGGTTTTCTAAAACGCTCTGAAGGAACTCTGGATCCTGCATCACGTCATAGTCCTCTTCATCCTACACACAAAGACAATAAGAATATTAGCAACTAGTAGTTTTTAATTTAAAAACACATTTAACATTAACGCAGAGAGTCCGGACCTTAGTCTCACTGGGATCCACATCACCGCCCGTGTCCATGTCCTCAGCACCAAACTCTGATGGGAGGAGAAAAAAGATAATTAATGCAGAGCAAATAAATATATATAAAATATATATTTACATAAACTTGGTAAAAAAAAAAATTCAACCTTGGTCATTTTTGACAAGCTGCTCTTAAATAAAATTGTTTAAAACGTTAAAACGCAGAAATGCCAACATTTTCTATCACTTTTTCAGCCGAGGTCCATTTTTCAGTTTTAGCCACATTTAAAACACTCACTCCTCATTTCTGTTCAGTGCACACACAAACCAACATTGTCAAGCAAAACAGAAAGCTGGAATATTAATATGCAGTTCAACGGAAATCTAAAAGAACGAAGATGAATTTTCACCTGCTCCTGCTCCCTGCATGGACATCTGCAGAGCGTAGGCGATCTGTTCGTCTTCCGTCATGCGGCTGAAGTCTGGCAGAGCAGGAGTGGTCGAGTCCATTTGTGGAACAGACACCTTCAACAGGGCATCATCCGACTCTGAGGTAGAAAGAAAAAAAACAATTGTAGCTTTGACATCTTCCCATTTGTTTATCATACTGGGAGGAGCGAGCTGAAACGACAAAAAGAAACTCCAGTTAGTGAGTTTTCTCACCGTCTGCTGCAGGAGAGGAGACGCTGGCTTCAGCTGCTGATGCTACAGCTGCTCTGCGAGCTTCATCCTCCTGCCGTTGTCTCTGCTCCTCCATGGACACACGAAGAGCCTAAAATAAAAAGTAAACAACAATAAAATACATCAACCCTGGAAGTTATTTTTGCCACATATGCAGGAAATTGAAAGCAAATAACTAAAAATTGTGTATAATTCCTCAATGTTTTCTTACCAGTGCCAGTTCGGGGTCTGCACTAGGATCCACTCCAAACTCGAAGTCGCTGGCACCCAGGCCCAACGCGGCGCCTCCTTCCCCTGCCAGGATGGGTGAAGACAGCAGGGCATCAGCCAGACTGGGCCCTGGAGGTACCGTGACCAGGTGGGAGCCTGCTCCCTCTTTACCATTCAGCGTGTTGATAAAGGTCGTCAGCTTCTCTGTGTTCATTTCCTGCAGGACAAAAAGAATCAGGAAGAGACCAAACACCACAAACACCAACACGCAGGATCCTCAAGATGCTGAGCGTCTGTAGAGCTTCGACAAATAATTACCTCCTCGCCAAAGTTAATGATATCCACATGGACTTTTTCTTTCTTCAAACGCTTTGCCATTTTGACCAACTGCAAGGAAAAAAAATACTTCAGTTCATGCAAAAACTGTTTTTATCCAGAAAGTTGGAATATAAAAAAGCAACACTAATGCCATAACAGAAAACAATTGAGAAGCACTGAGCTAGACGTGATAAAGGCCTCACTGGGCTGCGACTGATGGCAACTCAAAATTGGCATTGATGGTTAAAATCTCTCTGAATTCAGAGTTGTTGCAACCAGTCTGGCATGTACTGGATGCCTGGTGCCTTTTAATTTGTAAACAAAAAGAAAGATGAGTTTTTTAATTTTGCATACAGTTTAAAAAACTATATTCTAGGCTGTGCATATTATTTTGTTGCACATCTCCACCCACATTGTATCTGTTTTGGCCTGCTTTGTACCCATCGTGACAGCCAACAGCAGGTTTATAAGTATGAGTACACTTAGAAATGAAAGCAGGCAGATTTGGACCTGTTTTTAATTATTATTGCTGCCCACCAGAGAGAGTGTGTGTGTTTTTTTGGACATTCAAGGCTGTAGCCTCAGATGTTTTGTCATAAAAGGAGCTCCTTTGCAGGTGTCAAAATAGAGCTCTACCAAACTAGTATTTGTAGAAACAAAAATAAAGAAGTCACAAGAAAGGATTGAGATAACTTTGTGACTATCTTGAGAGAAAATTAGCCACATTTTTTTTGTGCTCAAAATTGAAGTGCAGCCTGTGAGCGTCTGCAACTCACTTGAGAAAATGGAGAACCCTGCAAACGGTTTGACAGTACTACTTGTGAATGCCTTTCACCAATAGTCGCAGTGCAGTGAGACACCATCTTAAGTGACTGATTTTTAGCAATGGTCAAATCCACTGTTGGTAAAGTAAAACGATAAATACCATTGGAACTTCAGTCAGGACTTAACTCACATCTTTTTCGTTGTCCTCCACTGGGCTGCCAACAAATGCAATAATGCGCATCTTGTGGTTTTTGCCCTGCCTGTGCTTCAGAGCCAGCTACAGAGAGAAACAGACAATAGAAAGTAATAAAATTGTGAAATTTCACTATGTCACCAAAAAAACATTACAATACATTTTTATGCAGATATTTTATGTTATGTGATTTAGCCGTATTGCACTGACATCACTTGTTTTGCATTCATACTGCATTGCTACATAAGGCACACAGGTTAGTTAAACCTAAACTTTGTCTTAAATAAAATTTTGCATTATTTTATTCTTGAACCTCCTCCGTATTTATGTTTTTTAATTTATCAGAGCAATCTACAAATCTTAAATTTCCCCCCTGCTCCTCTACTGTTGTCCTGCAGGGAACACTCACTGCAAATGAAAATCACAGACTCACATGTGCCACCCTGATGCCAGTGCAGAAACTAATGTTGCCTCGAGGCTGCACGGCATGCAGCTTGGACAGTATCCTCCCTGTATCCGGAGTCAGTGTGGTCAGCACCTCACAGTTGCTGCACGCGGACAGAACAGTGGTGTTAAAACGGACGACTTTAAATGTCAAGAGCACAAATACAGTGACTCTTACTTTGCCATGGTGATGAGGCCCACGTTGTTTTCTGGATTACTGCGAGTCTTGGAATGACAAACGATATTAACTGCATCCTGCTGAGCCTGCAGCCGAGTGGGCAGGAAGTCTCCATTTCTCATATACTCACTGTTGTCCACACTAAAGAAACAAAAAGCAGTGTAAAACATCATTAACTACAGGGGGGAAATCCTTAAATAATATAGATTGGTCAAATTTTAGTCACAATGCTGTAGATGAACACTAAAAATGGAGTTTATAGATTATTTTGTGCTGTTTCAGTACTGCAGAGCCACATCACAACATGACAAAAAGTGCAAAGTGCTCAACAGTTTGATCGTACAAAAGTTATTTTCCTGTTTTTAATTTTTCCAACCACTTTCCCTCAACTTCCAAGACTTATTCCACTGAGGCTAAAGAGAAGTGCTAATGAAATACCGTAGTATAGAAAATTGCATCAAAGTTCATGCTCAATAATCCAAGTTAAAAAAAATCCAACAAAGTTAAGTCCGGTCCTCTGGATGGTTTCTTTTTTGTTGAAACGTTTCGTCTTTCATCCAAAAGACTTCATCAGTCCGAGGAGCCACAACAAACTCAGTCCCATAAGCAGCACACTCAGATAGTGACAACCTTTTACCTGGATTGTTGAGCATGAACTTGGATGTTTTGAACTACTTTGGCCATGGCTGCCTCAGACAAGTCGACGTGGGAGAGATGGGCCGCAGAAACCATCTCATCACCATCAAATTGTCCCAATACGTTAGTGTGCTACTTATGGGACTGAGTTTGTTGTGGCTCCTCGGACTGATAAATCTTTTGGCTGAAAGATGAAATGTACTTTCAACACAAAGAAACCATCCAGAGGACCTGACTTAATTTAGTTGGAGTGTAGAAAATTATTTTCCCAACCAGACACCAAGCTAATAGAGCTCTGAATAAATGTAAAAGTGTTGGACAATATGGTCCATAAACTCTTGATTTATAGCGAACCATTTTATTTGGTCCCCTTTATAAATATAAACTATTTTTCGATGTAAATTTAACACTTTTTGAATCTTGATCTGGTGACTGGACGAGACCTGAATAGCCTTTGGGAAAATCACAATGTAATGCTATGTATGTATCTGTGACTTTCCTTCCCTCAATTGATTTTGGTGATATTATTTACATGAACGCTCCTACAAGAACCCTGCAGATGTTGGATGCTGTCTATCATGGTGCACTAAGATTCATAACTGGCTGTGATTATCGTACCCACCACTGCACCCTGTATTCACTGGTTAACTGGACATCATTAACTTCACGCAGACTCTCTCACTGGTACATTTTCATCTTTAAATCACTTCTTGGTCTGCTGCCTTCATACATCTCCTCCTACATGTCTCTGCGTGAGTGCAGCTACGGAGTGCGCTCTCAGGACATTATTACCTGCTGTGTTCCCTCAGTGAGGACTGAACTAGGCAAAAGGGCCTTCTCGTACTCCGCTCCTGTTTCCTGGAATATCTTACAAAAAGATTTGAAGCTCTTGACCTTGACCTCTCTAAGTGGCTTTAAGAATCTGTTGGACTCCTGGCAGGGACCAATGCAGACATGTTCCTGTTTTTAGTTTTATACATTTGTCTCGGAATCTAGCAGTTTTTTTGGTTTTGTTACCTTTTTCCTTTTAGCCATCCTATTTGTAAAAAAAAAAAATAAAAAAAAAACTGTAGTATGAGTTTTTATAACTGCTTATTGTTGTTGCTGTTGTCCATTGTTGTCATCTTTCTTTGTTGAAATCAGGTCTCTTGTAAATGAGTCCTCGAGGCTCAATGGGATTTACCTGTATAAATAAAGGTTGATTGATGTATATTGACATCACAGGCAAGATCATGGAAACTGAACAATAGAGGCACCTTTTTTGGAAAATATTTAAAACGTTTAAACTGTTTGGGACATTCAAATAATATAGTGATCTGCGAGTACTAAGAAAAATAAGATTTGAACGTGACCTGATGTTTTGAGGGAGAAAGCAGGTTTAGGTTTAGTGAGCTAGCTAACGCTAAAGGGTTAAAAACACGTTTTCATTCAGAGACAGACGCAACCCTAAATTTACTTTTGGGATATTTAAACGTTTGGCTACAAACAATATCAACACGATGACCGTAAAACAAACAAGTTGTTAAAAGGGCAAAAAATTAAAAATAAAGCATAAAAATGAAGGTTAGCTGCTAGCGTCTGGCTACGCCGGTGGAGTGACTCAGGACAATTGAAGTGGAAAACAGCGAAAAACAACATTTTTGTGTTAAACAAAGACCGTTTTAAATAAATGTATTTACTATCTTTATGTGAGAGCCTTAAATATGTTAAATTACTTTATAATTCCTTTTAAAATTAAACACAAAATTCTAATTCCTTACCAAACCATAGTACTTTCAAGCACCATCTTGATTTTGTCGTTTACGTCTACGTGCTCCGCGATGGTTACTGGGTAATGAAGTTTTTTTTATTTAAAGTTACAGTTACAACTTTCATTCAACCTTGATTTATCCCATTGAGCGTCGAGGACTCATTCACAAGAGACCTGGATAAAACTTTAAGTTCATTATTATTTTTAGGTACAGTAATATGAAGCTAGCTTACTGTGCAAAAGTCTTGATACTTTTTTTTAACAACAAACTTTCAAAAATGGTTTGAATCAACATTTAAGCATAAAATTGTAGTTCTGCAACAATAAATTGATTCTTAAAAACTTTTTAGCAAAAAGGGTAAATCTTAGCCTGGTGTGCATCTTGTCAATAAGAAAAACTAAAGGAAACTGGAGTGATAAGTGGAGGACAGAACAATAAAACAGGCCCAATTTGTTTTTCAGTAGATGTAAAGTAACAAAGAGAAGTCCTTCTAGTATAGGTCACAAAAAAAAGGCTAATTCAGCAAAATCCTACAAAGACCTGATATAGCCCCGTTCTGAAGCACGTTCTCTTGTGGTGGTAGTTTTTGATGGTAACCAATCATTTATGAGTCACTTCTCAGAATCAATATTTGCATGATTTTTTCATTACGATTGCTCAGATCCACATCCGGGACTATGTTGTCACTCTGGTCATTGTGTGGAAGACAAGAACTTCACCCCAGGACATGAATAATTGGAAAACTCCACAAGATGATCAGGTCTTCAACGTGTAATAGTAATAGTAGTATGTAACACATCAAAACAACGTTTTAGAAAGTATTTTTATTTCTTTAAAATCAGACATGAAAACATCACCACCACATACTGTAACTGAATCATGGCAGGAGGAACAGGCAGTTCATGTTGTATGAGAAGGCATTTTTGTGACTTATATGTACATATACACATTTCATACACTGTAAAAATATAGCGATTGAAGCATATAGAACAACCAGCAACACTGGCTCATAAGCCATGTGAAACATTCATGTAGAAAAATGGAAGAATAACCATCCAGAAAATGTCATGGAGAGTATATAGCCATCATATCACAATCTAAACGTTAAATATAAAAAGGTGAAATTGTCAAATAGTCCTTCTTTATAGGCAATATAAGCTATAAAGTTGCAGACATCCTTCTGTCAGTATAGTTCGTTTACAATCATACAACTTTTATCATCTCAGCCTACAGAAATCAGTCAGAATAATAAATATAGCTTCAGGCTGACAGGTGGCAGACTCATATTGCATTACTTCCATATCACTGTAGTGTTTACAGCTGCCTGCACCCTTAGAGCACCAAAGGATGTTTTTCTTGTGCTATGATGTGGTACAAATCCAACTCAGCTCTGCATCCAAAACTAACCACTATTTTTAAAAAGTTACCCCCAAAAAATAACTCCTGGTGTCACCAAACAAACTGGATTTTTTTTTTTTTTTTTTTTACTTTATCAGACTCAGATTCTCAAGAGTTTTCACCTGGAGTTTGAAATGAACAATATTTAACATTTTTATTTAATACCAGAAACACCTAAAGCATAAAAGGTGATAAATAGCAGGTTCAAAACGCCACTACAAATGCAGTCTGTCCATCCGTCCATTATTCTCTGCTTATACAAATGTAGTACATAAATGTTTTTATTTTAGGAATGTAGGGTTAAGTTTTGAAATAATATGTTTGACAAATAAATTAAAGTCAAAACACTCACCCCCTCAAAAATGAAATTGTTCAACAAAAAAAGCAAACATCCAGTTTCGTGACAGACCATTAAAACACAGGTCAACCCAGTGTTTTTAGCATAGACAACCCATCAGTCCATGTAGGAGTGCATCACATCAAGCTGACCATGCCAAAACAACAACAACAACAAAACTCAGTTCTACTGGCTTTTCTCTTTGGCGCTAGTACTTGTTCAGAGTACCAAACACTCAGTTCTAAAGTCCTCACCTCTGTGCATTAATGAATGTATTATTGTTATTAACTCACTTTCCCTCTCTGCTGCATAGACCACGTGTGCTTCCCAATGTAACAAAAAGAATCCGAAGATGAGATGAAGTCAAGTTTTGCTACAGTCACTAGGTATGAAATAATAAGCAAGTGATTTTAGAAGGAAATGCATAAATACTGAAGTAAAAAACAATAAAATAACCTTCAACACATTCAACTTTAAGTGATATTGGTCCAAGAATTAATAAGGGCAAATGTCATTTCTGTAACCAGCAGAAATTATTTAGACATCCTCGCTGACGTCGAGGGATTTTTTTATAGCCGTGCTGATAAATCAGATTAGTGATGATCAGGTAGGTGGTAGCGTTAGTGTTCAAATTGAAATTTGAAATGCCTATAAACCTTCAGAACTGATCAGCTGGTTCAGACAAACAAGTGGAAGTTTGATGACTTCAGCAGTAGTGATAAGGCAAGTTTCTATGCGCAGCTAACGCACTAATGTCAACTATATGCAAGAAACACGGGGAAAAACACAAACGTAACGGATAATAAATTAAACACTTATACTAATAAAAAATGTAACAGCATCTATTGTCCAGCACTACTTTAAAGAACTCTTTGCTCTGTATTTCATACTCAACACGTACAGCCACATTAGTGGGAGAGATGTTCAGGGTTTTATAAATGTGGATTGCCGTTTTAATAAGAAACATTTGATGCAAAACGTGATATACATTCGACAGTGGCGAGATCTGGGTAATGTCACTGTGACTTCCACGAGAATAACTTAAAACATGAAACAAAACAAGCTCGTCGGGTTCGGTTCAACCCATTTGCTATCCTTTCAAAACTGAACTTTGAACAAATACTGTATTTAAACGAGAAGAATGCATACTTGATTGCAAAGCTGACAGCAGCAAGTGTTGACTGAACGATTTCTAATAATTACACCGTCGGTTCAGGGTCGTCTCCTTGATGGGGAGATGTACGAGCATGAGCGGTGCATTAGGTCACAGAAACGTGAACGCACTCACAGAAAGCAAACAGTTCACCGATCTATTGAGGCTACGCCCTTCATGTGCTCTGAAGTGAGTGAGTTCCTGTTGAAATGTCTCTGCCTACGCACGTCTATTCATGATGTAGACAGGGCTGGTCCCTCATCATCCAGTGTTGATGAGGGACAATATACAGCCCCTATTTTTTATTTAATGTGACACTGCTGCAGCTACAACAGAGCAGCCATGTTTAGGGTCTAAAAAGTTCTTTGGGACAGGTGTGGACAAATGTGGACAGAGACAGGGTTGATGAAGTCTACCGCATCCTGTATTCTCATCCCTGCTCTCGTTGATTTTGTAAACTCTCTACCACCACTTAGCTCCTGTTTATACTGCAGTGGTGAAAAAAACAATGTGGGTGCAATCAAGAGCTTTGGATTGATGAATTTCATTCATGCTGTCCTTCTCATCACATCCAGAGGTGCCTCTTCTTCATAGATGGCACCAGGTCAGCTTCTTTTGTTTTTCTTCACTGTAAAATGGAAACTACCATCAGTAACAAGTTTGTAAACAAACACCGGCTGCTTCAGTGATAACATTTAAAATATTAATTTGGACTTACAAATTAGAGGTTAGTCTCTGGGATGATGTCCGTCAGAGAAACTACATCTTCATTTCCAGACAGGTTACCTGAATTCTCAGCAGATCCTTCTGCCCCAAAACTGGCACAAAGAAAGTGTAATTAACAGGCTGATGTGATTTACACAATCAAGGGGACAAAAAAAAACCAAACACCGCGTGTTCTTCTCACACACTCACCACAAAACATCAAAATCGAGTCTGCATACTTATAAAAGATCCTTGTAAAATACTAGGTTTTCTTGAGTTAAAAAAAGTCCCCCCCCCCCATTGACAAAGTTCCAATAAACCAGTTCAGTGAAGCCATTAACCGCCAAAATTTTATGTCTGTATTAAAAAATATTTTTTGTAAGTCTGATTTAGAGATGAACTTTCTTGATATTTTTCAAAAGCACCCCCCAACTTTTGTTTGACACTTTACACGACACCACAGGAACTTGAGAACAAAACGTGTTGAAAACCGATGCGTCAATAACTTAGAACATGTGAAAACTTTTCTGAATGTGGGCAGTAAAAAGTTAAAAAAATTAACCTGGATTAAAAAAGGCTGCAGTGAGAGGTCTGTGTTTTCTATGAGTGCCTAATGAAGACTCTTGTTTATTTATCATATTACAATACAGTATAATACAAAGTAAAGCAAACCTTCAGTTTTTAATGGATTTTTTTAGAGAATTAGTTTAAAAAGAGATAAAAAGTAGGCATTTATAGTTCTATAACAGGTCTAGTCTGTATTAGTTTACCTATGAGAGGGTCCCTGGTCGTGGTCTGTGTTTGCTGATTTGTGCACCTCCACGCCAACGGACCTGCAGAGGACGGTCATGGTCAGACCAGACGAAGTAAAAACAGTGCAAAAGTATGATTAGGGTGTGAGGATTCTACCGTAGTGGAGGAGAGGTGGCGGAAACTCCTGTGCTGCCCAGTGATGAGGTGGACAGGTTGCCCTCCACATCAGCAGGGTTGTCAAATGGTGGAGGAGTTCTTGGAACCAGATCTGGCTTGTCCAACTGAACGCCTGTTAACAAGAACACCACATACGGCACGTGATACGCCTGTTGACGAGCTGTTATACAGCGATCTATAGCAATGGCCCAGACAAGCAAAGACCTTGTATACAATCCAACTTTGACTTGTGATCTTGACCTTGAAGCTGATGAAAAGTTCACATTAAATGCAACACGTTAAATTATCTTGGGCGGATCATGTTATGGGCAGGACAAGAGAAAGTTTATGTACGAATGGATGGAGATTATCCCATAATATGTCTGTCTTTTAACAGACATATAAATAAAAGGAGGAAAATTAAAGCAAATATTACTGAAAGTTACATCTGGATACAGACATGAATAGATATGTAAGCTGATAATTCACAGATTTATTTTGTGTGATTGCACAAATAGCGAAAGATCGACTCTTACCACTGTCAGCCTCTGACTCTGTGCTTCTAAAATGACTGTGATAAACTAATCTGGATTCGCCAGAATACTGTCCTCCTGTGTGGGAGAGTGGGGTGGGAGCCCCCAGAGTGGGGGCCCTTCTAAGCCCTCCTTGACCTCCGCTTCGGCTCTTCTTAGATGGAGATGGCTTAACTGGAAAATGAAATAAGCCAGAAGATTATGATTGACTCAAACCTCAGATGTAACACACTTTTAATATGTGAATAAACAAATGTATGCAAATCTAAAAAGTTAAGTCAGGTCCTCTTCATAGATTCTTCCAAAGAATATGTCCAGAGGACCTAATTTTTTTTTTACCTGGATTATTCAGCGTGCTTCAGGACATGTATGCATACTTACGTGGAATTTTCTTAAACACCGTGCTGCACATAAATTGTTGGAAACGTTCTGCATAGAAGCCGGGTCTGTGAACTGAAACAGTGTCCTAAAAAAGGGCACGGCAACAATATTACAACATGAGACATAGAATATCTTTCAAGTATAAAACATAAGTTTTCAACGACTGCTTTTATTTGTGAACAATTATTTATAATGTCTTCAGTAGTGTTATTCGTTAGTCTGCTTTGCACTGATACTTTAAATTCAGTATATAACACAGTTCAACTCTTACCCCATCATGGACCAAAGCTTTCCAAGAATGTTCCAACTTCTTAATAAATCTAAATCGTATAAACAACAATAAAACTACTCAGTGCAATGTACATGCATGTTTACCCTTGATTTGTTCTTTTCTCAGTTGATAACAGGGGTATTTAATAAAGATTTCATTCAAAATCCCAAAACACCTACCTGTAGGACTGGAGAATATCGATGATGCCAATGTAGATGAGCAACCTATCTCCTTTTGCATTGCGAGCTGGAATCCCTCCCACACTGAAAAGTCATGGTCAGATAAACGTGTTATTTGATTGTCAGTACCACAACTGAAGATTTCACTACAAACACACAAGTGGCTCAAACAGAAGCGCTCACTGATCCTCTGAATCCAAGGCTCCCTTCCCTCGCGCTTCCCCCTGGATGGACTCCATGGCTGTGCAGTACAAACTTTTCTGAGTTTGAGGCCGACGCTGATCTGGGGTCACAGGACCCTCCAACACCGCACCGTCTCTCGAGCTGCCCCCACTGCGCTCCCGCTCTCGACTTGCCTGCTCCATGTTGTGGATACCCATCAACAGACTGTAATCCATGATCTTGAAACTCTGTAGGAGCTGAATAAAACATGCAAATGCTCAAAAGAAGTCGCATTCTGTCACAAAACAAATATTTTAAACTTTTCTAGAGTTAAAACAACAACCAAAGAAGAAAATAAAAAAAGAAACTCACATCAAGGCAACATACAAATGGTGCGAGAGTCTGGTTTGCATTACCAATAAGTCGGACCTCCTCACTTCATAGTGAGAGTCAGACTCCACTAATGCTGCCCGTTGTCACCGACTCTGTTCACAACTTCTATGGACAGAATTTTAAGGTGCAGCCAGAGACGGAAGAGGTGAGGTTCAATAGCATCAGGATTTCTCCTGGTGGCATCACTGTGCCATGATCTCCAGCTCTCACTGGAGCGGTTTGCAGCTTAGTGTGAAGCAGATGGGACAAAGATCAGCACCTCCAAATCTAAGGCCAAAAGGGTGGACTATCCTCTCCAGTTAGCCTCAAGTGGAGGTGTTTTAAGTCTCTCAGGGTTTTCTTCATGAGTGATGGAAGAACGGGGAATGAGACTGACAGACGGCTCGGTAGCTAGTATTACAAACTCTATACCAGTCCACTGTGATGACGAGAGTTTAGCTTCAAGGCGAAGCTCTCCATTTACCCATCAGTCTATGCTCCTACTCTCACCTATAGTAACAAACTATGTAGTGACAGAAAGAACGCCATCTCAAGTGCAGGTGGTCAAAATGTGTTTTTTCTGCAGGGTAGTTGGGCTTTATCTTAAGAGACAAATTCAGTTGTCCAGGAGAAAGTTATGAGTAGAGCAGCTGCTACTCCACATCCAGAGGAGCCAGTTGAGATGGTTCTGGCAACTGGTAAGCATGAACCCTGGACACCAGGGGAGGTGTTCCAGTTATGTTCAAGCTGGAGGAGACCCAAGGAAAGACCCAGGAAGTGCTGGAGAGACTAAGGCTACATTCACACTGCAGGCTAATGTGGTCCAAATCCGATATAGGTTTTTTTTTAGCTGCTGCCCCCACGATGACTCTAAAACAGGTGGCAGATAATGGACAGATGGATGATGTTGGTTGAGTGTGACAACTCCAGTGCCATCCAAGATTTTGTTTCCATGAGACAAACATTTTTCCAAGACTTTTAGAACTGTATCAGTAGGAAATTTACTTGTTCAACAAAATTTGGTAAAAAAAAAAAACACACTTCAATCCAACGCTGTATATTAGTTGTGATACATACAAATAACGGGTAAGAGTATATCAAAGCCATCCATAGCAGGGCTGGGTAATGTACTGTATCAAATACACTCAATGTATTGCAAGTTTTTCAATTTACGATGGTTAAAATGGCTCTATCGCAACCATCGAGTATCATTAGACTTGAAAATCGGTCTTTTTCCCCTGTCTGCACCAACTGCACGTGGCCCCTTCTTCTCCCTCACTGAATACAAACCCAGCCCCTCACTCTCGCGCGCTCCTTCCGCTTCCTGCTTCTCCAGGTGGGCAGGAGTTTAAGCACAACAAGTAAATGGGAGATATCGAAGAGCAGCTTAGCTGCTGAGCAAAAAGATAAACAATGGCTGTTATTTGGAGGTGGTTGGATTTAAATTGTCAGATGAGCAGCAGAAAAATGTTTTCTGTAGACAATGCAAAAAACAAGTCCCGACAAAAGTTGGCACTATGAATCTTTTTCACCATTTAAAACGTTAAGACTGACTTCAGCCTCCTTCCCTGAGACAAACCACGGGTCAAAACTCATTTAGCCGTGCTGTGCCTTATGAGAGGAACAGTGTGAGAGATAGCGCAACATTAATAAAGCAGCAGCTTATCATATCGCTAAAGACACGGTCCTTAGCAGCTAACAAGTCAGTTATTTTAGCACACTTCAGAGCATGATACTGGAATAACAGTCTATGAAAAAACAACACAATTGTCCCTGTGACACTCACCAAGCAGTCCCTCTGAATCGTCTTGCACAGAGCATTGAAGTTGTCTGCTTCCAGCAGCAGGCTATCAGGCATGTCCTGGATGAAGTCCAGGTCTTTGTAAATGGGGACAGTCTTTTCTCGTTCCTTAGGAGAAGCTCGTCTTTTATAGGTGGAGCCTTTCAAGTCGTATTTGAGGTGCATGGGGATGATCCGAGGCAGAAGATTGTTCATGACAACAATACGGATATTTTTCCCTCCAGCCTGAACACAGTACAGTCCATAAAATTTCGGGAGCAGGGTTCGCTTGTTTTGGTTTATATTCTGGAAGGGAGAAAGAATATGAAAAATTGTACAAATAAATTATTTTCTTAAATTTAAATGAATAATTATTAATTACAAATGATAAGAACTTCCACAAGTTGGAGGTTCTAAAAAATGTCCCAATATGGACAATTATAAGTGTTCGGCAATGCAGGTACCACGATTATGACTGACACAGCTAAACAAAAGTCCCCATCAAGTCTCTGCCAGCACTCGTGCACATATTAAGTAAGAACATACAGAATACAGTGTTTCCCCTAGTTTACTTGCCTTGGCAGGGCGCTCTTATCTCCCGTGATTTTTATCGACTGGGGGGAGGGAGGGCATCTGTTGTGCACTGTTTGTACCGAACGTTTTTGAGTGGTACGGTTACATCAGTGCTGGCAGGTGTGTGTGTGTGTGGGGGGGGGGGCTCTGTTCTGTTGACTGGGCAAGGTGCCCTGCTTGTATAATGGTAGGGGAAACACTGGAATAACAAATTTATGCCATAACATATTTTATTTATTTTTTAAATCTAACAAATAGCTTTTTTACATTTCATCTTGAACAGTAAAATGTTAGACAAGCATGTCAACAAGCAGTAACTGGTATTTCAAGTTATTACCATAGTATCTTTGTAATGTTTTTTGCCTCACCAGATGCCTCAGTAACGCTGTGAGCTTCACTACCTCTGCCATTACAGCTATCTTGTTGATTTGTCTGTTAGCTCACACTGGATTACATTTCAGCGTGGGAGGAGCGATCTTACCATTTGCGTCATGTCAAATGGACACGTGGTGCAATATGTTTATGCAGGTGCATGTTTTGAAGTCTACAAGAGTAGTTTGCAGTCTTGTCTGACTGGTCATTTCTCTAGCAGACAGCCATGATAGTAGGAAACGCTAGTTGCAATTTTGCAGTCCTCTGAGGAAGATGAGCATGAGGAAGATAGTAGCAGTGAAGATTTCTCTGAGGACCAGGAAGGATCAGGGGAGGAATTCCCGCCAGTCACAGAGGGGCCTTGTAGCTCAGATGAGGAGGACGAGGAAGAAGAGGAACATGCAATGGAGAATGACACCTCTCCATGGAAATAAAAAAATGGGGAAATCCTGTGGTCTCCCATACATGAAGAGGCTCTGCATTTTACCCCCTTCTATCTTGACCCCAGGGCCAACTTATTTTGCACTTGCTAGGATCAGTAGCCCTGAGGGTACATTTGACCTTTTTCTTCACTGAGGACACTCAGCAGCTGACCATGTTCTTCACAAACCTGCAGGGGAAGAGGTCAGTGAGTGAATGGAAGGATGTTAGTGTGGAGGAGCTGCAGGTCTACATGGGGCTGCTGATCAAGGCAGGATGTTCAAGTCACAACACGAATCAACAAAAAGCTTGTGGGACAATGAGACAGCCCGTGCAATCGATGCAGCAATGTCCCAGAAGAGATATTTGCAGATGAATCTGGCCCTGGAGTTTGATGACAAATTGTCTCAGCCAGACCACCGCAGATCCGGCCACAGCAAAGAGGAGCCGTTTGCCCAGAGGACCGTCTGCAGCTAGCCGGTTCTACAAGACCAGGACAACGATGAGAAAGAGGAAAAGAAGACACAGCAAGGGCCCTGCGGAAAGCAGAGGCAGTGTCTTGTGGCCACAGCACAAAAGAGTGTGGAACCAGTGCACGAAATGTGGAGCACATGCATGTAAAATGCACCTCACCATGATCTGTAGAATATGCCTTGATTTGTAAACACTCATGATGAAAAGGGCATAAAAACAAAGAATAAAACAAAAAATATATCTCTATGATTGTGTCTGAAGTTATCAAAATATTTTATGCAGTAAAGTAGATAAAAAAGTGATTTATAGCATTTTTATGACAATTTTCAGGAGGGACCGTTTTGTGCCTTGGGGTGAAAGGTGTGTGGTTTATATATATATATATATATATATATATATAAACTGTCATTTCTCTAAAAATAATATATTAAAATCAATGTTATCAATTATTGATCTAGTCAAGGCTAGAATAACCTCATACCAAATAATTCACTTTGCACATTGTTGAAAATATTGCATATTTTGTGTTTTTCCCATAGAAAAAACAAATCACAGGTTTTTATGACGAGGTTTAAAAATGTGAATAGAAAAATAATTAAAATCTTTATATTTTTTGTTGGGTCTGAAGTTATTGAAAAGATTTGATGCAGTGGAAGTAAAAAAAAAAAAAACTTGTTTATAAATTGCATTTTTATTGGACTTTTATCAGAGGGCCCAATAAATGTATTGTCATTTTAAAAGGTTAAGTAGAAGAACCATGGCATGAAATTAACCCTCCTTCATTTATAAATATTCTATTTAGTGCATAAAAATAAAATTAGCTGTCTAAACACACTCAAAAGTTGCTACTTTCTCCAGACTCACCATGAAGTAACCTGGTAGGAGTTTCTGGAGAAATTCTGCCTCTTTGTGTTGAACCGTTTTGATGATAAACTCATCATCACTAGAAACATAGAAGATGGATCCGCTGGCTCCAGGGTTTGACAGCTCGATCAGTGGCTCATTACACAAAGAATACTTTAAAGAAGCAAAACAAACTGTATTACTATACACTCTGACATCTTCTTTAGTCTAAAAAAACGGTAAGAAATATGATAGCTATAGAACAAAGACAAACAAAAACACATCTTGATGTAATAGATTAGTCGTTACAGTTACTTAAAACCATTGCTCAACTACAGAAACATGTTTTTATTTGATGGAGGCTTCTTCAATGCATATATTAGAAAAAAGGATTTCAGAGAAAAACACAAGAATATTTATGACTGTGATTAAGACCATGATTTAGGCTCTCTGTGTCAAGTAAGACAGCACAGCAAACAAAGCAACTTATACTATAATACAAACAATAAAGTAGCTCTAAAACAAATATCCATCCAACAAACAAAAAATTCACAGTCATTGTTCCATGCACCAAATGATGTAAGCTCCTGGAATAAATGCATAAAAGTCACTGAATAAATATCCATGAACACAAAGGCATAAAAAGAGCGGATGGCAGGTGGTGCTTTGTGCAAGTACTGACCAGGTAGTCGTCTGGCCGGATGCCAAACATTTCTCTGAAGTAACGGAAGGCAATAGGAGCGTAGGTCTTAAAGCGAAAGTCACTGTAGTGATGAGCAGGAGTCAGGTTACTGCCTTCACTGGAAACAAACCAGACAGAGAAAGCAAGAGACTGAATGTCCATTGAGCTTTGCTTCATCTGTATAAAATATGACTAATTCAGCACAGTGTTTTACTTTATCTTTAAGCTAAGTGTTACCAACCTTGGGAAAAAGATGCTTTCAACCACCACAAAGTCCTGCATGAGAACATCTCTTTCTGCCTTTTGACTTAAGCTGCCCACTGTGTGTGCAATGCCCAACTGGATTGCACCTTTTAGGGCAGACGATGTAGTCTAAAGAAAAAACGGAGTTAATAATTAAAGAAAATTAAGGAATGATAATACATTTGTTCCTACTTCTTGCTCACTGACCCACCTTTTTGTACGTGGTCTCTCCTGTTGTTGTCTCAACGCCCCGGTGCCCAATGGTCTTCTTCATACTTTGAGTTGTGCCTGAAGAGCCAGGCACCTTAGGAGAGGGACAGAAAATATAAATCAGACATGGTCTAACGTGGATTTGTGGGGTGTAAACACAAAAAACCAAGAGCTTGCCACTGTGGGAACTTTAAATCATAAAGAATAAACTAATTACCACAAACCTATGGTAATATGTCAAACAAATCAGAGTACAGAATTCTCAACCAGTCAAATTGTGAAGACAAAGGGTGATTAATTAAATGTTTTCTCTGAGGTTTACTATTATAAAGTTTTAACAGATACTCAGTTATGACTTTTATACAACTACAGAAAAATTGTGAAACCCCTGTTATAGTCCATTTAACACTTCATAGTAAAATTTTAGTAACTGGTATCTCCAATCTGTGGCTGTAAGCTTCATGTTTCTCAACTTGCCCTCGGCTCCTTGACAGGTTCAACATTAACTTTACTTACTGCAAATAGGTTTTAGGACAAAACTTGGCAACCTTACCTCTGCAGGGGCCATTTTTCGAATGCTGCTGGTCCCTGAAGAGAGAAAGAAAAGTTACTCTTAAACATTTATTATAAAAAAAGGTAATGTCTTGAGAAGCTACAGAGGAAAATGAACACAGAATGAATACTTTTTTTAAATTTTGTCCACACCCATTTTTATTAAAAATCACAATAATCAAAAAACAAAACAAACAAAAACATGCAGTAATAGTAACAAAGATGCTTAAAATGTACTGGTTTAACTGTTTAAACTGGAAGCTTTTGTCATGGAGAAGGAGGAATCTGCCTCGTTTATAAAAAACATCTGCTAGTTAATTAGCATCAGAGCTATTTCCAGCATTTGGCTGAAAACTATCAGGGCAACGATGAGCCCAGACCTAAATGTGGCCACAGTTACCGACTGCTGCATTCGATACAGCATATCTATGTAAACTAGAACTACCGGTACCTCCCGCCTCCCCTCCCCGAGTGGCTGCTCCATATTCATCTGTTCCCAGAGGATGTGTGTCAACGTCACTATGTCCTGACGGAGAACTGATAAAATGTCTCGTCTTTAACCTCGCCTTACTTTATATGCTACAGAAAATTACATTTTACCATTTAAAGTAGATTTTAAACACCAACGATGTTTAAAATGTTCAAAACTAGAGAACTCAGAAAAATTATTAATCTGTGTGTTGCTCATTTTGACTACAAAACTGGTGATGTCAAATGTCTCTGGGCAAGTGTAAAATGTTGCGGATTATTACCAAAGGTTAGGTCAAAACCCTGCATAGAGAAGTTTTGTAGGAGCACCATACAACTGTGTCCTGAGAAAACCTCGATTTAAAAACGCACTCTCTCGTACACTAGCCAATCGTCTCTACTCTGTAACCAATGGCAACATACTGCGCCACAACTGAATGATACAAAAAGTGAAAATTATATTTACCAACTTGCTTTTGCAAACTACTCTTCACCTCAGAAGTTCACTGCAGTGAATGCAGAGTAAAAAGCTATTTCAGCACAAGAAATGAGGGAGTATTATTAATAATAAAGCAGACTCACTTTAAGCCATGCATCTGCACCCTTAACAGGGACACACTGCAATCCACCAGGAAAAAAATGGGCATCAGTCTGCCCACATTCCCTCTCATTATGTAAAACATCCCTACCCATGCAGTTTCTGTTCTCACACACAAACACACGGCAGACCCATGCGGATACCTCGCTGTAATGCCCTCCTCCAGAACTGAGTCCTAATATCTGTGAAGCAGAACATCATTAGCCCCAACTGGCTAATTGTTGTGAGAGCCAAACAGGCGGGTGAAGATTCTCAGTGATCCAGGACATGATAAATCCAAAAAAAAAAAGTTAAAAAAACAAAACAACTGGATTTCTACTCAGTAGCTGAAGACGTTTCTATTGACTCCGCACAGGAGAGCCAGCTCTTCAGGATTACTCAGCTGTGCACTTACACCTCATAAATAAGGGAAACCAAAACGTCCATATTTTAGACAGAGAAGACAGATATTTTGAAAGGGGTGCGAAAGCAGCCATTTACGTCAAACGAGAGAAAAACAACTTTAAACAGGAGGAGGTCTCAGATTTCAAGCCTACAATGAAGCATTTGGCCTGATTCCCAGTCAATTCCACTCTAACACATTCACGCATGTGACCAAAGCATTCTCATGAGCCAGGCTAACAAAGACCCTAACGACCCTTGCTATAGAAAACATTTTTACGTTACCTTAAATATATTAACCTTAAATATAAAATTAACATTATGTGTTTGTCTTCACAGTGGAAAAAATACAGTGCTCAAGGTGATTGTGAAATAAGGATGAATCATGCATCCCATGTTTATCAACATAGAACATTACATCTCATAATTGATAGGTCTTGTCTAACTACGGTAGATCTTCGTTATAATCTAAACAGAATGGAGTACAAAAACAATCAGCTCCAGTTATCAGAAAACTGTCAGGGCACAATGATTTTTATTCATGACCCATTTTCTTTGTCTTTCTTGAATCACATGTGCAAGAGCTATAAAGCTGGACTGGACTTTTTGTCATTGACACCTCTCTGTGTGAAAAAGCATTCTGTACGACGGTTGTCGGTACAAGGTTTATTGCAATAAACAAATTCAAAGACCATTTTTGAACACATCTTTTATTAACTCACGTGTTTCTGTACAAGTTTTATTTATTTTTTCACAACACCCTCCTTTGCGAGGGGTGAGTAGTTCGACGTAGCGAGGCCTCTCATAAAGCTCGGGATGCTGCACACTCCAGACATGAAACGTCTTCAGCTTCAGAGTAGGAGTCCATTAGTTTTGCTTTTAAACCTTTTATCTGGATTTAAGAGCCAAATACTGAACTTTTTTATCTGGGTGTTTTAACTAGAGGCAAAAATATAAAACTAGATCAAATCGTCTTATATCAAGAAATGATGGGAGAGTTTTACATTTGGTGAAAGCTTAACATTATGTGCAGTCTCGTGAGATCTAGTGTGATCTTTTAGCGCTTTAAGGATATGTTGGGGACTACTCTCAGCTACTACCACAACAAATTTTTGCTTGATGTCTTTAAAATAGGCTGAGTTATAGCCAATTTAGTGTCTCTTAATGTTGCTTAGCTGTGGTTCATCATAAAAAGGGGTTGACTGCAAAAATGAACACACTGTAGATGTACTTTCAGTGATTACTTTGAGATTTGTTCCCTGCTTCATGAGATTTCTTGCTAATGTTACAGTCAAACGAGCATTCACATATAGACACGAGTAAAAACATAATCGCTTTAGGTGGCAGGTGATAAAGATTTCTAATTCCTCAAAGCTTAAAGTGAAACTTAGTAATAGCACACATTGTGCACCAGAATTAGGGCAGGAATTAGACCAACCTAATTGCTTAACAATGACTTCTGCTCATCAGTGGCGGGCTTGACAAGAACAGGAAAACCATCTGTTCCTATACTAGTCTGCCAACCCTATTCACAAGTAGCCTGCAGCTAAAGATTTAATGGGACGTACACACTTTTTTACAACCTTTTCAGCCAATGACGAGTCTGTCAATGTACAATTTACTCACCATAATTGGAAACAAGGCCAATGTTGCATGCATGGTGCCGTCACTCAAGTGACTGAAATAGCACGCTTGACAATTTGCTTTATTTTGTATATGCACTACAACTTAAGCCACAAGTCTGGCTGAAAGCCACAATTTTGACCCACTGATTTCTACTGAGTGGTTGTTTCTGAAGAACTCCCACAGGAAAGACACTAGATGAGAAACAGGGTATGTCCCCATTGTCTCATAAGAAACCCAACGTGTCTGCATGTGTTTGTGTGGCTACTGCAAAATGACACGCACAACTCACAGTGGGTGAATGTATCTGAAAGTGAGTCAGGAAAAAAAAAAGCTTTATTTTTTATTTTTTAATCATCTGAACAGGGACAACTGAGTGAATGGACCAATTCATAAACATGACGCGCATGCGTACATGGTTAAAGGAACGTAGGGAAATCAATCGGATCGATACACATTAGATGAGGCACCACATTAAACCTCGGAAAATAAAAACTATTTTTTTGTTGGGGGGGGCAGGTGACTAAAAAGAGGATTTTCTCTTCACCACAGTGAGGAAGAGGAGTTAAGATATGAAGAAGGGTTGCTCCAGTCGATTTCCTGTCATCCAAATAAAACTTTAATTTACGAGAAAACAATACCTATAAATATTATCCTGATGCAAACTCAATGACCTATAACCTATAAATATTATTGAAGGTAATTTAGCTACAGCATGGTGTGCTGCTGCATCATCATGTTGTAAAAACATAACGGTAACGATACCCGGCTTGATACCAAACACACAAACACAGTTTAGCCTGTGTTACTAACATGTTACCAAAATATAAAAATAACTATATGCTTCGGCGACCCAGGAGTTCCAGCAACCCCACCGCTAAGGTTTATTCCCCAGAAGCAGCTAAACGCGCCAGCTTCATTTGTTGGGCTGAAATCCTCGATGCTAACTAGCTGCTAGCTAACGAGGAAAAACGATAGCCACCAAACAACATCGTACTGGTTGCCATATAAGGTTCGAACGATTATTTTATATCTTCTTTTTTTAGATAAAAAGAGAAAAATAATTGACATGGTACCTGTCGGGAGTGTTGATCCCGAGTCTGCGGTTCCAGCAGTCGCCATTAGCGCCGATGGTTGCCTTGAAAATGCAGCAGCAGCACAACAGCGCCCCCAGTGGCCGGAAGGGGAACAGTTAAATATTGAGCTCAATGCATGACCAGCCTTTTGCTTTAGTTGGCATTTTATGCTTTTAATATTCAAATAGGCTATAAAATTACATTTTCTATTTAATAATTTGCTTAGAAAACTTACAACTCCAATTATGAAAAAACTGTGAAGGTGTTAAAGGTAAATAAATACAGTTGTGGAATTATAATAAATAAATAAAATGGAACATATTAAACATATCAAATGTTTAAACTGTTAAAATGTTTTTTAAATAAATGGTATGGATAAGTAAGGGTGGGAATGGCATTTTGCAACATTAGGACAACATAAGCTCCCATCCAGACAATGACTTTTGCAGGGAAGGCCTTGCACAATGCCCATACTGCACCCATTACAACAGCTTCGTGGTAGAAGAGTCTGGGTGCAGGTGTCGTTCCATCAACAGTCTCAGGCTGTTCAGTCTAGAAGACTATATTCATGATAAAAATCCATCAGGTATAACAGATCTTATCTGGAATAAAAAAAATAATAATTCTCCTTTAAACCATGGTTTAAATGAGAGGTTTGATGGTGGATTGATCTTTGCCTGGCCTTCATTCCAGAAAAAGTTAGTGAATGGTTTAAAAATGAGCAGCTATTGCATTTTAATAAACTTGCAAGATGTCCCACAATAACCCCACAAGGAAAGCCTTTAAAAGGTTTTTATTAAAATAGCTTCTGATACAAATCTATGTTTAAAAAAAAAAGAAAATATGTATATGTTGTACTTCTCAAGTTTTATTCAAACGCAGTATGCAAAAAGCAACAATGAAAAGAAAGTAGTACTTCAACAAGTCTGTGAAGGAGTGCATTTGAAGGTGTTTAGTTTGATTCTTAAAGACAACAATGCTTCATATTAATTTACGCTGGCAGTAAATGAAGCTTGAAGGTTTATAGTTTTAATACAATTTGTCTGTTTCAGACCTCAACATGGGATTTGTGCTGCATTGCTTAATTGTCTTCAGTGATTAGAAACAACTTCTGGAGCAAGTTTCTCAATTTCTTCAGTGGTAACAATGGGTTTAAGGGATAGGGCATATTTTCTTCTTCTTCTGCGTCTGGACACGTGTTGCTCTGGTGATGGCATCCATGACGACTTTGGACAGACACTGTGGAATCCCTTCACGTGATTGAATCTTGCAGCAACGTCGAACAGCTGGAGAGGGAGTCTTGTTTGAGGAGCACAAGTTCTGAGATGTTTCCTCGAGCTGATATCGTTCAGAAAACGAGGCCACGTGGAAAAACAGGTAAACATTTTGTTTGAAAGTCATTTGGGTTGCTTTAATTTGAATTGAGTCACTTCCAGTTTGACAACTCACCTTCTGCTCTAAACAGTTGTTCTTGTTTTCTCCCGGCAGGGGGCAGCATTGCTCCACAAAGGGCTCCAGAGCAAACCCAGGAAATCTACACAGAATTACATTATCATCAACTTACATGCACTTCAGTGTCTGAACAGCTGCTCAAAGCTATTACATTATAACTTTGACATCAAATGAAACCAGTCAGTGAGAGAGATGCTGCACAATCCTACCTGGTCTTAATGATGTTGTGGAAGTCACATATTTTGTCAAACGAGATCTCTTCAGTGGCAGAAGTTCTGTTATAGTGTGGGTCTGGAGAACTGGTCTGGAAACAGCTGTATCTATCAGTCACCTTTTTACCCCTACAACAGTGGAAATCCGCTTGATCCCCCTTCTGAGCCGAACAGTACTTGTTCATCTCCTCCCGCCACTTCAAAGAAATTAAATCTATAATCAGAAATCATTCAAATAGAAACTAAGTCTCCACTTGTTTTACCTTCTTGTCAGCACAGGCGGAGGCCCCGTTCTTCTGTTTGCAGCAACGTTTGAATCCTTTCTCCAAACGGTTGATGGTCTTCACCTGACGAGCCAGCAGCTCGTTGCCTGAATGGGACAGACACTTGGTGGTATAAAGAGGCCGAAGCTTCTGGTTAGCACACACCGAGTCAATGTTGTCTGCAGAAGGCCGTCCAGGAGGAAAATGGATGTCTGCATTCTGGGAAGTCGACGGGATCTCCTCTGTTGTTTCTGTTGCTCTCAGACTTAATGGAGTCATCTGATTCCTGCAACATTCAAGGTAAAGCAGCAGATCTAAACATTAAGTCAAGCTTAAGGTTTAATTTAAAATGAAGAGGTCTGTTTTGCAATTTTGTTTCACTTCTCCGTGATTCAGTTTTCTTTACATTTGGATTGCTTTACTGCAGAATGCAAGAAAAGCTGAAAATGGCTGCATTGAGTCATGAAAACAATGATCCACATAAACCCACTTTTAGAACATTTGAAACCATGTTAGATTTCAAAAGAGTATTTGATGGAATGGATTTATTTTTATATTTAACCACAAAAATTTAAGAGCTTTAAAAAAAAAGTCTATGTTGTGGCCTATGCTTTTAGCCTTCGGGCATAAAGCATCACCAAGAGTTACAAATTTGCTCAGTTTGGACAGTTTTATCTGGTTAGAGAGGACATGGAGGTAGTTGGAGAGAAGACATAAGATGAATTAAACAAATTTAGATGGAGGATGACTCACTGTGGCGACCCCTGAAGAGGGAACAGATAAAAGATGAAGACGGTTTTATACGGTTGCCTGTATACTTCAGTTATTTTCCCTCCATTTTATACTTTTAACTAATTCTGCATGAATCCTGATCTATGACTAAATGTCATCAGTTTGTCATTAATGATAAAAATCAGAGCACAAGCAAAGTGCATTCAGTCACTGAACTGAAACTGAATCACAGAATGTGTTTAAGTTGGGATGTGCTGTGTGCACGTTTAATTATTGCTGAGAGAATTTCTATGACAATGAACACATTAAGTGGCTGAGTGGTTAGAGCAGTCGTCCTCCAATGTAAGAGTTGGGGGTTTGATTCCACCAGCAGTCACATGCTAAAGTGTCCCTGGGCAAGACACTGAACCCCTCATTGCTCTGATGTGTGTCCCATCGGTGTATGAATGTGATAAAACACTGATTATTCTTTGTCTAGATATACGTAGATGGACTGTACTTTTTTTCATTTACACTTTAGCCCCTTATCTTATCAAGACACTCAAAGCTCTTTACAACACAATCTGTGCCTCATTTACCCATTCATACATCACTCTACTAGATCTCTACAAAGCTAATTGAACAAATCATTCTAAAGAGACTAATCAGCGAGGACACAGATTGTAGTGTAAAGCACTTTTGAACATCTCAATAAGATAAAAAGGCGCTATATAAGTACAGTCCATTTACCATTAAAATACCAAAAGTATTCAGTAATATGCACACTGGCACTCCAAGCTATCTAAATACAGACATCAGCAATGCTTTTTGCAATTTCTATGAAATTGCAATCATGATCTTTTGCACGCTACGTTCATCAGCGTCGCTGCAGCAAATGAATGGTTTTACAAAACCCCATTTATCAATATTATTCAAATAAAGTCCAAATTTGTCAATCAAAATAATGTCACTTCAACTCAAAACAGATTCAAGATACTGTAGAGGCATGAAAAGGAAATATTTCAAGGTTATTACATTTTTGTGCACAGATATATAACCGTATACACCAAATATTAAAAACTAATAATAATAATATCAAACATATTATTATAATTTAAACATATGTAGCCCCAAATGAAACTTGTTTTAGTTGTTTTCTGTAACTCTTATGTACACGGACACGAATGTCCTCTGGCATCCATCAGGGGGGTGCTGCTCTCCCTCTGCAACCCTTCTTGTTCTTTGATCAACACTTTTTAATATTTACACATCAAATCATGCAGATTTGTCAGCTGGTTACGTTTCGACATTTTAGTTTGTACTGTTACCTGACAGCTAGATTTACTGATGGCTGGAAGTTGTTTTAATAGATAAACTGCAGATAAAGTACTTAATTTTTAGAAGGAAATCAAATGGAACAAATAAAAACATGTAGTACTTTTTGGAAATAGCATTATCAGCTGTCTGGATGAATTAATCGTTGTTGTTGTTGTTTTTTGTTTATTTTTTGTTTTGTTTTTCAAATCAGATTATTGCTATAGTCAAGTTCGTTAAGGCATTTGATGTCATTTTTTTTTGTTTTGTGACTTCAAGATTATTAATATTAAGCTTTAATCATCATTTGAATAGCCAGGTCACATAAAAATGAAAACAACATCGAACCTTGAGCAGTCGGAGAGCTTGAAGTGGAACTCAGCGGAGGCCCGAACCGGCTCCACCGGCAGCTCCTCTGTCGCCTCATAGTTGGGGTTTGGAGAATCCTTGCTGAAACAGTTCAGTCTTTTATCGCCCCTTTTCCGGCAGCATTCGTAAAGCCGATCCTTCACCGATGAATCTTCCTCACAGAACAATTTCACCGAATGCTCCCACTGGAGAAAAGACCAAAAGAAAACAGTAACAAGATTGAAGAGTAATTGAAGCAAATTGCTCCAAATGAAAGTGCTCCCAGCTGAGTTTGTGCAGCTGCTGGTTTTCTGCTTTCCTTGCATTCATAACAAATATTCCTGTTATGTCTAACTGGGGTTATCTACTGAAAACACCCCGAGGCCTTCAGCTTTGATAAAATGTAGGAACCATCATCTCTGGAATGTGAAGAATGTTTCAAGATTTTTTTTTTTTTCAAAACGGTTTCAAAACATACAGACTTTTTTGTGTCTAGCTACATTTCAGCTTAAACCCTTTTAACAATTACTTCAAATTGTGAATAAAATAATGCATAAGGTTTTTTTTTTAATGTCCAGAGGACCAGATTTAACTTTTTTAGAATGCATAAGGTTGTTTCTTCTAGAGATTCAGTGTCTGTCTCAAGAAAGGACACGTTAGTGGTCTGATACTTTATTCCTATAACTACAATCTCATAACATGGTTTTTATCCTGTGCTTTGGTTGGTGTTTGTATTGAGTATGTTTAAAGTCAAAGCTTCAAAATCAAAAAGGAAGCATCCAAGTGAATAACAATTTCAACACAAAGGATACCAAATTGTCAACAAACTAAAACTGCTGAATTGGCTACAAGAGCTGTCATGAACAAACTTACAGCCAGTGTTGCGCAACACAGCGTCCCCTCTACCCCCAACGTCTGGTTCATCTTGCAGCACGAGTCGAACCAGGACTCTGCGTTGTTCACAGCTGCAGCCTTTCGTTTCTGTTTGCTAAAATAAGAGGGAGGAAAGTAAGAGTCTGGGTAACGGGGACGGTGGTTTCCATGGACACAGATGGCTTGGATGTTGTTGGGCGTCGGTCGGCCGGGAGGAAACCGAACAGGATAGTCCAGAGGCAGGCCACCAAAAGAACGAGGCCCAAAACTGGGTGGACCTTTGGAGAGAAGATGGCCATCTTACAGATTATTGGTGTTTTTGAAGTAAGTGGTGGTGAGTTGAGAGAGTTTGATAAAACAGAAGTCAGCAAAGATGATACATACGTCCCATTGGTCTCAAGTCAAGTCCTGGTGCAGAATGTCCTGGTCAGGAAAAAAATATGTGTTGTGAAACTGTACTTATTCTACAATAAACTAAAGTCAGACTGGGTGGAAGGATGGATGAATGGATGGATGGATGGTGGAAAGATGTATGTATGTATGGATGGATGGACAGTGGATAGATGGCTGGATGGGTCGATAGATGGATAAATGATGGATAGATGGATGGGTGGCTGGATAGATGGATGGATGGATGGATGGATGGTGGAAAAATGTATGTATGTATGTATGGATGGATGGATAGATGGATAGACAGATGGATGGATGAATGGGTGGCTGGATAGATAGTTGGATGCATGAATGGATAGATGGATAGTTGGATGGATGGATGATGGATGGATGCATAGATGGATGGGTT
>NC_056502.1:18351027-18351615 GCF_014905685.2 Nematolebias whitei
GATAGTTGGATGGATGGATGATGGATGGATGCATAGATGGATGGGTTGATGGATGGATGGATAGTTGGATGGATGGATTACCTCGTTTCAATGGTGGAAACACCATTCTCTGCTCGATGACAGGGAGCTCTGTGAAGAAGGTAACATGTTGCAGTTGTGTTAATTATTCAAGAACCGGTAAGAATAAAACTGATAAGATCAACAGCACCATCTGGAGCAAAGAGATCTCCCAAGTCCACTTCTTTTTGCTCCATCCCTCCATCTGGTTGTTGCATCTCTGGAAAACCTGGTTTTAGACATTGTCAAGATGTTAAAACTTGCAAAAACGTAAGACAGAAAAAAATTGATTAAATCTATCAAGTATTTTGTAAAACCTAAAGGACTTTAAAGCAAAAGTTAAGGTAGTTTAAAGTAGGGTTCTGTGGAAAGATTATGAACAGTCAATATCTTACCTGATGAAGACTGCTCTTTGATCAAACTCACACAGATTCTGAAAGTGAGAAATCCATTTTCTTTCCTAATTCAACCCTGGTCTTTACGTGTGTGTGTGTGTGTGTGTGTGTGTGTGTGTGTGTGTGTGTGTGTGAG
>NC_056502.1:18356615-18374160 GCF_014905685.2 Nematolebias whitei
CATCATGTAGTATATTTATTTATATTTATATATATTTATATATATAGATATGTGTATATGTACTTTTTGGATTGATCATGACCTGGATGACTGAATCTACACCGACGTATGACCATAACGTTGGTGTCAGACCCTATTGAAACTACTGCGATGGAAACGATACTCAAGTTGTTTCCCTCCTCTACTTTTGGTCGCTCCCTTTCCAGAGATGCAATTCTGCATCGGAGTAGGGGCAAGCAACAAAGTCAAATGTAAACATTGGACAAAACAAGCCGGACAAAGAATTATTTAATCAGCCATGATTGTATAACATTTTTAGAATTGATACACACATGCTAACCCATGTAGCATGTTGTCTTCTTCTGCGAGTTGCTTTTTAACACTAGAGACTGAAGGTGGTCAAATTTTAAATTGTGATGTAAACAACCACTTAAAAATAAATAAAATAAAGTTTCAGGAAAAAAATTAATTGAGCATTAAGTCCTGCAGTGAAAACATAGTCCATTTCTCTAAACGGAGGCGGTTCAAAGAACCATCTACAGCAGGTAAGATACTCATTGTTCGTAACCTTTCTACAGAACCTCTTTTGAAAAATAAGCAATCTCTTTCAGCTTAAACTTAACTTCCAGAGGAGACAAACAACTGAACATTGTTTATGCTTGTAAACTTGAGAAAGGTTCCATCTGGAGTTGAGAGGATATTTTCTCACACTGAGACGATGCTCCTCAGCCAAGAAGTTGAACATTAATGAGGAAAACAAGAAAAGCACATCTGGCAACATTTCAGTCTAAACTCTGATCCCTCAAATGATTCAAATGGTAGAAAGAGTAGAAATATAGATGCACACCTTGCATGATGTCGGCAAAGGACACCTCAGTCTGAAGACAGTCGTGCTCATCTGGAAAGAGGTCAACAAAGAGAAATGCTTTTTTTAGAGCAAAAAAATTACACAACTTTTTAACAGTTTTTATGGTTTGTTTTGCATTTTATTATAAACATAGGCTGCTAGTAATGCAGGAAGTACTTGAATTCCTCGCTGAGTGAAAGTTTGGAAGTGTTAAATGGAATTTTTATTTTTTGCATAACTTTTAAAATTCTAGGCTTTTTTTTATCAAGATATGTTTTTAAAAAAATATTGGTTTTAACCAGTTTCTAAAATTATTCAAGCCTTAACTCAAGTGCACACAAACACACAGCAGATCCGACCATGTGAGTATTTATCAAACAAAAATTAAGTCAAAATGGAAATGATGTGCGTGAAAAACTCCACCTCATGATTCAAAAGCTTGCAGAACCTACTTTATCTTGAAACTACATTTTTTGTACAACTTCTCTCAATGTTTCTCAAATGGTTGTGAAGGAATTCTGGCATTTCTTTACAATGTAACCTCAGTTCTTTGAGGGTTGCAGATGTTTGTCAGCTCTCTGAAGGTCCCACCACATCTGGACTTTGACGGACCATTGCAACAGCTCTTTTCTTTCTCTGTCAGCCGTTCTGTTGTGCACCTGCTGCTGTTTGGGATCACTGCTCTGTTGCATCTTGACCTAGTTTGGACAGATGGTCGCATGTTTGACTCAAGGACTATAATCTATAGAGGAGTTTATGGTCGACTCATTGTCTGCAAGGTACCTCGTTTCTGTGGCTGCAAACAAACCCAAATCGTCACCCCCATATTTGATAACTGTCACGGTACTGTGCATTATGGGTAAACATCTCTACTCTTGTCTCATCTGTCCACAGGATGCTGTTGCTTAAGTCTTGCGGTTCATTCAGATGAAACTTTGCAAACCTAAGCTGTGCTGCCATCCACACAAGCCATTTCTAATCGCACTGTCCTGAACTTCGACCTGCTAACTGAGGTCCGTAGAGTCTGAGATGGAGATCTTGCTTCTCGCAGTCTGACCTTGGCGCAACTTTCCTGGAACGTCTACTTCTAGGAAGGTTGTCAGCTGTCTTAGATTATTCTCAAGCGGAAAACATTTTTCTCGCACTAAAAACGGTTCCCGTTGACTTCTAACCCTTCTCATGTTGTTGATCAGCAATTATTGCCTCTCTTAGGCCATTGCTGATGTCGTTCCTGCTTGGCATTGTGATAACACACACCCGTTTGCTCCAGACCTGCAAAAACTCCAGCTTTTATAGAGGTGCTCACATGATCAGGTCATACATTTGAATCCTATGGGAGCAGCAAGGGGTGGACTTAGTTTGCCAACTCAATTTGTCCCTTTTTGTCTTTCTAAAAATAAATAACAGCAGAATGAAATCTGTGACCGCAATAATTTAAAACCTGGTAAAGACCAGTTTTTGTGTGTGTGTGGATGGACTTCTTTTTCCTCAAATTGTTTTTTTTGTGTAAATTGTAGTATAATGTTGTTGGTTATTGTTGCAGAAGAGTTAGCTTTAATCACATTTTTGGTGTTTTGTTATAAACCTGCATGTATTTTTTTTACATAAAGCTAGTATTACTTTGTAAAATGTGTTAAACGTTTTCTACAAAACAGCCTCACATTAAATACTCAGGAACCTTCACCTGTAAACACGTCTGCATGGTGTAATCAAAATAATCTCAGCTGTTCTGATCCAACATGGAGCCTGACGCCAACACAACAACAGAGGAAAAGAAGTGGACCGACCTTTGCAAGCGGAGCTCAGGGAAACAAAGAGCAGCACCGTGGCGCTGACTGCAGCTCTAGATGGACCCATTGCAGATCTGATGGGATCTCTCCTCTTGGGGTTTGGTTCCTGCTCACTGAGTCCTGCTCTGTTATCAGGTCTGATCAGAGGCCGCCCAGGAAAGAGGCTCAGGGGGGTCAGATTTCAGAACAGCCCAGTTATTGGTCCACCAGAAGCCGCCTGCTTGACTGTCTGAGAGCTCAGCCCACAGCTGGATAAACACTTGAATGGTTGTTGTGGGGATTCAGGGTGGAGGGGAGTTTTACTGCATGACTCACAGATGGTCTGTAAATCCTGCACGCAGTTACATAGAAAATCCGTCTTATTGTTGAACTGCGTGGTTCTACAAAACGGACTGGTTACTCATTGACTCACCTACTGTATGACTGGTTTATGCGTCACTCGTTAGCTGAGCCAACTTTCTTTACACATCGGTGCAGAAAAGCTGGATTTAAAAATAATGGAGATCACATGTTTACTGTGTTTACATGGAGCTGGGCAGCAGGAAGCCTAAACGAACTTTATCTACACTTTATAGATTTGACAGAAGTTCAGAACCAGAAAAGGAGATTTTTTTGAAAACAATCAAAGCAACGTCTGATTATTTATTTACGGTTCACGCGTGGGAAATCTGAATTATTTCTGTTCGTGTGTTTGTTTTTGACTAAAAAAGTTAAAGTTTGCAGTTTGAAGCGTGTACTGCGGTAGTTTTTTGTATATGTGCAGTTCAGAAATGTGGGTGCGCAGTCAATGTAAACAAAGCACAGAGTCACATGATCAATAAGGCTGACTGTATTTGAGAGGATCTGTGTGTGTTTTTTTCAGTGTTTCTCCTTCTTGTAATCAGCTCCTGCCTCTGTCACCTGCTGTCCCTCTCCAGGTGTTTGCGTTTATCCCTTCTCTGTCTCTTTATATTCTGCGTGTCCTTGTTGTTTCCCTGTCTCCCTCTGTGTCGTCTCTTCATTTATGTAAGTTTGGCTGCCATGTCAGCCATTTTTGTTTTTATGAATAAATATTCCTTATTTTAGTCTCGAGTTCCCGAGTCCTGTCTGCAGCCTGGGTTCAACTACACTACAGAACATGACTGTAGTTTGTGTAGGTAAACAAACATGGCGACTCAGACAAGTTTAGAATGGAGGAGAAGATGTTTGGATGAAAAAATGAGTGAAGCTGCGGTAAAACGTTAAAGAAAAGAAAAATAAACTAATTCTAGCCCTCGAATGGCTCATCAATGAACAACACTGACTGTTTTTCATTTATGTTTTTTTTTTTTAAATAAAAACTGCAAAAGTTAGTTGGGTAAAAAAAACAACCTTTTTTTATTTTTTATTTAAAGGCTCATTGAGGAAGATTACCAGGATTTGGATTACCATATTTTTTTTGCTGTATAAGTCGCACTTTTTTGCATAAATTTGCAAGTCCTGCGACTTATACACCGAAGCGACTAATACCCCCCCCCCCCCCAATATTTATAACTCAATTTTTGGTTGAGATCTAACGATTTCATTCATTCTGACATGGAAAATATTGAACACTACCATTTTCAGCTGCTAGAGGTCCCTCGAGTTATATGGCAAGCCTAGTGTCTCAATAATAGGTAAAAGTGGCTATTAATGACACACTTGGCTTGCCATACCGAGCCACCTTCGTCTTGCTCTGGAACTCCTGGAGCAAACGTCAAATCAGCTGCATTTCGCCGCGCCGCCCAGGTGAAATGCATCTGATTTGACTGTTAAAGTGCATTCATTAAGAAAAGTTCAACTGAGACACACCTTTGCTATAATTTCGAGCAAACAAATAATTGCATTTAAGTCTTAATCTTGTTAAATTCTTGTTAAAGTCCTCCATGCTCCCGCAATTGATTTTTGGCATAACGCCTGCCCACGTTTCCGGGTGGTCAGTGGTGACACTGACACATAACAAACGCGACGCTTCAGTGGTGATGCATAATAGATATGACTTATATGACAAAGCAACTTGTTTATATATTTTTTCCATTTTATTAGACATATTTGGAATGATGTGACTTATATGGAGGTGTGACGTGTACGGCGGAAAGTACGGTATGCTAGGAATTGTTTTTTGACCAGTCTTAATGACTTTGCAATGAGGACCTTTATCAGAACTCTCCTTTTATTTTACTTTGCTTCAAAATTATAATTTTAAATATTTTTCAAGTAGTAATTTTTCATATGTTTTTAATGTTTTATTCCAGTTCTGTTTAAAACAATTTCAAGTAGGATTTGTTTATCACTAAGACAGAAAAACATGTTGTAATGCGTAACGAAGTAAACAGTTTTGAAATATGGATACTTTGGTACATATTGCATTGTGTCACAAAAACAATTTTTATTTTATTTTAGATGCTTGAAAAAAATCTAAACACAAATATACATAACAACTAAACACTAAACAGTTTCTGCACGAAGAAGTTAATGTGGCATCACACTGTTTAAATTTTACACAAAACCTTATGGTTTTTCTCTGTTCTAAGGAAACTGCTCTCAGAAACTCTCTTCATTTTAAGCCACTTCTTCTTTTGTGCTCTTCTTCCCCAAATTTCTTAAAACCTTAAACTTCATAACATTGCTAAGTTTTTAACCACACGCATTAAAAAAAAAAAAAAATCATAAGACAATGATGAGAAGCAAAACAGAAAAAGTTAGATGTGTTTGAGCCATTGCAAAGCTTTGATACCTCTGGCTTTCACTCTTCATTTTTTAATTTGTATTTAAACACAAATTACAACAATAAGTTACACAAAATAATTAATAAAATAATACCAGACAAACCACTTTGTATTTCTGAACCTCTATAGCAGGCACTAAAACAAATGTGCTCATTTTTATTATAATAGTTGAACATCTGGATGCTTCAAGGAACAGCCTCATCACTTACTTTGGTGGGCTATAAATGATAGCAAGTTGCAACTAGAAAGTTCCTGGAGAAACTTTGACGGGGACTGCCACGTGGAGGCCATTTTAGATTTTTGATTTGACAGTACTGTGTGTTGGGGTTCACTCTCAGCTACCACCATAATAAATTTCAGCTTAGAATGGCAAAAAAAAAAAAAAAAAATCAATGAGTAATAGTCATTTTTTTCTTTTAAGCTATGGTGGCCATGTTGGAATTTTTAAATTTGGATTCAGTATGTGACAGGAAAAGTTCTCACACCAAATTTCAGCGTTGTGTGTAAAACTAGCTGAGTTGAAGCCATTAAATTTAGGTTTGTTGTCCAGCTTGAATTTTTTAATTCATTATTTATTGGGCATTGATCTCAGATACCTCACCAAATTTCAGTTTAATATCTCTACAAATGTCTGATTTACAGTGTTTTTCCTTTTTAGCTAAGTAACCATCTTTGATATTTGATTTGCAATCAGAGTCTATGAAAAATGACTCATTAAAAATTACGTCTTTGTTTGCAAATTACGTTGCCATGGTAACACAAAACACCAATAAAAGTAATAGCACACATCATGGTGCCAAGCCGGTCGTTTTGATATAACATTTGTGCGGGAACACGTTGTGGTTCGGGCTGCATTAAAGTTGATGGAAGAGTAAGATGTAAAGTTAAGAAACCCTTGTCAGGTGGATAATAATAGGTGGCTGCCTTATACTAGGCAGTCCCCAATTAGGGCTTTATAATAATAAAATTACTAATAATGTTTGTGCTGCTGTTTGGAGTATTGTGTTTATTGTTTTTATGCTTTTAGTGCTTAGCATATTTTTAGCTGATGTTTTTTTTTTTAGTTCATATCTTAGATCTTATTACTGTTTTTCTTTTACATTGTATTGTTGGATGTAACTGGAAGCCTGTGCACATAATGTTGTTCCACCACATGTACCACATGTGGTGAAATGACAATAAAGAATCTCTGAATAAGCTACTAGTGTGATTTTCACAAGTTGTCAAACATTTGCATACAAATGCAACAGAACACAAAAGTAAAAGTCTTTTGTTCTCCTAATATCCATGCTTGAATAATTTGAGTGTGTCAAGATGGAATTCTGATATTTATCCAAGCAGACTCCGTTTGACCGTAACACGATAATCAGAAATTCTCCTGTAGCATCATTTCAGAATCATCGTGTTATGTTTAGATTTTGAGGTTTTGGACAAAAAAGGACTCAGACTCACAGGCTGTAACAAATTGATTTATCTTTCCTCTTTGACCGAGTTTGACCCCCGGTCAGTGTGACTTCTGCAGAACTTTTCCTGACATAACAAGCGTCAGAGCAAAGAAAAACTCCCTTTTAGTTGTCAGTTGCACTTTAACTCTCCCCTTTACGCTCTAAAGGCCACAGTTTGATCTCTTTGAAGAGGGAGGATAATGCTGCTCTGCTCTCAGCTCATTTTCCAACTTGTCAAAAAATAATTGCTTAGATTCACTGCTTGAATATGCATGTACGTTGTATGTTATGATGTCACAAAGACTGTAAAGCAAGAGGGCGGTTTCAGATCAATGCATCCGTTCTGACCTTCCTTCCCTAGTTTTTAAGAAATTGCTGATATTGCTCTCATTTTATACAAATACATTTCATGTGGAGTGGATGAACAGATGACAGGACGGGATGTGAGATGACCAGAACACCTCACAGTGGTTTAATCAAATGCAAGATAACGAGCAGACCTCATGATGAACTTTTAGGATCATGGTGTAAAAGGCTGGCTCAGACCCTCTGAACATTGTTTGAACTGTGTATGCATTTCAATGAATGATCCAAAAATGCTCTTATTTAAAATGAACAGAATCCTAAAATGTACTGTGTTGAATGTTTGGGGTTGAGATGAAGAATGTTGTGGGTTCAGATGTACAAATGAGTTAAAATACTTTCAAAGTTCAGAAAGTAAAAATGACAGCAATCAGGAATGTTGATATAGCATCCGGTTTCTTTGCTTCATTTTGTTAGACAACCAGAAACAAACTTTCTGGTTACAATACTGCATGAAATACAACATTTTATGTCTTGTCTGTAGTATGGATATTTTATGTGCCTACTGTGAAACAAATTGCCCCTTGGGGATAATAATGATACTTGAAGCATTAAGTGAAGACACTTTTAAATCAATAGTTTAATTCATTCGGATGTAACTGGGACCCTGTGTACACAATTTTGTTCCACCACATGTACCGCATGTGGTGCAAATGACAAAGAAACTCTGACTCTCTGACTGACTCTGACTCTCTTTTAAAGTGGGGTTCTGTGGAAAGATTATGAACAAGTAATATCTTACCTGTTGTAGATAGCTCTTTAAATATCCTGGTGTTGCAAAGATAAAGATGATTTTTACTGGAATGATGAGCTAATAGCTAGTCAATGTGAGGCCAAGTCCAAAGTGGGTTGCTGCCATCTTAAAACAGCTCCAGTATCAAAAATTTCACAATAGTCCATCCATCCATCCATCCATCCATCATCTTCAGCTTGTTCCAAAGTCGGGTCACGGGGTAGCAGCTTGAGCAGGGAGGCCCAGACATCTCTTTCCACAGCCACCTCTTCCAGCTCCTCTGGGAGGAATCCAAAGTGTTCCCAGGCCATCCGAGAGATGTACTCTGCAGCGTGTTCTGGGTCTTTTTTGGGGTCTCCACACAGTCGGACATGCCCCAAGCACCTCCCTAGAAAAGCACCCAGGGGGCAACCTTACCAGATGCCTGAACCACTTCAACTGGCTCCTCTCCATGTGGAGGAGCAGCGGTTCTACTCCGAGTCTCTCCTGGATGACTGAACGTCTCACCTTATCTCTAAGGGAGAGTCCAGCTACCTTACAGAGGAAACTACAGTAATTTCAACCGCCTGTATCCACAATCTTATTCATCCGGTCACTACCCAGAGCTCATGACCATAGGTGAGGGTTGGAACGTAGACCGACCGGTAAACAGAGCTCTGCCTTACAGCTCATCTACCTCTTCACCACAACGGACTGGTAGAGTCTGCAATACTACAGATGCTGCACCAATCCATCTGTCAATCTCAAGCTCCATTCTTCCTTCACTCCTGAACTAAAAAACCCAAGGTACTTGAACTCCTCCACTTGAGGCAGAACCTCACCCTCGACCCGAAGAGAATCTAATCCACCCTTTTCCGACTGAGGACCATGTCCTCAGATTTGAAGTGTTGATTCTCATCTCAGCTGCTTCACACTCGGCTGCGAACCGCTCCAGCGAGAGCTGAAGATCACGGCACGATGACGCCAACAGCAGGACCACATCATCTGCAAAGAGCAGAGATGGAATCCTGAGGCCACCAAACCAGACTCCCTCTGCCCCCAGTAATTAATGCAAACTCTGTTTAGTAAACCTTCGCACTGCTGTCAATTTACACATTTAAATACATGAAATTATGGTTATTTGCTAGCAAAAATAACAGCTGACGCTAGCTGTAGCACTTTTGTTATAATATTCCACACCAAAATGGCTACAACTTCAAGTTTTCTTAAGATGGCAGCAATCTGCTTGGGTCTATTCATTCAATATATTTTATTGATCCCCAATGGGATCAATAAAATTAATAAGCATAAGGCCAGGGCTATTCAACTAAATTATTAAAGGGGCCACAGTTATTGAAAGCCAAAAGCTCAGACATCCAGCAGCTATTGTCATTAATTAAGGTTGTTTCACAATTTAAAATCTAGTTTTATTTAACAATGAACCCATTGGTGGGTCGAACTGAGCTCACTCGTGGGCCTGATTTGGCCCCCGGGCCACCAGTTGAATAACCCTGGTCTAGGCTCTACTTGGACTAGTCGTTAGCTCATCAATACAGTCTGAACTAAACTCTATTTCTCTAAAATGAAGTTGTTCACAGAGATATCCACAGCAGGTAAGATACCTTCATGTCTCAGCTGACTTTACAGGTTCAGCAGAGCTAGATAAGTGGCTGAAAATAAGTGACAAAGTTATAGTTTTCTACTGAACAAACACATGGAAGCATTGTTTACTGAACATGAAACAAGCTGACATGAAACCAAAAACCACCACATACGGAAGCTGTTTTCTGATCCCTTTCTAAGCACTGAACTCAAACTAACATTAAATCACACTGAAGTAACAGTTGTTTCCCACAGATGAAGAAAAAGAAAAGTTTCACAAACTTGAGTCCGACTGTTGATATAAAACTTCACTTGCAGAAAGAAATGTGTGATTTGTGTCTAAGCTTTTTAAATGCCTTCCTCTAATCTTGGGTAGCAACAGTTTTGTGTTTGACGACTTCATGAAAACTTTCCACAAACCACTTCCAAGCTCACCCACAATGACTAACGCTTCCTATGTGTCAACTGCTGCAGCTGCATTTTATCAAGCCCTTTGTTAACTAATAAACCCTAATTTCACAGCAATGACTGAACTGTGCGTTTTGCTGAGCTCGTGAGGATTTTTCCCGCTTGTCCTTGTCTTGCCAAGCTGTTTAGACTGTTTTTATCGCAGGCTGCTGAAGGCCAAGGCTGACTGATAATGTTTTTGCTCATGTCTGTGCGCAAGAGATTTGACTGAACTGTCAGCAAAAATCTCATGAACAACTGAACAGATTTTAATGAAATTAATCACTAGATGCACCTCTACAACAGATTCACGTTAGGAGTCAACCTGATATAACAAGGCCACAGCACTTTACTAATAAGCACAAAAACAGCTTTAACAGTGCCAGTTTTACAGATATTAAACTTACATTTGTTGTGGTAGTAGCTGAGCATTGTCCCCAACACATACTTCAAGGGCAACATGTGTGACAATTTTGCTTAAAAGCTTGCTATTACCTCTTAGTCAACCTTGTTTATCTGTTAGCAAAATAACTCGTAAACCACAGGAACCATTTCAATCAAACTCTCAGAAAGTAATAAATAATCAAGGCTGCTGTTTAATACACCGTATTATATTATATTATTATTGTTTAGCATACATCTTAGATCCTGTTTCTTTTTCTACTTTAAATTTTTGCTATTTTTTTGGTGTAACTGGGACCTTGAGTACACAATTTCATTCCACCTCATGTACCACGTGTGACGAGGATGACAACAGAAGTACATCTACAACTATGGAGTCAGTTCAGTTCAAGATGGCCGTCTCAGCAAAACATTAGCTCGATACAAAAATGTCTAAAATGAGCGGTTAAATAATGCCCACACGTGTTTGATGTCACAGCATCTGCAGTTTATTTTCCAGGTTTACAGGCAGGATCATCAGGCTCATGCTGGTTCCAGTTACAGAGAGAACTCCATCCACTGTTAATGCAGAAACCTCACATCTTGGCTTGTTTCACTCAGTAATGTGCAGGAAGAGCAAAAAATGAAAATCTTCAGAAAACAAAAGGGTAACACAAAACAAGAGATTCCAATGTCTCCGTGTAACAAAATAACTAAAAACATTCAGGGATTTACAGGAAAAGCCTTTTAGAAGAAGCGCTTCCTTATTAGATTTATTGGTCTGAGCAAAAACGGACGGGCTGCATGGAACTGAAAGCCACCTGTGGAGAGACAGAAGGTTTATGGAGGCCGTCAACGAGACGAGGACCCAGACGGTGACTTACAGATGCAGCAAACCTTTAGGAACACAAACGCTGAAGCAGAAAACAGTTTTACGTAAAAATGAACACCTGAAAGAGGAAAGAGCACCAACTCTAAAGCAGCTTTGTTCTATCTTAGCCGTGCTACTCAGTCGGTATGAAAATAAAGTGACAGCAGATAAGTGAATTATTTAATGATGGGTTTGGCAGAAAATATTGACTTCTGTTACAATTTATTATTATTTACTCCTTATTTTACTGATAAAGCTGATTTTCAGCCAGTTTTGTGAGGTTTGGTTATTTGAAAGTTGTGTTTTAGCCTCACTACCATTATCGGATTTGGATTCTTCTGTATGTTGACTAATGTTTTACAATAGTTTTATACTTTTTTAGGTTTAATTTATTAGAAATAACTACCGTGGCTCTAAGCTTATATCTACAAAAGAAAAATCTTGATAACGTAAAATGTTTTAAAGTGGGGTGTTTGAATTGTCATGAACAATTAATATCTTACCTGTTGTAGATAGCTCTTTAAGTAACTCCAGTTTGGAGAAACGAGTTTTATTTTGACCAAACTGAACAGCTAATGCCTAGTCGAAGCAAAACGATTCTGAATTGTTATTAAAATGTCAACACATTTTAGTATTTATTGTTAATGACTCCATGAAACGCATAAAAGGCTGTCTTGAAGAAATGCAGTACCCTGTTTATTTTTTTTTTTTTTATATATATATTTTTTGGCATTTTTAACTCAAACATGCCCCTTAAAAAGCATGAAATCAAACATAAAACAAGTTATTCTGATCTATATCAAATGGTGCAGTTTGAAAGAGTTTAGTCTTACAGATATATCGATATGCAATTCTGAAATGCAGGTCTGCACTCGATGTAAACAAAGCACTTTATCTGCATGCTTCACTCAACAAATCTGAGCATAAATGTGTAGCAACACACCAAAACGAAAGTCGCCTTTGTTGCCCTTTATTCGGTCACTTCAGCTGTTTCTTTATGTGATGTATGAGAAAAAAAAGTGCAGATTTTGTTTCTTACTTTATGAATTTCTTTGACCAGTCTTCATGTCATTGCTACGAGCCCCTTAAAAGGGAAAAATGGTAAAATCCACACTATACGCAGGCCGAGTTTACGTTTCCACCTGCTCGTTGTTGCTGCTACTTAAGGTGCATCTTAAGTACCTCTGGGGAGTGATGGCGCAGATTGGAAGGTCGCCGGTTCAACTCCCCGGACCGACAACATCAAAATGTGGGTGGGAAAGGTGAAACACCCACACCTGCCTCAGCCCCATTTGCCCCACTCTGGGCCCTTGAGCAAGGCCCTTAACCCCCACCATCTGTTCCCAAACAGGTCTCTCTTGAAAATGAGTCCTTGTGACACTCAATCAACCTTTATTTATACAGGTAAATCCCATTGAGCCTCGAGGACTCATTTACAAGAGAGACCTGATTTCAACAAAGAAAGATGACAACAATGGACAACAGCAACAACAATAAACAATTATAAAAAGTAATACTGCAGTTTTTTTTCTTTTTTTTACAAATAGGATGGCTAAAAGAAAAAGGTAACAAAAAAACAGCTGGATTCTAAGGCGAATGTAGAAAACTAAAAACAGGAACATGTCTGCGTTGGTCCCTGCCAGGAGTCCAACAGATTCTTAAAGCCACTTAGAGAGGTCAAGGTCGCAATGAGACTACCTGTATAAATAAAGATTAAATAAATAAATCTCTCTGGGCGGTGATTGACTAGTTGGCAAAAGGCATTAGCGAGGAGTCTCCAGAAGAACAGAGGTACTGATCCAAATCGGCCTAACTTTATTTCTAAGTGTACTTCAGTAGATTAACCATAAACATGAGGGGTGCCACTGTCCCTGCATGTATTCAGCTTTTTGACTCCGGGTTTTTTTTTTGTTTCTTTAGTTCCTTGCTTTAATAAAACTTTTTTATATATTACAAATTAATGTAAAAGTTTTTTTGTTGTTGTTTTTTTTTAGGTCTGGGAGATCTTATGCTCAGAACTTTGTTTAAAGTGTGTGAATGCACTGATAATCATGTTATAACCACACCGCAGCCCTCTGAATAGTAATCTAATATTCAAGTGCCTAAATATTTCTACCCATAACTGTTTTAAAAACAAGTCAGTTTCAGAAATTTTATAGATTTTACAAGAATGCGTTTTATAAACCTTTACACCACCGTCAGTTTTGTGGTTATTTCAGCAGAAATGCTGTGAAATTCCTGCAGAAAGTACTCCAAATGTGCCATTTAAAAAATAGTTATCTACAGCAGGTAAGATATTCATTTACACCATACCATTTCCACAGAAACAAACTTTAAAACATCTGAAATATTGCTTTAAGTCCTATTTTATTCTTATTTGGGGCTAAATATCCCTTTACACCTCAGCTGTGAAAGCATCCTGCTTCTTTAAATCTGTTTGTGCGAACACTCAGCAGCTACAACTGAACATCACATCTGGAAAGAAGGGGAAAAAACAAAAACATACTCTCACGCAACATCAACACTTCCTGGAATTACCGAAAAACAAGTTCAATCTATCAAAATACTCACATTTATCTCTGACATAATCTAAAAAGCAAGAGTTGTTTCATTAATATTGTTTTCTATTAAAAAAATAGACATTTTTATTTTTGAAGAAACAATGAGAGTTCTGGTTCTATGTGTCCAACATATATATAAACAGTATATATATATGTGTGTGTGTGCTTATGTGGTGTGGGCTCAGGAGGGAGTGGTCCCGGGCAGCAGCTCTGCCTCAGATGCAAACAGCTCCTTGTAGAGCGGAGGGAACAGGGAGTGAGCGGTGAGCGGGTACCGCTGACTGAACCAGCGCAGCTTCTCCATGTGCAGAGTGCACAGTGAACGCAGCACTGCCATCCTCTGGTACAGCTGCAGGACGGAACACAGAGGGTTGGACGTCTGCTCACTCAGACAGCGAGAACAGTGTGAAAAGATGACGCAGAACCTACCTTATGCATCAGACTGTCCTGGCTGTCTCGGCGAAGAATGTGAGTGAGTCCCAACTCCACGCTCCTTTGCACTCGCTGAACTCTCCCTCTGTCCTCCAGACAAGGACGGTCTGCACAAGAAGAACACATTTGAGCAGATATTAGACGTAGGGGTGATGGTTGTTTTGCCTGCATCTGTCATTTGTCTGCACTGTTAACAAAATGTCTCATGAATGTGTGCATGGATTATAATGAAACTGTCAAGAAGTAACAGATGTACGCCTGCAAGTCAAGATTTCCACAGCAGCTAATCGACATCAGCCAACGTGCAACGACTCTAACTCAATGTGATAGTAGCTAAAAGTAATCTCCAACACATATTCCGAGCATGACATTTTCCTCTACAGCTTAAATTTTCTGCATTGACTATCGGCATCAATATTGGCGGGCAATATGCATTTTTTCCAGCAATGCTCTACCTTTAATTTTTTTTAGCAGCAGCCATTTCTGCTGTTAGGTTGTGGCAACTTTAACCGTTTCATCCAGTGGGGTTCTTCTCCATCCATCCATCCATCCATTTTCTTTACCCACTTGTTCCATTTTGGGTCACGGGGGTCGCGGTGCCCATGTCCAGCAATCACTGTGCGAGGGGCGGGGTACACCCTGGACAGGTCGCAGGTCCATCACAGGGCCACATAGAGCCAAACGAGACAAACAACCATTCACTCTCTCACTCACACCTAGGGACAATTTAAAGAGTTACCAATCAGCCTAACATGCATGTTTTTGGTCTGTGGGAGGAAACCGGAGTACCCGGAGAAAACCCACGCATGCACGGAGAGAACATGCAAACTCCACCCAGAAAGGCCCCTGGACCGGGGTTTGAACCAGGGACCTGCTCGCTGAGAGGCAGCAGCTCTACCAGTTGTGCCACCGTGCTGCCGTGGGGTTCTTCTGTCAATATTAATTTAACAAAATCAACAGTTTGCTTCTATTTTTTTGTCTCATTTGCATGAAGGGTGGGCAGCACGGTGGCGCAACTGGTAGAGCTGCTGCCTCTCAGCGAACAGGTCCCTGGTTCAAACCCCAGTCCAGGGGCCTTCTGGGTGGAGTTTGCATGTTCTCTCCGTGCATGCGTGGGTTTTCTCCGGGTACTCCGGTTTCCTCCCACAGACCAAAAACATGCATGTTAGGCTCATTGGTAACTCTAAATTGTCCCTAGGTGTGAGTGAGAGAGTGAATGGTTGTTTGTCTCGTTTGTCTCTATGTGGCCCTGTGATGGACTTGCGACCTGTCCAGGGTGTACCCCGCCCCTCGCACAGTGATTGCTGGACATGGGCACCAGCGACCCCCGTGACCCAAAATGGAATAAACGGGTAAAGATAATGGATGGATGGATGGATGCATGAAGGGTTGAAGCTGCTGGCTGTGGCCCTTTATTGAGGACAGTCAGTGTTTACCCTGAACATCTGAGGCTTTCTGTTTACAGTTCAAATATACAAGTTAGCCTCAACGGCAGATTGACGGTGGCCACATTTCTGACTATAGGTGGGTGTCGATTACCCCGTTAGCTCAGCAGTCGACTGATAAGTGGCTGCAACGCTTTCCAACACACTGAGACCTTCTCTGAGAAGGAACTACTCCTGAGTAAATTGAAACATTTCATTCAACTTTGGAATTTTGCTCCTCTTTTCTCTGCATAAACATTTGCATGAATCCAACTTTGTGGTTCGTTTGAGCATGGATGAGTGGGAGCACATTTAACCTCTGGCACCTTAAAGATGCCAGAACCAAAACTAAAACACTTATTGCATTACGGGACAAAAATTGCTTTCAATTTTTAATAATTTTATATTTTGCATTTAAAAAATATATACTTTTTTTTGTTTACTAACACAAAAAGTATAAATTTGTAAGAAAAAAAGAATCTGCAATGTCATATAATGGCCACTAGGTGGCAAGATAACTAGCTCTGTGAAAAATTAATAAAAAGTTCAACATTTGAGCTAAAACAAAGGTTTTTTTTTGTTATAATTGAGTGAAACTGATCTGTGATTTTGTAAGCATTAACTTTTGAGGTTTTCAGATATAAAAATACAATTCAAATAAATCCTAAAGAGAAAAGAAAATTAGTTTTTATACGATTAACTAAATTTGTGTTTTAGAAGCCTGATGAGCATAAGATTAGGAATATGAAACTGAAAATAAGTTGTATTTGTCCAATAGTCAAATGTTTAATCGATTATTCCTCCCACTTTTTGAAAAGTTACACCAGTGGTTCCCAAAATTGGAGTCAGGAGCCCATCATGGTCATAAAACCCCAAAGGAGGGGTCTTCAGATGATGTCCCGGATTCAAATCAACTTTAAATCATTAGAAATGACTGATCAGCATGTATTTACTGTATATTCTACAAAAATTTAAAAAAGGAGTCAATAATTTGCTGGAAATAAATTTAAAGATTGTTTGTTAATAGATATCCTTGTTTAATGACTTATTGATAAACTTCAATCCGTGACAGTCGAGGTCACAGTCCTCGAAAAAAGAACTAAATATTTGGAAACTGCCGGGTTAGACACACAAAAAGATGAGCATGAAGCTAGTTAATCTCAAGCTGCCTGCATGAAGCATGTTTAATCTCATACTGCCTGCATGAAGCATGTTTAATCTCATACTGCCTGCATGAAGCATGTTTAATCTCATGCTGCCTGCATGAAGCATGTTTAATCTCATGCTGCCTGCATGAAGCATGTTTAATCTCATGCTGCCTGCATGAAATTGGTTAATCTCATGTTGCCTGCATGAAGCTGGTTAATCTCAAATTACCTATGTTAAATTGGTTAATCTTATGTTGCCTGCATGAAGCTAGAAAATATCATGTTACTTGTGTTAAACTGATTAATCTCATGAAACTGGTTAATCTCATGTTACCTGTGTTAAATTGGTTAATCTTATGTTACCTGCATGAAGCTGGTTAATCTCATGTTACCTGTGTTAAATTGGTTAATCTCATGAAACTGGTTAATCTCATGCTGCCTGCATGAAACTGGTTACTCTCATGTTGCCTGCATGAAGCTGGTCAATCTCATGTTACTTGAGTTAAACTGGTTAATCTCATGAATCTGGTTAATCTCATGTTACCTGCATGAATCTGGTTAATCTCATGTTACCTGCATGAAGCTGGTTAATCTCACGTTACCTGCATGAAGCTGGTTAATCTCATGCTACCTGCATAAAGCTGGTTAATCTCATGCTACCGGCATAAAGCTGGTTAATCTCATGCTACCGGCATAAAGCTGGTTAATCTCATGTTACCTGTGTGAAGCTGGTTAATCTCATGTTATCTGCATGAAGCTGGTTAATCTCATGTTACTTGCATGAAGCTGGTTAATC
>NC_056502.1:18374170-18382083 GCF_014905685.2 Nematolebias whitei
TGGTTAATCTCATGTTACCGGCATGAAGCTGGTTAATCTCATGTTACCTGCGTGAAGCTGGTTAATCTCATGTTACCTGCATGAAGCTGGTTAATCTCATGTTACCTGCGTTGATCAGAACCAGAGCGCTGAAGAGAGCGACCTGCTGCTCGGTGAGCTTCAGAGCGCACATGCCATGAGCGAAGTCGAACACTGCCGCCATTAAATCCCCGCATGCTTGGAGAAAAGACGGCACAACACTCCGGTAAACCACAGTGAACACGGCATTTAGTAATCTGCACAAATCTGTTCGTGAAATATTCACCCAAAGACTTGAAGAGTTCAGTTCCAGCAAACTTCCCGTCAAAGAATACGGTGTTGTTGTCCGTGTTGAAGAAGCGACACATTCGGACCAGAACCACCTCCATTGAGCCTATGGGGTGGGGTTAAAACAAACAAAAAATAAAAACTTTTTTGGCTGTGTCTGTTAGCAAAATATCTCATGAACTTGCTGAATTCCAATGAAACTTGCAGGCAGTAATTATCAAATGTGCATCTACAACTGTTTACCTTTTTGAGCCATTCTAATTTAAAATGGCCGCTACAGCTAAGTGTCATTAGCCTGCAGAAAACGTCTATAACTTGACCTAAAGTTTGAGGTGGTAGCTGAGAGTCACTCACAACACATCCACTGAGCATGAAATATCACAAGATCGAGCAAAATCTTATTTTTAAAGTTGAACCAAAGGTGCGTTTAGTCCAAAACTCTGACATGTATTCCTTCAAGGAATGCTGGGCCTTTACATAAACTGGTTTGGAAGGTGAATAAAGACTCACCAGTCTTTAAGAGGGCAATCTGGTCATTCTGGGTGAGCATACGGAAACCTGGTATGTGCTTTGCAAACTCCACCACATACTGCACGGCATCAGTGAGTCTGATGGCGCAGTGCTGCCACATCTCATCCACCGTCTGGAAAGAAAACAACAAATAGAACCAAAAAAAAAAAGATTAATTTACCGTACTTGCTACCGTACACATTACACCGCCGTATAAATTGCATCAGTCCAAATATGTCTACTGAAGTGAAAAAACATAAATACGTCGCCTCGCCGTATAGGTCGCATTTATTGCGTCACCGCTGAAAACCCAGAATTGTGGGCCGGTGTTGGGCCAAAAATCGATTGGCTGCCAAATGGCGGCCGCGGGAGCGTACACGGGAGGACTTTTACAAGAACTTAACAAGATTAACACTTAAAAACAATTATTTGTTTGCTCAAAATATTAGTAAAGATGTGTCTCAGTTGAACTTTTCCTTAATAAATGCACTTTGACGGTCAAATCAGCTGCATTTCACCTGGGCGGTGCGGCGAAATGCAGCTGATTTGACATTTGCTCCAGGAGTTCCAGAGCAAGACGAAGGTGACTCTGTATGGCAAGTCAAGTGTCTAATTAATAACCACTTTACTGAGACACTTGGATTGCCATAATAGTCAAACGCCCTCTAGTGGCTGAAAATGGTAGTGTTCAATATTTTCTATGTCAGAATGAATGAAATCATCAGATCTCAGCCAAACATTAGGTTATAAATATGGCGGGAAACAAAACAAATACGTCACTTCGCTGTATAAGTCGCAGGCACGCTAATTTATGCAAAAAGAACTGTGACTTATACAGCAAAATTTATAGTATTTGTGTCCTTTCTCAGCGGACCAACTGTATGTAAAATGGGCTGAGACACGTCATCCCACACAAACCATTCCCGTCATATTTTATCAACCTACTGTTTAAGTCTATATTGTATAACTTTATTCTTACCCATCCTTCTACCTTAGAAAAATGTTTTGATCAAAGTGAAAAAAGGAGGAGGAGGAAAATGATGAAAGAAGTTTTAGTTCTCAGTTTGAGTCATCAAACAAAAGTAACCTCACGCCATTCAAACGATGTGTTGTTTTTTTTTACACCGTCTGAATCACTCAAAAGCAAGGCAAGGCAATTAAACAATAGATAAATTTAAAAAAATTTAAATCAGGAGGAAACGAAGGTTATATACTTTGCTTTGGTAGGCTTGGATCTCCTCTCTGCTGAACAGCTTCCACCTGAGAGCCTGCAGCTCCTCCAGTCTGAACTGGCTGGTCTCTCTGTGGGAGCGCACGATGCTGGCGCACAGCTCCTCTGAAGAAAGGCAAAGAACATTAAACGTGCAGCACGACTAAAGGTGCGTTTTAACCCGCTTCGCAGAGTGCCCACCGATGTTTCGTGGTGTGTGAGGATAGAGGCTGTACGGGTCATCGAGGTGGGCGTAGGGGTGAATCGTCACGGGGTCGTGAGACTGCTGTCTGGAGTCAAAACCTGAGGAAACGGAAAGAAAATCCCAAGAGTGAGGAGGAATGTAAAAGGCTGCATGCATCCCAACGTGAATGTCTCACCTCTTATATCAGGGTGTCCGCTGTTGTCTCCCCTCCCCTGGGATCTTGATGAGGGTGAGACACCGGAGCCTCGGTAGATCATTCCAGACACCTGAGAGTTGTTGGGGGAGCACACCAGGTAAGGGTGAACGTCAGCGGCGTAGGACATCAGCTCAGCCTCTCCGCCGTAGGTGTAGGCTACAGCCATGGGCTGAAGCAGCTGGGGGGACCGGTCCTGACGGGTTTTGGCAGCATAGGACAGCGCCACCTGGGCGTCTCCCTGAAGCTGCTGCTGTTGCTGCTGCTGCTGGCGGTGCCTCTCCACCTCCGCGATGAGAGAGTCCCGCTGACGTTTGGACATCCGCCCAAACTTCACCGCTGGGAAGATCGAGAAGCAGAAATAAAGACCCGGCGGAGGATGCAGACGATGGACGGAGTGGATTTGTCTCGTTGCTCACCGTCTTTGCTCATGCCCTGCGCCAAGCACTTCTGCAGGCGGCAGTGCTGGCAGCGGTTGCGGCTGGCGCGGTCGATCTGACAGTTACTTTGTCTGGAGCAGGAATACGATACGGTGGGCAGCTGGCTGCGCCGGAAAAATCCCTGAGGGTTGAGTTAACACAACAAAGCACGGTTTCTGAATCAGAAAGAGTGACGTCTAAGTTATTTTTTTTATCCCCATCAACCCAAGAGACTCTGAACCTTTTGACACGAACTGTTAACGTTTACAAACGACTGTCACCGCTCTCTGTTCTCAAGCTGTTTCACGCTTTCTAAAAGGCCTTATATGGATAAGCTTGAATCGGGGTTTCCGTGGAAATCTAACGAACAAATATCTTACCTGTTGTAGATAGCTCTGAGAAACGGTTGAATTCTGAGTGGACTGACGAGGCAAACAAAGAACAAAGTCGACTGATGCTGCCTTAAAACAACTACAGTTTTAAGAGTTCAAAGCAGGTCACTCAAATCCTCCTTAAGACAACTTAGCCATTAACTCCACAGTTGTTTTGGCAGACACAGCTCCATGTTCCTTTATGGAAGTGCTCCAGGAGGCACCGGAAATATTACAGCTAAGTGCTGCTGCTGCTGCTTCTGTTAGCATAAATCCAAACAATTCTATGAAAATGGTAAAATGCCAAATTAGTTCTGACGAGAACCTCTATGAAAAAGATCTGTTTTCAGATAGCATCAAGCTACAGTGGCTTTTGCCCCACCCGTTCAACTATCAGGTCAAAATTAAACTATTTTAACTGAGGCCTCTACCATTAAAGTAATTCAGCTTTTTGGGATATCCACAGATCAGCCTTTGTGATAATTGTTTTACTTTAAGGTTTGAGCTGCATCGCGTTAATTCGCTGTCTCAGACCTGTTCGATCGACTCCCAGAGCAAAGATGTAATCGGACCAAGAATGTTTTGGAAGTAGAGGAAGCTGCAATAACATTTTTGGAAACTCCACCTGTCCTTTTAGGTGACACAAACTCAGACAAAAGAAGGACATGAGTCGTGGTTTGCAGGAGGTTAAGTGTTTTTTTTATGGTACAACGTTAAACATTTTGAATCCAACCTTGAATTCTCCATGATTAATATAGTTTTTTCCTCTGCCACTCATAAAACTATTTATCAGTAACTTAGTTTAGGCATCACTGGATATGTATTTCATTGTGAATATTTTTTACAAGTTTTAAAATACTTTACCGGTACCAACGGTAAATGTTTCAGCTCATTGTGAACCAAAGGAAGGAGTATAAATAAAAATAGCAAACATAAAGGCTAATTGAGGCATGCCAGTATTTGTTTGTTGACCCACCTTGCAACCTTCACACGTGATGACTCCATAATGCACTCCTGAAGACTTATCACCACAAATCTTGCATGGGATAACTTCAATCTGAGCTGAAACCACAGATGTAGAAGTTGTATTAACGCTTTCTTTGCTCCGTATAGGTGACGCAAGAACTCAGACAAAAACTGTGTAAAAGACAGGAGTTCAGTTTGCCTTAATTTGGCCGTTTAGATGAGCTCAGATACATGAATAGAAATTAAACTCCATAAATGTGGCTGATATATTGATGCAGGGGCTGAGTGAATGCTTATTACTCTATGGTGGTGTAAATGAACCACAGACGCCCCATTAAAAACAAACAAACGTTTTTTAATGTAAATCTTTAGTATGTCCATCTTGTTAAACCTTTGTTGTCCCCATTGCAGAGCAAAAAAGAGGAATTGCAAATACCCACCGCCCATCCATCCATGAATGCTGTGAGAACGATAACTGGAAAAATAACTGAGGTACCGACTTCCATTTTTGTGTGTGGCTGCATATAGTCATAAAAAAGGTTCCTTTTGAAAATTGGGCTGCCAGGTCAAAATCCAAGATGGTCACCGTCATAAACCTTGTGAACTTGAAAACTTGGAAGACAAAAAAAGCAATGGACCAACTTCCTTTTAGGTTAGTGGCTGCATCTAGGTGTAAAAATGGTTCATATTGGAAATTGGGTTGCCATGTCGACTGCTGGATAATGACCCCTGTGACTGGAAAAAGAAGAAGCGGGTAGAAGATACAACAATTTTCAGTCAGGTCATCTGGACAGTTTTTTTTTTTTTTGTGCTGAAACACTGAAAAAATTTAAAAAATAAAATAAAAAGAAACTGTCCAGATGACCTGACTGAAAATTGTTGGATTGTATACCTGGATTATTGAGCATGGACTTTGTCGGGTAGAAGATAATGAATGGATGGGTTGCCATGTCAAAATCTAAGATGGCCACCACCATATAAAATAATGCTTTATAGTTTTTATAGTGCTTAAAAGTATAGTTTCCTCAAATGATTTGGGAGGGCAAAGATTAATCTATATGTGCCAAGACCACCATTGGCCACCCCTTGGCTCCACTATTGCACAAGATGGTGGATGAAATGGCTCCCTCTTGCCAGGATCCATCACTCTGTGTTACTTGGACAAGTAAAAAAACACCAAAAAAAAAACACAGTTGTCTTCTTCTCCACAGTGTAACTTCTCCCAACTTGAATATTTTGCACCAAAAACATTAAGGTTTACTTGCATTCCTCGTTCAATTCCTGTCGAGAAAAACACTAAACTGTAAAAGCAGGGGGGACATCAGCGTACTGCTTGTTTAAATTAAAGTTGTAGCGTTCCTTGAAGGAACTTCAGTCAGCCCAAAACTGTCAAGTAATAATTACAGTATGTAACTGTCATTATGTGATCTGGGAGTTTGGAAAATCGTTAAGATGAAAAACCAGCGTTGATGCAAGAGTGGAGTAGAAATACCACAGAGATGTTAGGGCACGAGCTCTCCTCAGATGAACAGAACACTTCTTAAAAAGTGTCCAGTTCTACACTTTGATTATGAGAGAAACCATTCAGATTGTTCCCAGCTAGTTTTACCATAAAGAGACATGCTGGTGAAGATTCTCAGTCATCCAGGACACGATGAATTCAACAAAGTTCAAGACAAAAACATCTGGATCCAACAATGTTCAGTCAGGTCATCTGGACAGTTCCATTTTTTTTTGTTGAGAGACGTTTCGCCCTCCATCCGAAGGGCTTCATCAGTCTGAGAAGTCACGTACAAACTGTTTTCCCCATCAAGCAGTACACTCGTACTGTGGACCAACCAGTTTACTGGTGAGAAGATGGTTTCTGAGGGCTGTCCTCTCCCCCGTCGACTCCTCACAGGCAACACAGCCGAAGTGGTTCAATACATCAGGGTTCATGCTCAATAATTCAGGTAAAGAAATCCAACAATGTTCAGTTATCTGTCAGCAAAATCATCTGGACTTTATTTTGTAACAACTTCTCATCCGAGGAACTTTCTCAAAGAACAGAGAGTGTGGGGTTCAAGTTATAAAGCTGAGGTAAACTATGCAGATTGTCCTATCACTTCTCACAATAGGGGTTCATTAGGGTCTTTGTTAGTCTGACCCTAAAGACCCTAACAAACCCCTATTGTGAGGACTGATAGGACAATCTGCATATGTATCTAGCTTACTTCAGCTTTATAACTCGAACCCCACACTCTGATCTTTGAGAAAGTTCCTAGGATGAGAAGCGAAACGTCTTCTGTTACAAAATAAAGTCCAGATGTTTTGTTTTTTTGTCTTGAATGTTTTTAAATTGACCATAAAGAGAGCATCTTATCCTGGACGCTTGGAGGTTATTTCAGCAGAAAAACGCTCAAATTTTTCACAATGAACAACATTTTGGTTTATATTTTCTAAGTCCGATGTAGTTGTTCGGTAAAAACATTTTATTTATATTACGTTACATTTTATTTCTTGTCTGTTTTATGAAGATCCAAACAAATTTCACATGATAGATTTCTCTCTTTTATTTATTTTCTTCTTTTTTTGAAGAAAATATTGTGTAAATTGTGGCCTGAGTGTTAAAATTATTTAATGAAAGTCCTGACAGCTAACAGCGTAGCTCCTTTTTGAGTAAATTCTGACATCATGACACGCTGCAGATCTTGTTCATAGACTCCACAACGAGAACTTCTGTCAAACGCTGTACTTCCCCTCTAACATCAAACGGCTGCTGTGTGACCATGAGTAAATCGAGGGTATTTTCCTCCCCGACGCGCCGTAACTTAATAATAATGAGTAAAAAGCAATAAAGAGGAGAGTTGTCTGAGGACGTGGAATATTTGCAAGTGGAGAAAGGTGGTGAATATAAAGGTGTCAACCTCAGAGTCCTTTCAAGTGGTTGGCTGGCTTCTCTTTCATTCTGACTGTCCCTCTTTCATGTCATCACTTAACTTTCTGATCCTTCTCTGTCTCGCTCATATAGGACACAATTGCCAGTAATGCACTCTCCTTCCCTCATCACTGCCAGTAATGGCCACCTCCCCCCATGCCCCTGAAGTTTGCAAACTCTCACGCCCATCAGGTCTTTTTTTTTTTTTTTTTTACCAAGAATGGATTTTGTCATGTTTCTGAAACCAGCAAAAATCTTTAATAACTGTGAGTAGACATGCATAATTACTATCATTACTATCTCTAATCATTATTATCAGGTCTCTCTTGTAAATGAGTCCTCGAGGCTCAGTGGGATTTACCTGTCTAAATAAAGGTCGAATGAATGAACTAAATGTAGCGGTCTGCAACCTTTACAATCAAAAGAGCCATTTCTGTCCCTTTGTTCACTAAATTAAACGTGTCCGGAGCCACAATACCTGCTACAACTGGGATTCTCAACTGGTGGCCCATGGACCACTTTAAGTTTGTTGGAGGCGCTTTTCTGGACAGTAGGGGTGATTTCATAAAACTAAAAATATCTGATGATTTGTAACATTTATTGATGTTTTTACATTCTAAGACAAAATAAAAGACAAGATTCTTGCAAAGAAGGAAAAAATATGTTTTTTGCCCAGTTTCTAAAAGCTAAAACAATAAACTATGCATCCTTATGTGACTTTTTTAATTGCAGAAAAATTGCGTATCCTACTTTGAAAAAATAAAACCTAAAGTGAAAGTGAGTATGTTTTACTATTTGTAATGTTTCTAGTATTCA
>NC_056502.1:18392083-18392880 GCF_014905685.2 Nematolebias whitei
TATATATGTGTGTGTGTATATATAAAAAAACAGAGTTGGTTCATTTAAACTGATGCACGGCAGTGATGCAGCTGCTTTCCATCGATTAGCAAAAAATAAAAAGTCAAATGTTAAAAATCAAACTGATCCCCTCGGTGCAGAATTAAAAGCTGGTTTTATCGGTTTGTTATCGCTGCAAAAAAAGACAAACACCGACTCAAGCTAAACAGTTTCCAACGCCATAAATTTGTGTGTGAAATGTTGCCCTTTAATCGTCACTGCTATGAGCTGCACAGTATGTGGGAGAGACGGAGCGCAGAAATATCTGACATGATTCAAATCTTAAATCCATCAAAGGGAGCCAACACCGAACCGAGTTACCGAACCATAAAAGTGAAACATGAATCGGAGTGAAGGTGACAAACAGTTAGAACATGCACAAGTCTGAAGAAAACCAAGAAGGTTTCACAACGAAATAAGACCGTCTGCATATTACCTGCGGAGTTATACGTGTGTTCTGTGAAGAACCTCTTTCAGGGTGAGATAAAATTTCTTGAGTAAAACATAAATAAGTTGGGGGAAAAAAAAAGTTTTCTTATTTAGTTACATTTGAAAACCTTGAAGAAAACTAATCACACAGAGCAGGTGTCTGAGAATAATAAATAAAAAAACCTTTAAATTTTACCACAACTCAAAACCAGAACATGTCTCTTGAACAGAAGCACTGATTCTAATTTATTTATCTGATCATATGTCTTTGATTGCACTGCCCACACACACACACACACACACACACACACACACACACACACACACAC
>NC_056502.1:18392890-18421458 GCF_014905685.2 Nematolebias whitei
CACACACACACACACACACACACACACACACACACACACACACACACGGACCGAAGATCTTCATCCCTACCTCGCATCATCCTCACTCCTCCACGTCTTAGGGGTCTGTCCCACTTTCACAAACTCGTCTTTTCCTCTCCTTTTGCACGACTACTGTCTATCACCTGTTTTGTAGTATTTTTTTTAAACCCTGATAGTATCTTTTACTCTGACTTTGTTTTTCTTTAGTTCGTCCTTTGTAGAGCGGGGTCAGGTGCTCACTGCAGCCTCGACGCACATATTCAGAGTTTTGAGTGACAGTCGCCGCCTCACCTTCCTCAAGCTCGTGCGTGTGAGAGAAAGAAATGAGACAAAGAGAGGGGGACTGTCCCATGCGTTGTCTTTTTTTTTTCTCAAGGTACTTTTTTCCTCATACCTTTGTTGTTATCCTGCACCCCCTCACTCTAAAACACACATCAGAGACAAAAAAAATAAAAAATCTCCATGAGAATAAAAAATTGAACCTGTTAACAAGAATGGAAGATGACATCTAAAGATGGAAGTTACCTAAAAGTTTCGTCTTAAACGTGACAGATTTCAGTTTAATGTTTGTTTCTTGTTCAGGTTTGGTGTATTTATTAGTTATTAGCTTATAAGTTAAGGGCTTAGCTTCTATATGCTGCAACTTTAAGCACCTTACTTTTCTGCTACATTCTTTCACTGATTAAGATTTAACTTTTACAACAATGTGTGTGAAAACACAGACCACGGATCAGTTCTGCCGGACTGCACTGACCAGATAAAAATGGCTACCGGTAGTTCTAATGGACCCACGTGCGAAGCAGATTTTGCCACCCTGAAACCGCTCCAATCTTCATGATTTCACAACAGTTTATGCAAAAGTTATTAATTCAAATTTTACCATGTCGTCAGTTTCACATTACTGTTATTGTCATAGAAATATCTGGAAGCCTCAAAGATGCTGCATGTTGCTATTGCTGGTGCTAATGATGCCACGATAACTATATAATTCCATAAATAAATATAAATATTGCACTATTAATGCCCAAAGGGGAAATTAATTATCTGCATTTTTCCCCTCAACATGTGGAGCAGAGGGCTGCTATCTAAAGAGCCCACTGAACTATTGGGGGGTTAAGGGCCTTGCTAAAGGGCCTAGAGTGGGGCAAATGAGGGTGGAGGCAGGGTGCTTCACTTTCCCACCCATATTTTTGTAGTCGGTCTGGGGAGTTGAACCGGCAACCTTCCGATCACAACCTCTGCACCTCCACTCCCCCTTATATGTAACAGATGGTGTAATACAAAATTTATATCAGGGATAATACTGATGAAATAAGTTTTCATAAAAATCTTTGCAGAATTTTATGTTAGCCTTAGCTACATTCAAGCTAGCCATTAGCTCATTGGTCCAGTCAGATATTCCTCCAAACTGTCCATCTACACCAGGTAAGACACTAATTATATACATTTTTTAATTACGTATAAACCTGCCTTGAAGTGGTCAAAGTTTTTCTTTAATGTCTTCCAGTTTAAATGACCTCTGATTGGAGAAATAAAGTTTAACAGACTGACAAGCTAACACAGCTAGTCAGAGGAGGGCTAAAACCAAAACAGACTGCTTCTGTCATAAAGCAGCTCCAATTTTAAACGTTTAATGACAATGCAAAAACTATTTCGAAACGTTTACATTTTTATCCATTTCACATTACTGTACATGTTTTTACATGACACTGGCAGCAGCAGCAGGAGCAGCTAGCTTCAGTAGCTAGCTTCAGCGCTCACGGTGCAGCGTGGGACAATTCCTACATGAATATAAAAACATTTCTGCTGGAACAACCACGGAATGCAAAACTAATGCCACTTTACAAAAGGGTGTTAAGAAACGCTGTGAACATTTTGAGGTTTTTAGTACCACAGCCGCATTCCAATTTGGTATCGTCCCTGTTTAGCCGTTAGCTGATCAATCAGTCAGAGTTAAATTATTTCTCTAAACTGAGGTCATCCCAGTAACTATGGAAGCACAATATTATCAGCATGGTATTGGTATCGGTTGATATTAGCGTTAAAGTTAAATATCGGACATCGGCAATTCCATCAAAATAACTCACCAATATATAAGGTGCTGTTTTTGTATGACTGTTCAAGTGTTGTCATTGTTTTTGAGAGAGTAAATGACATGAGTAAAATTGACATTTAACATAGTTCAAGTTGAAGTGTTACATCATTTTCAGTCCCCTTTTTGGCATCTGCATTTGGTAGCAGGCCAAATTGACAAAGATCATGCGGAATAATGTAGTATTTTAATTCCACAGCAGAGAAAGCTATGTAGTCTCTGTAAGTAGGTCTAGGAAATAAAATATCGGTACTGGTATCGGTTGTCAGCCAAAAAAGTTTTAACATATCGGATATCGGCCAGGGCAGCACGGTGGCGCAACTGGTAGAGCTGCTGCCTCTCAGCGAGCAGGTCCTTGGTTCAAACCCCGGTCCAGGGGCCTTTCTGGGTGGAGTTTGCATGTTCTCTCCGTGCATGCGTGGGTTTTCTCCGGGTACTCCGGTTTCCTCCCACAGACCAAAAACATGCATGTTAGTCTGATTGGTGACTCTAAATTGTCCCTAGGTGTGAGTGAGAGAGTGAATGGTTGTTTGTCTCGTTTGTCTCTGTGTGGCCCTGTGATGGACTTGCGACCTGTCCAGAGTGTACCCCGCCCCTCGCACAGTGATTGCTGGACATGGGCACCGGCGACCCCCGTGACCCAAAAATGGAATAAACGGGTAAAGATAATGGATGGATGGATGGATATCGGCCAAAAAAACGAATATCGTGCATCACTACCAGTAACTATTGATAACAGGTAAGATGTTTATTGTTCAGAAGCCTAGTGAAACTCACTTCAAAGTTCTGATAAAGACGAACAGTCAGAAGAAGGAAAGTTATAACAAATTACTGGATTTTTGTTTGGAGACAGTATTTTCATACTGACAGCTCAACTGTTAGGGAATTTAATTTGTGCTAACAGAATAAACTTAACAAAACGGTCACGTAGATTAGATGCACAATCTTCATTTTAAAAGTAATTTTGGAATAAAACATGATGCAAAAAGGTGAAAAAGCAGAAGAAATTAATTTAAAGGTACAGTTAAGTACAAATACTGTATTGCTATCCCTTTTTATGTGTGCGTGTTTATTCACCGTCATTGCTTCGATCAAAGCCCCCGACTGATGAACAAAACCACACGAGACCATCAAGACGACAAAACTCCAAAAGCAAAAATCCATATTACCCTTCTTCTTGTGGTTTTTTATTTGTTTATTCTCTACTATGATCACTCAAGCCCCTGTTTGCTTATCTGCACACCACTTTATATAAAAGTTGTGTCACACAGAGCGTCCCACACTTGATAGCATGACCAGGTGTGCTAAAGTGGTGGCAGAAAATGTTAAACCAAAAAAGCTTAAAAAAAGCCTTGATGTTATCTCTCATCTGCATTCAGATGCCAAAGAAGCTGGCGTTGGCGCGTGTGTTTTTGTGTAAATGTATCCATGTGTGAGAAAGGGGGGCTAGCACAGGTGCAACAGAGCCCCCCACAGTGTTTTCTATTAGCCCAATCCCAGTGACACCAATGTTTGTGTGTGTTTCTGTACAGGTGCGTTGTTGCATGTTCGCTAACTATGATGCTAACCACAGTGCATGCACAAATATCTAGCACAAACATAAGCAATGTCATTACCGTGTGCAAAAGGCACACATGCAAGAAAAGAGACTGTGCGTGTTCAGACAACTTACTTAAATGGGTCTTCTTGGACACGACGCCTCCTGGAAAATAAAGAATAAAAATAAATATTTTATTTATTACAAAGCGATTTAACAAGCCGGTCCAAACATGAGCTGCCGAACTGTTTCAGAGCCGAACTAAACCAAACTTCACAAGTTAAACTTCGATCTGTTTAGATTTAAGTAACTTGCTGCATTTACGTGCTGTTTATTGGAGTGTCTGTTTGAATTGACTCCACTATATTCAAAGAGTGCTCTCGTCCTAATCAACATCTTAGTTAGGATATTAAAAAACAGCCAGAAAATTACCAGAAACTCTACGACAGCAGAGAATGAACAGGGTTGCAGCAGCGACAATGATGGCGACATAAAATCACAAAAAAACAGGGACAAGATGGTTTAGAGACCGCCCTCTCCCCCATCGACTCGTCTGAAGTAGCCACGGTCAAAGTGGTTCAAAACATCAAAGTTCATGCTCAATAATCCAGGTAGAAAATCCAACAGAGTTAAGTCAGGTCGTCTAGACTGTTCCTTTTTATTGATTTGTTGCTTTTATTTATTTATTTTTTGTTATTTGAATCCTTAACAATAAAGAGAATGCTTCTCCTTTTTGGGGAAACAAACAAAAAAAGATTTCTCCTACAAAAAAAGCACTTTAATTTACCATGCTTTTAACTTTTAACTTCCACAAGGAAAACCATGTGATCACATGTTCGGGCTGCTGTTCAATATACCGTATTATTTTACAGTAGTGTTTAGCGTACATCTTAGTGTATATCTTAAATCCTTCGATATCGTTTCTTTGCATACTTTATATTTTTGATATTTTGGGGTGTAACTGGGATCTTGAGTACACAACTTCGTTCCACCTCGTGTACCACATGTGATGGTAAAGATAATAAAGAACCTTGAACTTAAACAAGTAGAAAATGCTCAAAACGTGCATTTCGCATGTCAATTTTCACTTCTGCAGATAAAAATAGGTGATTTTTCCCACATGTAAGGACCGTGTAATTTTTCTTTAAAGTTTATGAATATTTTTGAGATTGTGTTTTTCTGCAGAAGTATACAATCTACAAACTGCTGCTGAACAGTCCAACAAATGATGACATCAGCAAGTTCCTGCAGGATCAATAAAGTTCTATCTTATCGTACTGAAAAAAATCTGCAACTGTGACGTGCAGAAGCAACATTATTTATTTGTTCATGTTCCAGACATGTTAGACCTCTCATCTAACATGTATGAATTTCAAAAACTCTGCTTTAAAGCCTTCACGTTAACAAAGCAATAATAAACATGAATGACGCTGAAGTCTAATGCCTGTTTGATGAAAAGGTTTTGCTGAACACTTTTTTTTTCTGCATTGGCAGACAGACAGACAAGATTCTTAGATAAGGAGGTAAATTTGAATATTGCTGTTCACACCGGCGTGACTTGTGTGAGTTTTCAGAGCAGTTAAACACGGGAGTTCAAACCAGAGGAAGGTGGGCGTCAGTGAAGCAATTGGTCCTGTTTTTTTATCGTTTCTTTTTTTGTTTTGTTTTGTCTGCCTGTTTGACCGCAATTGTGAGAATCTGAATTGGAGTAGGTGTGAGAGAGGGTCGTCTCTGAGCCAGGCAGTTTATTTCTGGGGTTGTGTGTGTGTGTGTGTGTGTGTGCGTGCGTGCGTGCGTGCGTGCGTGCGTGCGTGCGTGTGTGTGTGTGTGAGAGAGAAGCATAAAGGTAGAGAGCAGATAAGTATCAATGGAAGGCGTAGAAGCTTGCCGGCCTTTGTCTGGCGCCAGTTCAGGCCCTCTGTGGTTTCCTCTGTTTTCTTGCCCTCATCAAATCAGTTTTGCTTCATAAGCAGTAAGTGTGGAATGAAAGCAGAGCAGCGCACGCACGGAAAAAATTACAAAAAGAACGCACCAGAAGTGCAGGTGCTTTAGTGTGTTAGCTAAATAAACAGTGAACAACTGGAAGGGTTTAGTTTCAGCCACACTCGTCACATCTTTAAGAAAAGTCTCGCTTTGAAATACCAAATGATGCTTTCGTTGGGTTTTAAATGAACATACTGTGTTTCTTTTGTGCCCGACGGGACAAGTGAACGCACTTTGAATTGCTTTATTGCAATAAAAGTGCCACTTATTTCAATAAAATAATATTAAGCATAGTGGAAATACTTTTTTTTCTCAGCTGTGAGGTGGAAACAAAGATCACAAAAATCTGTTTCTGTACAAACGAAATGTGACACACCTCTCAGGCTGCTTAGAAACAGCCCCGCAGGAACCTGCTGCTTTAACGAGGCACAAACAACAAACAAACAACAACAAATCTCACCGACCTGTCTGCACTCTGACATCTGAACCGCTGGATGACAGTTGCTGCGTTACATAACGGCACCGAAGACCAGCCCTGAGAGGAGGCTGAAAACTTTGCCTGAGTGTAAACACATGAATTATTCTGCCTGTGTCTGATGAGGTTCAGCTCAGTTATATGCAGATCTGGTGAGGATAATTTAGTTGCTGATCAGGATTAGAGTGGATTGTTGACCAACAAGTGGAATTAGCACCACATCTTTGGAGCTAATCCTGAGGTTAGTGACGCTGCAGCTCAGAAGTGATGCACTAAAAAACAACGAGTAAATAGATATGTAAATAATGGCAAGTCTAATTTACTAAATTGCGTAATCTAACTAGAAAGTTCCTGGAGAAATTTTGACAGGGACTGCCACGTGGCAGCCATTTTTAAATTTTGATTGACAGTACTATGTGTTGGGGTTCGCGCTCAGCTACCACTATACCAAATTTCAGCTTAAAATGGCAAAATATCAACAAGTTAGTCATTTTTTCTTTTAAGCTATAGTAGCCATGTTGGATTTTTGATTTGGATTCAATATGGAGAAGGTTCTCGGCTATAACCAGCTCTGTGTAAAACTAGCTGAGTTAAAGCCATTTAAATTGAGCTTTGGAGGCCATCTTGAATTTTTTTAATTTGTTATTTATTGGGCATTGTTCTCAGCTACTACCACACCAAATTTCAGGTCAATATCTTCTACAAATGGCTGATTTACAGTGTTTATTTTCCTTTTTAGCTCAGGTGGCCATCTTGGATATTTGATTTGCAGAGTCTATGAAAAATGACTAATGAAAATGGCGTATTTGTTACCAAATTATGTCGCCATGGTATCTCTAAACGCCAATAAAAGAGCGCACATTACGGTGCCGAGTCAGTCGTTTTTATATAACATTTGTGGGGGTGCACATTGCAGTTCAGGCTGCATTAAAGTTGACGAAAGAGTAAGATCTAAAGTTATGAAACCCTCATCAGGTGGATAATAATAGGTGGCTGCCTTAGGCAGTTCCCAATAATATAAAGAAATCAAGTGTATAGATCTATCAAATTATTTTCAAGTAATCGTTGGAACATCTGCTTTTTCAGCTTTGTGTATTTTTAGCAAATATATTTTTCATTTATTTTACACAACAGAGCCATTAAAAGGTAAGTTCACCTAAAAACAAACGTTCGTGTCACTGCTGCAACGATAACCTCCTAAATGAATCGTATTGCTGGCTGCAGAATGATCGACAAACGAGTTGTAGGCATATCAGAGCAGCCGCCACCAAAAAACCATCTTGCCTTTAGAGAAATGAGAAGACACCCACAAAACCCCAACGAGCTCATGAGTCGAAGAAACGCCAGCTCAGCAGCATGAAACTCAACATAAAGTGTTCAAACACACACAATCTTTACTTCAACGTGAAAGAAAAAAAAAAAAACAAGCTCCGGGACCTGACTCGTAAGCTGATGCCGTTTTACTCAAAGTCCTTAAGCCCCTTAACGTCCAGTTTTAACATTTTGTTTCCACTAAAGCAGCTTTAATCTTGTTAAAACTGTCTTTTTCCACTGCTGCTTGGCCACATGGCACTGTGGTGTTTTCATTAACCATCTTCTTGTGATTTTCCTTTGCCTTTCTGACAATTAATCAATCATTTTAATAAGAATAAACCATCTAATCAAAGAGCATTTTCTGCACGGAGCACAGAAACGACTGCTGTTGTGGTCTTTGTGATAAACGTGTCGTCTTCAGATTGAACCTGTTGACAGTAACTTTAGAGATTATCTGTGGTATCCTTCGGCCTGTTTAAAGAAAGATACCGCATGTAATCTTTAAAGACAAGATTATCTTTATATTAAAACTTTCATTTCACTAAGCAACTGTGATGCTTCAGCTGCATTTAAAATCACAAGAGCATGGAATAAAAGGAGAACCTCTGAACTTTGACTTTATTAATCCGTCGTTCATTCGAGTTTAAATAAATATTCTCATCAAGTTTGCCAGCTTGGTGAGTGTGCAGTGGGTTTCTGTGGCAGAAGGACAAGCTGGCCATGATGATGAAAGTCAGGGAGAAGCTCTGAATAGAAAAAGCGTTGGCCAGAAACAGAAATAAGAGCTAATCCTGGTGGATTATTTCGTCTTAGTGCCATTCACTCACATCGCCTTACAACACTGCGCCAAAAGGGATGAGGAAGGTCACTGGGGTAAAGATTCATCAAGGAAGGTGAGCATGAGATAAAGAGTGTGTGTGTGGGTGTGTGTGTGTGTGTGTGGGGGGGGGGGGGGGGGTGTCACCTGGTGGCATGCACTTTTTTTTTGTGTGCAAATATAAAAATGCACCACAAGAAAAGATGAAGTGCACTTTTAGCTGTAAGTTGTTGCAGTCTTTTCTTATTATGACTACGAGTTTACCTTTTTTCCTTGGGGTGTCAGCTGTGAGCAGTTCGGGCTCCTCATATTCCATAACGCTCCTGTCAAGAACACACACCCTGGGTGGTCCTGGCACACGCACACACACACCTCACATACAAACAGAGCCGCACGTGTCAGCCACATCGAACTCCACCTGCCTCAGTCGACAGCAGTAAAGTTTACAAAGTAAAAATGGCTACCTGTTGGAGGTCCTAGCGCCCGGGTCGGCGCAGGCATTTAAAAACATGCACAGCCATCTTCTCCTCCTCGAGCCTCACTGCTCAGCCATTATCTCCCAGTAATGGCTGCAGAGAGTGCTCAGCTGGACTGGGCCGAGCCGTGTGGCTGTGACACCCCCCCACCCCCACCCCTGCGCGCGCTGACCGTCCCGGGCTGGAGTTATGTCACCGGCTGTTACGCAACAGCGGCGGATCGGGTTTGCTTTGAAGTGCTCTGTTGAGAAATATAATCCCGTGTTGCTGCCACAAATGTCCGCGCGCTAATCGAGAAAACTACAGCGTGGACCTGATGAGTGCCCGTCATTGTCCCGCACTGTGGCGTGGCGGGTCTGTCACGGAACCACCTGCGTGACGCGCCAAGCGGCTCTCACCTTATTGATGGTTCCAGGCCACATCGGCTGAAGACGCACACAAAGGAAAACGATGAATAATCGATACGTCTTCTCGGTTTACACCAAGTGTTTATCTAAGACACGAACAAGCATCAGTTCCAAGTTTACGCAGTAAAAACTGCTTTGGACTGAACCAAGCCTGGATGTTTGAACTTGACGCACAGAGTTTTCTGTCTGCTTTCTCTGTTTTCTGGGTTGAAATGACCATTGTGTTGGATTACACATGTTCCAAACCCAAAAGCTGTTAGGTGCTAAAATATCCATTGAAATAAATGGGTTAGTCTTTGAAAGTAGAACACATTTTATTTTTAAGTGCAGGTATAAACAAAATACCAAAAACCTAAAAAAAAAATGCTTGTTAAAAGGAGCAAAACACTAGCTTAAATTATGAAGAAACAAAATAGCTAAATAAAGGAAAGTGAAAGGCTATACCTAAAAGATGAAAGTAGCAAAATAGCAGCTAAACATAGCAGAATGCTAGCTAAAAATAGTCAAGCACTAGCCAGAAGCTAAAAGTATCAGAATGCTAATTAAAAGTAGCAAAGCACTTGCTAGAGCAAAAAGTAACAAAATAGCAAAATCCCAACAAAAGACAAATTAAAAGGAGGAAACGCTAGCTTAAATTATAAAAAAAACAAAATGCTAGTTAAATAAAGGAATGTGAAAGGCTACGTAAAAGCTAAAAGTAGCAAAATGCCATCTCAAAGCTAAACGTAAAAAGCTAAATGCTAGCTAAAAGTTGCAGAATGTTGGCTAAAAGTAGCAAAATACTAGCTAAAGGCTTAAAGTAGCAAAAGGCTATAGTTAAAAGATCAAAGAAACAAAATAAATTGAAGCAAAACACTACATAAAGGTAGAAAAAGCTATAAAAAAGTAGAAAAAGATAGATAAAACAAAAAGTAGCAAAAGGTAGCAAAGCATTAGAAGCTAAAAGTAACAAAAGGTTAGCTAAAACTATAAGTAGCAAGGGCCAAAACAATAGCTAAAAGATAAAAGAAACAAAATGCTAACTAAAAGCCCACCCCAAAGCTAAAATTAGCAAAAAGCTAGGTAAAACTAAAAATAGTATAAGTCTGGCTAAAAGAGCAAAGCACTAACTGAATTCCTGAAAAAGCAGAACTTGTCACTGATTCTTGTTTTGGACTCTTCAACATGGACTTCTTTATGTTTGGATGTTTATCGTTTCCTTCATCATATTACTTTTGGTGCAAATACCGACTCACCGCTAAACGTTATCTGGACATGAAACACCCCTCTCTCTGCACCGCCCTGATGACCAGTGAGTGTTTTTTTAATTCATTTTGAGAACGTTAACAACTTTGGTTGGTAGTAACCACTATTATCAGCCAGCTAGAACCAACCATTGATCTTTTAGGAAACAAAACATGCCGTCTAGTGGAAACTCAAGTTCCTAACAAAGCCAACCAGGCTAAATGTTTTCTTACAACCGTCTACATCCCAAAGCAGAGGTCCAGTCAGGTTTGATTTTATTTTTCTCAAGATGGTGGACCATGATCAAAGACACCACTTGTGTCCAATCCAACAACTGGGTCAAACAATCAGCCAATTAATGCATCAAATGATTTAACAGTAGTTATCAAAGTAACCCAGCAGTTTTGGGTGTGTATGGACTCACAGGTTACAATGTCTGCATCTTTGTGTTTTTCCTGACAAAATACTTCATCCAGGACAAATAACACTGAGCACACTCATTAATATTTGGTACCTCAGGAGCTACCAGTACCAATACTATAAGTTAAATAGATTTGAGCTCTCAATTTTAATCTAATTTAACTCAATACTATAAATTAAATAGATTTGAGCTCTCAATTTTAATCTAATTTAACTAAAAAATATATGGAATTTCCATCAAAATACAAGTAGACCCTCACAAAAGCAAGTTAAGCATAATTGTTCAATATGTTTGTTTGAACTTTAGATTTAGCCATAAATGGACAGAATGTCAGTTTCTTGACTTTGCTCAAAACGACAGTTGTCAGTTTACGAACGCCCCTCTCTCCTCTCAGCTGCTTCCAGCTTGACTTGAGTTTCACTGAGCTCAAGGTCAAATTAAACAAAAATACTATGCAAGCTGCAAAAACAAAGTCAGCAAGAAATTAAAAACAGTCTTTTTGGCTTCGGTAACCCTAAAATTTCACTTTTATGTCACTTTCCGAAGAAGTGCAGATTCAAGAGGGTGGGAAGTAGGGGTGCAGCGGGTGCTGCAGCACAGGTCATGGATACCCCAAAACACAGTTAAAAATGTAACTTAAAATATGTATTTAGTACTGCCTGGGTTTAAATATCAGTAATATTTTGATGCTTTTGCAAAAATTTTACAACTGTTTGAAAACCACAAAAAAGTAAGCAGAATAGCATCATGTGCTTTTCTTTATTTATCGTTTGTTACAGCATATTTTAGCGTCCATGTTCATGTTAAGAGAATATGTGTTGGCAAATAATCATAATTTTGCAAATGGGTGTTTAAGGTCATATAAATTCACACATCAGCAACTAAAACGTGTTCCCACTGCTTTGTTCAGCTCTTCCTGTAACGGTGCTGCAGGTTAATTGTTACTCCATTATATACTTCCCCAAACAAAAGTGTAAACTTGGAGAGTTTTGCTCAAACTCATGCACATAAATGGTATGTTTTATATTTTTCTAGCGTTTTCAATTTTGAAAAAGATTTATATCTAAATCAATTAGCCAAGAAGCAAGAAGGTGCCCATTTAATTACAGTTCAGTAATATTATTTTTACAAACAGGAAAGTAAAAGCAGTGGCTGTTCTGCCAAAAGCGTGCTGGTGAGATTTGGGATTGTGAAACGAAGCCGTCTCGCACCGATGACGAGGCCTGAAAGGCTGCAGTGGACAGGGCTTGCTGCAGGTGGTTTAACTGAAAGCGAAAAATAAAGCGCCCCTCACCCGCTTCCTCAAACCCAACTTGACCACATGAGACTGGAAGGAGAAAAGAAATGCTCGTCTTCATTTTGTCCTGCACTTACACGCATCAGAACGGCTCTGAAAAGCGACGTAGCATTTCCATTCGTAGGCTTTTAAAGACGTGAGGGGCCCCTCAGAAAACCAGAGGGCAGGCATGCACGCTGAGGAACCCATATACTGAAAAACCACACTTCAGACCAAAATGTGGAAGATCTGGTGTTTAAATATAGTGAAAAAAGCTCAGAGCCGATATGGTTGTGACCATTAATTGCTAAACAAAGACTCATACCACGAATGCAGAATTATTTTTAATCTCCAATTTGAGGTCGTGTGATTAAAAAAAGAACATAAAAATGTATTATTAAATGTTGTAGGGATTAACGTCAAATAAATAGTTTTATTTAAATAACATAAGTTGACTAAGACAAGCTGAAAGCAACAACACAAACTATGACAACATATTTTATTTTGATCCTTTAACGCAGCAGAACGGTCAGCTTTGATGAATATCAACATTTGACGAAGCAGAAAAAAAAAAGAAAAAAGGTGTGTGAAAAACAAAACAACAAAATAAACTTAACAGCAAATTAGGATATTAAGTCCTCATTAATAAAACAAATAAATGTTAAAAATCTCTGTCCTGTTAAAATACAGAGAATGCTCAAATTTATGGGACGTTTTTGGGCGTTGCAAACAGCAGACAGGTGTTGCATGAAGCGAGAATAAGCACGCTGCTCCGTTGAAAGTCTAATGTAAACAGAGCAAAGACAACAAGCGCTCGTTCTTAGCATCGTGGTCTGAGTGGATGCCGGAGCAGCGCAGGTCCCTGTGATGTGGACTGCCTTACTTATTTCTTGTGCACTGCAGCAGGATGCCGCAGTCGTTTCTAAATGCAGAAAAACGTGTTCAAAGCGCTCAAAGAGTGAATGACGATCGCAGACGTGACGATCTGCTGTTTTGAAGTTGCCGTTTCTCCACCGTAGGTCAAAATATGTTTGCTGCGTGAAAATCTGCTCTTGTGTAAATACAACCACAGCCACCGCACGGTGGAGTAACTGCGAACAGCCCACACCTGAAAATCAGAACTGACGCGTGGAAGACGTGTAAAACAAGACGCACGCAACTTGGCCTTTATTGGCTGAAGTAACAAAAGTTAGACGCTGCCTTTGCTTCTTTTAACCACACTGGAATGGCATTATGTCTTGATTTACACCTTTTAACATTCCCCAACACATTGCCAGTGCATCCTGGTGCACTTTTAACAACAAAGTGATTACCGTATCTTTTGGATTATAAGGCGCACTTAAAATCCTTTAATTTTCTCAAAATTTGACAGTTTGCCTTATAATCAGGTGCGCCTTATGTATTTATTCTGGTTGTGCTCACTAACCTAGAACCGGTTTTATGTGGTACAACTGAACAATGTTGAGTTATTGTGAATGAGTTGAATAAAGTTTGACTTATCTGACTGTTTTGTTTTGCTTAATGCGCCTTATAGTCTGAAAAATACGGTAAGCCCAAACTGTGCAAAGCGTGTGCACAAGTTCCAATATCTCAAATAATTCAAGCTGTGCTTTTTAAAAGCATATCTTGAACAAAAACTGTTCATAACACAGTTATTAATCATTCTGCAAATACTTCATTAACCTTTATTAAGCAGTTCCCGAGTGTTAAATAAAAAGTTCAACACTGACCCATACTTGACTCATTTATCTGTACTCTCCATCCTCAATGTTTTCCTCTACTCTTCAATGTTTACTTTCTTATTTCTGATATTTATCAGCAAGCTCTATTAGCTTTTGTACATAAAAATTTACTTTAGACATTTAAAGTGATTTAGTTTGAATATGTAGGCTGAGCAACAGCTACAAATGGACTTTTATCTGAATGAATAAAAGTACAGTACTTGAACTTTGCAAATAGTGAGCCTGCTTTAGTGCAAGAACAGTGTTTTATACCAGCATTATAAACGCTTAATAAGGCCTTACAAACTGTTTACAAACTTATTAATAATCCCCTATTAAAGCATGAATAAATCCTTTATAAAGGCACCCTTGCTGTATCTATTGCCACTTGTTTAGCTCACAGAGAACATCACACTCCAATCTTTAAGGCCCTGGTGTAGCAAAACTAGCATTATTACTCTTAAAGTTTAAATAAATAATGTCTAAAAATCAACTCAAATAAATAAAGTTTTGATATGTACTAGTTGTTTGTTCCTAACGCTCAACAAAGTCCGACTTGAAAATGTCAGTAGTAACATAATGTTAAAGTCGTAGTTAGTGAGGTTTGTTTAAGATGAACTGGAAAATATGTACACAACCCAAACTAATGAGACTCTCACACTCTGATCCTTTTGGCTGTTTGAGGTACCGGTAGGTCACCAGGCTGGAGCGGGTGTCACCCTTTCAGAAGATGGCTGACACTGATTGACAAAAACAGGGCTGCACAAAAATAAAACAGAAAGAAAGACGACAGTAAGAATACAGACAGAACGTAGGGTGGCAGGTATGAGACTACTTCACATTGATGTGTCCAAAAAGAGAAAGGAGCATCACCCGTTGCCTCTGTGTGCAGTTTGGAGCCGTCTGAGCTGGTTATTTTACAGGAAACAAACGTCTTTCTGGCTTCCTGCTTGTCCAGAATTGATTCAATCAGGACAGTACTTCCCAGCTTGATGGGGCTGGGACAAGACGACAGCTTGTTATGACAATATAACAATTTGGCTTGTTTTCACCATGAATAAAAAAAAATAATTGAATGTTTTTACTAATGAGATGTAATAAACTGCACTTGGATGTCAATGAACGTTTACAGCTACACTGTAAAGGTTGAATGAATGTTACAAATACACAAGTGAACAGGCAATTCAAATTAACAATTTCAAACTTGATTTTTTTTTTTATCAGGATGTGCTACATTTTAATTTGCATTTAAATTAAACAACTAAAAACTGGCAATCCAGTCCAAGTGTTCCTTCTTAATGAAGATAAGTTTGAGTTTTTGTGTTTTGTACCTGCGGTAGTTGACGTTAAGGTTGGCAGTCATGACTGGTGCACAATGTAGGGAAGCATGAGTTCCCGTTACTGTATCAATCATGGTGGCTACTGCCCCCCCGTGGACATGTCTGGAAACACACACAAACAAGTTTAAACCACCAGTTTAAAATCTTAAAACTGTCTGAAAATGAGAGGATGTTTCATATTATTCTTTATATTCTGTCATTGTTGTAAAGTTAATGCTACAGAGAGAAAATGAAATTAAAATGAGGTCACAATTAAACTTTTTTTTTTCAGCTAGAAAGACAACAAAGTTGAGAGGACTAGAGCAAGACACAACTTCATCTGTGTAAGAGGATTACGAACACAGGACAGATTCCAAACATCCCATAAAAGTCTCGAGTCATTCCTTCTTGTCTTATCGTTTACTTCCAAGGAAAGTTTGTCTAATTTTTTATAGTCTTAATCGATAGTTCTTCTGTTTTCTTAGAACCTTGGCTGCTTTTTTCATCCATGTTTCCCCCAGGATTTAATGTTTTTAGAAGAATGTTGAATCAGATTGTAAAGCAGATTGTTAAACCATTCATGTGTAAAAACGAATGAGCCAGTGTGTCGACCCATAACAGACAACTTGACATTAATTGTTTTTAATTGGATCTTTAGGCATTCTATTACTTTAGTCTGTCACAAAAACACAATTTGTTCCCTTTTTTTTTTTTTTTTGTTGAATCTATAAAAATGACTAAAAACAACACAGTTTGACATAAAATAGTATTTTAACGCCAACAAGGTGACATTCACAAAGCTATTAGCTGAAAACTGGATATACAGTAATGATCAGCTGAAGGACGAGGTTGTTCTGTTTCAGGTCTTTGCTGGCTTTTTCTTTAATTCTCAAGGACCTGACTTTCAGATACTGTTTGTGTGATGCAGACAGTGTTTTAGGACTACACTTCCTTTCTTGTCCTCCACTTGTCCACGTTCCTAATTTTGTAAGCACATAAACTAGACAACATGCTGTCATGGTCATGTACAACAGCTGGACAGAAAATAGGTGAGAAAGCAGCCAAAGTTTCAAGAAAAACTTTGAAAGACTTTGATTACAAGGAGGCCTGACTCACTGGAAGCAAAGGACAAATAAAATGGAGGCAGATTAAAACTTTTGCACAGTTCTGTACGCTTGATATCTTACCCCGGAGGCCCCTCAAGCAGGTGTCCAGCTTGGAAAATGCACACACACTTCTGTTTGTCTTTGGTAAAGAAGACAACGTACTCAAACGCTGATCCGGTCTGTCTGATGTTTCTGGTAAAAAGACGAGCTTTTGACTGGATTATCTTGCTTAGATAAACTCCGCCTGATAAGGAGAAACAAAAGCATGCGCACACACGTGCCAGGTTCAAAATAATCATATATTCATCCAGATACAGCAAAGATTCAAGACTCATCTTTAAATTAAAGGTATGTATGTTCATTTTGGAGGCAAACTTTAGAAAAGACAGCTTTTATCCATGCAGTGCAACCTTTCGTTTAGTGTCTCAAGTGTAACTGAAAAAGCAACACAAGGACGCACACAATTTTAACATTTTCTCAGATAATTGGATTGTATATGTTGTCATGAATTCTATGAGTCATTTAAAAAACATGTTAGGACTTCACGTTCACTTAACGGTTAGTCTGATCCCACAAAATATCCAAACTGAGCTGTCAACATTGCTCAAACAGAAGAATGTCTAAAAAAAAATGCACCATCATCAACTTTTGTACCTATTGCATACTTGAGAGACCGATTATAGCTCGGCAGTCTCGTCCACTGGCCCCCCTGCTCCTCTTCTCCCCCCGTCTCCTCCTCACTTTGGCTGTTATAATAGTTGTACAACCGCATCATCTCTTCGCCCCACGAAGGGTTCGGCAGGCTGAAGTCCCGAGGTTTGGGAGAAAGAATTGATGGCACTGCTCTCTGACAAAGAAAAGAAAATATAACCTTGTAGTTAGTGTCCAATGCATGTTTTGAGACATAAGATATAGAAGTAGTAGGTAAACAAATTGAAAGATTAACAAACGTCCCAAAAGGGGGAATCTTGTCTCTGCATATCGCAGATGACGTGGTTCTATTTGTCAGGCCACGACAGTCAGCGTGTACAGTACTGAAGGAGTTTGCAGCTGCACGTGAAACAGATCTGGGTCTACCCCGGAGTCTCGTCCCAGTGATTCAGACATCTAACCTCCTGAACGTCTCCCTCTGGAAGTTTTCCAGGTAGTAAAAAAAGCCCCAGGGCAAATCCAGAACTCAGAGGGATTATGCATCCTCTCAGGCCTGAAAATGACTTGAAGAGAGGGATGTCTGGGTTTCTCTCCTGGACCTGTTGCCTCTGTGGCATGGATAACAGGAAGCAAACAAATGGGGATGTCCTGATGCATGCTCAATAATCCAGGTAGATACATCTAACTAGGTTAAGTCAGGCCCTCTGGACAGATTCTTCTTTATTGAAACAATTTGTCTTTTATCCAAAAGGCTTCATCAGTCAGTTCTCAGACTGAAGAAGTCCTTTGAATAAAAGATGAAACGTTTCAACCTAGAAGAATCCAACCGGAGGATCTAACTTAACCTTGTTAGGCGAAATGCAGATGTTTATTTTAGACGTGTAATTTAACACTTCTGGGTTTGTTTGTTTTTTAAGCCTTTAGGTGCAGTAGGAAAAAACAAAGACTTTTTTTTAACAATTAATCAAAACATATTTTATGCATTATCATCTTGACTGTGACCAATTCCAACTTGCTTGAGCATGAACTTTGTTACCACTGGTACTATGTTAGCTACACACTTATATTTGAGTAGTTAGGTATAAATAAGTATAGGTATAAATCTGGTTATTGATTAGGATGTAAACAATTTCTAACCGAGAAAAAAAAGTGGTTAGACAAAAAGAATAGTGACCAGTTTCTCGCCAAACCTTTTTTTTTTTTTTAAATCACCAGCAAATATGCTAGGATAATTAATATTGTAGCACTTGATCTGGACAAAAACTGAACTTGCATTATCTGATGAAAAGAACACAATTTATAAAGTGTCCATAGTCTTTAACAGACCTAATTATAAAATATTAATAAGTTCTTAAGGGCTGTCAAGCTGTAAAGTGGTACCTCTGTTTGTATCCTGTGCAGAAAGCAAAAAAGTGAGAGATCCCTGGAACCAATGGGAACAGGATGAGGCCCATAATGATGAGCCCAGTCCTTCCAAGCTTAGTCAGAACACAGTGTTCAACCTACCAGCATCACGGTCCGGTTCAGTGTGGTCCTGAATAAAACCCGGGCACACCGACGGCTCAGCTCAGTCTTCGTGGATGACAACAACCCGAACAATCGAGCGAGGTTCTTTGCCATCTGTAAGCTGTTTACAAACTGGACAGAAATATGCTGTTTGTCGGGAAAATACGGGGAAACTGGTTAAACGCCTCGTAACTACCACCCCTAACAAACTACTGCGGCTTCAGTAAAAAGCAAGCAGCTAAAACATATTTCTTAAACATGTTGAACATATTTTCTTTTTAGTTCGGCTCCTTAAACATATTTAACACATTTTCTTTTTAGCTCGGCTGCTTCGGAAAATTAAAACAACCCTATGCGCGTCTCATTGCGTGATTTTACCGGTGACTTTCATGTGTCGCGGTGTCTACTTCCTGAAACGTCAGCCACGCGTCGATCGCGTAAAGTCACGTGACACTGAATGTGCCTTAGGATTGGCTAGAAGGCTAGTGTTGTCACGGCAACCACATTCTTCCTTTTCTGCTGCAACAGGCGGAAATATGTTGACAGGTGTGATCGTGGGTCATTTTCTGACAGTGAAGAACTTATTTTAACACTGAAACAGGATTTTTGCCTTAGAATATATTTGTTTCATTCACAGGGACTATATTCAGAACGTTATACCTCATGTAGTAATTTGAACTGTAAAAAATGTTCTTTAATTGCCAATAAAACGCGATTTGACTGCCAAATTTTGATTTTGGCTCATATTTCATCAACGGTTGATTGTTTCTATAACACAGAGGGAAAACGAACAACGAGATAAAACATGGACTAGCTATTCATTCAAGCTTTATTTATACAGGTTAATCCCATTGAGCCTCGGGGACTCATTTACAAGAGAGACCTGATTTTGACAGAGTGATTACAACAGTAGGCAATCATAAAAGGAAGCATACAAACTGAGAAAAACAAGTGAAAGAAAATGGTATTAAAAAATGAAACAAAAAAAATCTAGGTTGTAAGGTGATGTAGAAAACTAAAAACAGGAACATGTCTGCATTGGTTTTTGCCAGGAACTTAGCAGATGTTTAAAGTCACTTAGAGAGGTCAAGTTCGAGGGCTTCAGATCTTTTTGCAAGATATTCCAGGAAACAGGAGCAGAGTAGGAGAAGGCCCTTTTGCCTGGTCTGCAATGAGGGAACACTGCATGTCCTGAGAGCGCACGCTGTAGCTGCACTCACCCACGCAGTAACATAAAATGTATAAAGGTAACTGTCGAATCTCCTTCCCTCTGAAGCACACCTGTGCACATTCTATTCAACCTCTTCTTGACTGCCTGGCCGACATCAAGGACTGGATGGCTTTAAATTTCTACGTTTTAATGAGAAGAAGTCTGAAGTCATGTTGTTCCCTCCTGATAGAACAATCAAGACTGCATCGACCTTTCCTCTCTAACCCGGTTAGAGAAACAAAGAGTCACTAATCTGGGAGTGATCATGGAACTTAACAATCATATAAACATGATTGTTAAATCCTGTTTTTTTTTTCAATTGAGGCGACCGTCTAAGCTGAAGCCCATATACTGTCCAAAAATAATCTTGAGAGCGTATTACGTGTTCGTAACATCCAGGTTTGATTACTGCAATGCACTTCTGTTTGGAATCAGTTAGACCTCCATTGCATGTTTACAACTGGTCCAAAATGCTGCAACCTGATTTTTAACTGGTACAGGCAAAAGAGAGCACATTACACCAGTTTTGGCCTCCCTGCACTGGTTACCGGTTCACTTTCGAATTCAGTTCAAAATACTCCTGTATGTTTTTAAAACTCTGAACAGTTCTGCCCCCTCTTACCTCGCTGATCTGCTGCAGCCATATGTCCCACAGTGCTCTCTCAGGTCAGCAGACCAGATGCATCTATTGGTTCCAGGAACCCATCTTAAACTCAGAGGTGACAGGGCCTTCTCTGTTGCAGGTCCAAGACTGTGGAATGAGTTACCACTGCATGTCAGACAGACCCCTCCCTCACGGTTTTGAAGTCTCACTTAAAAACCCACTTTTATTCCCTGGCTTTTGAGACAGTGTAATTTGTTTTTAACCTTTCTGTATTCTACAATGTTAACCATTTGTTATTATCTTTTTCCTTTTGGATCTATGTATATTTTACTGTGCGCTTTGCTTGTTTTGTTTCTGCTGTACAGCACTTTGGTTGGCCTTGTTGCTGTGTTAAGTGCTCTATAAAATGGTATGGTATGGTAACAGACCAAGAAGTGATTTAAAGATCATGGTGAAAATTGCATGATTGATTGTCTTGAATCATTAAGTTTCATGTGTGTCAGTGTCAGCAGAGCAATATACTGATAGGTGAAACTGAACAACTTTTTTATTTTTATGTGAGCAACTGCATCCTAACTTTGAGGCACAAACATAAAATACAAAAACTATTTTCTGTGGGCAATAAAATAAATCTTTTACGCCAATTAGAATTCAGGTTTTTAAACATTCATCCATAAGAACCAACAAGACATTTCACAAGGAACTAAAATAGTCTTTTTACTACCATTTAATCCAATGTTCATTAGAAAATATAAGGTTTTATCAGACATTTTCTACACATGAAAGGCATCAGATTAAACGAAGACTAGCACTAAACAGCATTCTTGTAACAATTCACTCAAAAGTCAAGCAACGTGTTTTTCCTCCAGAAGACTTAATAAGTGGACTTGAAGGATCTCAAATCTTCTACTTAGTCACTAGGGGGAGTTAAAATACTTTGCAGCTTGGCAGGTTTTCCTGATTTAACAAACAAGACTATCTAGGGTCTAATATTCACACACAGACACAAAACAATGTCTACTATGTTGATTATGATCCAAAATTGTCTTTAGAGAGTCTCTAAATGAATAGAGAACAGTCAGTGAGCTTATCAGCCCAGTTCCATAAATTAAAAGTCCAGGGACACCTAAATATCAAACATTTGTTTAAATGTTTAAAAAGGCCAAATTTAATGTTAAGTAAACAAAAACTGGTACAAAAAATACAAACTATACAGCCATCTTTCTGCTTCTGTAACCCTTTGACCCACATTCAACACGTTGTTTTTTTTTTGCAGTCTTGTTAAAAATCACAAGAGTGAAGTTACAAAAACATACATGGCTCTTCTTCAACGGTGTACTTGGTTCTGTAAAAGCTTCTCAAAGACCGAGTGACTTCATTTTGGTTCATCACCCTGTCCACACAACTTCCTGTTGGAAGAAGAAGAGATGTGTCTGGTTAGTGCTCGTCTGTTCAGGCCTGGTCACTCCTTTCACTCTTCACCTGTCTTACCGTGCTTCCGGCTTGGACATATCTGCAAAGGCACAAATGGTTTTGTCTCGGTCCAAAATCTGTTGTTTCAAGCTTTGAATGTCCTCCTGAGCTTTGTTCTTAGCCTCTTCATGGTCAGCTGAAGAGTGGCAGCAGAAACATGACCTCTAGTTAATTTACATGTATGCTCCTTAGAAGTTTGAGGACAATAAAGCAGCTAAAGGAGAAAAACATCCAATCAGAGAGCAGATAAAATTATTGATCTGGTTACCTTTGAGTTTACTTATGGCTTCTTCCAGTTCTGCCTTCCTCTTCTCGGTGCTGGCCTGCAGGTGAAATGATTTGTTATTTATTATAAGCTCACACAGAACTGATCAAACGCATGAGAACAGTGCTGCATCCTTGTTCACGGAGAGTGCGCGCTCCTTGCCTTCTCTCCGTTACAGCTCTCCAGGATCTTATCCACCTCCTGCCCCGACTTATCCGCCTCCTCCTTCTTCTTCTTCAGCTCCTCCAGCTTGGAGTTGGCGGCCTCGAGCGAGCCCTTCAGCTCCATGATTTTGCTTTTCATCTCCACCACCGAGTCCTCCTTCCTCTTCATCTCCATGGAGCTCTGCACCATGCGCTCGCGCATGTCGCGCAGGTTCAGCTCCTGGCGCAGCGCCTGGAAAATCATCACGGCCAACACGGACACGCTCACGACGGTGAAGAAAATCAGCAGCTTCATCTTTGACCGACTAATAAATGAGTCTGAAAGGTGGGGGAGATTTGGAGCGATGCAGAAGGCATATGATCACTTGTTCATCCCGGGAAGTTTTCTCGCGTCTCACCTTGACTTCTGTCCCTCCTGCAACCTGTTGGACTTGTCAGACAGGCTGGGCGGGACAAGTCACCTGTTTCCTGGTGGCTCCTGCATGGCTCTGGCCTATTGGGATTCATGTAAACCCGTTGTATGTTTTCAACCGGATCATCCTGAATTTACCGACAGGGTTTGTAAAACCATTATAATCACACGTGTTGTACAATGAGGAACTTTAAATTATGGGAATTCTTATTTCACTTTTTTCCTTCATATAATTTTATTTGAAAAGAAAAGTTGTTTTTTTATTCAAACAAAGATGTGATCAACTTTGCAAACTGAATATAAAGCAGTTATTAGTTGACGTGACAGGTGTGTGTTGTTCCTGTTTCTGAACCAGGAAGAGGGCGTTCTGACTCCCATCCAGCGCAGGTCCAATAGAAAAGTGCGAAAGGCGCTGCGTAAAGGCGCAAAGGTGAGCCGCGGTGTAACACACACTGCGCGCGCGGAACTAAAGGCACCCGGCTGTGACACCTGCAGGGAAAAGGCGAGCTTCAGGATGAAGGTGCAGCTGGTGTTACCCCTCAGCCTACTCACGTCGGTTCTTTTGGTGGGCTTCATCAAAATCCGGAGAATGGAGTTCGAGAAGCAGGAAAAACTGAGCAGGTTCCAGGACATCAAGATGCGCGTGACCAACGACGTGATGCAGGAGTACCAGAACGACGAGGCCGAGAGGCAGCAGCAGATAGAGAAGACTCAGAGAGAGCTGAAGAACATGGAGGAGGAGGTGAACATGCTCCGGACCAAAGCTGAGAAGACGCAGGTGGACGCGGACATCTGCCTGGGTGCCAAGGTGCGGAAATGTTTGCGCACACACGGTTTAAAATTATTTGTAGTTGTTTAGATTTATTTATTAGGCTCCTTTTTATTCTTATTCTTTTATTATCTGTCTTAAGTGCAACAAAAACATAATAAAGTCATTTTTTTCTGCCTTGTTTTTAAACATCTCTCTTTTACATCAGAGCTCTTTGAGGAATTAGTCAATTTGCAGCTTTCACTTGGATTAAACAAATATTTACTTTTTTCAGATGCGTTCTTTAGCAAATGAGACTCAAAATAAAGGAAAATAAACTTTCTAATGAGGCTTTTTTTTCATATAACAAAGTTTAACTCATGTCAAAAGACATTTTGTCCTCCCCACAAATGATTATCTTATTGAAACAGCAAACATCTTCTCAAACACAGTTCAGTAAATATTTCTTTGATAACTTTATAACAGCTTTATAACAAGTATTGGTGCATCTGTATCATCATCTGTACCGATCTGTCTGCATCAGGTTTGATATTTATCGTGTATGTTATTTGTATATTGTATTATCTAACTATATTTTGCTGTTTGACTAACTTCGTCTTCATTTATTAGTATTAAAATGTTCATATTCTGCAGGAACCAACTTTAAAAAAAATAGTTTCTGTTTATGCTAACCTCCATTCCCTTGAGATTTGACTTAAGTGTGAATTATTAAATATGGAATATTCTTTGGACGTCTTTGCTTGTTCCTAATATTAAATAAAACTACCTGAAGCGTTCCTTCACCGAGTTGGTCTTTCCATCTTGCCAGAGTCATGTTCTTGTGGAATGTGTTTTACTGTTCATCAGCACCAACCAGAAAATCCAGCTCGTTTGGTTGGAGCAGGGCATGATGAGTGAGCAAGCACAAACTTCCATTAAGAAAAAGTCTTTTTTCTATTTTCTCAGCTGACCTAATTGAGGTTGAGATAATAAAAGTTAATGTCACCTAAGGACCACCCTGAAATAATCTAAAGTGTTGTGCCTCCTGGTTAGACAATAAGGCTCTGTATTTATCTTTGACATGAAAAATCTGTGTCAGTGATTTCAAAAGGAATCGAAGAAGCCAGTTTTTTTTTTGCTTCTTCTGAAACTCTAATATTTGTTTGCAGAAAACTGGCACAGATCAGATGGCAGCGTCGGAGACAGATTTACACAATGTTAAAGGTAAGTGATACTTCACAGATCTTGATTTCAGAAAGGGCGGCGCGAGTGAATGGAGCAGAACATTTAACTTCTTATTTTGTCAAGTCCTATTGCAGTTTGTTAAAAAAAAATTTAAAAAAAAGTGAAAGTCCCGATTTAACTTGACTTTCATTAGTGGCACAATTCATAATGTGACGATGACGCTTACAGATGAGTCGGAGAAGGAGATGGCTGAACAGAGGAAAGAAATAGATGCGTTGAAAAAGCAACTGGCTAATCTGAGCCCAGTGTGCAACTTCTTGAAAGAAACCCCAGACCCAGTAAAGTAAGCACCCCCCCCCCCCCCCCCACCACCACCACCTCCCAATAAGATCTGCAGAATTAATTTATTAAAAATTCACTTAATAATTTGTTTTTACACTTTTCTTTTAAAGGACTATGTGTGGCATTAAAGATGAACCCAAGCCTAAAGAAGAGGCGCAAAAGGCGGAGCCTCCCAAGCAGGAGGAGGTAAAAGCAGAGCCCCCCAAGCAGGAGGAGAAAAAAGCAGAGCCTCCCAAGCAGGAGGAGAAAAAAGCAGAGCCCCCCAAGCAGGAGGAGAAAAAAGCAGAACCCCCCAAGCAGGAGGAGAAAAAGGCATAGCCCCCCAAACAAAAGGAGCAGAAAGCAGCGGCCCTTAAATAGGAAGAACCAAAAGCAGGGACCTCATCGTGCACTACAACTTGTTTCATGCTGTGCAACACTTCATCTGGGGGCCAACGGGTGCACTCACATGGACACAAGGATCCTGGTGTCCATCCTAGGCTTCCAAAGAGATCACACAAATCTGTTTTTGCATATCCAAGAGCAGACGATGAAGGAGGATTTGCTCATTGAGGGCTGCAAGTTCCTGCGCACCCACCTTTTCTGTTTTCAAACACTTTTAGAAGATCGTTTTGACAAGCCCAAAAGCATTTAAGGCATACTTCTGATCCTCGGAAGCGAGATTTTGTGTTGACGTTTATAAGCAATTAATATCTTACCTGTTGCAGATAGCTATGAATTACCTCATTTTAGAGAAATAGAGCTAACTAACAGCTATATGAGACCAAGCTCTAATTGGTTTCTGCCATCTTAAAACAGTGCTAACAGTTTCATTACACAGTAAATATCAAGATATTTCTGCCAAAAATAAACTCGAGCTACAGTGCTACAGCTAGCTGCTACTACTGCTGTTTACTCTTTCAGGTGGAATTCAGTGTGAATAAATAATTAATACTTTATTTGTGATCCACGCTGGTGAAATGAGTCAGAATGCTCTCAGGCTGAAGGACAAAAAAATGACCATAAAAAGTCTAGCAAAGAAACAAGTCTATAAAAACAGCATTTAGTGATCCCAGTAACTATAAGAGCATATAATCTTCCTAAACTAACTCTAAATCCAAGTTTACTAAACATTCTCTCTCTTTAAAAAAAAAACTTATTCTTTTAATGTTCTTTAAAGTTGGCTATTTGCTTCTTCTGGCTGCCGCTGTGCTGGTAGATCCCTTCATATAATGTAAGATATTGTAAAGCTTGAGAATTCCCCTATTAAAAATATATGGCTGGAATTACTGATGACATTATTTCAGACCAATAAAAAAAAAAAATGTCTTCAAACTCGTATAAAAGCTGATAATTAGGTGATAAATCACCTAATTTCAAGCATCATTTTGAAGTTTTTAAGATGGAGAATATTAAAATAAAAAGGTCAATATTGAAAACTTCCTTACTGTCACTGATGGGGTGATGGGTCACATTTATACCTTGTAAAACCTATTTTACAGGGAGGGTGGCTTACAACAAATAAGCTCCAATAAAATCAGATAGACCCAAGCAAGTAAGAATAAAAGCTTGAAAGAAAATAACAACAAATGGGCAAAAGAATAAGAAAAAAAAATAGAGCTAGAACTGAAAAAACATGTCATGTTAGATTATTGTAAACTGTAGAGTATTCTAAATAGTCCTGATTCATGCTCAATAATCCAGGTAGAAAAATCCAACAAAGTTAAGTCAGGTCCTCTGGATGGTTACTTTTTGTTGAAACATTTCGTCTTTCATCCAAAGGACTTCATCAGTCCGAGGAGCCACAACAAACTCAGTCTTATAAACTTCTTATAAAAGTCTTATAAACTGGTTAACCCCCAATTAAAAGGTGCTATTTATAAGACTGAGTTTGTTACAGCTCCTTGGACTGATGAAGTCCTTTGGATGAAAGACAAAACAGGTTGTCCAGAGGCCCTGACCTAACTTTGTTGGACTTTATAAATAACGTTTGTGTGGCGTTTTTGAGGTCCTCTTGGTCTTAGCTTCTTTCAGACCAGCTCTTAGCTCATTAATGCAGCCAGAACAATAAGCTGTATTTCCCCAAAGTGGCACAGTTCAAAGAGCTATCTGCAGCAGGTAAGACATTAACTGTTCATGACCTGTTTGGGAATTCCACTTTAAAAGATCTAGGCCAGGGCTATTCAACTAAATTGCTCAGGGGCCACAGTTTCTGAAAGCCAAGAGTTCAGGGGCCAGACATCCAGCAGTTATTCTCATTAAGTAAGCTTGTTTTACAATTTAAAATAGAGTTTTATTTAAAAATTAACTCACTGGGCCAAACTGAGCACACCCGTGGGCCTGATTTGGCCCCCGGGCCGCCAGTTGAATATCCCTGATCTAAACAATTACATTGACTTAAATGCATCTTCCTGTCCCAGTTTGATCCAGATCAGTTTTGCTGGTTTGTCCTAAGTTCTTAAAACAAAAACATCTGGATTTTTCCTTCAGATTCAGCAGAATCAGGATTATTTTTATGTGTCACCACCCTTAATGTTACATGTGGTGGAGATGGTTCCACACAAACAACATGTACAATTTTCAAATTGCTGTTTTTTTTGGGTTTTTTTGCATGCCATATTTTTCAGACTGTAAGGCGCACCGGATTATAAGGCGCAATATCAATGAACGGGTCTGTTTTCATACATAAAGCACACCGGATTATAAGGTGCATTAAGCAAAACAAAACACATACATCAAACTTTATTTAACTTATTCACATTAACCACATAAAATCGGTTTGAGGTCAGTAAGCACAACCAGAATTAACACATAAGGTGCATCTGATTATAAGACTCGCTGTTGATTTTTGAGAAAATTAAAGGATTTTAAGTGCGCCTTATAGTCCGAAAAATACGGTACTGACGATGGATGGCAATATTTTTTGGGTGTAGGTTTTAGCTGTTGACTCGAGAAAGAAATTCAAGTTTACTCTTTTTTTATTGTGGATTAAACGAGTGTTTTGGGCTTGTTTATTCACAAATTTTACCAGAGATTTTTACCTTTGAGTGCCTTTTTTAAATGTTTGGTAAGGAGACTATGTCCTTTGTGCATAACAACACATTGTTTTTGGATGATGTGCCTCAAAGGATGCAAGACTCTTTAGTAACCGGAAGAACTCTGTCATGGTAAATGTTTAGTCAAATTCATTCTTGCCAGGGCAAGCAGGAGTTTGCTACCAAAAAAGTAAAAAATAAAAAAAAAGTTACAAAAATAAAAGTTGACACTGTTACAAAATATCTGCTAGAAACATTTCCTCGTATGAGCACAGTCAGTCTGCTCGATGTAGAATAGTCAGTGTCATTCCTGCAGAAAGATTTACCATCGCATCAGAAAGCACAAAGCAGAGCAGTCAGGGAGTGGAGGAGAGCAGCTGTTAAACAACCTGTTCTTCCTGCATCCTGGTCAAACAGGCCATCGATGCAAACACTGAATGTTTAACATGCCACATATGAAAGCCCACAACTTTCCACGTGTTCATGAATGGCACATTTGTTGTTTCTTATTTGCTTGATGTGCAAATTTGACAGGGATATAAGGAAGAGCAAATCTTTGTTCTTAAACAAATTAAATAAAAAGGTAAAATGTCAAGAGACAACGATTCCTCAGTGTTTCTCTGTAACATCACCCCACCTGCTCTGCTCCTCTGATTAATGTTGTCCTTTGCAGAGCATTTCACATCTTGGCATTTAGTTTCATCAGTTCAAGGTTTGCAGCTGTGTGTGTGTGTGTGTGTGTGTTGTGTTGTGTTGTGGTGTGTGTGTGTGTGTGTGTGTGTGTGTGTGTGTGTGTGTGTGTGGG
>NC_056502.1:18431458-18432590 GCF_014905685.2 Nematolebias whitei
ATACTTTGTATAAATTACATATATATTAGTATTTAGAGAGCTGATAGTATTTGTTTCAGTCATATTCGTCCCACCGACTGCCCCTCCTTTTATCATTAAAGAGACACGTTCAATTTTTGCAAAGGGGTGTGTTGTGGAATTGTTATAAGTAATAAATATCTTACCTGCAGCAGAAAAGTGTTGCAGTTTGTAATACTAGGCACAAGTTCTGTCAGTGGAGACGAGTAGACAAAAATTTTCCACCTCATTCCATGACACATTCAAGTGCGCCACTGAGTTTTAGCTCAGTGACACAAACACTTGACTGTGTCATCCACACAGATACACGTACATCACAAAATATGTCATGTAAAATTAATTTATACTGCAACTGGAGTAGTCGTGATGGCTTTAATTAAGAACTGTTTATTTTTAGGTTATCCAGATTGTAGTGTAAAACACTTTGAGTCTCTTGATAAGATAGAAAGGCACTATATAAGTACAGTACGTTTACCATTACCTGGGCGTTCAGTCAATCCATGATTTTCAGGCCATGCTTTTAATTCCCATTACAGCTGCCATGGTTTATTTTTGTATTTGTTTCCTCTTGAGTTTTTGTTATGAGCTGGTACAAAGTGGTCATGAGAACATACTTAAAATCTGTGATCAACTTCAGGATTTGTCAATGAAAATTTTGAGGGACACCCCCCAACTAGACTTTTAACAGTCCCAGCTCTGTGAGATACCACCTTCAGACCTCCACAAACCTGCTTTAGGTGCATTCCTAAGAAAGTAAGTAAAGTTGTAATTCCTAAGAAAGTCAGATTGGCATAAAATGTCAAGCCAGATTTTTTTACTTTTAATGTGACATTGTGTAGTGGAATTTATGTGCGTTAACTGAAATATAACCTGCTAATAATTGTTTAGGGTTAAGTTCATGCACAGGACGAACAGCTCATACTTGTTTGTTTAAGTTTTTGCAGCCATCAGGGCTTTTCTGTAGACAAGTGTCTGTACTGTTCAAAACACTCAAAGTACATTACATACACACATATACACTCATGCATATGCACTCACAGATACACACAGACTTTTACACACACACGCACACACACACACACACACACACACACACACACACACACACACACAC
>NC_056502.1:18432600-18434269 GCF_014905685.2 Nematolebias whitei
ACACACACACACACACACACACACACACACACACACACACACACACATAGTTTATAGTAATATCCAGAACACTTTCACTCAGGGTTGCACACACTCAGACACTCAGACAGAGCTCTCTGTTTCAGCTGCAGCCTCGAAGCTTTGACATAAAATCATTAAAAAAAAAAAACATTCTTGATTAGGAATGTTTATTTCACGTGTTTTCAGCATTTGTTCAAGTTTTTCCACAACTATTGGGTGAAACATCCTTTGTGTTGGCTTTGTGTGAAACAACCTTCTGGTTTCTTGTCAGATTCCTGGTTTACAGGATTATTACTCTGAGGATGGAGGGTTGGAGTCTCGTTCTTTGCTTGTTGTCACCATAAATAAAATAATTGTGAAATGAGCGGACTGCCAGGTTAAGATTAAGATAAAAAAGCCTTCAGGCAGTGAAATCTACTCAAATTAACAAACAAATTGGTGCGTCCGCGTCTCAGTGTTTGCATATGAGGTCATGCCCCACAGGATAGGATAGGCTTATTCAAACTAATTTAAAGATTAAAAAAAGGCCCAAAATGAGCTCAAGTTTTATCGAATGCCCTCAACTCTCATCTTTCTCCTTTCATCCTAAAAAAAAGTTCTTATTTATACATATATTATGGTGCAAAACTACATAAAATCTTTAGTGAAATTTAACAAACAGGAATAATGATGTGCTTGAAAATCATCTCTTTTTTGAGCAGGGATGAAGGGAGCCGAAGGTTGATGTTTAAACTCCTGTTCACACAGATACAGGCTGAAACACTCAACCGTGGGTTGGCTGTCCCGTAGATGATGCAAGCAGCTGGATCCACCGCTGGGGTCAAACGTCATCCATTGAGGCAAATGCTATTTGAAGAAGAGCACACTGTATACTCTGCAGCACTGAGGCAGGAGATGAACATTATAATAAAAATGCATGTGACATGTGCTGGGCTTTGTTGAGGGGACGGGGGCAATGGGTTTGTGGCAGTGCGATATAAATACCTGAGATCACGGGAAAAAAGAGCATCAGTTCAAGAAAGAGGAGAACGGAAAGCAGGGGGAATGTGAAAACAGCAAAAGAGTGAAAGAAACAAAGCAAAGGAGGGAAGACAAACGCATACGACTGAAGAGCTGTCACAAGTAAGTCTGTGTTCATTGGATTGTTGTGTTTCTTTTATTTTAGGTTAAAATAATAAAACTTGTGTAAAGCTCTATTTTCCTTCAAGAAATGGCAAAGACAGCAGGAGCACTCGTGGCTTCACTCCTGCTCCTGAGGGCCAGTCTGCCATGTTTTTCTGTGTATACCAGCAGCGAATGCTTCTTCAACACTAAAGGTAAGACATTTTCTATGAAAGTACTTGATGTGAATTAGACTGAGATGCTTTCTATGAATATTTTCATCATGTGTTCAAACATCATGCAGACTTCATAAATTCATTCAACCTTGATTTATACAGGTTAATCCCATTAATACACATGTTATGGTGCCTGGTTCCTCATGTTTCTATAATACATGTTTTGCACCATGTCACAGTTTTATTATTATTATTTGATTATTTCACATGTTTTTTTTCTGTATAATTAAAACATGATACTGGATGCCTCACATTTATAGTCTGTCTATCTATCTATCTATCTATCTATCTATCTATCTATCTATCTATCT
>NC_056502.1:18434279-18436166 GCF_014905685.2 Nematolebias whitei
TATCTATCTATCTATCTATCTATCTATCTATCTATCTATCTATCTATTAATGTGTTTATCAGCTGATAGAAATTTGTCATTTGTCCATTTAAACAGCGCACGGTGGCTCAGTTGGTAGTGGTCGCCCCTCAGTGAGAAGGTCACTGGTTCAAATCCCAGCCAGGAACCTTTCTGGGTGGAGTGTGCATGTTCTCTGTGCAAAAGCAAAACATTTTACACAGTAAAGTTCCCAAGAAATATATGCAGTATTCATTTTTTTAAATCTGGACATTTTTCCAGCAACAAAAGCATCAAAAGCTCGATGAGACATTGTATTGAAATAAAAACAGATTAAATGAAACTTACAACTGTAAACAATGAGATTGTAGATGTCTAAAATGTAGGTTTTGTTTCAGGTGTGTTCACACTTCATTTTAGTTAGTTTGCATCTGGATCTGAAAGTCTACTACATGTGAAGAAAAACTGGGATGTAATTTGCTTCAAAAATTGTGTTTGGGATATCTGAAGTGTTGACTGTAGATTGGACAAATAGTGCCCTGAATATCTGAAATCTTATATTGTTACTGGAAAGAACTGAAATATAGATATCTAAAAAGAAAAAAAAAACATTGTTACCATTAAAAGTTAAGATAACACTGAAAACCTTTATAAAGATTTTTAGATGCAGCATTACAAATTTGATTTTTCCCCAACTCAAATTTTGTTTTATTATGAAATGTTTTCCTAGTTATCTTTAGCTTTTATTCTGACTAACAAGAATGTTATCAATTGTTATGTTTTTTTGAGGTTATAATAACCCAAGAATGCAGACTGACACGAGGAGCCTGAGATAAAAAAAAAAAAATTTGATTTAAATAAAACAAACAGCTCTGATGGCAGCTTACAAAAAACTCAAGGAGACACAGAGGAGACAAAGTGAACATGGTGTCAAACACACACGATGTTGGACTGATGAGGGAGGTGGAACGATAAGGATTGGGGCTGATGAGATTATTAGAGACAACTGAGTTTAATGAGACAGGTGTGAGTGGACGTAACAGGACTGAGGAGCTGGAGCTAATCTGAGGAAAACAAACTGACGGCACAGAACACAGAAAATAAACAATAACAAAAAGAGATAAGCCTAACAATGAACACGACTACCAAAATGCAACAAAAAAATCAAGTAAAAAAAGATACTGGCAATGATAATATTTAAAATTGTCATTAAAAATGAGCTTGTGATTTATTTATATGATTTGATTATATGTTGCAACAACCTGCCTTACATTACACTTTTGCACTTTCATCTATGTAAAGAACCTGAACCTCTTGTTTGTTTCCTTGTCTGTATGTCTGTCTGTCTGTCTGTTTGTTTGTTTGTTTGTTTGTTTGTTTGTTTGTTTGTTTGTTTGTTTTATGTCCAGCGAGCTGTGAACACATGGGGCAGGTGTTTGGGGTTGGACAGAGCTGGATGACCAACGACTGCTACCAGTGTGTTTGCATGGAGCCCTTTGGAGTTGGATGCTGTGACCTGTGAGTTTATTTTGTCATGCAAACACACACACACACCCACACCCATTCACATTTGCCTTGCTATCTTTACAGTGACGTTGCATTGACTTCCATTAATTTTTCATTAATTTCTATAACCTAACCCTGACCCTTACCCTAAACCTAACTATTACCAGTACATACCTCTAAACCTAAACCCTAACCCACCAATGGCACTTCTTCTTATGGGGCCCGGGCTTTGGGCCACATAAGGGGCAGTTGGTCCTCATAGTGGTATGTGTTGGAAAAATGGGCCTTACAAGGTAACATATACAAAGACACACACACACACACACAAACTCTCTCTCACACACACACACACACACACACACACACACACACACACACACACAC
>NC_056502.1:18436176-18441239 GCF_014905685.2 Nematolebias whitei
ACACACACACACACACACACACACACACACACACACACACACACACAAGCACTCTGCATGCAACATTCTCATCATTCTCTTTTTATTTATTTACTTGTTGTACTTTTTGTTTTTCCTACAGTGGCTCTAAACCAGTGGATTACCCAGAATGGTGCGAGATCATTCGCAGTCCGGACTCTTGCACCAGTGTTGCAGTGATGAGAGTCAATCACAAGCTGCCCTGCCTGTGGAGACAAGGCCATCTCAAAACAGCAGCACAGCCATGGATATCTGACAATGATCCTTTATTTTGAGTTCACAACTTTAAGTAAAACTCACCAATAGATATAATATGAAGTCTATGTTGATTTACCACATACAAGCCTAGCCTTTTGTTTTGAAATGAGATTTGAGGTAAAATACTCCTTAATTCTTCCTGATATAAAGTATTATTTTAAGTTTTCACATTGTGATGTATGAGTTGGTTAAGTTTAAGTAATACTGATAGCTAAAGGGCTCATGGCCTAAAAATAATTTATAACATTGTCAGATGTGTAACTTACAGTTCAAGCCATTAACTAATACATAAACTGCTCACGTGTGTTGATTAGTGATTTGCTTGCTTTCTATAGACTTAGTTTTACATTTGTCTAACTTAATTAAAGTTTAGAATTTTTAGTCCTAAAAAGTAAATTTAATGTGATGAAATAACTTTATGTATGGGGTGCCATTTGTAAAGTTACACAGCCAAAATTTAACATCAATATTTTGGTTTATTTAGCTTTTAAATATATATATATATATTTTTTTTTCAAATTCTTATTTTCACCATGTTATTTATACATTTATAAATGTCATTGTTCCAAACTAAATGTTTACTTTTCAAGCTAAATATTTAGTTTACAAACTAGATACTTAACTTGCAAATTTAGTTTGTAAACTAAATATTTAGCTTGTAAATTAAATGTTTAGTTTGGAACGATGACATTTATAAATGTATGAATAACATGGTGAAAATATGAATTTGAAAAAAGCAAAGCAAAACAAACAAAAAAAAACTTTTTTCTTTTTAAAAGCTAAATAAACCAAAATATTGATGTTAATTTTTGACTGCGTATATAACTTTACAAATGCCACCCTGTGCCACTTTGAGCAAATATGTCAAATTTAGTTTAATGTGTTTTTGTTGTTGCAAGTGTTCGCAATTACAGTAGAAAAGTATTATACAATATATGTGCTGGATAGGTTTGAGCAAAAATGGTTAAAAACGTGTGCATGTTGTGAATATTGTACAAAGGCTTTGTGCCTGTAACACAAAATGTTTTGTTTTATATCTACTTTGTTTTTGTTTTATTAAAGTTGTTTTGTTTGTTGTCAATTCTATTATCTTTGCTGCTATTATATTTAGGTCGTTTTTTTATTAGTTTTGTTTTACTATTTTCTGTACAGTGCTTTGGTCAACAGCATTTGTCAAATACGCTTTTAGAACAACTTTAGGTTTTACATTTTTAGTTATTTTATTTTTCTTGCATTTTGAAGATAAAGGCTACTCTAAGCAGTCCCGTTACAATATTTTCCTTGAGAAATGATCTACGTAAAATGATAATGGTAATAAAAAACTTTAGCTGAAAACAGACTCCACAACTCAGCTTTTCAAACTCTGCTTTTATTTTGAAAGACTGTCGCAGCGTTGTGACGTCATCGGGGCGCGAAATGTATGGGAGTTGGTCGTGTTGTTTTGTAAAAAATGCTGCAAATTTTCTTACATGTTGTTGCTTATACTCAATGAACAAACGACGAAAGGCCGAAAAATGTGGATACTGACACCACAGGAGCTTGGAGGTAACTTTTTCCCGTCATGACGGACATTTTTGTTAAAGCTAGCCCCCTGCAGCTAACGGGACAAACTAGTTTTGATCTGGCTGCTGAGCACTTACAGCAGTCTCATTTAGAATATGATTTGTTTAAGAAGAGTCTGCGAGGGTCTGAGGAACTTCTGTCGTGAAATTAATCATTTTATACAACTAATCACATTTTTTAAAACAAGTTTTCAATACCACATTGCTGTGCAAAAGAGGCCTTGACGTCATCAGTCATTTCTATACATTTCAGGTCTAAAAACCCTTTTTAAGACTTAAGACGTTTTTTAAAGGGGTGGGGGGCGCTCTGGATACGATATTATTCTCCAGCTGATACAAACATTAAAGTATGTATCGTTGTAAAAATCACCAGTTGATCACCAGATGATGAATCACTAGATGTTACAACAAGATCTACATAACATTGATATGGATCTAATGTCTGTCTTTTCACAGGGGAGACCCACTATCTTCTCCCCGGTAAAGAGTACACAGTGGGACGCAAGAGTTGTGACATTCTTCTCCCCAACGACCAGTCCATTAGCAGAATTCATGCTCACCTCACCGCTACAGACCAGGTGGGAGAAAGAAAAGGGAAATTAGAGTTTAATGTGAATACAACTGTCAAAAACTATCTATATGTGTATTTTTAATTGAGCAACGAACAGAGTGCCTAAGATCTTTAAATGTAAATTACTCTTAACACATATAAGTCTGCTCTGTACTTCTTTCTGTGTGAAACTGAAAGTACCAAGAGCACTAGGCTCAGTGTGATCCAGGAGGCCTGATAGATCAGACTTCCTGGATCACATGCATGTATGTTTGCATGCATACATACATGCATACTTACATGCATGCTTGCATGAACTCGATACTGTACATTTGACAACGACATGTATGTCGTAACTTGGAGCCAGAAAGTCACGGTTCGACTCCCCGCCATGCCTGCATGTTGTGGTGTCCTTGAGCAAGACACCTAATCCCTAATTGCTCCCCGGGCGCTTACATATAGCTGCCCACTGCTCCACCTGGGTGTATTTCAGGTGTGATGGGTTAAATGCAGAGAACTAATTTCACTATTGTATGAAAACGTACAATGATTACAACACATAGCACTTATTACATGTTACATGTAATACATCTAACAATGAGGGCCGAGATGGTGTAGAGGCAGGGCAGCCGGCTTGGGACCCGAAAGTCCCAGGTTCGATCCCCAGTCACTGCACATCACCTGGCGTCTCTGGGCAGCACGTCTCATCCCCAAAATGCCCCCCGGCGCTTTCAATAGCTGCCCACTGCACCACCTGGTGGTGGATGGGTTAAATGCAGAGACTAATTTAGCCATTGTATGGAAAACATACAGTGCTGACATTGTGATGACATTATTATCCATCCATCCATTATCTTTACCCGTTTATTCCATTTTGGGTCACGGGGGTCGCTGGTGCCCATGTCCAGCAATCACTGTGCGAGGGGCGGGGTACACCCTGGACGGGTCGCAAGTCCATCACAGGGCCACATAGAGACAAACGAGACAAACAACCATTCAATCTCTCATTCACACCTAGGGACAATTTAGAGTTACCAATCAGCCTAACATGCATGTTTTTGGTCTGTGGGAGGAAACCGGAGTACCCGGAGAAAACCCACGCATGCACGGAGAGAACATGCAAACTCCACCCAGAAAGGCCCCTGGACCGGGGTTTGAACCAAGGACCTTCTCGCTGAGAGGCAGCAGCTCTACCAGTTGCGCCACCGTGCTGCCAGACATTATTATTATTATTATTATTATTACATCTAACTTAGACATGCATGTATACATACATACATACATACACATGCACACACACACACAAACATACAAAACAAAACAGAGTAATAATATATGAACACTGTGTACACTAATTGTATATCATCAATAAACTGGCAATGAAAAATTATGACTTTTGGTATTCACTTAGTAGTAACTGTAAAAAAAAAAAAAAAGAGTCAATAATGCACATTTAATAAGTGATTTAAAATGTTGTACATTTGCTTGTGATGCATGCTCGGTAATCCAGGTAGATAAATCAAACAAGGTTAAGTCAGGTCCTCTGGACGGATTCTTGTTGTATCAGGTGAAGAGGAGGAACCCAGACTCAGTCCAGTGGTCGTTCCGTATGTTGCGGGAGTTTCAGAGAAACTGAGACGTTTATTTTCCAAGCAAGACGTCCCGGTGGCTTTCAAGCCCCAAACTACATTACAGCAAAGACTGGTCCATCCCAAATATCCAGTACAAACAGAGTAATGTTGTGTATGCTGTTCAGTGTCAGGCGGGCTGTGATCAGTTCTGCATCGAGGAAACTAAACAGCCTCTGGCCAAAAGGATGGCCCAGCACAGAAGATCAACATCATCAGGCCAGGACTCTGCGGTCTACACTCATCTCCAGGCCAGCGGTCACTCTTTCAGGGATGAAGATGTTCACATCCTGGATAGAGAGGAACGATTCTTTGAGAGAGGAGTGAAGGAAGCCATCTTTGTGAAGAGAACCCGCCCATCGTTAAACAGAGACAGAGGCCTCCATGTTCACCTGTCCCCCTCTTACAATGCTGTGATTGCTAGTGTCACTCAGCCCCCTGTGAATATCAAGCAACCATCAGGGCACAAACGATCAATTGTTATTCTGATAAAGCTCCTGTTGGTTGTGAACAACTAGTTTTGGCTGTCACCAGCAAACTGGTTGATCCACTATGAGAGGGTGCTACAGTATTTATAAGAGTTTGTTGCAGCTCCTCAGACTGAAGGTCTTTTGGATAAAAGACGAAACGTTTAAAGAATCTGTCCGGAGGACCTGACTTGTCAGATTTGTTTGTGTGATTACACTTTTCCTCAGAAGGTGGTGCTGTTGCATCATCCCTGCTCTGTGGACCATACTGCACCTCCAGACAGAAAATAAAAAGGTCTGAAGTGTAAAAACATTACCAAGTTGTGTATCCAACTGCAGAAAGATTATTCTCTTCTGCAAAAATTGAAACAATTGCACTTTTGTTGGGCATTTACTTTCTTTTTTTTATATAGTTGCATTACTACACACTTTTTTGTTTTGTATAAATCTAAATTGAAACTTTTCAAAATTTCACCAGCTGCATATCTATCTATCTATCTATCTATCTATCTATCTATCTATCTATCTATCTATCTATCTATCTATCTATCTATCTATCTATCTATCTATCTATCTATCT
>NC_056502.1:18441339-18450651 GCF_014905685.2 Nematolebias whitei
ATATATATATATATATATATATATATATATATATATATATATAATTAATTAATTAATTAATTAATTAATTAGACCTTCCTAATGATTTAATAACTCATTAAGCTACAAGATCATAACTTTCATGTTTTTGGTTTATCTAAAAATAAATGTTACTTCTCCGTTAGATATGATGCTGTAGTTTGGTTTTTGTCTCTATTTGTTTTAACGTTAGCATTTTAATAGGATTCTTTATATCTTGGGGTGCAGTTCCTCCTTATTTTTAGTTTTGAAAAAACACGTTTTCTAATTTAAAAATGAAAGCGTCGCGACCATTTATTTGACGACTAGATTTCATCGCGTGCTCTTGTTTTTTGTGTTTTAGACCCTGACACTAAAAGACTCCTCCAAATACGGCACGTCTGTCAACAACCAGAGAATAACGGCGCCGATTAATCTGACATCAGGGGAGGACGTTACATTTGGGGTTTTTCACAGCAAATTCACGTATGTAGCAAAAAGTACATTTTTTTAAACATGTTTGAGCTGAAATATTGTAACTGTTTTTTAAATTTATTTTGTATCCTCTGTGTGTTTTCTGCCTCAGTGTGTTGCATCAGAAGCCAGTTGTGTGTTCATCATGTTTGGACAATGCTGGGAAGGCGTCGCTCACTCGGGCTCTGTTTGCTCTGGGGGGGAAGTTAGTGAACACCTGGACTCAAGACTGCACTCACCTGGCCATGCCGACAGTTAAAGTTACCATTAAGGTCAGGTTTGCTTTAAGCCCGTTAGCACCTGTGATGTTTTTTTGTTTTTTTTTTCTTACTGCATGTTCATTTTTTGAATCTCTTTTCCTTTTTTATCAGACTATTTCAGCGCTGCTGTGCGGTTGCCCTATTGTGAAGCCCGTTTTCTTCTCAGAGCTCAACAATGCCATTCAGCAAAAATTGCCGCCTCCCAAAGCAGAGAGGTACAGCTCATAATTATTCATGCTAACTGAACCCAACTGGCTGCATTAACTTGTGCTTATTAGCTTGTGCTTCATATTTTTTTTTAGCTTCCTCCCAGAGCTCGATGAGCCCAGCTTGAATAAAGAAGATGTTAACCTTGGAACAATCCCAGCTCGCAAACAGCTTTTCACTAGAAAAACTTTCATTTTCCTCATTGCTAAACAGGTTTGTTATTTATTCTTTTGTGATGATCTCTTATATCATTTCCATGCTGCACAAACTGCTACAAGACAGTGTCATATTGACATGTGGATAAGTATAGTATAGCAAGTCTGCAGTAGTTATTTGCACTCAACATAATGAATCATGAGATACTAACTCTATGCCCTGTCTGTTATACAGAAAGATGGCTGCCACAGGTAATCAACCTTAGTAAACACAAAACTCAAAACTGGCTCCCCAACTCACTCCTTATTACAACTATTAAACTGAAATTTGATGGGATAGAAGTCCATACCATATACACTAACAGATCACACAAGATGTTTGTTTAAAACTCTTGACATGCAAGGCAGCAAGCAATTTGCCACTGTTGAAGAAATACTTGTTTCATTCTCTAAATTAATTATGACAATTATATATTTATTTAGTTTGTTCTCTATGTTTTTAATCTACCGGTATATTACAAAGGCCTCCTGCTATGTGTTTTTGATAATGATGCAAAAGTAGTCATCATTTATACACGAGTCTGCAGCAGCAGCAGTTGATTATTCTCATTGTGCATTACAAAAACAGTAAACCAACCAAAAATGTGCATGTTATGTGCGCAAGGTTCAAGGTGACTTTGTTGTCATTCGTATCACGTGCGGTACATGAGGTGGAACGAAATTGTATACTCAGTGTACCAGTTACACCCAAAAAAATAGCAAAAATATAAACTATAAACAAATAAACAGTATACAAGGATCTAAGATATTTGCTAAACAGTAATAATATAATATAATACAGTGTATTAAACAGCAGCCTGAACATGAGTCTGTTGTGAGCAGATGGGTATGAATGCAGCAGCTTATGGGTAAGAAATCAGCAGCATGGATAAATTGTGAGTCAAAACCAAATATGGTAGATTTAACGCTCAAGTTTAACTGACTGAATATTTATCACATTTCTTCTTGAATCATTTCTAAATTTGTATTTCCTAGTTAAAGCTGGAGTTATAGGAAACTCAACTCTTACAAATTGTCATTCATTTCTCCTGTTTTCTACAGTCTTACATTGATAAAAGTTTAGTATTGTGCACAAACTTTTAAATTAATTTCTTATGAGCTGAGAGAACTGACATCAACTGTTTGATGCAGGTGAAGAATAAACACCTCATATTTTGGGGGCTGTCACGTGTGTTTGACGCCTTGCTTTCTGTTGTAAACCTGCACTCAGATTAACTTTCTGCTCTGCTGTCGGCAGCTGAAGCGCCTGAGTGCAGCAGTGTCTTTCGGAGGTGGAAGTAGCCAGCTGCTGGAGGAGGGCTCCCTTCCTCTTCACCTGCTTGAGTCTCCGAACAGCTGTGTGGTCGATGTTACAACAGGCCGCTCCCAAACTCTGCTTCCTCCCTCGTCCACAGAGTGGATGAACTCTGTGAGGAGCATCCTTCAAAGGTTGAAGCTCTTGTATTCTTGACTAAAAGTCTTTCAGCAGAACTGCTGCTGGTGTAGTGACCGATTTACGAAAGCTTTATATCTTTTTGACCTCTAACACAGAAAAGGCCTTCGAGTCATCACAGAGTCTGAAATCGGTTTGGCTGCCATCCATGCATCATGTGACAAGTTCTGCAATCCGTCCTGTCGGATGGACTCGGGTCAGGGACTGCACAAGAAAGTCACTTTTTAAAATTTTATTCTCTTTCATTTAATTAGTTTTTGTCTTTTTTTGTGTGTTTTAGATTCTGAACCCAAAATAAGACCCAGGATCCCAAGTGCGTCGCTGTCGCAGAGCGTGGCTGTGGATGAAACTGTGTTACCTGCAGCATCTCAGAACGTTACAGCGTATGCAGTCAACACAGAGACAACACAAAGGTACCGACGGTCACCTGCTCACTCTCATGCACGGTGTTATAACGTTGTCGGGACTTTACGTTTGTTTCGTGTTTTTGTCGTCAGGATGGAGGTTTCTGAGGAGACTGGTTTGGTAGCTGTAGGAGAGACTCCTGAGAAGAAGCAAAACCAGGACACAGCTCAGTTCAGTGGATCCAGACTCACAGCTCACACAACTAGTGTGGTGGCTGACACAGTGAGCTCATCATTAAACGCTGCAGACAACAGAGACTCACAGAGGAACAAACCTGACTCTAAAGTATCAGGTAACTTCACGAACAAGATAAAAGATTATCGTTTCCACAGATTTAAACTCTTTTCTCCCTCAATTCAAAATCACTGCCTGCATCATGGGATAGTATTGCCTCATGAAACAAGCCTAAACAATTTACACAGTTTAAAAAAAAAAAAACTAATTAGTTATTTTGTATTTCATTACTTGATCATATTGGTAAAATGACTGCTGAAGCATGTGTTATTTTAAAATCTCTTTTTGTACCTTGTTTAAAGAAATATAATGTTTTCTTAAATGTATAAGTTCATTTTGTCCCACTTCATGCATTAAAGGTTCTGTGTATGATTTTAGAAAACTGCAGGATATCAGGCTAAAACTGAAAGTGGACCGTAACCTGGAGTCTACACAACCGTTTAGAAAGTTTTTCACATAAGCCCGCCTCCACAAACCAGCTGCCTCAACGCAGAACTCAGAAAATATTCCACTAGAGTTGTTGTTGGTCTATTAAGACTTAAAGTATTGTGCTGGGACATTAAATTGAGCTCAAATCTGTGCTGATACTGTTCGAATGTATTGATTTCATTCATTATGATGTACTGATTCATTGTTTTAAAGAGCGATTTAAAATTTTGATGCATCGTATTTTCCGGTGTATAAGTCGCTTCGGTGTATAAGTCGCATTTATTATGCATCACTGCTGACCCATCATGTTTATTATGCATTTATTTAATGGTCAAAACAGCTTCATTTCGCCTGGGTGGCACAGCGCCATCCGTCCATCCATCGCGTCCGGAGCCGCTAGCTCTCTAGCGTTTCTCCTCCTGCGCCTGCTGAGTGAAGCGAGTGGCACGAGAGGACTTGCTGTTGCAGTTCTTTGAAATTTAAAGCGTCAGTCAAAAATTGTGTTATGAATATGAAAAAAAAAATGTATAGAAGTCACTTCAGCATATAAGTTGCAGAACTGACAAATCTATGCAAAAAAAAAAGCTACTTATACGCAGGAAAATACGGTATCTTAGTTTTTACAGCGTTAAAATACTTTAAACTCATCCATTAACTGTAATAAACAGCATTCATGTCTCTTTTTTTAATCAAACGTGTATTTTGAAGCATCACATTAAAAATGTTTATTGAAATTGAAATATTTTCAAATATTCAATGTTTCTAAAAACATTACACAAAATGTTGTCCTTTTCTCCTTTTTTATTTCATACTTTTGTTACAAGCAGCTTGCTTGTGTTTCAGGTGGAGGCCGTGCTGATGTTAGTGCCCAGAAATCTGCTTCAAAGTCCGGTGGTGGCATCCGAAAATTTGACAAACACTCTCCTCAGAATCCAAAACCGTCTGTGCAGACTTCCCCACAGAAACAGACAACTCTGACCAATTTCTTTCAGTCTGTCAACAAGAAAAGGTAACCATACGATTATTAAACAGTAGTTTTATTTTACTTCTGTTTCACAGAAATATCACCTTTGCCTAGTTAGAATGAATTTACTCTGTAGACCCAGGCATAGATTTATCTGGTCAGACAAATTATCTCAAGATCTGATATTAAATTCTACATTTGGTGCTTGATAAATTCAAGTGTTATTCACTTTTCAGTGTTCACAGCTTTTTCTGAGACAAATTGTGAAAGATTTGAAATAAAAACAATACTTTATTTCTAATTTATTCTGAAGTTGGAGTCTCTGTTTGTCATAAAACATAAAGTGGGATCTTGGGATGATTTCTAGAAACAAAATACAATATAAAGATGAAGGCTAAAAATATTTTTATTTTATTTTATATCTGTTGTAAATTAAACTATCATTCCTTAAATGAATTTATGCCGTCTGTTGCTTTGTGTGGCAGAGTTTTAAATAAAGCTCTGGAGCTCAGAGTGTATTTTGAAGATGACACAACTAATTTTAGCTCAGTATTTGCAAAACTGACTCAGAGGATTTTATGTTTGCTAAGGTTGCTTAGCTGTTAAGCACATTAAATGTAATGAAATGATTACCGGTACTTTCTGAGCATCAGTGATTTATGGGTTGTTTTTTTCCTAACAGTCAAACATAAGATTAGATTATCTCATGCCTCATGTGGCAGAAGGTGATAAATATAAAATACAGTTGTCATAAATGGATCAGAGTAAAGATCTGTTGATTTCCATCTGCATCTTCTACCGCCTGTCTGTGGTCAGGTCGTGAAGCCAACAGGACCAGGAGTGAAACCCAGACATTATTCTCCCCAGAGACACTTTTTCAGCTCGTTCTGGGAGACCCTGAGGTGTTCCCAGGCCAGAGAAGAAACATAATCCCTCCAGCGTTTTCTGGGTCTTCCCCGGGGCCTCCTACCTGTAGGACATGCCGGGAAAACCTCTAAAGGCAGGCGTCCAGCAAGCATTCTGATCAGATGCCTGAGCTACCTCATCTGACCCCTTTGGATGCGGAGGAGCTGCAGCTCCACTCTGAGCTCCCCCCGGATGACAGAGCTCCTCACCCCATCCCTAAGGCTGAGCCTGGCCACCCTGCAAAGGAAGCTCATTTTGGTCGCTTGTATCAGAGATTTTGTTCCTTCGGTCATGACACAGATCTCGTGAACATAGGTGAGCGTCGGTACGTAGACAGACCATTAAATCAAGAGCTTTGCCTTTCGACTCGGCTCTTTCTTCGCCACACCTTACCGAAGCAACACCATCATTACTTAGGAAAAGGCCCCAATCCCTTGATCCACCTCCCTCCCACTCCATCTTACCATCTCTCATGAACAAGACACCCTAATACTTGAACTCCATCTGAGGCAAAGTCTCTTCCCCCTGAGCTGGAGGGATCATTCCACCAGTTTGTGGTTGACAACCAGGGCCTCAGACATAAAGGAACTGACTGTCATTCCAGCCGCTTCACACTCGACTGTGAACCGCCCCAGTGTACGATGAAGGTCTTTGCCTGAAGACGCCAACAGAACCACATCATCCACATACAGCAGAGATGAGACTCTGAGGTTCCCAAACCAGACACCCTTCTCGCCATGACTGCGCTTTGAGATCCTGTCCATCAACACCACAAATGGTGCTTCACCACTGTCTCAACTCTCATCGGTTCTGCACCACACCGCACCAGTTAAGGCCATACCCACTGCCAGTACCCACCCCTATTCAGCCCGATTTATGGGACCACTTTGTTCGTGGTTCCAAGTGGATCGCACCGAGGTGACGATTTTGACATAAGCAGATAGCAGTCGTTGAACAGCCTGATAGCTGATAAGTTTAGGAGCCACTGCTCCAAACTACATTTGAACTGGAATAAACCTGGAGCAATTGAAGATGTGCCTCTGTGTTTGTATTGTGAGTCAGTTAATGGATCTCTAACAGTTTATGCGTCAAATAATTAAAATATCCTTCTGTTTCTGTTCTTAAAGGCTGTAAATCTTGTTGGTTCTTTGGAAAAGTTGGAATATTTTGTCTGATAAATGTGAAAAGATCCTGATTTTGCTTTTCTTGGCCCAGAACAGAATATAAAGTTTGACATTTAAATGTTTAAGGTGCATATTCTTATTTTATATTATAATCAAGCTTCAAATCTTGAACATAATTCTTGTATTAAAGATGGTATAGTACGCAATGGACTTGTGGTATGAAAATGTATTGTACACTTGAATTTCTATCTTCACAGTATTAGATGGTATTAAAACTTTTAAAAACAGGATTTTAATTTTAAATTTAATAGTGTGTGATGTGCTTTTCTCTCTTTATGTTTTGTGTTTAAGACCTTTGGACGATGATCTCTCAGCGGTGATGTCTGAGCCAAAGCGAGCTGTACCAGAGTCATTCATCACTACGCAGGATTTAAACACCTCATCAGTCCCTAAACAAATGCCCTCACTCACTCTCAGGAGCCCTCCAGCTGTGTCTGAGACTCCTCTCGACTCGCCTGCTGATTTGTTTCAGTCAGAAGTTCGTCCGGAGAAACCACAGAGTCGCAAAAGGAAGGAGGTGGAAGAAGACATACAGATGGAGGAACTGGAGTCCATTATGTCCATGGATATAGATGGCTTTGACGACATTCTGCCCAGTAATCAAAGCCAGCAGGAGCAGGTAAAGGTGCACTCTTTGGCTAAACCGAACCTTGGTACTGTTGAGTCTTCAAGCAAGAGGCAGCGGATCAGTCAGAGAGAAAATGGAACAAGCAGACAAAACCCCGAAGTGGACCTGAAAAACAAATCAAACTTCCAACAGGACACGAAGGAACAGTCTGAGCAGCGTAAAGTGTCAGTTAAAACCGAGCCCCTTCAGGTAACAGAAAACCTGAGAAATAAACACGAGTCTAGTAAACCAGGAACGAGTAAAAACACAAAGCCGTTTGAAGACGAAGCATCTTTTATTGAGGTGAGGACAGGCGTTCTCTCTCTGCTTCAGGATACTTTAGTGTGTACAAAAATATATATATTTTAATCCAATCAGGCTTCAAGTTTAATGTTGTTTTTAAACCTTTTTTTTTTTTGTCTCGCAGGATGAAGAACTCCTCCAGGTACCGATAGATATTCATCCAGAAGATGAGACCGAAGTATCTGTCAAACCTGTTGTGATCAAGCAGGAGGTTCAAGTAAGTCCTGCGGAAAACTTTTGTCTTTTGTATCTGTTCTTCTCCAAACCTCAAAGGGCAGAAGTGCTGGTGCTGATTGTTAAAGGGTTTGAAACTCAACTCAGTTTTCTGTTTTCACTCTGTGTCAGAAGGACAGGAGCCAGAAATAAGTCTGTCTTGCATGCCAAGGTTTTAAACAAAGGCCTCACGTGATCTGTTAGCAGAAGTACAGTAGTCCCTCGTTTATCACAGGTGATCCGTACCCTGAAGACCCGCGACAAGTGCAAAACCGTGAAGTAGGAATAGTAGTACAAGTAGTAAGTAGTTTATTTTAGTATATACAGTGCCTTGCGAAAGTATTCGGCCTCCTTGAACTTTTCAACCTTTTGCCACATTTCAGGCTTCAAAAACATAAAGATATAACATTTTAATTTTTTGTGAAGAATCAACAACAAGTGGGACACAATTGTGAAGTGGAATGAAATTTATTGGATGTGTCAAACTTTTTTAACAAATAAACTGAAAAGTGGGGCATGCATTATTATTCGGCCCCCTTGCGTTAATACTTTGTAGTGCCGCCTTTTGCTGCAGTTCCAGCTGCAAGTCTCTTGGGGTATGTCTCAGTTTTGCACATGGAGACACTGAAATTCTTGCCCATTCTTCTTTGCAAAACAGCTCGAGCTCAGTGAGGTTGGATGGAGAGCGTTTGTGAACAGCAGTCTTCAGCTCTTTCCACAGATTCTCGATTGGATTCAGGTCTGGACTTTGACTTGGCCATTCCAACACCTGGATATGTTTATTTGTGAACCATTCCATTGTAGATTTGACTTTATGTTTTGAATCATTGTCTTGTTGGAAGATAAATCTCCGTCCCAGTCTCAGGTCTCTTGCAGACTCAAACAGGTTTTCTTCCAGAATGCTCCTGTATTTGGCCCCATCCATCTTCCCATCAATTCTGACCATCTTCCCTGTCCCTGCTGACGAAAAGCAGGCCCAAACCATGATGCTGCCACCACCATGTTTGACAGTGGGGATGGTGTGTTCAGGGTGATGAGCTGTGTTGCTTTTACGCCAAACATATCGTTTTGCATTGTGGCCAAACAGTTGGATTTTGGTTTCATGTGACCAGAGCACCTTCTTCCACATGTTTGGTGTGTCTCCCAGGTGCTTGTGTCAAACTTTAAAAAACACTTTTTATGGATATCTTTGAGAAATGGCTTTCTTCTTGCCACTCTTCCATAAAGACCAGATTTGTGCAGTGTATGACTGATTGTTGTCCTATGGACAGACTCTCCCACCTCAGCTGTAGATCTCTGCAGTTCATCAGAGTGATCATGGACCTCTTGGCTGCATCTCTGATCAGTCTTCTCCTTGTTCCAGATGAAAGTTTAGAGGGACGGCCGGGTCTTGGTAGATTTGCAGTGGTCTGATACTCCTTCCATTTCAATATGATTGCTTGCACAGTGCTCCTTGGGATGTTTAAAGCTTGGGAAATCTTT
>NC_056502.1:18451051-18486224 GCF_014905685.2 Nematolebias whitei
AAAACTCTTCCCACACTCTTGCAATATTCTAAACAATGTTTCTAAACGCTCTAAAGGAGCACAGAATGTCATGATTTCAGCTCTCTGCCTCCTCTGCTCTTTGCCACCTGTAAGCACCCTTGGCCACGCCCACTTCTCCACTCTGAATGGTGAACAGCTGCAGCAGGAGGTGCTAAATAATTTAAAATAATTTATTTTAAATAAAAATTCCATGCCAATCGTGCAGCTCATCCATCAATCAGCCATTTGTGTGTCATGTCCAATCTTATTTAGAAAAACTACGATAGAACAAGTCCACGATAAACGAACTGCGAAGTAGCGAGGGACTACTGTATATGATAGGAGTGGCTCTCCGCTACGACCACACTGAAATTTATTTCATTATGTGTAAAATGAGTTAGAGGTATTTTATGGTTGCTCAGTTTGATTAGCTGTAGCGGCCATCTTGAATTGGGTTGACTCCAAAGTTCCTTTTCAAAAGTTTCATTATTTATTTATTCTTTTATTGCATTGTATTTTGCTAACAAACAAATACACACAGAGGCAATTAAATTATCACTTACATTTTGCCACAGCTGTTGGTAATAACTGAATATATTTGACAAATAGTAAAATGTTCAGGTACAATTTAATTTATGTTGAATTCTATAATAGTAAATAACTGTGGAATGTGTCACAGCAGGTGAATAACTCAGTTACTTAGATCCTTAAAGGAACTGAGGGACAAACTTGATTTAGGTTTGGGTGCAGAAACATTGATATAGTTAAAGCACTGCAAAAAAAAAACACATTTTGAAATTCTTGGAAGTAATCTTTGGTTCTTTGTTTCTTTTAAAGCTTGAACTCAAGAATAGCAGCCGTGAAGATGAAAATTTAGTGATTTCTGTATTCTTCTTGTAGAGATGAAACATGAATCTACAGAGCGGGACAAATGGGTTTCTTAGTTTATTTTGCAGTTACAGAAATGAAGATTTGACAGCAACATCCTGCTGTTAAAAAGGGGAAGACTAAGAATAATCAGTCTAAACAAACGTTCACATTGTATTCAAACCGTCCACAGCTTAGCAGCAGTGCTGTTATAAAGACCAAAGTCCAATGATTTGTTCATGTTCAGGAGTCAAAGATTGATGAAGACCTGCCGAAGAAGCTGGTGTTGGTGGAGTTTAGATCTCTCACAGCCACTTCTCCTCCAAAAACCAAACCCAAACAGATTCAGCAGAACGGACATGGAAGGAACTTCAAATGTTTCCACAAGGTCAGACACCAACGCACCGCAGGCTCTTTAGTTTAACCACAATGCTTTAAACATAACACCTGTACTAACAAAACTGTTGATATTTTTATATTCAAAAAGTTAAAATATGCTCATATTTTTATTATTATTATTATTATTGGATTTTAAAGAAAATGACATCTCAGGCTGAGGATGATTTAAAAGTTAAGATCATAGAACTGAAGTTTTGAAGCTGTGAATTAAAATGACTTTTTCTAACATTTTTTTTTATCTTACACATACATCTATAGAATAAATATCCACATTTGAATAACTTTCACCAAGCCGAGCGCATGTATTTATGCTCTTTAGTTTTAAATGTTTATCATGAACATCCCTGCATGTGTGTGGGACAGAAACGTGTTCCAGGTGCAGATGGTTTCCCACACATCATCGGCAGAGCTAATCTTCTGGTCCACAACAGGGGCAAAAACTCTGATCTGGACGAGTGGCTGAAAGAAGCAGCTGAGGTATTTTTACTTAGCTTCTTTAGTATTTTCTCACCATTTGGAATTTGTGATTTAAAATTGTGCTTTTTCAGGAGGAGCATGAGAACAGACGGGACGAGGCCATAGGAGACGACTTGTTCAGGTACGTTGAGAAACTTATTCGTAACTTAACCCCCCGCAGCATCCTAAAAGGCTGGTAAAAATATAGTAAAATAGTATATTTCTCTCAAAACAGCCATTATCGTGAGGTGCTTTTAACATGTTTACATGAAAACTGTTACTAAACGACCACTTCAGCATCATTTTAACCAATCACAGCAGAGGATGTCTTGCGTCAGAGCAGTTGTCAGGGTAGCGGCGGTGATGTAAGCTGTGTTTTCTTTGACTAAGCAGAAAAGAGACGGTCTTAGATCGATTTTTGCGTGTGTGTCGAGGCCGAGGTGTTTGATCACTGAGTCATGCTCAGCCAGTCGGACATAACTGGGGGAACAGACTCTGCTGCTAAGAAAATAGTCCAGTTAGATTTTTTTTTTCTTTTTTGTTGGATCAGAACAAGGTACCAGACGTGGTTTATAGGAAGCATGTTTGCTTTGAGCTGTTCAAACATCACCCGTGTTTTTAGGGTGCTTCATTTGAGCTGTTTTTATTGTTTCAAAATGCCCCTGAGCACATTGAGGAGTGATCCATGAGGAATGTTAAAAGCCCGTCCTGACAGGGGCAGATGTTTCAGATGCACTCTGTGTGTGTTTTTAGGTACAACCCAACCAAACTAACCAAGAGAAGATGAAATGCCTTCACCCTGACTGCCTCCAATCCAGTGAGAATATTTCTTGAGATGGGAAACCCAGTTTAAAAGAACGTCAAATGTTTCTGGTTGTATTTTAGCAGTTTGTTTTTCTGTTCTTCCTGTTTCTTTATAAAACTTTTCCAAATAAAGTCACTGACAGCTGGCAATGTAAGAAATCAAGCTGATGCTCCGTGTTTTTTTTTTTTTGTCAAAGTTTTATTTGTCATTAATAAAAAATAGACAATACAAAACCATAGAAACTCTTCTGTTGTGTGAGATACTTGCTTAATGCAGCTTTTGTTTTATTTTGAAGGAAAAGCCCAGTTTGTTCCCGCTTTAGGGAAAACTTGGGGTTCAAGGGTTATGGTTTCTTTTCTTTCAACCAGTCAGGCACTTTTCTATTTCCAAAAGAGGTCAAATAAGTCATCATCATCATCATCATGCAATACTCATTAACCATTCTGTGCAGATAGTTAAAGCTCACCTTTCATATTCAGGTCGAGTTGACATTCAGTATAAGTTCAGCAGTAGTCTCTTTTTTTTTTTTTTTTACTAAAGGCTGTAGAGTAGCAAAGGGAGTTAAAATATCTGGATTTAAATGTTATAGTCTATGTTGAAATTATATTATTTAGCTTAAAGGTGTTGCTGCTTAAAAATCAACAAAAATCAGCACAAAATTTTAAATGCATATCACAAACTAAAGATCATGCTATTGAGGCTGGATTGATCAACTTGTATTTTTTTTTATCTTTAAAGTCAAAACAATGAAAAGGTCTCGTTTCTGCTTTTGACTGTTCAAATCGTCCGGTCCAACTCTTCCCTCACTTTGCAGCACTTGTCTGTTTTCTTTTATCAGCAGCTGTCTGCCAGGCTATGGCTCATGCCTACATGCATATACTGTATTCAATATTTTATATGAAAACATTCAAAACTCAGTGAAAAGACAATGAAACGTCAAGATTTATAACTTGGCTGAAATTAACATCACTCCCCAGTCAGATATGATTAACGAACCTAAATATTAATTAGTGGGTGAGGTTCTTATGTTAGGGGGAAAAGTAATACGACTACAGCATGTTGTCTAATAATATAGTACTTCCAGCATTGAGTTATACTGTTTATGATACAACAAATGATAGTTCCACTGTAAGTAAATAAAGCTTTGAATGGGTGGCACACATTTAAAAAAAATTTGAATCTGGCGTTGCAGTTTTTGTAGACACTTCAGTGACTGTAAGAAAAGAAAGTTGCAGACATGAAAAATGTGACATCACTGTCACCCCAGCTGGCTCAGTTCTGGGGACTTCTCTAGAACCTTTGGAGATGATTGTTCAAAGAAGGATTCTTCATATAATGAAGAACATTATAGACGACCCTCAGCATCCTCTTCATCAGACATCATCAAAGTGTCTTCAGTCAGAGGCTTCTTCAAATCAGTTGTAGGACAGACCGCTACAAGAGATCCTTCCTGCCCACAGCCATCAGCATCTAGAACAACTCTTTAATGAAACCAGGATGAAGAGTTACCACAACATATAATTTCCCTATGGGCTTAATAAAGTATTTTTGAATTAGAATTGAATATCTAAGCTGTTTTTGGCACTTGACAGAACAGTTGTGGCTGTTTATTGTTAATTTGAGCGTGGCAGAATGTACAGACAAAAGTTTAGTAGAATTGCATCTTGCAAGTCCGCATTACTTGTTAAATTACTCGTGACAAACTTTATCTGATCAATTTCACATTCCAACAACAAATACAGTTAAACACCAGAATTTCCCATTGTTTGCCACATTTTATCCTAGCATACTTAGACCCAGACAGTAAAATTGTAAATAGAAATGCAAGAATACATTTGGGTCAGTAAGTGATAGCATTTGCATAGAAATCCATTTTAGTAGCAATATTACTAAAAAAATTGATCAAATTCACTAAAATGGCTTCAGCTGTCTACAATAGCAGCTAAAACTGAGGATATTTGGAATAAAAAGAGGACTGGCTCAGTAATCCAAAAGATTAAGACATTTTAGCAGTAAAATCGTGGCTCAAAGTTTCTGAAATATGATTGAGTTACAGTAAGTTGATATGTTTTCTAAGTGGTGGTGTATAAGCAACATCTATTTGACTAAAACTATGAACTGAATGGACAGAAACAGTGTCATTACCCCTGAAAGACCGAGCTAAAAAGAATTTGAAGCAACTAAATGTTCGATCCATTGAAGACACATGGTGGTGAATGAATAAATAAATAACCCTGACGGTCTTGTACTGTTACAGATTACAAACTGACCATGAAACATTGGCACACAGTAGCTTAGATACAAGGCGACTTCATATAAAGTCAGTCAAAACTCCTGAAAGCTGTTTTTCTTTCTTTAGAAACTAGTGTAGATCCATTGTCTTTTTGGTTTTCTAAACTGCCTACGCATAGATGATAAAATGATGCATTCATGATGAAAGTATTTTAAAATCTCGTTTTCCCATTTTATTCTATCAAAGTATTTCAAATCCGTAAATATGTGTCCTAAGACCAAACTTTCTTCATTAAGTTTTCAGATGAAGTCATTCCCTCCATTAGTGATGAGTTTTTCTCTTTTCTTGAGCCTCTTCAGCAGACAGGAAGTGATCCCCAACGCTCCGCCTTTTAAAAAGCGAACAAAGTTGTCTCCCACCAACGGTCCCATGGCGAACAGCCCGGGCTCCTTGATGCACTCAAAGGTGTAAGGGTTGATGTCGATGAGGTTTTGCTTGCAGGATATTGGCCTTGTTGGATCCTGACCCAAGTACTGTCCCTGGCCTTTCAAGAAAAACAAGTTTGGGTTGGTCCCAATCAGAACCAGGGCCATGGAGACCTTGACTGCCTTCAGGGAGTTTTTCCCCTGCAGCAAACACTTCATATCCGACTGGAATGACACCACACAATGTTCGGGGAAACTGGTGTAGTCAGGGAAGAGGCTGACTTTGGCACCTGCTGTGGTGTTACCTGCAGGAAGCTGGGGTTTGGGGCACATCTTGGCACAAACTGAGGAGGCGATGCTGACTGCCTGGGGTCTGTTAGGAGCAGATGAAGGAGTCACGTTGGTGTAGGTCTGTGAACACATCATGTTGTGCACTTTGTGGTATTCTGGGTACAGGGTCTTGGGCAGCTGCTTGAAGATGAGGTCTGGGTTGTCTAGACTCTTTCGGAAAACATGCAGCACTCTAATGTTGCTGTTACAGGCACACAGAACTGCATCCGCAGCACTTAAACCAGCACCTACAATTAAAACCGGATCAGAGTTCACATCCAGTTTTCTCTGGCTCAGAACCAAGCCCAGGTTGGAGATGCTGTGGAAAACAAAAGGTAGATCCTCCCCCTCTACACCTAACCGAACTGGTGAATCGGATGCACCAGTGGCTAGGACTAGGTTCTCAGCAAACAGAGAGAAGGGGACATGAGTTTCATTCTGAACCTGCTGATATCCCCTTACTTCCCATAGAGTTCCCCCTCCAACATTCTTTACGCACTCCTTTCCATTTTCCTCAAGGCTCCCATTCCCACCATTTCCCAACCCTTTGTCTACTTTATCAGTGTGCTCTTTTTCCAAAACTTTCACCTCATGCCCCCGGCAAAGTTTCTGGACAGAGGTCACGTAGGTGTTGTCAACAAAACTTTTTTGGAGACCCTTTAGCTTCACATAGCCACGATAATAGGATGAAATCTCCTCTGGGGTGGCTCTGTCACTTGTTACGTCCCTTAAAAGAAGACGAGAGGATAAGAAGCTGTCGTATAGAAATAATCTTGTAAAAATTTGACTTTTGAGTTAGTCATTTTACCTGTGTTTCCCATTGGTCAAGTCTCTGTAGTTGACCCCTGGAAGCTCCATCCAGATGCCAAGACTAATTGTCAACATGGAGCCCTCCATTGCCTAAACAGGTAGACCAAACGGTGTCAGAGAAGAGAAGAAACTGGTTGACATAAGTTACCAGATGAAGGCTGTTACACACGAAGCTGCAGCTTACATGCCAAGCCCCCCCTGGTGTTCCCTTCCCCAGAACCAGATGTGGGATGTGCTGCTTCTTATCTCTCTTCCACTGAAGTACAGGAGGGAATTCGTACCCAAAGTCAGCATTGGGGTGTAGCAATGTATCAAATAGCACAGCCACGGGATTCCTTGATCGCCCTTCAAGACCTTCACTCAAATATTCCAAATCCTGCCAAAACAAATAGCTATTGTTAGCCCTTAGTGTCAAGTTTAGGTAGACCCGGGGTGAACCTGAAAGTGTTTTGTTACCTGTTCGGTGATGGGGAGGTGTTTGGACTCCTGTAGTTTTCTGTACAGAATGGAATTTGGGTGAACAGTTGCAGTGTCTAAGTAAGGCTTGTATCCACTCAGCAGGTAAGACAGACAAATACCCGATGGTCCATTGCCTGAAAACAAAGGAAATTCCAGAATAGCAAAATCAAGATCAGCAGAGAAGAGTTTTAGGCCTTAAAAATGTGTACAAAATTCCAGGTTTGAGGATAGATGCATAACTATTGCAAGTTAGGTGAGCAAGGCATTAAAGTTTACCTATGATAACTACAGGTAGAGTAGGCAGGTGCTCTTGCGGTAGAGTAGTTTCTTCCAGAAGAGGCATGGCTGTAGCCTGGGCCAGAGCCAGCACTGTGGAGGAACACAACAACAGAAGCACGAAGAACGTTATAGAAATTTCTGCAACCTTTAATGCTCATCAGTGCTTTGTTCTTCTGTTATCTCCCTGCTCCTGGGACAGTTTGAACAGGTTCAAACTGGCTAAATGTTTTTGTCCGCCAGTGTTGTTGTCTCAGCTCAGATCCTGTCTCCATCCACATCACCAGCTGATTCAGAAACATACACAGTGAGGGGTAGAAAACCCTTCATTCATGTTGTTATTGTGCTTCCACACACAGCCATGGCCCTCCCTGTCTGTCTGGGGTTTCAGACACGTGGACACACCCCCCGCCACAACACAACGTGCCTGCAGATTTTTTTTTTTACACCAGCGTCCACACACCCACTTTTCCCTTCGCTGATGTCCTGTGGCGAGGCTGCTAGTTTCTGGTAACCTGCCACTCTGCTCCCCAAACAAAAGGATGTTCTTTAAAGATTTATGTAGGCTTGGATCTGTTGTGAAATGTTGCCGCACAGAATGTGGGGTGTGCGTTTGTGTGTAACAAGGCACTGCCATTGTGTGCCCACTGGGCAGCAAATCCCCCCTGATCATTCCTCCGAGTGGGCCCTAATCCTACTGGGCCTGTTTATGTCTTTGCCGCCCCTTTTCCTTTCAGTGGCAGCAGGGTGAAAATGTGGTCCTGGCACGCTGGCAGACCACCAGCACTCACAATATCTCCCGCCAAAAACAAAAGAACTTACCCACCGATGCTGCAAACATTTTCCCCCTGCCCTATTTTTATACCAACCAAAACACTGCTCATACAAGATTGGTCTTACACCCTAAAACTTAAGCTAGTTTTCTTTAGAACTCTAAACTGTTATAATGAGGTTTGTCTCACATCATGAGCATACCCCCCGCCCCCTCCTGTCTGACCTGTGTCTGTAAGCCAGTCACTTGTCTGTGTCGACTTGTTTACACTTTTCGGTCAAAGCAAAAGGATTCCACACATTGCATGCCCAGTTGGGAGCATAACTTGCCCCCAGTTGGCAGGCTAGCATTGGTATTTCCATGCCACTGGTCACATTTGAAAAACCTGGCTGTAAAAGTCTTTTAGTTTATACATTCTTATACCTGATGCCATACAAAACTGGTCAAAATAGTAAAATAACTGGTGGTTATATAGTCCATATATTTTATGGAAACAAGTTATTCTCTTGTTAAACATGAAAACTCCAGCCTTCCATCTTTATCTTTTGGTCTCAGTATTATAGCGTCACAACAAAGTCATTTTAGGGTACTGTACAAATCATTCACATACATTATGAATGCCACTTAGTAAAAGATGTCTAAGAAAGCCAGACGATTGCATTGAAACTTCACTTTGTCATAATCTCCCATCCTGAGCAGCACATTGGTGACAGTGGAAAGGAATGACTCCCTTTTCACAGGAAGAAACCTCCAGCAAAACCTGAACCAGGCTCGGGATGGGCGGCCATCTGTCTCGACTGGTTGGGGTTTGAGAGGACAGGAAAAAGACAGACAAACACAGAATCGCTGGTCCAGGTGTAGTTTCAATGGAAAAAAGACAAAGAAAAAAGTGTGTTAATGGTAAATACTATTAAAAATACAAACATGAACAATAGAGCAAAGACAGCAGCAGAGTGAACAGATGTGATCAGTTTTTTCTCCAGCAATCTAATAACAGCAGAACTCAGAAAACCGAAGCCAACACTAGGGTTTATAAAAAAAACAAAAGTTAATGCCTAAAAGTAGAGAGTTTTCAGAGTCAGAGTTTCTTTATTGTCATTCGCATCTCATGTGGTACATGTGGTGGAGCGAAATTATGTACACAGGGTCCCAGTTACATCCAACAATAAAATGTATAAGAAAAACAGTAATAACATCTAAGATATGAACTAAGAAAAACATCAACTAAATATACACTAAGCACTAGTTAGTTTCATGGGCAGAAACTGAACGTTGGTTCCACAAAAAAGAAGCCTGATAACTGGACTCTCTGTCTCCGATTTTACTTTTAGAAACTTTAGGAACCACAAGTAAGCCTACAGTCTAACAGTGAAGGGTTCTGTTAGGAAAAAGTAAAAAACAGTATGGTCTTTAATATACCAGGACCGGTTTCCTCCACCTGCATAATATCAGAAACATCTTGTCCAAAAATGATGCAGAAAAACTGGTCCATGCATTTATCACGTCTAGGCTGGACTATTGCTAGTGCTCTTTTTTTTTAAGGCTGACACATTGTCTACTTCTAAGATTAGGCTTAAGTCTTTCCTTTTTGATCAATCCAATAGTTAGGGTTGGCTTGGGTTTCCTGAGCTATCCTTTAGTGGTGCTGCTATAGGCTTAGACTGCTGGAGGACAAATCGACCATATTTCCTCACTCTGCTGCTGTCTTACTTGCTCTACCTGTTTGTGTTTGTAATTATTTCTATCTGTAACATGTTTTTATGTCTTTCTTCCATTATAAGCTACACCTGGACCTGCCATTCTGTGTTTGTTTGTTTCTCCTTCCTGTTGTCTCAAACCCCAGCTGGTCGAAGCAGATGGCCGCTCGTCCTGAGCCTGGCTCTGCTGGAGGTTTCTTCCTGTTAAAAGGGAGTTTTTCCTTTCCACTGTTGCCTTTGTGCTTGCTCAGGATGAGAGACTGCGATGACGTTAAGATTCAACACAATCTGCTGGCTTCCTTAGATAGAGAACTTTTACTAATTTGTTTTTTTATGTATGTGAATGTTTTTGCACAGTATCCTGAGACGGCTTCTGTTGCGACTTGGAGCTATATAAATAAACTGAATTGAATTACCATAAATTAAAGTAGGATGTAGCTTGGTTGTTGAGCGCTTTGTATGTTAAAGGTAAACTTTTAAACTTTCTTTTGAATTTGACAGAGAGCCAATGGAGAAAACTGGGTTGTTTACATATTGCACCAAACACCTTAAACCGTCGTTTACAAAAACATGCAACATCTGTCCTGTCGGCATCCGTGTTCACTTTTCAAATGTTTTAACTCGCATAACTGAGCTCAAGAGAACATTTATTCTCAATTTTAAAAATATTATTAAAACGTTTTTTAAAACTTGTTTCACATTTAAGTAAAAACTAGGTTTGTGTACATGTAGACAAATTTTTACCAAGTAGAAAAATAAATGGACAGTAAAAGCCAACATCATAACAGAACGGTCTGTCAGTTGACATAGGTCTTTTTATTTGTTGTCCAGTCTTGCTGCTCTTTAACACCTGTAATTTTGCAAGGTGTGCTTTTGTGTGGGAAATGTGGCAAACTTAAACTTTGTATTATTCTTCTGAACCACTCTTTGAGGGAAAAAAAATCAGGTGATATTTATCATGTTAATTTTCTTAGCTACATCTCTTTGGAACTTATTGGGATCATTTGCAAGGAGCAGATTTCTGGTTGGTTACAAAATTAGGCTGAAGGATGCAGAGCATCACCATCATCATCATCAGCCACAGCATCCTCGCAGACCCACGCAGGTTTAATATTGCATCACTTTTCTGGACTCCGTGCAGCTCAGCTCGAACAAGAACCACATGCTGCCACAGCCAGTAAGTTTCCATCATTGCATCATTCGTATAGTGGAAGCTCAAATCCATCACAAATAAGCTGCAGGACCAGGAGCTCTTACCGTGCTGAGATCTCTCTGTCCCCCAGTCGACTCCTGCTCTCATGAGCCACGGCGGCGTTTAAACCGTATAAATAGACATGGAGCGGGGGGAGGACCCACCAACTAACTGTCTGAGGTCTTGAATGACATAAAAGCCAACCCTCGTCATCACGCGCACACGCACGCAGGCGCTCACCTCAGTGCCGTTAGAGCCGAACAGAGCCGGTGCGTTCAGGTGTGATCAGGAAAGTTTCGCCTCTAAAAGGAGATCGTCTCAGTTTGTCGGTGTCGGAGTACTGAAAGGAGTCGAGCAGCATCCTGCGTCGCTTCTTCTCGTCACGTGCGCATGTCGGTGCGCGCGAGAGGCGCGTTCACGGAGAGCGAGATCATAGCATCTCATCAGCAGCAGCAGCAGCATCAGCAGCATCATCAGCAGCAGCATCCTCACAGCGCTGCTGACACACTGCTGGACACTGACACTGTCCACAACCAGACCACTGCTTTGTCTCTACAAATATATATATTTTAAAATATATAAACTCTCCAAAGCCTCTACAGTCCCTCCTGCCTCGTTAACAGTGTTCATTCAACCTTTATTTATACAGGTCATCACATTGAGTCGCAGACTCATTTAAGAGAGCTGTTTTAAACAAAAACCGCAGATGAGGCCTACAGACAATCATAAAAGCATCTATGAAAAGTAAATAAAATAAATGATCTAAAAACCGAGACAAAAACAGCTACATTAGTTTTTAGTATTTTACATAGCTTCATAATGTAACTGTTTCTGTTTTGTTTTTATTTAATTTCTTCTACTTTTCATTTGCATGACTGTCTATTGTTGTCTGTACCTCATCTGTGTTTTTGTTCAAAAACAGGTCTCTCTTGTAAATGAGTCCTTGAAGTTCAATAGACTACAACCTAAATAAAGGTTGAATGAATGAATCAGGATACCTTTAGCTTTAGGCTACCATTCTATGAGGTGCCGTTTGTAAAGTTACACAGTCAAAAATTAACAGCAATATTTTTGGTTTATTTAGCCTTTAATAAGAAAAAAAATGTTTTGTCATATTTTCACCATGTTATTCAGACATTTATAAATGTCATAGTTTTAAACTAAATATTTATTTACGCCTACATTTTTAGTTTACTAACTAAATATTTAACCTGCAAGTCAAGTATTTAGTTTGGAAACTAGATATTTAGCTTGTAAATTAAATATTTAGTTTGGAACTATGACATTTATAAATTCATTCAACCTTTAACTAACCAATAAATATATGAATAACATGGTGAAATATGACTTTGAAAAAAAAATTTTTTTTTCTTATTATTAAAGGCTAAATAAACCAAAATACTCCTGTTAATTTTTGACTGTGTAACTTTACAAACAGCACCCCATACCATTATGTTACTTTTAGCTAACCTTTAACTACTTTTAGCTTTAGGCTTCCATTTTAGTATTTTTGGCTTCTCTTATGTTTTATGATGCAGTTTTACCTTCTTTGCAAATTTCAGCAAAATCATTCAACACTTATTGTTCAGAGTGCATTATATTGGAAAATGCAACATTTTCTGGTTTAATTAAAAATAAATATAGTTTTTATTTGATAAAATATTATGTAACGTGGATTTTGATATCAAACTTATTATACATCTTAAAAACACGCACTCTTTTGTATAAACCCAAGGCTATAAGACATGCACTCGTTGACTTGACACAACTTTATCAACCTTTATTTATACAGGTAAATCCCATTGAGCCTCGAGGACTCATTTACAAGAGAGACCTGATTTCAACAAAGAAAGATGACAACAATGGACAACAGACTTTCCTTCCCTCAATTTATTTTGGTGATATTATTTACATGAACGCTCCTACAAGAACCCTGCAGATGTTGGATGCTGTCTATCATGGTGCACTAAGATTCATAACTGGCTGTGATTATCGTACCCACCACTGCACCCTGTATTCACTGGTTAACTGGACATCATTAACTTCACGCAGACTCTCTCACTGGTACATTTTCATCTTTAAATCACTTCTTGGTCTGTTGCCTTCATACATCTCCTCCTACATGTCTCTGCGTGAGTGCAGCTACGGAGTGCGCTCTCAGGACATTATTACCTGCAGTGTTCCCTCAGTGAGGACTGAACTAGGCAAAAGGGCCTTCTCCTACTCTGCTCCTGTTTCCTGGAATATCTTACAAAAAGATTTGAAGCTCTCGACCTTGACCTCTCTAAGTGGCTTTAAGAATCTGTTGGACTCCTGGCAGGGTCCAATGCAGACATGTTCCTGTTTTTAGTTTTATACATTTGTCTTGGAATCTAGCTGTTTTTTTGGTTTTGTTACCTTTTTCCTTTTAGCCATCCTATTTGTTAAAAAATAACAAACAAAAAAAAAAAAAAAAAACTGTAGTATGAGTTTTTATAACTGCTTATTGTTGTTGCTGTTGTCCATTGTTGTCATCTTTCTTTGTTGAAATCAGGTCTCTCTTGTAAATGAGTCCTCGAGGCTCAATGGGATTTACCTGTATAAATAAAGGTTGATTGATAAGCAGTTATAAAAACTCATACTACAGTTTTTTTTTTTTTTTTTTTTAACAAATAGGATGGCTAAAAGGAAAAAGGTAACAAAAACAAAAAAACAGCTAGATTCCAAGACAAATGTATAAAACTAAAAACAGGAACATGTCTGCATTGGTCCCTGTTTATGTTCAGATTTTGTATATATTTTTGTTCTGTTCGTTTTTATGATCTGATTAATAATTAGCGGTTTTCAAAGCTGTTTCTAATCCTTTAACAATAAATTATTAAATTTGGTTTAATAAAAGTGCCCATGTGTATGAGGATCGGTGGATTATTATCAAAAACAGAAGTCATTTTTTTCTGTTCGACAAAGGCCATGTTTTCTATGGGAGTGACGCTTAAGTCTCAGTACCCAATCACAACAGTTTATTTCAATAAAGTCCCGCCTTTTATTTTTTTATCCAATGAGTGGAAAGAATTATCCACTTCCGGTTCTCCGCTCCGTCCTTTACTCCACATGCGAGCTAACAGTTAGCATTGGTGATAAACAAGAAAAGTGGACATAAACGTGTTTTAAAATGGTCCACATCAGTCGGATTTGCTTCCGAAAGGTAAATAAAAAATATATTTTCAACAGATTTGCAACGTTAAACTAAATCAGCGAATAGAATGGTTTAAACTATTTGACATGATTAGTTGTGAAGACAACGATTAGAAAGATTGTTGCCTTAAAACATTGATGGACTGTTTGGAAACGTTAGTTTTTATTCTACGAAAGCACCGTCGTATTATTCGTTTTGACATACGTAAAAAAAACATAAAATATCTTGAATTAATGTATACGAAGGCTGGAGTTTTTTAGATTATGATTTCATATTTTAATTGCTTAGTTTAACAATATATTTGGTCTGCCAACGGAAGCCTTTACAGAACAAATCACATTTTCTCATAGAATCACAAACTATATAATTTATCCTATTACGTTTCAGTGTAGATTTAATTTGGGTAAAATTACCTGGAAAATAATATTTTTACACATTCTAGTTGTGAAAAGACAATATACACCCAAATATACATCTTTATATATATATATATATATATATATATATATATATATATATATGGATGCTCAATTACATTACATTATGCAGATTTTTTGCAATGCATCATATTGAGGTACTAGTAACTCTATTGATAGTTAAGTGTCATGATCAGGTAGTAAAATGGCGTTTGTGGTCCAAAACTTGTTGAATCATATTCTGTGACAGTGATTACCCCCTCAGATCACTTGGGACTATAATGCTGGGTGTTGGACCTTAAGTGAATAATTTAAACATTAGGAAAGCTGCGTGGTGTCCTACCTGAAAGGACTTGAATACATTTATGAGTACCATAAATAGATCCAAGCACTTTCATGACTGATGACTCCCCCCTCTTTACAGTATGGAAAATTTATAGATAATCTTCGTCTGTACGTTCGTGGAGGCAGCGGCGGAATGGGTTTGCCTCGTCTCGGAGGGAAAGGAGGGAACGGTGGCGATGTTTGGGTAGTGGCGGCACATAACATGACTCTAAAGAAGATCAAGGACACCTACCCGCTGAAACGATGCATAGCTGGATGCGGAGAAAACAGCAGGTGGGTGCTACAAAGACAGCCGTTACATTTCGCTGCTCATTTACTCACATTCATTGCACTTGTCGGAGAACGTCGAGTGGTTTTCTTCGTTAGACATGTTTGGATTTTGTTCGCAGTATCCGAGCTTTGAAGGGAGTGAAAGGGAGCGACAAGGAGATTTTGGCTCCTGTTGGAATCACTGTGACCACAGATGATGGCAAAATAATTGGTATGTCAGAAATCATTAATACTTTATTCATTAGTAGCACTGAAGTGTTTGTTTCGGATTCGAGTAAAACGTGTTTCTCGGGTTTCCACAAGGTGATCTCAATGCTCTGGGTGATCGTGTGATGGTGGTAAAAGGAGGAGCTGGAGGCACTTTTGACTCCGAGTTTCAGCCTAAGAAAGGCAAGGCTAAACACATCAGGCTGGACCTCAAACTTATTGCCGATTTGGGCTTCGTGGGGTAAGAGCAAAAAATACACCTGAACAAGCTGATTTCAGCTAAAACCTCAGGTACCAGCTGATGTTTGTTGATTGTATTTTGTTAAATCACCATCAGGTTTCCAAATGCAGGGAAGTCATCTCTCCTCACAGCCTTGTCTAATGCCACACCTCAGATTGCCAGCTATGCTTGTAAGAACATACGGTAATAAAACAGCATGTCGGAGCTCAGTCATTCTCCCGTTTCTAAATCCCTTTTTTGTGTATTTTGCAGTCACAACTTTGAAGCCTGAGATTGGTAAACTAATATATCCAGATCATAAGCAAGTATGGGAATGCAACTGAATACCTCAACGTAGTTTATTCTTTGTCAGTTTCCTTCATTTATTTGTGTTTTAATGGTTTTTCTTTCTATAGATCTCTGCTGCCGATCTCCCAGGGTTGATCGAGGGGGCTCACATGAACAAAGGCATGGGCCACAAATTCCTGAAGCACGTGGAGAGGACCAAGCAGCTGTTATTTGTGGTTTGTAGTGACAGAAATGACAGACGCTTAAATATGTCTGAATGTGCTGGGTTCAACCTCTTGAAAACAGCCTGTTGTGATTGTTTTGGGTCATTTGTGTGATTGCAGGTGGATGTCGGCGGTTTTCAGCTGGCAAGTAAAACGCCTTTTAGGTCAGCCTTCGAAGCTGTGCAACTTCTCACCAAGGTTAGGCTCATGCTATAAAACGCTTCCGTTTAATCGTGATGTAACATTCTTTTTGATTCTTGTTGCTTCGTTTTCTTTGTCATCAAATATAAACTTACGGACCTTGTAACAACCTTTTTTTTTCCCCCCGCTTCCTAAATTGTCCCCGTCGTCTTCTCCTCTCTCACTTCTCCCTGAAGGAGTTGGAGTTGTACAAAGAGGAGCTTCTGTCAAAGCCTGCATTGTTGGTGGTCAATAAAATGGACCTGCCTGGCGCTGAAGACAAACTGTCTGAGCTGAAAGAACAACTACAAAACCCAGAAGGTGATTTTTATTTGTTAATGTTGAACTTACTGGTCGATTTGTAACGTAACAAATTTAGCCCTGCACACAAAACCAAGAACCTGTTTTATTTAACTTGAGCACCTAAACTACAGTTTTGTGTTGTTTTTCCTACTGATCTTTGGTTCCCACAGTCCTACAAGTTTGAAACGTTTCCCTGCTTTATCACACAATATTTTATAGTTCATTATTACATTTCTGCTCAAGTCTATGACAAGGTGATGAGATATTTGATTCATTTGAATCAGAGACACATGTAAAACATAAAGGATCGGGGTTGGAGTGTCAAAAGGACCAGGACTGTGAAACGCTGCTTTACTGAGAAGATCTAAGTCTGTAAACAGAAGCGCTCGTTTTCACACACGAGCATACGCTGGCTGTCTGAAAGCTTACAGCCAACAATTAACGAGAGCCTCGTTACTCGGAATCCATTATTCGCCCAGTCACTTATCACTGGATCACTTATCTAGGTCGTTTGGACTTGGTGTTACGGAGCCAGACAATTCTACTCCCCTTTTCCCACCTATTTGCAGTGCACACCCAATCACAGTGCAGGACTGGACATAGTTGTTGAAATTAGCAAAGAAAACGTGCATGTTTTTCTGCTTGCCAGGGAGGTTTTGAATCGAGCAGTCACGTGATTGTAACAACTTGATTTCCCTATAGGAGCAGTGGATGCACTGACATCTAGTGGCAAAGATGTAGGTTGTAACTCAGTGAAAGCCCCTTTGCACTTCACATTTCATCCAAACGCGTAGGATGCGAAGACATTCTATAAAATAAAATAAAAAAATCAGCTGTTTTATATTTATATGATATGTTTTGTAGATTCATATTAGTGTGTTTTTGTGATTCAGCAGGGAATTAGATTGTAGACGTTTTTGTCTGCATTGAAGAAAACTGAGTTAAACTTTGAACCAAAAGTTATGTGCAAATCGATAAAATATCGATACCACCACTCCACGTCCTGGAATCGATTCTTAAATCTAACTTTCGGTACTTTTGATACTTCAGTCATTTCAGGTAATGCATATCATTAACAGGAACATAGTGGAAAGTAACTAAACTATTGAGACCTTGTCTAAATGATACGCAGTTGGTGGGAACTACTTTTTCTTCCGCCTGTGTAAGTGCATGTAAGCGGAGCGGCACGCTGCTCATGCTCAGTCAGTCAGTCTGGTAGGGCAAGACAGGCTCTGGAGGAGTTCTTCAGGGCTGCAGGACTATCCAAGTACAGAGGGAGGATATGTGGAGCTTCAAGCTGTGCTAAAAACTGTTGCAGCTGGTCAGAGTTGTTCAGATGAATACATATGGTTATGAAATAAATAAATTAATGCTTCAACAAATAGTTGCATGAGTTCATTTTGGAGTAATTATATGCGTATCACTGAGTTAATCTCACATGGGCAAAAAAGATTTATTCAAGGAAGGTTTCTTAAAGAATTGATCATTTAAAGTGGATTACATGGACCAGGTGTCATCAAATTTTAAAGAGAAATGGCGATCAAACAACCTTGGTGAACTCTGAAAAATATATACGGTACTACAAAATATGGATAAAAATACATCTTAAAAATATATTATTTAATAGATATTTTAAAATATATTTTAGTTATGATTTTCCTTCTTATTTTTGCGTTTGAAACACCATTTTCACGTGTCCTCTGTTATTTTCTGTTGTATAAGCTCATCTATATTGTAAACGAGGCCACTACCTCAATATACTCCCAAGTTAAAAAATTACTTTGACGTCGTATTCTTTTTGCAGCTTTAATTTGCTATACTGTACACAGCTTTCTTTTTTGGGGGGGCGTTTACCAGACACATTAGGTGTATTTGCACAAAGTACTAGTATCGGTATCGATATCACCGATACCAGCCTGAATTTTACTCAGTATCGGAGGTGTTGATCAGCACTAGTCCAAAAAGTTTGTCATATGTGGTACATGTGGTGGATCTAAATTGTGTACACAGGGTCCCAGTTACACCCAACAAAAGTATAAAATGTAAAAGAAAAACTGTAATAAGATCTAAGCTATGCACTAAGAAAAACGTTAACTAAAATCAATGCGCTGAACAGCAGCACGAACATGAGTCTGTGTGAGCAGATGAGGACGAATGAACAGAACACAGCAACATGAACTAAATCAGCAGCACTAGTCTCGAGAAAAGATTTACACACTGGATTGTGTTCAGACGTTAGCTCTGCTGTTCTTTATTTTCTGCAGAGTTTGTGGATTTGCTGCCTGATGACATGATACCGAACAATTACCTGACCTTCAGACACGTGGTGCCCGTTTCTGCCATCACTGGGTTCGGTGTCGACCAGCTGAAGATGAGCATTCGACAGTCGCTCGATGAGCAGGCCACTGTGGAAACTCAAGCCACCCACCAAGAGAAGCTGCAGGAACTTCGATACCACTCGCACGAACAATCAAAAATACCTGGACAACATCTGACACGTGCAGTGCATGGTAACAAGTGACTGGTGTACGAAGTATTTGAACTTTGAAGATGGGAAGATTCACGCTGAGAGAAAGAATGACTGCGATGGAAACCTGCTGGCTTCGCTGGGACCTTTTTATCACGTTGCCGGACGCTCAGGTCCATAAAAAGAAGTTCGAGTCAAACTGACCGCTCGTTAACTTGGAATGAAAGACACTTTGTGTATGTATAATGCATTTTTGTAAAGTGTGTTAAAATGTTGTAAAATACACATAAAATATAACAAATGTGTTGATGAAATTTTTATTTTATATTAAATATATTACAATACTGAATGATTATGAGAAAAAATAACTGGGCTGATTTTTGCATCAATAGTCCGTACAGCACACAGGTAAAAGTAAAAAAAAATAAAAATCTGCAGCGTTCCTGGAGTCGAGGGCCGATGAGTGGCAGGACGAGAGAGAGAGAGTACACAAATACATTCAAGTTTCCAACCGGAGACGAAGGCAGAACGCTCATCTGTAGGGACATTAACCAGAGTGGTCAGTGCAGCTGTATGTGCAGGCAGATTCAGCAGAGACGTCGGGAGGATTTCCGCATATCTCTGCAGCCTGCATGGTCCCATCCCTCGTGGACAGTGCTCAGAATGTTGTGCAATGCAAAGTCCAAGACACCAGAACAAACGTCTCTCTGTAGCACAGTACCATCCTGTTGAAACGACGCAGCAGCTCTTCAGGGAACACCAGGAAAAAGACTGCAGCAAAACCTCAGACAAAATATAATTACAATAAAGCACTTAATTACCAGTTGGACAGCTGCTGTACATAACTTCTGAGAAACAATGTGAACGTTACAAAGGGACTTCATAAAAAACATACTGTAAGCAGTATCAGTCCAATATAGTGAAGATAGTTTTATCTATACAGGTCTAATGCATATTTGAATTACAGATGGAAAAGTGTGCACACTGAAACAGAAACACAAAGACACACTTTGGGTTTTTAAAAAAAAGAGGCATGGCTAATATCTTTTCAGTGGAGAGGTAAGGAGCGATTCATATTTTTACTGCTGTAGATATCCATTTGAACTACCTCTATTTAAAGAACTAGAGATCAGTGCTGCATTTATCTCAGACCCCAGAACGATGTTGATTACTCTTCACTTTGTTCCAATTGAAACTCAGAAAACCAGTAGAATTTGCGAACAGTTCCAGTAGTATTAGCAATCCAGGCTGATAAATGTTTTTCCTGTGTTCTTTGCCTTAAAACGCGTTAGCAGCGTAGAGCCGGGGGCTGATCAGGAATCTCAGACTTTCTGCATTTCAATCATGAATCCAACAATCCAGTCGATTTGTTTTTCACCAACTTGGAAAGTTCAAAGGTCAAGTACAAAATAAACACACCATTTTTTTTAAACAAGAATAAAGAAGCTAATATGATCAAAGGACTGTTTTTGTCTCAAAAACTCCAGTCTCAAAAATGTCATAGTTTATGTAATTTTTTTTTTTATTATTGTCAATGAGTTCACATAGCGTGGTTATTTTGTTAGAAATATGTTCCTGCACGGAGTGTTCCAAGCTGCACACTAAGTGCTGCTGCTTATGCCATTTGTGTTTGCAAATAAGAGTTTTATACAAATACCTATGTAATGAAACATTTATAAAAAATTAAGATTTTTTTAAATTAGCACTTACATTTTTGAGTTTGGAGTTGTTTGTAAGAAGGCAGAAATCCATCAGTCTTGTCAGAATTAAAACAATTTCTCCAAACAAAGGTTGTTCAGAAAGCTATCTACAACAGGTAAGATATTTGTTCGCAACCTTTCTGCAGAACCCCACTTCAGAAGTTCAAAACTATTCCTTTAAGATGATATTCTACACAAGGTAGAACAGTGAATCCTTACTGCCTGAAAACCACCCTAAATAGCTGCACCATTACAACCAAAGCACAACACTGCACTCATTAATTTAAACCCCAACAACTTCCTGCCCTAAACAGTCCCAACAAGCAGAGTCTGTGGTCCACAAACCATCTGAAACAAAAAGTGCAGTGAAGGGACACACACTTTTCAGTGACATGCTCGTTTCAGGTTATGGTCCCACAGTATCCAGCCAAAGATGAAATTTAAATTTGTTAAAGATTTCTCATGCTGTTGGTCTCCATAAGCTCAAACAGCAAGCACTGTACAGCATCATTTACAAGGCTAAACATCTCAAATCATCAAAGCTAAATGCACATTTAAAATCACCTTTTCCAAATTCTGTCCGAGATCTCGCAGCTACGTTCACCTCTTCGTCTCACATTTAAACGAACTGAGGCGCCGCCTGCGCCGCCACGGTGAAAGCGGCAGCACACTGGTCTCAAACGCCTAAATATAAGATACAAAACACTGGGAAATGTCCAAAACAACATGATTTACATCTATAACTATAAGCATGTCTCATTCACCTCACTTGGAAATGGCATGTAAAAACTATCTGAACTTGGCTAAAATAATACTGGTGTGTGTCACAGTCATTACTAGACATTTTCTCACAGACATGGATGGAAATGACGCTAAGAGAATATAAAAAGACATTCTGCTGTTGCTGAAGAAATGTCACAGAGCAGGGAAAATAATGCAGACAAAAATATTAGCCCTGACAGAAGAATGGCTGCAGGGTTTCTTTTATATGCATCTACAGACATCTGCTTCTGTCTACAGCACACACACACAAAAAGAGAGCCGAGAATTCTCTCTATGGGTTTGTCTCAAAATAAGAGCAAAAACTTACTCTGTGTATTTTACTGTACATATTTACACAAACACATGAGCAACGGGAAAGGAGGAAAAGGAGAGGAGGGCAGGATGGGTCCAAGTTGAGAGTTATGTAGTATAAATGGCGATGCAAGGGTTACTGTCAGAGGAGAGGAGGTTTTAAACCTGCATAAAATATAAAATGGCTCCTCTCTCGCATGCTATTCTTTCAGATCGCACTGCTGCTTTTCTCAGTAGGGGGAAGTAGCTGGTAAACAGGGCTGTCTCATGCATACAGTGGTAGACGTTCAGTGATTCACATCAGAAGTGACCCAACATAAATCTGTCTGGAAAAATCTATCGGGCTCTTCCTGCCTCCTCTGGTTGGCCAAAAGCCGAGCTAAAGAATGGTAACAGTGAGTGTGTAGGGGGGCATTAGAGTGGTGGTGGTGGTGGTGGTGGTGGGGGGGGGGGGGGTCAAGTCCTGTTTACGAAGCTTAAGCTGAAAGGAACAGCTCTCACTGAGCTCCAGATGCTCTGAAATTGATGCCAAGCTGGTTTCTCCTCATCATCCTGTAGAGACACCGTCTGTAAGAGACGACGTTGAAGGTGTTCGTACCATCGAACAAAACCTCTACTTCCTGTCCAGTGGAGGGGTGGGGAGGCCTCATGCTTTCTCTTTAGTAGCTTTAAAGAGTCCATTTTATTTCATTTCTTGTGTTTTCCATTCATAGAAAAGAAGAGAAGTGTAACTCTTTCGGGGCTTTTGCAGACTGGACGAGATCGGGGTTATATTGACGTCTCCCACAGCTGGACAGAGAAGAAGGGAGGGGAGGACAAAACAAGGAAGGAAAGACATTTTGACATCTGTCTTTTAATACTCAGTCTCTTTGTGACTGATATTACTAGTCCCATGCACATTTTTACGAATATAACACTAAAATAAAAAAACACTAGCCAATTAAATCCTTATTCTCCCTAAAGAAAATGATTTTGTCAACATATTTAACATGTATAGTTCAAAACCATGCATGTTAGGTTAATTGGCAATTTTAAATTGTCCCTAGGAGTGGGAATGTGAATGGTTGTGTGCATTAATAAGTGTTTTATTTGATGAACTTGAACAGAGCGCAGCTCATTTCAGTGACACTGAACGACGTTCTGTTTGAACACTCACTGTAAAGTAAAAAACTTTTGGGACAAACTTTAGCTACTTGCAGAAAAGAGTTTCTCTTTGAGGCTAGGACGTTAGTGTCAGGATTTATTTAAAGTAGTGGTTTGTTTTGTTGCTATGTTTAGTGATTCAACGCTGCAGTCCTGTCTATAAGTGGTGTGTGTTGAAGATGAACACTTATTGATCGTTCCTTGGGATAAATTTCAGTCAAACTTTTAAACTGTGAAACAAACGGAAAAAAACCACAATATGTGAGAACATAAATTGGGAAAGAGGCAAACAGATAAACTGCCAAAAATAAGATTTAATTTAGGTTTTTGGTGGTGCTAGACAGCATTGAGCCACATTTAACAAATTTTTCTTGAAGACCATTGAAAAAAAAAAAAAAAGATAAATAATTCAGAAGTAGCTCATTTTGTAAGTGTGACTTCAGCTCAGGGTGGCACGGTGGATCAGTTGGAAGAGCTGCTGCCTCTCAGCGAGAAGGTCGCTGGATCGAATCCAGGGGTCTTTCTGGGTGGAGAGTTCTCTCCGTGCATGTGTGGGTTTTAGTTTACTCTAGGGGTGCACTGATTGCAGCTTTCTGGCCGATCACCGATTTCTAAAAAAATCTGACCTGTTGATTCCGATTTTGGCCGATACCGATTTTGTTTTATAAGCGACACTCTCAGGTGTTATAAGGTCACAATGCACCTTCAATTTTCCAATATTATTTTGTTGAAACACATACCCCTGAACAATACCCTAGAAACAATACAAACTTGGCCATGGGGTAGTGCTCTGAAATACAAAAGTAGTTCAGACTATTGTTAAAACTACAAAAATCGGTTTCTCATGTAAGAATTGGCCGATTTCCAGTTTCCCAAAATTAAGGAAATCAGGGCAGATAAATCGGCCGGACGATTTATCTGTGCACCCCTAGTTCCCACAGACCAATAACATGCATGTTAGGCTGATTGGTAACTCTAAATTGTCTCTACTGTACTCTGAACACTAGCAGATTGTGTAAAAATCTTAGTTGAAAACTTTGGCATGCAAATTGATGAACATGCAGTCTTTCCAGGAATGCATGAATTAGGACAACAACCTGTCTCTGATCACAAAGTTCTAACAAAAACTTAAGTCTGCAATGCTTTATTCTGTCTAGTTTAACTTTATTCCCAAAGAGGGTCATTTAAACGTTGGAAATCTGTCTGTAGTTCAATCTTTAATTTGATATGTTTTGAGTCAAATTTATGGAACAAATTTTTTGACTAATCTAATCTGAAACTGTGGACAAACAAGTATCTGTCCCTCCAAAGCAACACTTTCTGGTTTAAAACAGAAAAAAAAAAAAAAAAAGGTTTGTAAGCTCAATCATCCAGGTAAATAAATACAAAAAAGGTTAAATCAGGTCATCTGGACAGTTTCTTTTTGGGAGAAACATTTTGTCTTTCGTCCGAAAGACTTTGTCAATCCGAGGCCTGCCAGCCCAGATCTGTATTATAATAGCCTTCACTGATGTGTTTCAAGTCAACCTGCTGTTGAATTCACAGAAACTCTGGCTTTACATGTGCAACAAGAAACCATCAATCCCAAACTAACTGATAGTCCACAGTGACATGTCTCCAGTTAGTTATTGGTGTTACGGTCTGGTTTGAAACCAGCAGTGTTTCTGACTGGTACTTGCCCTGGCACTCTGCCTGTTGGCCTTCCTCTGGTCGTCTGGCAGCGGAGGCATTGGGTACGGGTATCTCCTGCTGGATGCAATCGATCCTGTGGAGGAGGTGGGAGACTTGGCAGGGGACAGCGTCCTGAAGAAAAGAGAGGAGGTGACACTGTTCAACTTCCGTTGTCTCCTTCATAGCTGGTGCACCGACTGAGCTGACCAAAGACACAGACAGATAATTGAGGCTGATGCAGAATGGTGAGCTAACATTAGATCTGTGACTTTGGGCAACATCCTGCTTGAGCTGCTCCAGTTTTACCTTCTTGAAGAGAGAAGTTGCTCTTAAAAGCTCTTATTGTACATCACAGGCAAAACAAGTTTATTTAATTGTATTTTTTTTTACTGAAGCTTGGCTCTTAAGAGCAACCTTGGTCATTCCCAGCTCCTGTCAGTTTCCTGCAACTTTCAGAGTTCTTGGTTACAAAAATCTATCTTTAGCTGCTGTTTAAGGAGGCTTCAGCTGATCGATTAGATCAGTCAGTTTGATTACAAGATGAATAGGGACCAGTGATCATGGTAAAATGATTCTGATGGCAAATCAGACCAGAGCTGGGAAAGAGCAGCATACAGTGGAGCTTAAAAGTTTTTTTTTTTTTTTTAATGAAGTCTGCTTTGCTTCTGTATAAAAATGACCTAAAATATCATTGTATTTTCACACAAATTAAAAAAGTAGAATAAGACTAAAATAACTAAGTAAAACTAGTGTACTCGGGATTGAGCAATTACAAAAACAGATTTAATCAAACTGATTTCTGAGTAGCAAAAGTACACAAGCAGTTACTTTGAGTGGAATAACAGTGAGACGTGTGCAGCAAACGTGCCAGGCTGCCCTCGTAAGAATGATCAAATTAAACCTTTGATGTGTGAAGAGGAATCTGAACACATCTGTAGGCGAACAGTTAGGAGAGGGTTAAAGAGCAATACAGCTATTGTTTTAGAATGGTCTTTATATACAAGATGCTAACTGAAGTACTTTTGATGCAGCCTGAGGAACTTTATGAAGGAACATTTCTACTGGATGTGAAATTATCATTTCTTTATTTTATTTAACTTTTATTTAACTAGGCAAATCACAGATCTCTTTTTTTAAGAAAGGCCTAAGCCTGAAGCCAGTCTAAACCTGCATGTTTCTGGACTGTTGGAGGAAACGAGTACCCAGAAGAAACCCACGCAAACAACTTCTGAAAGAGATTGTCCAAACAGGGGATTGAACCCAGGACCTTTGTGCTGTGAGGCAACAGTGTTAACCACTAAGCCAGGTCTATTCAACTAAATTGCTCAGCGGGGCTGAGTTACTGAAAGCCAAAAGCTCAGGGGTCTAAGTAAATTTGTCTCACGGTTTAAATTTATTTTAAAGTGAACCCATTGGTGGACCAACTGAGCTCACCCGTGGGCGTGATTTGGCCCCCGGGCCACCAGTTGAAAAGCCATGCACTAAGCTGTCATGCGCCCCAAACATTAGTGTAAAAGTTAAAAAAAGAAGCTATCTGCAACAGGTAAGGTATTAATGGTTTATGACCTCTCCACAGAACCCCACTTCAAAAGTTTTGAAATATTCCTTTATATTACAGGATATTTTGTGGAAGCGCCTGAATTAAAGACAGAAAACCCACTAACACCCTAATGGAAAAATTGCAATAATACATCAAGTTAAGAAAAAAGTTTGCATACTTTTGCCACTCACAGATATTTAGTAAGAATATTATTTTCCTTAATAATTGACTCCACTGTAACGTCTGTTTTATTTGCTCAGATTGGTTTTCTTTTAGGACTTCTAAATCCAGTGATGTTTTGGGTCATGTTGGAGCAGAAATCTAGAGACTAGTAAAACCTTTAGAAACTTTCAAGCACCAATGCAGCAGACCCAAAGGGAGAGAGAAGCTGCCTCGTGTGGCAGCTTGCACGTACGAACCACTTGCAGTGTGGCACGGTCTTGGATTGGCAAAAGAGCTGGACAGGGTGGAGATGGTTGTTCCAGAGTTATGTATTAACTCCCATTTTTGGAGGCATGTACAGTGAATAATCCAGTAAAACATTCAGATTTTATAGCTTAGCTTTATTTTGAAAGGACAAGCCGATTTAGTGAAACTGTTTGCACCGTTTTGCTCTGCCACCAGACTCCACAGCTCTCCGCTCTTTTGCAGCATCTCTATCTTTTAGATGTAAAATGGAGGTCTATAGATTTCAGTGCTGATCGTTGGATTGTCAGGAGTGAAGAAATCCTGAGTTTTAAATGATCTATAGACCTTCAGCACGACCGGAGACTTGACCCACAACAGCACAGCGACGATGTCGGAGCCGCAGCCGTAACGTGTGGCTCAGCGCCGACATCCAACCGATGCAGGTGACAGGTGGAGCGACGCAGGGCAGATAGACAAACACTTACTGAAAGGACAACACTGAACATGCAGAGGTAACAAGAGACTGAGGGAAGAAAGGGAGCAAAAGAAGGGAATAAGGAAAATTAGGAGTAAAACGACTGAATTAAAGTTAAAACACTGGCACAGGCAGTAACAGCTTTTTTTTGGTTTATTTTTCACGTCAGTGCAGTGAAGCAGAAAATAAAGATTTGCAAATAAAAAGAAGATGCTGAAAAAAAAAAGAACTGTCTTCTCTGACACTGGAAACGATTAAAGAAGAAACATATTTTTCTTCCTTGTTCTTCGATGCTCGGTTCAAACCCCCCACGCTGCAACATGCCAGCTTCTTATGTCACTGCAAACTTGAAATCTGCAGACAGATGCTGAGGATGGCTCTAAATTTGACCCAAAATCAAACCAAAAGTGAGGGAACTTTAAACAAGCGTGTGGGTTACAGGACATGGACTGGAGTAATACCTAAGGAAAGGTCCTTGAGTGTTTTTATTCACATCTTCTACCCATTTAGTTACGTCATAAAACTCTGTTTTGGAGCGAGGGGTTAAATACCTGTGGGAGGGGGAGGAGGGGATGTTCATGGACACAGGGAGGGGGGAGAAAAAAGGAAAGAAAGAAATGAAATTCTCCACGAATTAGCAAGTGAGGGAGGAGTGAAGAGAGGAGATATTTTAGGAGAGCAGAGCAAAGACATTCTGAACACGGTGCAGAGGAAATGGTGGCGATGGCGGACAGACCTGCGCTTCAGATGAAAACAGACAACTGAGTTTCAGTTTTGGTCACGTCATTCCGAACATCTCAGTCAGTGACATGCTCATAACGACAACAGGAGCGCAACGAACTACCTCATGTGCAAAACAAACAAACAAACAAAGACACGGCAGGCTGGGAGGAGGCTCTACGACAGGCAGAGATGCAAAAACTTTACTTTATTCACGAGTTCAGAGCAAGGTGATGCTTTTCAGTCTCAAAGTTCACACTGAAGAAGAAGATCTGATGGGATCTCTGCATCATGTGACCAATGCAATGTTACAGTTCTGTGCAAAAGTTTCAAACCACCCCTGAAGTCTTCCTGACCTGCTTCCAAGCAGCCAAACATTTTTGTACTCTTTTAAAGTGGTCATGATCATGTTTTTGAGGTTGAACAGGTTTTTCAGGCTTCCTGAAGCTCTTTCCTAACTCTTCTTCGGCTGCTTTTTAAAAACTGGCCATGACGGTACATTGTGCTTTAAAAGAATAAGAAAATAAACAAGTGGAGGACAAAAATAAGTGTCCTACCAAAAAATAAATAAATATAACCCCACCTAAAGCAGAAGATGAGTATCTGAAAGTTGTGTCTTTAATAGGTAGAAACAAGTTCAGCAAAGACCCGAGACAAGATCTGAAAAATGCACCATCCTTCATTTGATCATCTGCTTTGTGTCATGTTTCCACTTCAGTTCAATTCAATTCAGTTTATTTATATAGCACCACGTTTCAACAGAAGTCATCTCAGGGCACTGAACAGAAAATTCACATACTTAAAAAACAATTATTAAAGTTCTCTGTCTAAGGAAGGCAGCAGGATGTGTTGAATCTTCACTTCGTCACACTCTCCCATCCTGAGCAAGCACAAAGGCAACAGTGGAAAGGAAAAACTCTCTTTAAACAGGGAGAAACCTCCTGCAGAACCAGGCTCAGGACGAGCGATCATCTGCTTCAACCAGCTGGGGTTTGAGGGGAACAGGAAGGAGAAACAGACACACTATGGCAGGTCCAGAATGGAGGCGAGCAGGTCTTTCTACCCAGTTGATGCTAAAATACTATTTTATGTGTCAGACTGCATCATCTTTGGCGTTCTTTTTAAATAAATTTGCATTAGACGTGAACAAACTGTGTTTTTGACAAAGTGCCCAATGATCAAATCCCAACTTGGTTCTTTGCTGAGTTGTTAGTTACATTTTGAAACAGTGCTGTTTCATCCCCAAGTTTATCTGCCTTTTGTATGCCTGACTGAGCCAAGAGCTGAAGAAACAGGACAAATTCAATGACAAAGGTCAAGTATAAGGTCAGAAAAGGAGAGGGAAATGCAGCCGGCGCCTTTTTCTTCTTTCGGCTGTTCCCTCTTCAGGGGTCACCACAGCAAGTCATCCTCCTCCATTTCACTTTGTTCTCTGCATCCTCTGTCCTCACTCCAACTACCTCCATGTCCATCTGTTAGTTGGTCCATCACCAGAGTAAACAAGAAGGGGCTCAGAGTTGATCCTTGATGCACTCCCACCTCCACCTTGAAGCTATCTGTCACTCCTACAGCGCATCTCACCACTGTCCTGCTGTCCTCATACATGTCCTGCTGTCCTCATACATGTCCTGCTGTCCTCATACATGTATTTTCATTCAACCTTTATTTAAACAGATAAGTCACATCGAGCCTCAAAGACTCATTTACAAGTGAGACCTGTTTGGACAGACAATAAAAAGTGGTGAAAAATTATACATAGGGTTTGGAGACAAAAAAATTCCTAACACACTTTTGACCTCTTTGTACCAATCTAACATATCCTGCTGTCTTCATACATGTCTTGCTGTCCTCATACATGTCTTGCACCAGTCTAACATGTCCTGCTGTCCTCATACATGTCTTGCTGTCCTCATACATGTCTTGCACCAGTCTAACATGTCCTGCTGTCCTCATACATGTCCTGTACTCCTCATTCATGTCCTGTACTGGTCTAAGAGACTTCTCTACCACTCCAGATGTCCTCACACAATGTAGCAAAGAAAAAGAGCAGCCAAATATATATTTTTTCAAAGAGCCTGAAAAACTATTGATCACCGATTGATATATATAATATAAAGACATGAAAAATGTCTTTAGACTTTTGCACAGTTCTGTATCTGATAAAAAAAAGTTTTCTGTAAGTATGTTGCACATTTAAAGGATAAAGACAACTCCATTTATTTTTGTGTTGCCAACAAATCTTATTTAAAGACCAATTTTAGTTGTCAGGGTCCAAAATCAAACATCTTTGTCACAGAGAAACTTGAACACAGGCACTGTAGTTTCTTTTGTCTTAAACTGTGACTCACCAATAATTCACTAAATAGTTCCTATAGCTACAGTATTTCCTCCTACTGATCACCATCTCATGTAGTTCCTTTGAATTTAACAAAACAATAAACTTGTAATAATTTCATTAAAAAAAATTATTCAGTAGAAACCAACAGCAGTGCCACAAGAATAGATTGAAATGTTTGTTGGGTACAAGTGGGTGTCTCATAAACAGTTTAGGTCTTTTCAGTGGATTTGTTGACAGAGAATATAAAACTTAATATTTGATAAAACCCTTGAAGCATTTGTTTAAAACAAGTCACAGATTTTGTGCACAAACACGAGGGTTAGAAACGTACTCTGTGGAGTTGGAGCGAGCGCGGAACTTCTTCCCTTTCAGCTTCTTCCGATTACCGCTCAGGTTTCCTGAAGAGAAAGAGAAATTGATCACATTTTACTTTCAAACATTCATGTGCACGAGAAAGTATGAATCAGGGTAATGATCTAAGAAAATAGAGCTACAGTGTTTGTTTCCTAAAGACAGAGACCATGCAGTACAGTAGCAAAATTAGCTTTTAATCATCTTTAACTTAGTTTGTTAACAAAATATCTCTCAAAACAATGGAGAAATTTGAATGGAACATTCTGAAAGTAATAAGTGGATTTAACTCTATAGGTGATTAACTTTTGGAGTCAATTCATTTCAAGATGGCCATCACAGCTGATCAAACTTAGCAAACACAAAATGGCTATAGCTCAATTAGTTTGACCAATATTGATCTAAAGTTTGACGTGGTAGTAGCTGAGAGTGATTCACAACACTCAATCTGAGCTCTAATGAATTGAGCAACATCCGTTCAAGAATGCTTTGTTTGAGATATGACCAAAATGGCTGCAACTTTGTCATTTCTTCAGATAAGATGACCTCAGTCTAAAACTTTGGTGTGAAAGGCAGCGGGTGATACTAGATGGATTTAATGCATTTAATTTTACTGACAAACTTGGCTTCTATAAAGATGTTATGCCCTGTTGATTCAATTTACAGCAATGACAGGTTGCTCAGTGATATTCTGATATCTGTGTTGTGTAATAGATGCACAACCAACTCGTCACGCGCTGCATAAGCTGTGCGTTACCTTGCCACGAGTTGCTTCGCGGCCTCCCATTTTCACAGATGTCAGTGATGTGTTTGGCATCTGGGATTCTCTCGCTCCACGAATGAGACAGACCGTTAGATCTACAGCAACAACAAAACAGTTTATCAACGCTTATTAACCGTTTGTCGTGTCTACGGCGTTTGGAGGAACAAGTGGAAGGTAAATGGCGGCGATGAAGACGCAGGAGCCATGATACATTATCATTTTTGCTGAATATGTCAAGATGTAAGGAATTGAGTGGGAAAAGCACCATAAGCCACTCAAGTCCTCAGTGCCAAAATGTTCACACATTTTGTTTATTTTGATATTCAGAGTCAAAAGTTATGATAGTTGCAAAGCTTGATCTGAGAAGAGATCTACGTCATTGACTTAAACAATGCAACCCATTCACACACTTGCATACAGTTTCTGGCATACAAATGAGTGATGACGAAATGGCACACCTGAAGCCAAACACTGAGATGTGCTGAGAAATGGATGGGAAGGAGGGAGTGAAGGACAGCGTGCAAATCTGCAGGTGGGACAGACAGGCTGACCTCTTCTTGGAGCTGCAGCCAGAGTTGGTGCTGACGCCCGGAGGCATGTCACTGTAAAAAGAGTCTGCGTCCCCCGGCTTGGTGACATAGTCACCTGGGGGGATTTGTCTGTAAATACAGAGGAACGACTTTAGATGCTGTAGAAATAACATAACAGGGAATAAAACGGCACATGCAGATGAAGTCATCACAGATTTCTCACACAGTAAATTGAACATCCACTGAAAGGAGTATTTTTATTGACTTACCAGAAATCTGTCTTTTGTTCATATACATTAGTAAATGCTGATAATTAACAAAATAATGTAACTAGTGTCAAGTTTATGTTTAGTTAATTTGCTCACTTGTATTTTCTTAGCACATCTTCAGGCTGTACAGCCATCAGATTTATTTTTGTGTTAATTTTATGTAATTGTAACCAATAAGATCTGTATGTGTTACTAAAAATCAGCAATTATTTACTCATCTACTTTTATCAGATCTGTAGGAGAAGCACCGGGACCGAAAATAACTTCACTTTTGTCCTCATTAAAATTTAGAAGGTTTAAAGCTGTTCAAGTTTTTACTTTGTACCCCAGTGAGGCAGTCAAGCAGTGGTTTTAGTGAAAAAGAATGACGGCGCTTCAACTGAAGGTAGAGCCGAGTGTCGTCTGCATAACAGATGATACATTTTCTAAAAACAGAGCCTAAGGGGAGCATAGACTGAAAATAAAAAGGGCCAAGAATGGATCCATGGGGAACTTCACATGTGAGGGGGACTGAGGAGGAAAGAGATTCTCTGAGGCTTACAGAGAAGCGTCTGTCAGTCAGATCAGACCTGAAGCAGACTAAAGCAGAGCTGGAGGGCTGGTCAGCTATATCGAAGAAGCTGCAAGGTCGAAAATCAAACGAACAGCTGAGTCTCCTGAATATGTAGCTGATCATTAAAAATCTGAGCCGGGGTTAAAAACTTGTCTAGTGACTAGTATTAAAGCAGATACTTTCTCAAAAGCAGCTTTGAAAGCTTTAAAGTTTGTGTTCATCTATGAAAGATCTAAAACGCAATGTTTACATCAGCATAAAATCCAAAGTTTAAAGATTTTTAAAAATAAAAACTCCCTGATGTTACATCTGGTGAAACACCATTACATAAAGATCTTCAGTTTCTTTTAAATGCCATTTTTGTGCAAAAAAAGTTGAAGAAACTTAAAACATTTGTAGCAGAATTACAAACAAAAATGCTCAAATTGCTTTAAAAAGTTCAAAATAACTTGAGAATGGATGGAATTTTTTTTAGCTTTTACATGACTAAACTACAAAAGTTGGACAAAAACAAAATGAACTTGTATCTTACATGTACAGTTTTTTTTTAATTACAACCATGTATTTTTTTTTATTTGACCCCCTAAAAATTTGCATTTCAAAGCTATTTATTCAAAACAACAGACTGGGTTTTAAGCCTAAATATGAAGAGAAGCTTTGGTAATAGAAAATTTAACTTGGATATCAAGTAGCATAAAAAATATTGTTGCCATTTAAAAAAACACTCCAACAAGCCCCAGCACTGCCTTTAATACACGCGAGAAAGGGTCTTAAAAGGAGCAAACCGGCAGAATCTTCGGTGAACCTCAGACTCAACGTAACGCCTCTTTTTGTAGCTCCTGTGAAGAGAACAGAATCTTTATTACAGCACTTTTCCATGAAATTGTGCATGTCCTAAAGGATCACTCAGTCTGTGTGGACACTCACTTGTAGCACCAGGCCGTGACGGCCAGAATCAAGGCGAGAAAGAGGATGGAGCCGGTGATGGCCCCGATGATGATGTTGGTGCTGGTGATGCCTGAGGAAGACAGAGGAGGAGAGAGGGGAACCAAATCACGTGTCAACTGATTGTGTTCCTCTTGTCTGAGCAATATAAACACACGGGGAAACACAGAAACCACAAAACGCCGCAGCAAAACAAAAGACCAAGAGATTTAGCAGGAAGAATGAAAGGAGAAGGAGGGAGAATAAACTGAGAGGAACCAAATTGCTTTCACCTTCAGCACTAATATGACGGCAACTTACACGCAGAATCTCTTCCCAGTCATGAAAAAAAAAACTATTTAAACTAAAAGTTAAATTCGAAAACTGCGGTGAACAGAAGCTGGTGGGAATAAAAGGAAAATGACCACAAAGACGAGACAAACGGTGAAAAAGGAACTCAAATTCTGACCTCGAGTCAATCCGTCAAAGAGATCAGCCTGTCGACAAAGAATGAGTGTGAAAATAATGGCAAACCAAAAGAATGACGTGCGTGGTTCAGTGGCTAAAAACGAGTGGACACGGCTCCAACACATATATCCAAAAAAAAAAGGTGCAAAGCAAAAGGTTGTTCAAACGAGAGAGAGATAAAAGAACGGCTTGAATGAAGGAGTGTGAAGTGGTGAATGTGAGCGTTGAGTCCTGAATGTTAAAGAGCGAGAGAAAGAAAAACAAGCAGGATCTAAAAAAAAGGTTTGAACAGGAGTTTAAAAAAAAAAAAATCTGTACCTGAAACAGAGGAAGATGGTCCCACTACAAGATTACTGAACGGAGACCTGAAGCTGCAGTCGTCTCCTGCCCAGCCCAGGTAACACACACACTTCAGCTCATTACTGCACACCTGCAACACAACAACACCTGTCTGTGTGTTTTACATTTCATCAGCAAAGATTTATTGAATCCCTGGACCAAACTGGGATAGTGCATTTTTGTCAACTCAAAAGCAGCAATAAAAAATAGAAATTAAATTAAATATTTGCTCTGTGGCGAAAAGAAAAAAGCAAATGGAAAGTTTTAAACTAAAAAGTCTAATATTTTTCTTTGACAAGATGATATTGGTATACTGTAAAATCTTATGTAGTAAACAATTAGAATGCACATAGTTTGACATTTTAAAAGTAACATGAGGTTTGTAGATGTTTGCGAGCCGAACCTTAAATGATTTTATTATTTAAAAAATAAAGTGTTTTGATCACCTGGGTTTTGGCTCTGATGTGTTACCAGAAGGTGGCAGTGTAACAACCAATAACACACAAAAAATGTGTTGCCTGCATCATTAAATAAATAAAAAGCTGCTAAATATCCAGAAATGTGTTTAAACTATTTATTTGTTTATCTAAACCATTACCCACATGTTAGTATTTTTGTTTTTCTGATTGGCAATGTACAGTACATGCTTATCTGTCTAAACTAGCAACACATTTTATTAGAAAATAACAAATACCACCTTGGTAAAGTCTTTTTTATAGATGGTAAGTCATGCAATTGTCTGTGTCTCTGTGCTCATTTGGCTGCATGTCTGTTAGTAAAATAGCTCATGAACCAGTGGATAGATTTTATCAAAACAAACTAAACTCAAGAAATAGTGGTTGGATATACATCTACAATTTGTTGTCTTTTGGAGGCTATTAAAATAAAACAAGTTGACTTGGATAAGAAATTTTTGAGTTTTCAGTGACTGAGTTTCAGATGTTTTCTACAGATCAAGATCATGATGAAGGTCCTTGACCCTTGGACTCATCAATACATAACAACCAGAAACATCTGCACTTTCAGAGAGGCATAACTAAGTATCATCCATCCATCCATCCATCCATCCATCCATCCATCCATCCATCCAT